>NC_083781.1:13370532-13970532 GCF_015708825.2 Lethenteron reissneri
AACGGCTGCATGACAGCGCATCGTCTCGGGCGCTGGACTGGCGGGTGTGAACGTCCCAGATGAAACCCACAGGTGTGGTGGGACGGCAGCTTTTGCTTCCCAGGACAGGTGGCAGCCATTGCCCTCATGCACGTGACCATGCCCTCCCAGTGTCCAGGTCAGGGGTCAGCAGCCTGTGGCCCCGAAGCGACATGCGGCGGCGCGCCTCTTTAAAGAACCTCTTCCTGACGGTTATTGATCAAGGTCCACCACCGTCTCGTATTCGCAACACGGCGCATTGCGGCTCTTGAAATTTTGAGAGTTTTTTTTTTATGAATTAATAATAAAATGGCTCGTTGTTTTTGGATTGTCGACCGCTGGTCCAGTCGAAGGGGGTAAACGTAAATCAACAACGCGTGAAGTGTAACTTTACCTTGTCGTTTCAATGAGGGAGATGCTTTGGCGAGTGTGCATCCACGTCGCGTTCTGGCCGTGGGAAGAGTAATTTGAGAACCCAATCGGTGCGTACCGAATAGCAATACAAGCCGACAACTGAGCGTGTTAATGACCGGCAATGTGTCGTCTACATCTGGTGTTCAATATCACGATAACAAAAACAATGTTATTCCCATTATCTGGACGAGTGTAGTGGTTGTGGTGGTGGCGGTGGTGGTGGTAGCGGCGGCGGCGGTGGTGGTGGTGGCGGCGACGGTGGTGGCGACGGTGGCGGCGGTGGTTGTGGTAGTGGTCGTGGTGGCGGTGGTGGCAGCGGTGGCAGTGGCGGCGGTGGTGGCGGTGGTGATGGTGGCGGTGGTGGTGGCGGCGGTGGTGGCGGTGGTGGCGGTGGTGGTGGCGCACGGCTGCAAATCCGGTGCTTTGGAGGCGAGATTTGTGAAACTTGCTAATGGGATCGGCAGTGCGGTAGCCAAGATGTGACAGTTATGCAGCAGGTCGACTTAATCCATCTGTGCGGCCTCATTTGCACAATTGGTTTTCTTTCAGAACCCCAGTTTCCTCCGGTCGCGGGCTCGACCAAGCATCTTTTTTTTCACTAAAGTAATTTCACTAAAGTAATAAAGGTGTCAGTTTTGTACCAGTTAAAAGGGTAAAAACCTACTATTATAATTCGTACGAATTGATTAATTGATCAATAATCTCTGTAGATTGGTGTATCGCTTCAATAGCTGATCGTGGCGGCTCTATGCATGCCCCTGGAAGTGGCGGCGGCGGCGGCTGAGAGGACCTGCGTGCACCTGGGCTACGTTCTCAACTCGAATTCTCTTCGGGGATTTCTTTGGCTTTTCCAACGCCGATAAACACGCGGTTGCGTGCGCGCGTGTGTTTGTTTAAAAAAAAGCTAAGAGCTTAGAAACCTTTCCAGAATGTGAAGAGAAACAAGATGCGTGTGGAGTGAGCTTGTGGGGCGTCTTTGGGACTGACCTTGGCGTGTAACGTCCACGTCACAGAGCAGCGGTTTGTACACAAAGCGCTCTCTCCCATCGCCTGCCGTTGCCTGAGCAAATGCACCTGTGGGACCCGCACCTGTGGGACCCACACCTGTCCTGCTGTAGCCCTGCCCGGTTTTTCTGGTGGTCTCAGCTGTGGGTTTTGACGAGGCAGAGTGAAACATTCTCCGGCTTATCTTCCCGCACGGAGGCTTATCTATCTCCCACGAGCCGAGGGGGGGGGGGGGGGGTGGCCGCTACCACCTGGGGTGGCAAATGCTACAGGTGTCACCCATGTGCAGAAAGCTCCGCGTGTGATCTCTCCGTGCCTGCGAGTGCTTTAGAGACGTGCATCCTGTTAAGTTCTCATGCACCGTACATGTTCCACATCACAGTGTCTTATTTTCTTTCCCAAAACGATATTCTCCGCTTTGAAATGTATGACGATATCCTCCTTCATTGGATCATGTCTCACAAACGGCTATTACTGTGACCTTGCTATCATATATATTTGTAATCTACAAAAAACAATGATTATTAGCGTTTGCCATCCTAGGTGGTACCACCGAAAATATATTTTTGGGCCGATGGCTTAACCATTATCCGTCGCCACCAGTGCAAATGGGTTTCACACATTGGTCTGGGACTCCACTAGGTGGACTCAACCTAAAAGGAGGTACTTTGTTTAGTCGTTGATGTGTAAACGTCAGCAGCACCAGGGGAACAACGGCAGCTTTGGCACGCGTAGTATCAACCGCAGCACTCTATAATGGCCTTCATACGAGTTCACTTGGGGTACGCGTTACACCGTTAGAGTCTCTCCAGACTGAAGGGGAGTTGTTTTTCTCCACCGTGTGTGTGCACCTTTGACTTTGCTGGAGTGTTCACAGAGGAGAGGGAGTGAAGTGTACGGACATTGGTTAATTTATAGCTACATTCTCACCCAACACGCTCACATAGACCAACCCCAACTCTGTCCGTGAAAGACGAGAAACTCATCAGACGGAAATGCTGAGAAGGCATCGTGGTCATGTGTCCACTGCTTTGTTGGAGAGGTTCACGGTTCGAATCGAAGTGGCCGTCCTGGTTACTACTGCGGGTGTCAAACGTAGTAGTACCACGCGTCATGTGCTTTACAGTGGACGTTAAAGATCCTCTGACATCGTTCGCAAGAGGAGGCCATTGTATGCTGGTGTCAGGGTCCAAATTTACCAAATTTTAAATTTACCCGCAATTACCCATTTTTATGTTACCAGCTAAGGCCCACTGAGCTATGTAGCTATTTTTCAGAAGCGGCCTGGCCACAAATAATAGCGCAACGAAGTGGCTTCTTGATGACATTTCTTGAAGCCACACACTCTAAATGCACGTTGAGGTAAATGTGGAGGGATACACCGGAGGACCGGGGGAAAAATCCACGCGGCCATGGGGAGAGACACGCAGACTCCAAATCTACAGCAGGCGTCAGAGTCGGGATCGAACCCACGACCTCCTGTACACCAGGCGAGGTAGTTAACATCTCCTAACCACCCTGATGATAAGAGAGAGACACGCAAACTCCAAATATACAGCAGCAGGCGTCAAGGGTCGGGATCGAACCCACGACCTCCTGTACACCAGGCGAGGTAGTTAACATCTCCTAACCACCCTGATGATAAGAGAGAGACACGCAAACTCCAAATATACAGCAGCAGGCGTCAGAGTCGGAATCGAACCCACGACCTCCTGTACACCAGGCGAGGTAGTTAACATCTCCTAACCACCCTGATGATAAGAGAGAGACACGCAAACTCCAAATATACAGCAGCAGGCGTCAGAGTCGGAATCGAACCCACGACCTCCTGTACACCAGGCGAGGTAGTTAACATCTCCTAACCACCCTGATGATAAGAGAGAGACACGCAAACTCCAAATATACAGCAGCAGGCGTCAAGGGTCGGGATCGAACCCACGACCTCCTGTACACCAGGCGAGGTAGTTAACATCTCCTAACCACCCTGATGATAAGAGAGAGACACGCAAACTCCAAATATACAGCAGCAGGCGTCAAGGGTCGGGATCGAACCCACGACCTCCTGTACACCAGGCGAGGTAGTTAACATCTCCTAACCAACCTGATGATAAGAGAGAGACACGCAAACTCCAAATATACAGCAGCAGGCGTCAAGGGTCGGGATCGAACCCACGACCTCCTGTACACCAGGCGAGGTAGTTAACATCTCCTAACCACCCTGATGATAAGAGAGAGACACGCAAACTCCAAATATACAGCAGCAGGCGTCAAGGGTCGGGATCGAACCCACGACCTCCTGTACACCAGGCGAGGTAGTTAACATCTCCTAACCACCCTGATGATAAGAGAGAGACACGCAAACTCCAAATATACAGCAGCAGGCGTCAAGGGTCGGGATCAAACCCACGACCTCCTGTACACCAGGCGAGGTAGTTAACATCTCCTAACCACCCTGATGATAAGAGAGAGACACGCAAACTCCAAATATACAGCAGCAGGCGTCAAGGGTCGGGATCGAACCCACGACCTCCTGTACACCAGGCGAGGTAGTTAACATCTCCTAACCACCCTGATGATAAGAGAGAGACACGCAAACTCCAAATATACAGCAGCAGGCGTCAAGGGTCGGGATCGAACCCACGACCTCCTGTACACCAGGCGAGGTAGTTAACATGTATGCATGCACATATGTTGAACTTCTTTCGCACTGTTTAGAGCCAACCATGCTAATCGGGGCAGGACTACAAATCGGAGGTGCAGGGGAAGGACAACATCTCACCACCGTGGCGCCGCACACGTAGCGATTATCATGCCGTACTGGCAGCCTCATAGTGCCCCAGGCCACGCTTGCAATGGAAACTCATCTTGGTATCCTGAGTGCACACCTGGTTAAACAGAATCGCGTGGATAATGCACAAAGTCTTCACCATAGCTATTGTGGACTTGTCTTTTTTAGACAGCAGCAGGGCAAAGTTCGACCACTGAGTTGGTGGGCGAAAGCTTTCAATTTGTGGATAACTTGTTGCAGAAATAGACGACATTTTTGTTCTTTTATCCGAATGTAAATATTTTTGGGGTGGCAAAAGTGGAAATGAAGTGAAAAAGCTAAGAAGTGGCAAGGGGACGGAACAGAACATAACTTAAACTCTGTTCATACTGTAACCCTAATCAAGCGGAACAAGTCCACCAAAAACACAGCGTGACCTCAAACCGTAACAAAATAAAATATCCGCTCCTTTTTCCACTTCTCCTTGCTCGTATCCTGTTGTGAATTATTCTCGGTAAAAAAGTTGTTTCATCCTCATCATCCTCATCATCCTCCTCCTCATCATCCTCATCAGCAGCAGCCTCAGCATTCGCAGTAAAGCAGCTGCTGGTTACAGAGGCAGATCTCGAGGCTTTTCTCGGGGAAGGGACGGCGGCGTTGGTCGTGATATTTCGCATTTTTGACGTTGGGCCCAACGTTAGTTGTCGGATATGAAGGGAGACGGGGGGGGGGGGGTTGCCCCCATTACGCATCCGAGGGCACGTCCACCCTCGGAGATGGAGCGGTGATTTCAACTGGTGTGCCGGCGATAGGCGGATTGTTACATTGCGATGGCTTGGGGGAAGGGGGGTGGAGAGGCCTTCATCCAGACGGCTGATGATGAGATACTTTGGGAGGATCCTAAAATTCGAGTAGCTGGCTCCACTGCTGCTGCTGCTGCTGCTGTTTTGAATTTGATCGAGGAGCACGTGGTAGCCTCCGCAGTTGTAAAGATGAAAGAATTCCATTGAAGGTGAACCGCAGTTGGTGGTGGTGCAACGGGAGGGTTGCATGAGTCATATAACGATTACAGCATGATTTGTGACACAACAGTTACACATCTTGGCTTAAAAATATACACAGAAATAATTTTAAGAACACAAGTCACCTGGGCCGCTGCGTGAAACTGTAACGTACACGTGTTCGAGATTTGCAATTTCCAAATAAGCTCGTGGGGATAACTCGCAAATGCGGGGGTCGGGCCGTGAGCTCACGGTGACCTCCCGCAAATCGGATCGCGGCGTGCTTTGAACGTCCGCTGCATTTATACTCCTTTGGCAGCAGTCGGTTGCGAAATTTCACAACCGCGGCGTGCAAAAAGAAAGTGTCGGGGCGAGGGAGCGGTAGACAGCCGCTGTCGTAGGAACGGACTCGGCGGCGGTCCCCTTTGCCGGGCTGCGCGACGGAGATGAGATCACTTCGAGATGTGGACACACTCATGTTCGCTCCATCAGATGTACAGCGCGTACGTGCGTTTGCGCTCTGCCAGAGTGGAGCAAATATGCGGTGAAAATGCATTGCCCTCGGTCCAGTGTTTATAAGTATAATATTAATTAATATTGCTTCGTTAATTAGGAAAGCCTCACCAGTTTCCCAAGACTCTCCCCCCTCCTCCCCCCGAAAGGTCTTGCACCTTGCATCGAGATGTTTCGCCAATTCCTTTTGAGTGAGCGCTCGGCTTCGCGTTGGGAGGACACTGGAGTGGTTGGTTCAACAAAACCTAACGCACACACCTGGGGCAGCACGACACCTGGCACAGGTCCACAGAGTGGTGGGTTCGTGAGCCCACACGCTGCACTGCCACCTGACAGTCGAGTGAGCTTTGGTGCGTAAACCTTCGCCTCCAAAGGCCTCTAGGTCACAGCTATTACTCTGGATTTTTTACTCACCGGCCCCTTACTTTTTCCATGACAGGATTTGCTTTTTCCTTTGCGGGCTTTGTCATATTTTGGCACTTTAACTCGCAATCGACATTACCCCCGTGCGTTTGTGCGAGCGACGTTGATTGTGCTAACTTTAATCAACCACGCTGCTTGCTTGTTGGTGAAGTTTGCGGCCGGGGTAGCTGGGTGGCTCGCTGGTGAGAGCGCTTCTAAGAGGCTCGGCTCGAATCCAGGTTTAGTCCGCCAGTAATCAAGCTGGATTGTCGAGTGTAGTTATTTGGTGGTTTCAGCCTGGTCACCAATGCTATTAATGCAACAAAAAACCCTGTAAACTTATTTTTGACTTTCACTTCATTTGACTAAATTCCAGCTTTTGACAATTTAAATTTCGGTTTGATTGACTTGAGACGGACACTCTTTTCAGGGTATGTAAAATGTGTGACCCTAATGTGGATAAACAGGCTTATCGAAGTGGCTTCAAGTTTGCTGTCCTTCCCTCGGCACCTCCGACTGGCACGGTCGGCTACGTACGTACGGTGCGCGAAAGAAGTTCAACACGCGTGCGTGCGTCACTTTCTGGGGCCGTGCTCAGAAGCAGGGTGACACCGCTGCTTGCTGTAGCATTCTAAGCAAAACTGTCCTTTGTCTCATGACATGATGCCATGAGCACAACTGGAATGCAATTGGGGGGCGGGAGGTGGGTGGTGGGTGGTGGGCGGAGAGAAAGCAAAAATAGAGAAAAAAGTGTCAAGAATAAAGAGAATGCAGACACGCACGCACTCGAGCACATACGCACTCCCACACACAATGCGCGCTGTGCAATATTAATGAGTGTCCTTTGAGACGTGCGGAATTAAATGTAATTTTTTTATTTTTATAAACAAAGGCGCTGTCTCCGTGGGACAATGGGTGGTCCGGGGGGGGGGGCGGGGGAGCTGAGGGCCACGTCAGAGTGCTGAGCCCCAGCAGACACCGAGAGGGCCCGAGTTGAACTCCCTCGTGTGTGGTGGTGGTGGTGCGCTGGATGGTGTCACCGGTCGTGCACCCACACGGGGAGCCAACTTTGTCGTTCCGCTGCTGAGTGAGGTGCCTCCCCACGCCCGAGCTCATTGTGAGAGCTGTTTGGCCATACTTCACCGCACTGGTCGGAGAAGGTTGGGGGAGAAGTTCCGCCGTTGGAGCATAGAAGTACAGTACAACACTGTATTTAACTGCACTGCCCCTCTGCTGCCCACAAAGCAGCAGCCTGTAATACATGGGATTCTTTAAAAAATAAAAACACGACGGTCCGTGATGGTCGCCCATCCAAACGCTATCCAGACTCGGCTCTGTTTAGCTTCCAAGTTGTGACGAAGCCCGGGCGCATTCCGTGTGATTTGGTCACGGCCTCTGATTATTGGCAGGGAAAATCAACAACCCACAAGCCATAAAATAAATGCTGTCACTGCTGTCTGCAAATGGAATTGTGTTCACGCACAGGGCAAATTGGGGTATGCGCTGTAGAGGGCCTGGGGGGGGGGGGGTCGTGGAAGGGGGCGGAAAGGAGGTTGAAAGTAAAGAAAAAAGAAAGTTCTCATTTAACTTCAGAAAAATTACCCAGACGCAAAAAAACATTTCAGGCGAGGGTGCGCCTCTGCAGATTTGCGTTGACGAGCGCGGTAATGAAGTAATGAAGTAACGACCTTCCTGAGCGCCGCACTGCCTGGGCCGATTCGCAGATAGCACGTCGGGGTCACGCGAGTGCGCGCCGACACATTTCTGGGACCCCCACGAACCCAACGATGTCCCCCCTCGCCGCATTGTGGCAGGGAGTGTGCAAAAGCAATGACGCCCGCGCGCGCGCAAACTCGACGAAGACTGTTACCGTCGCAAGCGTGACACGCGGCGCAGGTAGAACTGAACGACGGTAAAAGTTCTGTTCTGGGGTTTTGTACGTCACGGCTTGCCCGAGCACAGGCCTCGAATGCCCCTAAAATCGCCGCTATTTTACGCGAGATGGGAGTTCGTACGTTTCTTGAACCGAGCAAGGTTGCCGGCCAAGGATGACTTGACGAGTGAGTGATATATCTGCACCGGTGTTGGGTCCCAGCGTGCACCAACCTGCACAGGCCTGCGTGGTGAAGTATGACAGCTAAAAATAACAACCTCCCATTACCCGTGTGGCATCGGGAGACCTTCATCCAGCAATGCGCTGATGAAGGGCTCTATACATCATCATCATTGTTGTTGTTGTTGAGTATTATGCACCAATCGGCATTCGCTGGATCTTCATTTTTTGCAAATGTCAGCAATGGAATGCTAATTAGGTCAACGAATTTAACCTGTGGCGGTGTATTTATTTAATTCTTCGTCCACGTAATTGCCTTGTCGAAATTTGCAGACTTCTGATCCCGGGAATGACCCGGGAATGCCAAAATAGCGCGCGATAGCGATCAGCTTCAAACGCCGCCCTGCAAAAATGGCCCCGGTGGGGACGTTGCCCCAAAGCCCCCCCGGTGGTCAGCCCCGAGTCCTCCTTCCATCGGCGGCACACGACGATCCAATTACGCGCACGTGTTCACCCGTCGTGTAGGTATGCAGCGCGCGTTACGTAAGCGTCGCTGCGCCGTTAGCGCTGTGTGCTGCTCTGCGTACAAAATTGAACGGGATAAAACATTTTTTCTTCACGCGGGGGCTTTCTCTCTCCCTCCGTGCGTACGTGGCGTACGTTGAACTTGTTTCGCGCACCGTACGTAGCCAACCGTATTGATTGGCGCTGCGTTGTGCCGTGTCGCTCTCGGCTGATTAGGTTTTTTTCTGGCTGTGTTTGGTCGGTATCGATATCCGACGTTTTTCTCCGTGCGCTGGAAGATTATTCAAGAACTGACATTCAGCTTCAGGTACAGGTGCAGCCCTGCAATTGCTCCAGAGCGTATTCAGGCCTACACTTCCACTTGGGAGTATCCACACTTCAAACAATCGACATAGTAAGGTTTACACGGTGGCGTTAGCCTGCGTGTATTCTCGACCCCACGTGCACAGAACGCCGCGGCCTGAAGACGTTCGCTCCGCCTCGTTACAAAATCGGACGGAACTCATTGTTTACGAGGAAGCTTCTGTGGTCCAACGAGACCGGGTACATTTCGGGTGATTTTGTCACAAGATGTAAAACTGTTGTCAGTTTTAGAATGATTATTATCAGTGTTGAAAAAAGAACATTGTAGGGCCGCAGTCCTTCGCCACGCATTACCGTACACATAACTCCTGAAGGTAAAGGTCACCCATCACCGAGGGCCGTCGGGTTAAGGCGCGTGACATTTACGTTCCTGTCGTAACGTTTGTATCGTCAGGAAGGCAATGGTCCTGCAAAACGCTCGGGGAAGTTGCAAGGTTCCCACCGCAGCGCACGGAGTTGGCCATCACCGGCACGCGAATCGCGGAGCCAGTGTTGCTGGCCAAGCCTTTTCCGTTACATTGCCTGCAAGTGAAACTCCCCGCCACGAAGCCCACGGTCTTGCGCATGCAATGGAGCCCCACGTTTGTGTTGTGTCGAGCCAGGCGAGAAGTCGAGAGGCGAAGGTTAAAGTCGCCGTTTGCAAAAGTGACCCCGGCTCGCCAAAAGGTTAAAGGTCTCATCCCTCTCGTGGAGATTCACAGTGAGCATGGAGGTATGGGGCGTCACCCCTTCCATATTCACAGGTGCTCCCCCCCCATGCTCCCACCTGCTTACTGGGTTCAGGGATCGACACTGACGGGATGTCGTGTTCGATGAACCTCTGACTTTGTGCACCCACCATGCCATTCTGCAGAATCCGCAAATGGTTCTCAGTCGGGGTGAAATTATGCAGAGAATTCATTAATACGAATTTTGAAAAATGAAGAGGTACATTTGGCTTTATCCCCATCCTTAGAGTGCAAAGATTATCACGAATTAAGGCGCTATATGACCATTTACAATTTTTTTTATTTTACCAGGTAAGGCCCACTGAGCTATATAGCTCTTGACTTAAAGCTTTCATGACTGCAGGTAAAGCCACGGAGATAGAAAGCAGGTGATCACCTGATGACGATTGCTTGTGTTGCGATCGAAACGTCGTGATATTTTTTTTTATTTTACGTGGCTTAACCGAAAGACCCAAAGAATATGTGGCTCTTTTGTATAAGCGAACTGGCTATCACAAATGATAGCTCAACGAAAGTGGCTTATCACGTGGAAATGTATAGCAGCCAAATACTCCTAAACGCACGTTGATTCTAAATATGGAGAGAAGAACCGGTGGATCCAGAGAAAAATCCACAGCGACCACGGGGGAGAGACACGCAAACTCCAAATATACAGCAGCAGGCATCAGGGTCGGGATCGAACCCACGAGCTCCCGTATACCAGGCGAGGTAGTCAACATCCCGCCACCGTGGTGCCCCCTTGTACCGTGATGCTTTGCGAAGCTTTACTGAACATTTCCGTCTTGAGTCCACATCTGCAGAACTGTTTGGGAGTTAGAGACAAATCGCGAACAGCGACCGCCAGTGAGTTACACGAAGGCGGGATGAACACCGCTAACGCCATTGGGCGAGTGAGGTGAGCGGGCGAGTGGGTGGGTTGAGTAGTTTGGCTGGACAACAGCAAAGCTTTGTTGGCTATCTTGGTGCGAGCGGCGAGCGGGGTCGCTGGCGACTGCCGCAAGCTCATGATGCTTCCTTGCATCCAAACGTCGCGCGCTGGCGGGTCCACGACGCAGCACTTCCCAAGCCCAGGGGCAGGACGCTGGCGGGGGTGCCGGCACGGGGGTCGTGAGAGATGGTGACCGCTCTAGGGGGTGGAGAGCGATGGGGCGCCGGCGGGGGGGGGGTATGCCTTCATCCAGCAGTGGAGAGATCAAGGCAAATGATAATATGTTGTATGTAATGGCCTCACGTTACCCGTGCAGCCACGAGAGGCCCGCTACCATTCGCCACGACGTTAAATAACGGGTCTATTCGAGAATGGAAAAGGCGATAGACTTCATTGAATCGTTGAAGCCGTGCCGATGGCACGGAAAGCTACAGCTTGGACGACAATGAGAGGGGGGAGGTCACCTGTGAAGCCCCGAGGCACCGCGAGCGACGATGCCGCTCTGTGCTCGCACGCACACCCGGCGCCGTGCCGAGCGGCGGCTCTGCCTCCCAGCGTCGGTGACTGGAGAATTGGTGACTCGTTACTCTACTGTGCTGATGAGACCTGATGAGGATGAAACCGGTCCACGGTTGTGTCTCTCTGTCTCACTGCTCCTGCCAGTCGGTCACCTTTGATCCAAGTTATATTGACGGTGACCTCAGACAAGAGGGCCGGAGGGAACTTCTTCCTTCAACACTGAGACCTCCTTTACCAGTGGCAAAATATAGTAATAGGTTTTTATCCTTTCAACTGGTACAAAAACTGACACCTTTATACAAGGGATCATGTTTGCAATAACCACAACACAAGCAGTCAAAATGCAAACAAAAAGAAACAATTATGATAATGATATCAATGATATCAGAGTTGTTTCTTTTTGTTGTGGTTATTGCAAACATGATCCCTTGTATAAAGGTGTCAGTTTTTGTACCAGTTGAAAGGGTAAAAACCTATTATTATATTCTTCCTTCAAGCGATGCCAAGGGTTGTTGCTTCATTGACAAATGGCCGTGTGCTTTTTAACCGACACAATTTAATGTTTTTAATTGGCCGCGCAAATTGCACGCTTAGTGGCAGAGCTTCACAGCTTTGAAGAAGGGTCATTGCCTGCAACATCGGCCATTATGTTATTGATGAATATATTGAGTCTTGTTACAGGGACTCCTCTACTTACGAACGAGTTAGGTTCCAGAGGTCTGTTCATAAGTCGATTTGTCCGTAAGTCCAACTTTACTCCTGTCGATTCAAAATATATTGTACGGCCTGTACACTAAACATGGGGGGATGGTTTAAAAAGTAGTATCATCTTCTTTAGATGTTGATGCCACCGGCTCTTCACGTTCTGCAGATGTAGATGCCACCACCGCCATCTATAGGCAACTGGACATACGGACTGCTTTGTTCGTATCTCTGAAAGTTGAATGTTCGTGAGTAGAGGAGTACCTGTATTCGTGCTTGTTCTGCACCACTGCCAACGCAGCAGCAGCAGCATCCAACAGTTTTGTCTGCAGAGCACCGCGCTTTGCATTACGTACGGTAGCGTGACCCCCGCGTTAATGATTTGACAGACCCTGTCTCAACCGATCAGACAGGGGTTAATCTCTCCCTCTCTCATCTCGCCGTGTAATTTCCAGGACCCCCGGTAAGATGGCACGACACACGTGAAGTTGGCAAGTCGCCAAGGCCATGGCGAGATGTATTCTGGGTGGTGTTTGCCGGGTACGAAAACACTGTTTGCGGGTGGTTGGTGGAATGGAGCAGACACGTGGAGAGTAGCCACAACCACCATAGTACGACGTCTACTGGATGTAAACTAAAACTATTTTTTATTTTGTCAGGGAAGGCCAGCTGAGCTATATAGCTAATTTTTGGAAACGACCTGGCCACAAATGATAGCTTAACCAAGTGGCTTATCATTATGTGGAAATGTATAGGAGCCAAATACTCTAAACGCGTGTTTCTAACCGTGGAGGGAAAACCCGGAGGTCCCGGAGAAAAATCCACACGACCACAGGGAGAGAGAGAGACACGCCAACTCCAAATATACAGCTGGTGTCAGGGTCGGGATCGAACTCACGATCTCCTGTACACCAGGCGAGGTAGTTAACATCTCCTCGCCACCGTAATGTGCCAACATACCTTGAGAGGCTGGAGAGAAGGCACGTGGGTGGCTAGGAGGCACGTGGCTCGTAGCCACAGCCCATGAGTTGTAAATACCGGCTGCGGTGAAATGTTTAATATTCAGCTTTCACGGCATGCAGTGACCATCCGTGTTTAACGTTACACGCGCACAAGACGCGTTATCTTGCGCGCCGTATGGGGCAATGGAGGTTTGTGAGCAGTAGATTCGTTGAAGAAACGTGCACGAAGTGTGCCTCTTCACGTCGAGAGAGAGTGTTTGTTGCGTGTTGAAGGTCGTCGACCCATCGGCCTGTGGGCCCACACCTTGTCCAGCGGCATTCGTTTCAATAGGCAACCTCCGGACCGGCTTTGACTTTCAGGGTATCATCAGCAGAGTCTGGCTTGTTTAAACAAACGCTACTGGGTTGCCAGACGTTCATACCTGTCAACCCACGCGGTTTACCCCGTATTCTTGTACAGGGAAATTGAGTTTTCAGGTCCATACGGTATACAGCCGTTTCAATACGGGCAACATTTTTTGTGTCGATTTATTTGTGTTTCTCCCTTGTGATGGGACTTTGTCGGATGAACGTTGAGAGTTGTAAGGGGCACGGGGTGACCAATAAGTCGTGAATTGTTCTGTAATAAGGCAAGCGGTTGACGGGTATGGATGTTACAGGCCGGGAGCGATCTCGTGCAGCCGTAACCGGAACAAACCGGTAACCGTTTTCGGAATAGATTACCGGTTCCTAAAGTCGGCGACTGGTCACCGATGTTTAGTCACGAGTGCAGCGAGTCGCGAAGAAATGTCGTAACCCCCCCCCCGCTCCCATTGTTTGAACTGCCGATGGGGAGGATATGGACTTGACCCCGTGACCTCTGCGTAGCCACGGCCATTGTCCTGTTGCGGCACGTGGCGCCTTGTGTGTCTATTTGCCCAACACATTTCTACACATGCGGCGAACCGGTTTTAACCCGTTATTCCCGTTTTCCGAAGCAGCCACCGGTATTTAGATGCAAAAAAAAATCCCCCCCCACTCTGTTATCGACCTCCCCCACTCACTCTGTGTATACACAGATAAATATGGTACAGTGTCCGTCTGTCAGTGATGCGGCGGTTAAAACGATATTGACCTTTGGCGTCTTTGGTAAATGGTTAAAGGATGTCACGTTTAAAGGACTGGCAATGAGTGCAACGATTTGCGTTTGTTTTGCTGTAAGATGATGTGTGTGTGGGTGTGTGTGGGATGTGTGTGGGTAAGTGTGTGTGTGAGTCGATTCCAGCTCACGGCCACCAACACCAGTGACGATTATCTGAACCGGACCTGTACCTCCCCTAGGTCGACTCAGCCTCAAATGAGTACCTGGTGCGGTGTGTAAACATCGCCACTGGGGAGACAAAGGCGGTCGGGCGTGGTGCTGGCCACCCACCCCCTCGTGTGCCCTGCCGGCCTCCATAGGTGCTCGCTAACAGCACTTGCCCCAACAGTCTGTTACAGGCTACACGGGGGATCTTTGTCAGTTGTCATGCAGTGCCCTCAGCTGCGTGCTTGAGAGCGTTCGGATCGTACGCACGTTTCCGCCGAGCGATGATTGCCCAACGGAAGAACCCAGCGAGGGACACTGCCACCAGACATCGTGAGGAGAGAGAGAGAGACAACTGCTGTGGTTAGTGAGAACGGTCGCACTGGAACCATCGTCAGCGTTCGCTTCAAGATGTTTGGGTCGGTGGCGGCAGCCTGGGTTCGGTTGGCCAATCCTATAATAATCGGCGTCTGTCCACGGACATCATCCCTGTTGTCGGCGCGGTTATCCGTGAATGGCGTGGAAGAGTAGGCCAAGTACCCACGAGAGAGGGCCTTCCGCCAGCGGTGACGTGAGCAGGTAATCTCGGGGCTGCGCCTTTTACCTCCACGCAGATCGATGACGGGAAGGAGTTTCGTCACTTCAAGGTGGCGGCTCTTTAATCACCAATAAGCATGGATGACGGGATGAAGCGAACGCTGCCGGGAGACCGCTGGGATTGTAATCCACAGACAAGAGTGGGCTATCGGACCAATTGGCCTCCGCTTGTGCAATACTGGGAGAAAAAAAAAATCAATGCACGCACTAATAGAGGATTTTTCACGCGTCCGTTAGAAGTTGTGAATAACAGTAAGGGTCCATGTATGCGCGTTGAACCTCTCGCGCACCGGTACGTAGCCAACCGTGGTAAATCAGAGGGTGGGACATACAGGACGGGGTTTGGGGAATCAATTGTGGCCGCGCTCATGGAACACTTTCATCTCAAAGGCAAAAACCAAAGTTCCGTGAACAGAAGCAAGAGTCGCAACTAAAAACAAAACAGCAACACAAGTCGGCAACTGCAGAGCAAATACGACGACAACGAACACGGAACCTCGTGGCGGAGACAGCGACAGGGTGAGCGTGAGCAGGGGGAAACAAACATTCACGTTCTCAAAACATCTCTGCCATCTCTTTGTATTCTGGTAGCTTGTCTGTCGCCTCCGTGTCGCCCTGCTATAGCTACTACCGTGGTTACCGTGGTTACCGTTCCCAAGAACCTCACCAACAGATGCCTCCACCCATAATGAGGACGCAGTCTACCAGATTGACTACTGCTTTCGTCTCGCACACGCACGGTGTTCAATCAGCTACACTGCAGCCCACAACGACGCACTCACACGCTCACTCACCCACCCACTCACTCACCCACTTACCCGCCCATCCACTCAAACGCTCACCCATTCATCCACTCACTCACCCACTCACCCTCTCACTCACCCACCCACTCACTCACCAACTCACCCACCCACTCGCTCTCCCACTCACTCACCCACTTACCCGCCCACCCACTCAAATGCTCACCAACTTACTCACTAACTCACTCACCAACTCACCCACTCACTCACCAACTCACTCACCTACTCACCCACCAACTCACCCACTCGCTCACCAACTCACTCACTCGCCCACCAACTCGCTCACTCACCCACTCACTCACCAACTCACTCACTCGCCCACCCACTCACTCACCCACTCACCACACTGCAGGTCACGCCACTGCTATTTCTCTCTCTGTTCTCTTTCCCTGCTCGACCTTGCGATATCTGCTCTAAGGTGATGGACGCCCCGCTCTGTCTCTCCGCTGCACTTCAGAATTCCTCGCCATCGTCCCGGTTCCCAAATTCTCACAACCGCTGCTCGATTTCAACAAAACGCATTTTCACCCCCGACCTCTTCCACCTTTCACAAGCATTGGCCACTCTGCAACGTTGGGCCCTTTGGGGGCCTTGCGCTCAGCGACCGCGATTTATAAAAATAAATCTCGGAGCGCTCCACGGGATTATTTGTTGCGCTCACCGCAGTTGACGCGGGCAGGTGCAGTGCGCGGCTGCGGAGTGAGCCTGGCGGTGTTTTGTTGTCTTTACGGCTCGCCAAGGAAAAAAATCCAGCTGTAAGAAGTTTGTGGAAACTGTACCGCACGTTTTTTTTGCGCGCTCCGCCGTTGATCTCCCGCCCGTGAGCACAGCGCCCGTAACCCGGTGCCGGTTTATCTCCCGACGCCACAGTGGAGCCGCCTGCTTCCAAGAGTAGCGTGCGAAGCTGAAGAATACACTTCATGTCTGCTCCTCTTTTTGTCAGTGCAGGGATATCGATGGGACGTTTGTTCCAGTATAAAAAAATGCTGAAAAAAAGATAAACATTTTCTTTGGGTCACGTAGATGGGTTCAAAGAAAATAACAAAAAACTACGACGAGTCGATCGCAACACAAGCGGCCGTCATCAGGAAATATATTTTTCAAAATTCATTTTTATACTCCCAATATCAAAATGATTAAGAAAATAATATAAAAATGATGCATTCCCCTCCCCCCCCCATTATTTTGATACTGCAAAAAGGTCTCATCGATCCAACTGCTCGAATCCAAACTCATCATACCTTGAAACTTCCATTGTCTTTGCACTGTTCGCCTCTTAGCATTCATTGGTCTAACTCTGGTGCAGAGACAGGCCCATAAAGAAGGCCGTCTCTGGTGTAGGCCAATCGGTTTGAAATACAAATCCATTCATTATCTGAGCAATGTTTGTTTGCACGCTTTGCCACACGCACGTGTGGTTCATGCTGACTCGATGCCTTTGTAAAAGGTTTCTGTTTGGTGTTTGAACGTCTTGACCCCTCCTGTTGCATTGCCAGAGAGGGTAAAACCTTCATACTTTGTTTTCTCGACAGCCCTGTTCTTCACCTGAGGATGGCTGCTTGCGTTGTGGCCGAAACGTCGTGATAATTATTTGATTATGTTTTATTTTTATTATTTTATTATTTCCCTTATACGTGACTTTACCGAAAGAACCAAGAAGATGAATCCCTGCAGTCACGAAAGCTTTAAATCGAAGGGTAAAACCTCTTCTGGTTATTGCATCAGCGTAGAGGCATTGTGTTGTCTGTGAGACTGAGCTGGGGAATTGTGGTGCAGTGGTTGGAGCGCGGCACTGTTGAGCCTGGACACCACAGTTGGATTACCGGTCGTGGCTACCGTGAGCAGCGAGTAATATCAGAACTGGGTCTTGGATCCCTACCTATTTTACCAACCTGCACTGACCAGCATGGTGAAGTATGGTCAAACAAACCCATGACCGACGCTGTGCAGGCAGGCCTTCATCCAGCAGTGGATCGACAATGGGCTGTCAATCGTGTGTTTTTATAAATGTATATATATAATTATAAGCATCGATTTACCGGTGGTTGTCTCATGGATAAACTTGCATCAACCCTGGGACTGTGGAATTTTCAATAATTGACTCGGGGCTGTACAGGGGTGATTATTGCCTCCCCAATTCAAGGTTGGAAGCCACTGACTTCAATCTTCTGCTTACCTGTTTACCGACTTATCTCTTCTCCGTCATCCTGTTAGGATGTTTTGAAAGATTACCGATGAACCCTTACTTCCAGGCGTCAACTCCCTTGATCCGCACGGAGCTTTATTGGCCCCGGTGTGTGCTCATCAACGGGAAGTTTTGACGACCCCAAGGCCACTGTTGTTTTGTTGTTGTGCAAGTTACTGCCACTTCTGCAGGCAGCCACGCGTTGTTACTATCGCCGATGCGTTTACTGCCGCCACTTTTGTTTTACTACCGCGACCTTTGCGTCGCCCCTTCCCGGGGAGGCGTGAGAGCGTTCCTCTTGCCGTCGGAAGGTCAAAGGGGTCGAGGGGATCGACTGGGCGGTACCGCGGGTGGAAATTGCAACGATCGTAATCGCAGTATCATTCTTGACATTGGACATCGACGCTCCGGTGGCAACGATAGAACCAACTGGAGACACCGCGTGGTGGTGCCACGCAGAGCGATCGCGCGTCAGCTGCAGGCGGAGGTGAAGAATAAGGGGGGGGGGGTCAGAGTTGCGTACCCATGAGGAGGGGGCGGAGGGGGACGTCGCATCGACGGTTCGCACAAATAAAGTGGCCTTTGGGCAGGACACGTTGTGGCTCGAAAGAGAAAGCCCCCTGAGTGTGGCCGCCTTCTGTGCTCTGCGAGGAAACCGGCTCGGCGACGTGAGCGAGGGAGTTTGCGTGATTGGTGGCGTCGGTGAGCGGTGACAAAGATTGAAGAGAGTTTCCCAGAATACTGCGCGACGCCGACATCTCCTCGTACTCTTGCGTCTCTACCGATAGCCACCGTCACGGCCATCGTCACCACTATCACCACTATCACCACCACCACCGTCATCATCATTCATCACCGTGGCAATTTGAAAGGGGAAATTGTATGGGTATGAATTCATATCCCTTTTTGGGGATAGCCATTTGTCATCCATCATACAGCATCGTCAACGTCAGTATCATCGTTGTCAATGTCGGCCACTAATGTTGAAATAATCATCACCCACATCATCATCAATGTTAGCACCTGCATCATTAATGTTAGCACCTGCATCACCGTCAATTCCTCTGGAGTTAATAAAGAACAATCCCCACGTTGTACGAGTTCGACGACTGCTGTTTATACCATTAACTGATTGACACCATAGGAATGTGTAATTTACACCAATGCATCATGACCACAAATGGAAATGAGCACTGTGCTATGCCCGGTTGGGCTGGGAGATGCTTTGACTCTGAACGTGAGCAGGAGAGATTGCTAGAGACACAGAACTTCCCCTGCAAAAACACGGCTGTCGCAAAAAATAAAAAAACGTGACAGAAACTCTATTAACAAAATACAACTCGTTCAACGGCCTGGTTCCTCAGAGGTCACAACACGGACCTGGCACCGCTGAGAACATTGAGTTCACATCCGGGCAGCCACGTGTGGCGAAACTGGGTCCTCATGCGTGGCCGTGATTTAATGGTCGCAGCCGAGTCTCCAATTACTGCACGAAAAAAAGCCATCGCACTCAATCTGGTTCTGCACTTAATGTGCTTAAATTCTAGCTTGGAGATATGAATACACTGTATCGGTTTGACCGTCGTGCAGCGAATTTTGCTCTCGTGGGTGCAGAGTGGAGGGGAGAGGGCTGACCCCCCCCCCCCTACCAGAGGTCACTTGAAGGGGACTCGGAGGTAGCTCTGTGATGTCCACTTCCGTGGGCGTTCTCCTGCCTGAAGAGTTGCACCGTTCTGCAAGAGTCTCGGATGGACGCTTCTTCTAATGAATCGATGCCAAGAGCACAGTTGGGATAATATCAGGGGTTTTATTTATTTATATAAATCCAACTATGTATTCCATGGTGAGCAGGTTCAAAGATCTATTTTTTTAAACCGCTTGTGCAGTCATTGGTGACCAGGTCTGAGCACAAGGACCCCTCCTTGGCAGTGGCAGACAAAGCTTCTCTCCCCACTTCTCCGCTCGAGAGCAGCGGAGCGAGGCTCTGGCCCCGAGTCCTGGCTCGGAGGGCGGTGGGTGGGGTCGGGGGTCACCTCGCGAGCCCCGCGGCCGCCCCTGAACACGTCGTCGTACGCCTCTAATTGCCATCGATTGATGTTTGGGGTTAGGGCGCTTGAGGCTCTGGCAGCCGGCACTCAAACTCAAAAGGAGTGCCATTCTTAAAAACGTGCATCATCATCGTCATCGTCACCGCCAGATTCATCAACGCCACCATTGTCACCATCGCCGGCATCCTCTCTGGCCAGGTAGACGTCGCTCGTTGATTTCGTCGTCGTCGTCGGCGTCATCATCGCCGCCTTGATGAACCATGATCCACCCGGTCCTGAATGAAGGTCTCCCAACTCTTTGCCAGTTGTGGTTATGACCGTACCTCGTCGCCATAATCGGTGCGCGTTGGTGAAGTGGGGACACGGGGTCAGTTCGGGTATTGCTGCCGCTGCCACTGACGTCGGCCGTGGCTGGGACGAACGCCGCTCCCCTTGCGCTGCTGGTCGCACCAGCGCTGTTTACGCGCCGCGTCAGGCACTCGTTTCATGCCGAGTCGATCTACAGGAGGCCCAAGCTCATATTTAATATCACTGACCATCTCGCATTCGTCGTGGCTGAGAATCGAACCCTGATCGCCAGCTTCGGGGTTGTCAACTGCAGCACCACCGCTCCCCCATTAAATACATGTTGATAAGCTATCGGATGACGATTGAAATATGTCCACGTGTAGTTAGCGTACTGCATACACGACCGTGCACATAAACTACTTACTGCGTGCGCGTGTGTGCGTACTTAGGTACGCGCGTGCGTGCTCGCGTGTCTGTGAGTGTCAGAGCGTTGCTCGTGCGGGCAGGCGGGCGGGCGGGCGGGCGGGCGGGTGTCACCAGTGCGGTGGTTTGGGATCGCTCGACAAAGCGGTCCGCACGGCCGTCTCACGTGGGCTCGCGCGCGTTTTCGACCCGCGCGCCGGCACGCCCGGCCTCGCTCTCGCAGATCCATCCCTACACGGCGTGGCGACGCTCGGTGAGAGAGAGAGGGGGGGGCGGTGGTGGCATCAATGGCTCCGGTGCAACATCGATTTCCGTGGCACTTACACAGACCTCGTGGGGGACCGACGTGGCGTCGGCGGTTGTCGCCGTGGCTTCACCGAAGCGAGATTAAAATGTGAAGTGCAAACGACTGCGTCCGATTGGACATCGAGCCGAGACAAACATCCGTGAGAGATCAACATTTTTTTCCCGCCTCCTCTGAGGAAAAGTTTGGGTGGCCACGATGATGTCATGATTACGGTAGCGATTTATTATTCGCTGGAGCAAAAAACACATCCGCAATGTAACTTGTGTTGGCCATACGCCCCAATGCTGAAAATGTACCTGTCAAATTTCCTCGATTTGGGATTATCCATAGCAACATCGCCCCGTGCTGTGAAAACACGAAACTACATTTTGTTTTTATTTTACCCGGTACGGCCCACTGAGCTTTATAGCTCTTATTGAGAAGAGATCTGGCCACAAATGATAGCTCGACGGAGTGGTTTATCGCGCGGAAATGTTTCGCGACCAAATACCCGAAACGCGTTTTTCTAAATGTGGAGGGTAAAACTGGTAGCACGACTACGGGGAGAACACGCAAACTCTACATACACAGCAGGCGTCAGGGTCAGGATCGAACCGACGACCACCTGTATACCAGGTGAGGGAGTTAACATTTCGTGGCGCCTATACTCAGCATAAAAAGAGCCTTGAGGCTCAGTGAGGCTTTCCTGGGTAAACAAGCGTAATCATATTAGAGTCATTAATAAGTAATATTTTAAATAACTAAAAAAAAACACACTTTAATGAAATGTACCGTACTAGTAATGGAAGAACTCCACGACTCCAGGAAGTGGCCCCGAAGCTTGCCATAACGTAAGGGACCGTGGCCAATTACAGCCAACGTCAGTTGACCGTGGACAATTTGACTGAAGCCGAAACATATATATAACATTTTTTTTTCAAATATGTTTTTTTAATGATAGAATATAGTATTGTCATCAGTAAGACATAAGTATACCAAGTTTGCAGTCGATCCCACATCGGGAAGTGTGTTAAAATTGAGTTACGAGATTTGAGGATACAACAACGACAACAACAACGACAACAACAGACAGAGTGAGTTAAATAAAAGCGTGTCAAATTGACATGACGAGATCTCAATCTTAATGTTGATGAGCTCTCTGCACGTCACACATGCGCTGTACACAAACTCACACACGGGCACAATATCTCTCTATCTTAATTTGAATCAGCCCTCTCGACGTACACACTCGCAATGATCTGCATCTCAATTGGAATCGGCGCCCCTTTCTACGGCGTGTCGAAATTGTGCGTTTCGCAATCGCCAGGCGTGTGCAGATTGTAACCACCTAAACAAAGGTCTGCGTTGGAGTGGAGGTCATTTAGCAAACTCCGTGCTGGAGCTTGAAGACCCTGCTGGTACGTTGCCGAGTGTAGTCAAGCGACGATTAAGAACGTCGGGATGCTGCCCTGGTGAACAGGCTCGCACACTGGACTTGCAATCCAGAGGTTGGCAGTACGATGCAGTCTCCTGGCGCGGCGGTTGAAGCAATGGAAATCCATAGTGGAGGCAAGAATAGAAATTGTGTTAGATCGCGGAAAGGTGGAGGTCCTTCCGCCAGCAGTGGCAGAAGGACCTCCACTTACAGCACTGCTCCTTTGCCTTCGACATTAAAGACGTTGAGGAGTTTTCACACGGCGCATGCGCGTGCGTGCGTGTGCCAATAGCGGGATCGTGTTAGAGCAGGTGAGTGAGTGTGCATCATTAAGACAATTACTGCATTAAGCGGTCACGGGTAGAACTGACCCTCCCCCCCCCGTGTTGTCAACAGACCGCCCCCAACAGACCGCCCCCAGCGCAGGAGAAACAAACGCAAAGTTGGAAACCGCCCAGCGGCTCTCCGTGCCAAACTCCCCCCCCTCACCGCCGCCGCCGCCCGCTCTGTGTTGTCCCGCTTGAAGTGGCGCACCGCACACCGGATTAGTGGCAGGGGCCCGTGGTGAAGGGGTGGGGGGCTGCTCGCATTTCCACTCTCGTTCTCTCCCGTTGAGAGGCGGGGGGTGCGCGTGTGGCTGGCGACGCGCAAGCCGGGTTGGACTTTCGCCTTATTGGCGCTGATTTTTCCTTTTTTCAGATTTTTTTAAAGATTTGTTTTGGTCGAGTTGAGCCGCGTGGATTCGTGCCGAAGGGTTGTAATCGCTTGGTAAAGGGAGTTCATTTTGGCGAGTCACTGGTGCTGCGAGCACGGTTGAGAGGGAAGGGGGGGGGCTGAGAATCGGTGGAAATTATTTATTTATTAAGAACCACTTTGGGGATGCAACCCAGATGCACCGTCTCTGGATGTTCGAAGAATATTGTTTTTGTCATTATATTTTTCATGTTTTTGGGGACACATTTCCGTGCGTTGGGTTGCTTACCAATTGAGTTAGTGCTCGCTCAACGATCTTTTAAATGTTTGAATTCAGCATTCTCAAGTGGAGTGAGTTGATGGTGAAGTTTGATTTTGCACTTAATCTGGCCAAGTGTGAGCTCTGAGAATTAAAACATTACCGTGTCCAGCAGGGTGCGTGGGAATGTGCTTGCCCATCTGGTACGGATAGGAGGTCACGTGAAAGGATCCCTGTCGTAGTAGTTGTGTGATGTCTACTTCCACGGGTTGTTCTTGGCATGGGGTGACACGCAGCACAATCGGGAAACCAACAACAAATGAACGAGCGACGTCGATTATGCGAACCCGAGAGGAGTTCCCATATTGTTACCTCCACGTCAGGTAGACATGTCGTCTGGACACACGGGGCCATTTGCCAGACATCTGTGTGTGCTTAATACAAAAAAAAGCCTTCTAATGCGGCTCCTTTATTTTGCTTGCAAAACACAACTTCACTCAGTCACGATGAGCATGAAACGCACGTGTTCACACATCTGTGCAAAATACAACCAATCCTCCGTGTAGCCTGTAACAGACTGTTGGGGCAAGTGCTGTTAGCGAGTAGCACCTATGAAGGCCGGCACGGCACACGAGGGGGTGGGTGGCCAGCACCCCGCCCGGCCGCCTTTGTCTCCCTGGTGGCAAGGTTTACTACACACCGCACCAGGTACTCATTTGAACTCATTTGAGGCTGAGTCGGGGTTGAACCCATGACCTCATGCATATCAAGCAAGGTAGTTAACATCTCGCCACCGTGGCAGCAGTAGTATCTCAATGGGACCTGGACACCCAAACCCCACCCGCACTAACTCAGATGGTGAAGTTGTGATAAAACAACTCTCATGGCCAACACGGCAGGGGGAGGCCTTCGCCTGCAGCAGATTGACAAACTCCCCAACGATGCATGGATTTATTTAATTCACAAAAGGCTCACATCGACATGTGCGGTCACGTCACGCAATTTACCGGCACCGATGTCACCGTTGCTGCGGCGCGGCGTTGCCCCGGGTGTGATCTCACGGCCGCTTGCTGGCGTCGCTCTAACGCGTCGATGTTCTCGTCTCTCCAGGCGAGGCCGGTGTACGGAGGGTGGCTGTGCCTGGCTCCGGAGGGGACCAACTTTGAGAATGCCGGACATCGATCACGGGTACGTGGACACAACACGGCCAGCTAACGGCCTCGGCTCCCCCCCGCCCCGGGGCCACTGGGAAGGGTTGGGTGGCAGGTGGCGCAGTTTGCCACCTTCCCCGGGCCGCAGAAACTGCCAAGAGGGCCTCATAATAGGCCAAGAGTAGCCCTTAGGAGGGGCCTTAGAAAGGGCCGAATGGGCTCAGAAGAGGCCAGGAAAGGGCCGAGGAGGCCTCAATGGGGGCCTTCTCAGGTATTTAGTTTCCCTCCCTGGGCCTCCAAAAACCTTTTGGCGTGCCTAGCCCCGTCCCACTAACCGCACCGCACAAGTTGTTGCAACACCAATTGGCAGAAACGCGAGCAAGTTGCCAGGGAATTAAAATGAAGCGTTTGAAAGTTTCTCTGGCCGTTTGTGGTGACGGTAAATAATTAACTTACGCTGCTCCATCAAGTTCCCCAGCCGGCCTCCTGATAAAAGAACTCAGTTCATGCCGCCGAATTCTGCAGAGTGTGGGCAAAGCAATTTTTTGTTTGCGTGAAATGCTTAATTAAGAACTGCAACTCACTGGCTACAATCTCAAGCCCTGTTGAGCGATCTGCCACACTGCCCCTCACACGGTGCGTACAGTATTTAAAATGCGTCGGCAGCCACTGACGTAAATGTAGAGTTTACGCTGCAAATTGGTCTTTAATTCACGGAAACGTCATGAAAAGTGTGCATTTTTTTCCGGACAAGGGATGTATTTGACTGGTGTTATTTTAAAACGAATAAAAAAGACACAGTTGTACTGGTTACTTTATAGGTTCACCGGTATGATAATTTTTTAAAATTACATTAATTAAACTAGCCATTCTTATTACTTCAGATTAAGGTGAGAGGTGGCGCAGTGGTTTGCACGCTGCGCTGTGAAACCAGAGACTTGGATTTGATTCCCAGCCACGGTCAACAAGCAGTGCCGGGTGAAACCTGCACCGGCCCTTGTGTTCCCCTCCATGGGCAGACCGCAGTGACCGGCGTGGCGAAGTATGGTCAACCAAACGTTGACGCGGCGTGGGGCCAGACCCCTTATCCAGCAGTGGATTGTGACGAAAGGCCGTGCGTGACCGCAACAACAACAACAACAACAACACATTTACTTTACAGATGAACATGAACAGGACACTGTTGATTGTGCGCAAAATTGAATGGAACATTTTCCGGAGTCCAAAGTCAGTTGATGCCACCTGGCATGGCCTTTTAGGGGGAAATAAAAACCCCGCGCTGGATCGTTTTACTAAATCCACGTGCCGCTTGAAGCGGTGATCCTGTGGTATGTGTGGGCCTGGCTGTAGCATTTAAAGCATTTTGTCAGTCCTGAATAGCCATTAGATAGGAGTAATTATTGCTATGTGCAAGCAGGCGTGGTCCGGGCAAGCAAGCTTCTCGATGAAGACGAGGGGGGGAGGGGGAAGGGGTGTGGGCGACGGTGGTGGAGTGTGGAATTTGAATGATGTGTGCCTGTGATACCACATCACAGGTACACATCCTTCTGCCTTTCTTGTGCTCAGTTTGTTGTCCTTCCCCCGCACCTCCGATTTAGCTCACGGTCGGCTACGTACGGTGCCAAAGAAATTCAACAACAAGCGCCATTCGCCACTAAGTGGCGGCGACGTCACCACGGCGCCTGTGCCAGGCCATGCGCACTTTTAGGCCACGTGAAGTGTCGAACGACCCCCGGTGCCACGTGCAAAATATCGAAGTTCAATATAGGCACGTAGGCATACGTACACATACGTGCACCTGATGCGGCGTTCCCACATACTGCCCAACGGTGAGCCGGCCTGCTATCCCGAAAATGGTTTGGGCCCAGGTTCCTACAGCTGAGTGGTTCACCATTGAGATAACCCTGGGGGCGGTGGCAGCGGTACGCTGGGCGCGAGCAATCCAGAGGTCACGGGATGTTTCTCCCGCGGGGGGGAATGCAAATGAAAATCTGGAGCAGTTTCCTTCACTCTACCGCTGCCTCTGTACGCCTTGGTAGGAGAGCGAGCGAGGCACACTCGACACGGAGAAGGGGGATAGCGACGAGGTGATTTCGTATATGTGTGCGGTGTGACCGCCACTAGTGGCCGCTACGTTCACAACTTAAAAACAAATACACACTGGATTATGCAAGCGAGTTTCGAACCCGAATAGCGACAAGTCACTGGATCACCGGGGAAGGGAATTGTGACGCCTCGACCTTTCTGAGTTGGCTTTCATGGTGGGGTAAAATTCGGACATCGCCATGCCCACTTCATTCAGTGCTCGTGTTCGATGTGGAGGAGTGGCATCAGCCTCATAGCGTGGGTGGTGGGGAGGTGGCATAACTCATCCCTTGCTTTTTGCCGGGATTGACATTTAAATTTTTGACATTTTTATTGTGATTATGAAACACCGTGAATAATCGCCTGATTCCCCGCGTTTCAGCGTGTGCACGTAGCCACGTGAGCATCGGTGTCTTCGACTTTCAAACAAGCCTGCCGATGAGAAGGTCAAACGGCCATTCCAGATAGAATTTTTGCTTGGTAATACAACTACTGTGGGTTAATATTGCTCTGGAATGCCAAGAGGCCGATGGACTAAGATATATCTACGTGTCGTGAATTTATACGTGAAGACGTTAAAGGGAGTTCTGCTCGCGTAGTTGATGTTGACCGAGTGATTGTCACAAGTGCGGCTGTAATGGGATGTGCTTGCTCGTGCTGTGTGCGGGGTCTCCGTGTGTCTCCCTAGAAGTGGCAGAGGCGGTTCTTCGTGCTGTTCGAGCACGGGGGTCTGCAGTTCGCCCTCGACTCTTCGGTAAGACGCTCCTCCTTTCCCTATCCGCACCTCCGATGAGCACGCGTAACCAGCCATCATCGTCTTCATCATCACCATGACACGTGTCTGTGTGTGCATGTACATCCCTCTGGCAATCCACTGCTCGATGGGTTCCTCCTCGCGCCATGAGGATCGTGGGCGGATATTTGACCGAACGCCACTGCGCTGGGCTGGTCGGTGGGGGGGGGGGGGGGTCGGGTCACGGCAGGGGGCATAGGCAGGGGGCATAGATGAGGCAGTGCAGTACAACAGTGGGAAATTGCTGCACTGCCCACTATGTCGCGTTGCATCACAATCACTTCCATTCCCGGCCACCCGTGGCTACCGTCGGTGGTGAGTGACGACTGAAGCTGTCCAGGGCCCCCCCCCGCCCGCCCGCCCCTCCCCCCACTCTCCTCCTGCCTTCCTTTGATAACCGCTACTGATCGTCATGGTCAAGTATGGTCCAACGACAATCATTGGCAAGTAGCATCTCACAGTCCTACAACTATAAACGAAACTACTTGTTGTTCTAACGGGCAAGGCCCCACTGAGCGACGTGTAGCTCTTTGTCAGAAGCGACCCGGCCACAATTGGTAGCTCGCCGCAGTGGCTCCTCAGCATCATCATCACCACGTGGAAATGTCGAGCAACCGAATACTCTGAACGCGTGACGTTGATTCTAAATGTGGAGGGGAAAACCGGAGAAAAATCCACGCGACCACGGTGAGAGAGAGAGAGATGCAAATTCCAAATATACAGCAGGCGTCAGTCAGGATTGAACCCACGACCTCCTGTATACCAGGCGAGGTAGTTAACATCTCCTAGCCACCGTGAAGATGATGAGAGAGACACGCAAACTCCAAATATACAGCAGGCGTCAGGGTTGGGATCGAACCCACGACCTCCTGCATACCAGGCGAGGTAGTTAATATGTCGCCACCGCAAAATTGACAATAGGCTGTGCATTTAAAAAAAAATCATCATTACACGTTGATATTTGGTTATGATTTGCAGTGCACACGAAGAAGCAGGCTGTGCGTTTGTAATGGAAGCAGTGGCAACAACCTTGATGAACAAACTACCAGTCGAGAAAAAAATGTAACAAATGATAAAATGATAAATCCTTCACTCGACAATTAGCCGAACAACGAAAACCGCGATGAACGCTCTTACCCGCTGCCTTGGCGTGACGTCGCTCGCTCTTGTGAATTATGCAATTGCTCAATTGCATCACCTCGTCGCTCCATCTCCCCTGCTCGTCAACTCCGTAGCCACCCACGCGACAATGAATAACAGGGCAAACACGCGTTACACGCCCATGAAGCAAACGCTCTGTGTATTTCTGTACCCTGTGCATTGTGATCATTTTTTGACAACGGCAACCTCCGCTCGGTATTTTTGGGGCAAAAGCGTTAATTTTAGAAGCACGCAAAAAGAGGAATGAGACGAGTGTGCAATCGGTCATAAGTCAAACACTGTCAATAAACAAGGCGCTTATTTTGCGATAACTGAGGGGTACGGAATTCCTGCAGCATTCTTGAGATGGCGAGAGACACACACAGAGACACACACACACAGAGACACCGAGACACACATACACACACAGAGAGAGACACACACAGAGACACACACAGACACCGAGACACAGAGAGAGAGAGAGAGAGACACACACACACACACAGAGACACCGAGACACAGAGAGAGACACACACACACAGAGACACACACACAGAGACACCGAGACACAGAGAGACAGAGAGACACACACACACAGAGAGACACACACACAGAGACACCGAGACACACAGAGACACCGAGACACACACACCGAGACGCACACACCGAGACACCGAGAGACACACACACCGAGACACCGAGAGACACACAGAGAGACACACACCGAGACACACACACAGAAAGAGAAACACACACACAGACACGAGACACACACCGAGAGGGACATGAAGAGAGGGACACACACAGACACAGAGACACAGAGAGAGAGAGAGACAGACACAGAGAGACAGACACAGCGAGAGCGCCCGGCTGTGTAAATCTTCTCCTGAGAACTGAAGAGGCCTTTTCACTCGTGGAACAAAAACTAGGGGGAGAAGATTTAAACAGCGTTCCCAGTTGCGGAGGAGCTCGGCACAATGCGTGTCAGAGGCACATTCCGGCAGACAAACGGAGCGCTTGGTGTGACAGAAGATCCCGTGCATGTGCGTGTTGTCTCTGTCTTTGTGTGTGCCGTGCATGTGCGTGCGTGTATAGTCTCTGTCTTTGTGTGTGCCGTGCATGTGCGTGCGTGCGTGTTGTCTCTGTCTTGGTGTGTGCTGTGCATGTGCGTGCGTGTTGTCTCTGTCTGTGTGTGTGCCGTGCATGTGCGTGCGTGTTGTCTCTGTCTTGGTGTGTGCCGTGCATGTGCGTGCGTGTTGTCTCTGTCTTTGTGTGTGCCGTGCATGTGCGTGCGTGTTGTCTCTGTCTTTGTGTGTGCCGTGCATGTGCGTGCGTGTTGTCTCTGTCTTTGTGTGTGCCGTGCATGTGCGTGCGTGTATAGTCTCTGTCTTTGTGTGTGCCGTGCATGTGCGTGCGTGTTGTCTCTGTCTCTGTGTGTGCCGTGCATGTGCGTGTACATCATGGTGTGCCTCTGTGCGTAGCTGTTTGTGGGGGGCGGTAATGCGGTGGCTAGCGCACTCCACGGCGCACCGTTCGGCCGGAGTTCGATCCCCGCTCACGACTAATAACAGTGGCGAATATCTGAACCGGTCCTGTGCCTCCCCTAGGTCGACTCAGCCTCAAATGAGTACCTGGTGCGATGCGTAAATGTCGCCATTGGAGAGACAAAGGCGGCCGGGCGTGGTGTGGGCCACCCACCCCCTTGTGTGCCGTTCCGGCCTTCATAGGCGCTCGTTAGCAGCACTTGCCCCAACAGTCTGTTAAGGCTATATGGGGGATCTTTGTCTTTGTGGGTTTATATGTGTAATGGTGTGTGTGTGGGTATATGTGTGTCGATGTGTGTGTGTGGGTGTGTATGTGTGTGTCGGTGTGTGTGGGTGTGTGTGTGTATGTGTGTGTATGTCGGTGTGTGTGTATGTATGTGTGTCGGTGTGTGTGTGTATGTGTGTGTCGGTGTGTGTGTGTACATTCCCCAACATTCCTCCCCCCCCCCCCGCTTGCATCAGTCGGCATGCCTCTGCATCACTGCACAGGCACTCCCCTGCACTTGCCCAAGTCGCGTGCAACTTTCAACCCGAGACTGTTGACGGGGCCGTCGTGGCGCTGTGGATGACAGCGTCATTGTCCCCCCGGGTTGCACCTCAACACTTAGTGCTCGTGGCAACAGCAGCGACTAAACACACACGACACAACAGACGGGCTGGGGGGGGGGCGCACATTGTACAATGAAGGCCGCGACTCTTCTCGTGGAATCTGATTAAATACCTGAAAATGCGAAACGTGCGCGTGTTTGCGGATTACGAAACAACGAGCGGAGGGGGCGGGAGAGAGGGAGGGGGCGGGAGAGAGGGGGGCAGGAGAGGGGGGGGCAGAAGAGGAGGGGGCAGGAGAGGGGGGGGCAGGAGAGAGGGGGGGGCAGGAGAGAGGGGGGGCAGGAAGGGGGGGGGCAAGAGAGAGGGGGGGCGGGAGAGGGGGGGGGGGCAGGAGAGAGAGCGACGCAGCGCGGGACAACACCGCGCTGCCTCCGTCCCCTTGTGGGGGGCCAGCGCTCGTTTAGCCTTAACAAGGGGGGGGCACTAAGACATCGTCAGCGTGAGGACCGCCGCACCATTTGGAACCATCGTGGGGTTTGACAGCAGCACCATGACGATGGTGATGGTGGTGATGATGGTGATGGTGATGATGGAGGGGGGGGTGTTTTCACTTTAGTGTCTTGTCGGGGGCCACACTAAAGACCTCCGCGGGCCTTGCAGTGGACAGCAGCGCTGCTCTGGCCATTTGTTTAAAGCCACGGGGCTCCAGCTGCCGTGTGCTGCCTTGGTGGTGGGAACCATTCCACGACGGCACCCAGGGGGGAAGCTGAGTGGCGTAGTCGGCTTGTTACATCACACTACGCGTGGTTGTGTTGGGGTAGCTGAGTGGGGTAGTCTGCTAGTTACACCAGAGTACACGTGGTTGTGTTGGGGTAGCTGAGTGGGGCAGTCTGCTAGTTCCACCAGAGTGCACGTGGTTGTATTGGGGTAGCTGAGTGGAGTAGTCGGCTTGTTACATCACACTATGCGTGGTTGTGTTGGGATAGCTGAGTGGAGTAGTCCACTTGCTCCACCAGAGTACGTGTGGTTGTATTGGGGTAGGGGTAGCTGAGCCGAGTAGTCGGCTTGTTACATCAGAGTACGCGTGGTTGTACTGGGCAGTCATTCCTAACATGCCTGACGGTTCACACCTCACCGCACTCGAGTTTGGTTTGTGTAACTCTGTGCAGGGTCGTCTTCACGAGTCGCGCGACAAGAGGAAATGGGCGCATGGGTGCACGGCACAGATTCCTTCATTCGTAGCCTGCACAGTGTTTCTCTTTATCTCTTTGTGCAAAACAAACCTGGGTGTGAACGTTACTTTAGACTGCGACGTTGCAAGCAAATCCAAAGCAAACGTGTTCCGTCATTGTGCAAAAATTGAATGGGTCTGAAAGCTAACATTAGTCTAAGACGAAGCAGTGCAAACAAGCACACGTGGTGCGCATGAATACAGACCGTGCCGTATTTACAGAAATCGGTTAAATCGTGCGACCTTGACGCAAGCGGTGACCGCTCCTGCTGCCTCCATTCCAGGAGGTTGGAGACTCCTTCTCGGACCTTTGCACTTGAAGGTGACACGCGCTTTGAGTAAACATTCGGGATGTGAAAGCGACGATTGAGAAACGGTGCTACGGTGATGAATTTCACGCGGACGCGTCGAGAGAGAGACCCCTGGTGAAGCCGCTGCCGCCACATTCCAATCATTCCCTTAAACACCTGCGCGCATCACCTGAGACACAGAAAACCTGGAGCCGGAGTTAAACACATATCCCGGGCTGGAGCCGGAGTCTCCTCTGGTGGCCATGGTGATGCGCCGACGAGAGAGCCGGGCGTGGAGGTGCACACCTCTGATGCAGCGCCTTGGGAGCGAGGGCTGGTGGATCGCGTAGAGATTTGGCGGAACTCCCGAACGCGATGGGCTGCGAGGCGGCCAGGGTTCGGCGCACGTGCGCCTCGCGTATCTCAGGGTGTTCCAGTTTCCTCCCAGAAACAAAAGAAAAAGGAATCGGGAAAACATCGCAATGCAGCTCGTTCCAATTTTTTTTAATGAATAGATGTCATCATGACGCAAGCGCGTCCTAATACTAGCGATGATGCCCTGGGCTTATCGTGAGCAATGTTGCCTTAAATATGAATTACGTTTCGCGTCTCGGCTTGCGAATGGTGTAATCGCGTGAGGGGCAGCGCTTGTCACGAGGTTTGATTCCTTCGGTCACTACTGGGGGGCTGTCGCGGGCACCGTCAGCCAAGCGAGGCAGTCGCCGTTAATCTCACTGGGCGACGATGACTCCAAACTGTACTTGCAGGAGATTAGCGAGCGCCCAGTGGAAATGGAGAAAGGAGCGTTGTGTGCACACGGGGTGGGCCGCGGTGGCTGTGAGATGTTCACTACCTCGCCTGGTATACAGGAGGTCGTGGGTTCGATCATGACCCTGACGCCTGCTGCTGCTGTATATTTGGAGTTTGCCTGTCTCTCTCTCATCATCATCACGGTGGCTGAGATGTTCACTACCTCGCCTGGTGTACAGGAGGTCGTGGGTTCGATCACGACCCTGACGCCTGCTGCTGTATATTTGGAGTCTGCGTGTCTCTCTCATCATCATCACCACGGTGGCTATGAGATGTTAACTACCTCGCCTGGTATACAGGAGGTCGTGGGTTCGATCACGACCCTGACGCCTGCTGCTGTATATTTGGAGTTTGCGTGTCTCTCTCATCATCATCACCACGGTGGCTATGAGATGTTAACTACCTCGCCGGGTATACAGGAGGTCGTGGGTTCGATCACGACCCTGATGCCTGCTGCTGCTGTATATTTGTTGTTTCAATTGTTTTTCCCCGTGATTGCGTGGATTTTTCTCCGTGTCCTGCGGTTTTCCCCTGCATATTTAGAATCGACATCAGGCATTTCGTGTATTTGGCGCCTATAAATGTCCACGTGATGATAACGCACTTCGTTGAGCTGTCATTTGTGGTCAGCTCGCTTCTGAAAAAAAGCTACAGAGCTCTGGGGACCTTGCGCCTGGTGAAATAAAAATAGTTTTAGTTCAGGACGTGGAAGATGGAGCGATGAAATGGGCTCGTGTGCGCGTGCCGGGCAGATCGTCACATCGCGAGGCCGTGAGAGATGGCGACGGCTTGGGTGGGGGGTGCTCATCCAGAAGAGGATAGATCATGGCTGATGATCAATGAATGAAGTCTATTATAAAGCGATGATTGTTTACATCCATGAACGCAGGAGGCAGCGTGTGTCGCTGTGTGTGTCTCTGCGTGTGTCGCTGTACGCGTGTGTCGTGCGCGTGTTTCATTGCGCATGTCGCTGTGCGCGTGTGTCGTGTGTGTGTCACTGTGTGTGTGTCGTGCGCGTGTGTTTCTGTGTGTGTCTCTGCGTGTGTGTCTCTGTGTGTGTCTCTGCATGTGTCGTGCGTGTGTCGCTGTGTGTGTCTCTGCGTGTGTCGCTGCGTGTGTCGCTGTGCGTGTATGTCGCTGTGTGTGTCTCTGTGTGTATCGCTGCGCGTGTCGCTGTGCGTGTCGCTGTGTGTGTCTCTGCGTGTGTCGCTGCGCGTGTCGCTGTGCGCGTGTGTCTCTGTGTGTGTCGCTACGCGTGTCGCTGCGTGCTTATGACGCGGGCAGGCATGAGAGTCACAATTAGAACGCAGTCGGCAGTGTGAAGCCTCGAATTACCTGCTTAGTGCTTATCCGGCTGGAGAGATTATCCGTTCAAGCACCGAGAGGCACCTCCAGTCCCCCTCGTCACTTCCATTGTACGAGTGTTTGCCTGTTTGCGTGAATGTATTCGTGCGGGGAGCGGTGGCGCAGCGGTTAGCGCGCTGCGCTAAGAAACCAACGGAACCGTGTTCGATTCCCTCTCACGGCCAACACCGGTGACGATTATTCGAACTGGTCCTAAGCCTCTTCCTAGGTCGTCTCGGCCTCAAATGACTACCTGGTGTGATGTGTAAGCATACCCAACGCGGGAGACAAAGGTGCCCGGGTGTGGTGCTGGTCACCCACTCCCTCGTGTGCCGTACCAGACATAATAAATGCTCGCTAGCAGCCCTTGACCCAACAGCCTGTGCAGGCTATACAGGAGATCTGTGCCTGTGTGTATATGTGCGTGTGTCTGTGTTTGTGGAGTGGTAGTGCAGTGCTGAGTGCACTGCGCCACAAACCCGGCGGCCCGAGTTTGACTCCCGCTCGTGACCAATATCGGTGACAAATACCGCAACTGATCTTCGGCCTCTAAATATTTGAACGAGTTCCTGATGCTGTTTGTTAACATCGGCACTGGGGAGACAAAGGTGGTCGGGTTGTGGTGCTGGCCGCACCGCTCCCGAGTGTGCCGCTCCAGCTTTAACAGGTGCTCGCTCGCCAGCACTTGACCCAACAGCCGGTGCAGGCTATACGTGTACAGGGGATCTTTGTGTATGCGTACAAGCGTCATGGCACGCGCGCTTTGTTAAACAGTTGCCAATGGAAATTATTAGAAAGGACGATCTGCCAAAAAGGCAAAGTAATTTAAACTCCCTTTTCTCGTTGCGTCATTCATGTTTAATTCGTGAATGTGGTATTTTCTTTGTAATGTGCGTAAAGTACACGCTCGTGTTGTGTGTTTTTAATCCGGCAACTCCCAACGTCACCCGGCCGTCTTTCCGTCGGAGTGCGCGGTTTTGCTGTATCACGAGAAGGTGGAGTTTGTGAGAAGAGCGCTGCGGTGAGATTGTCACGAGCCCTGTCCGCACTTGCTCGGCCTCGCGGCGCCTCCGCTGTGCCACGGTGAGCCCTCTCCCGTTCCTCGCTCCCACCTCGTTCCCCTCGCGCCGCTCCCAACTCCCCCTTAACCGCGCTCCCTTCGCTCATAAACGCGTTTCCCCCTCGCTGATTAGACCCGCGATTTAAGTGCTGCTCATTGCTGGCCGCATGACGTTTTGACCCTGTGTTGGGTCGTGTGCTCGGCTATTGCGATTAACCGCCCCCGTCTCCCTTCCGTCCCAATATCTTGACGGACCATCGCCAATAAACATTTGACACAAATTGTACATGAAATTCCTCAATTCGATTTTGGGGGATTATATAGTTATTTATTGATCTGTAAGTCTTCCTAAGCCTCGTATAGTCAATACATTCCTTTCAAATTGTCCTGAGGCAAGCCTCTATTTCGAGTATAGTTTTCCAGTCCACGGGCAGACTGGACTATGCGTGTATGTACGTTGAACTTCTGTTGCACCGTACGTAGCCAACCGTGGTTAATCGGAGGTCGGATTAGGTCCGCGTCGATGGCTCTGTAATGACTGCAGGCGCTTCGCCAGACAGCAAACTCCGTGGTTTACTTGAACCATCGCCTCTCCCAGTCCAAGTGGCATTAACACGGCCGGCGAATGACCCTCAAGCGATCTCAAGTTCAAGTTTCCCTGAGGGAGCCGCTTTAAATGGCAGCAGCAGCAGCGACATCAAACAAACGACAACGACAGAAACAACGGCAAAGAAACCGCGATCACCGCCGGCAGAATCGTTACACCCTCCCTGCTTGTCGGGTCGTGCTGCCCCGGGGGCGATGACCTCCCTGTGCCGATGACCTCCCCGTGCCGGCCCTCTCGCTCTGCGACGCTTTGCGCACCTCCCATCCGGTAAATGGCATTTACGGCCACGTTTTATCTGCAGGCTTGAATCGTGGGGCCGCGGTGGCGAGATGTTAACTACCTCGCCAGGCGTGCAGGAGGTCGTGGGTTCGATCCCGACCCTGACGCCTGCTGCTGTTTATTTGGAGTTTGCGTCTCTCTGTCTCTCATCATCATCATCACGGTGGCTAGGAGATGTCAACTACCTCGCCTGGCATTTAGGACGTCGCGGGTTTCTATCCCGACCCTGACGCCTGCTGCTGTATATTTGGAGTTTGTGTGTCTCTCTCTCTCATCATTATCACGGTGGTTAGGAGATGTCAACTACGTCGCCTGGAATGCAGGAGGTCGTGGGTTAGATCCCGACCCTGACGCCTGCTGCTGTATATTTGGAGTTTGCGTGTTCCCGTGGCCGCGTGGACATTAAGAATCAACGTCACGTGTTTAGAGTATGTGGATACTGCTATAAAATGTCCACGTAATGACAATCCGCTTCGTTGAGCTGTCATTTGCGATCGCCAGGTCGCATCCGAAAAAGAGCTACGTAGCTCAGTGGGCCTTAGCCGGTGAAAAAATAAAATGGAAATAGTTTCTCGTTTTATTGTCGATCTCAGACTCGCGCTCGCCCCGACTCCCCGGCATTACATAACACCGCTGTGTTTTGTACAATAGCTTGCAGTGGGGTATAATGACTGCCGCGTTTTAAAAAAAAAAAACCTAACAGCATTCCTTGGGGCCCGGGTTATATAAATAAACAATTGTTTGTTTCCTCTTTGATGTTTAACGCCGCGCCGCGTGTCAAGCCACAAGGCGGAGAGCGTTTCCCGAGCGCCGTGTTCGTGATCCTCTGCGGTGCCACGATGTTGTTTTTGCCGTCTTCCGATGGCAACAAAGCAGCTTGCGGCGCGGTAGAGAGAGAGAGAGAGACCACTCGAGTGGCCAAACGCCTCCTACTCCTCCTCCTCTCCGGTGTCACAAAACGAAGAGTCGATTTGGATCGATTTGGTTTCCCACGATCGATTAATCGGTACCCATTTTAAACCGGTGGATGCCAGGTTATCCGGCTTCTCAAATGCTGGAAAGTTACCGCAGTTCCTTCCCAGCATGACGCGGCGAAGACGTTGATGACCGTGATGACCTTGGTGACCTTTATGACCATGATGGCCTTGACCTTGATGACATTGATGAGCTTGATGAGCTTGATTACCTTGATGACCTTTATGACCTTGATGATCCAAAGAGTTTCGGACCATCTCGACCTTGGGTCCGATGGCATTGTTTATTCACGGAAATACCATACTGTGATGTCAATTGTGATGTAAAAAAAAAGATTGCTATCGATAATTTCGATAGGTGGCTATATCACGACTCATTAGTGGCCAAATGTGTCGTAGAGTCTTGATATGAGAATTGCAGGACCTGACGAAATTGTGCACGTGCTCTCTCACGGACGTGGAACAATACCTCAAGTCTTTTCTATTTTCACTTAAAGCTTTCGTGACTGCAGGAATTCATTCTCGCTATATTTTTCTTCCTGCCTCGGCAGTCCGCCTGCTGTATTTTTTCACCTGAAGACGATTGGCTGTGTTGCAATCAAAGCGTCATGATTTTTTTAGTATTTTTTTTATCTACGTGGCTTCACTGAAAGACCCAAAGAGGAGTATCTCTTCTATTTGAAGACTTCTCCCTCTCACGGACATTGTCTGGTTCACGTTGTTGATTTTGAATAGTGTCCCCGCTCTAAAACGTTGTCATCTGATGTTCTTGTGCACAACTGGCAGCACAGTTTCGCGATTTTCTCGTTTAACTTCGATATCACACGGGTAACATCTTCACTGCTTAATAACACAGTTTGTGAAACTTAGCAGTTTAGATTTGCAATCATTGCCGAATGTTGTCCCTGTCCATTTATTTTATTCTTAACCGATGTCTCCCCTTAAACAACGGGAGTCTTATTCTCAATGAGCCCTTACCTAGTCATAAATAAAGTCGGTGCTGTAGCTCCACTTATTTCCCCATGTTTCCTTCTCCCCTGTAAATTCTGGCTCACATCCATGTCCCTGCTGCTGCTGCCGCTGTTAAAATCTCTCTCCTGGCCACCCGCCCACCGTGAACGGCGAGCGTCGAGGGCGGCCGGCCGAGGCCACCGCTTGCGTAGTGGACTGTGTGGTCCCGTGGAAAGGCAAACAGAGAGGCCGACACAGAGACGCTTGGACAGACAGACGCGCCGACACACGGGACGGGGAAGCCGACGCATCTCCAACGCTCTCGACGACTGTTTGGGCCGGCGTTCGTTTTCCGTCGGCAGTGGCCCTGAGCCAGTGGTGGAAATTCCACGTTTGCATGGCAGGTTCGAGTGGGTCTCGCAAAGTGGCCCTGAGCTGAGCTGGCGACCCCCGACCGTGAGTTTGACCCCGAGCAGAGGCACGAGTCGAGCAAGCGCTCATCACCAGCTCGCCTGTCGGAGTTTGGGGCTTCTCAACGTGCACCGCGCCTCTCCGCTGGATTCAAATGTCCACATTCACTCGGAAAGTGTTCTCCTCGTGCACAGAGCCATCCAGCGATTTATGATCTGATTCTGCAATCTGCAGCACACGCAGCAACAACAACAACCGCCATTCACCACTAAGTGGCGGTGACGTCACCACGGCGCTTGTGCCAGGCTAGGTGCACGTTAAGGCCACGTGAAGTGTTGAACACCCGCTGGCAGGAGGTCACGGGACAGACCCAGGTGCCACGGGTCGACTGACTGAGACGACTGGCCGATGCACCACCTGTGCACCCCTACTATGCCAGCACGCACACACACACAGATATATACACACAAACACAGAGAAACTCACGTACACACGGAAAAAATACGTACCGTATATTCTCTGTGTATGAGTATTAATTACGAGTAATTATCACAGACTGTGGGGGTAAGTGCTGTTAGCGAGCACCTATGCCTCCCGGTGCTGAAGCTGACACGCTGCACCACGTAACTCGCTACACGCCGTCAGGTTTTTATTTTACTGAACCCGGTGAGAATTCAGGAGTCCAGGATAAGTCTCGTCACCAAAATGGCAATTGCCAAACAAATAAAATAAAGTTCAGCATTGAGGTGAATAGGAATCGGACCAAAATAAAAACACAACTGTACCAATGGATAGATATTACGCAAACATAAATCAGCATTAAATCAAAGTTCAATATGAAGCGGAAATACAAAGACACGCGTGCACAAAGAGAGACGCAGGGTAAGTGTGTCTGTCTGTCTGTGGTTGTCGTGTTCCCCGAGGCAGCGTGGTGATTGGCAGCCAGGGAGTGCAGAGTGAGGGGACAGACGTCTGTGGCTGAAGATGTTAGTGACTGTGCCCCTCCACTCCCTCCCCTCACTCCCCTCACTCCCATCACTCCCATCACTCCCTCCCTCCGCTCACTCCCTCCCCTCACTCCCTCACTCCCTCCCCTCTCCTCACTACCTCACTCCCTCCCCTCACCTCACTCCCTCACTCCCTGCCTGCCCTCCACCTCCTCCATCCCCTCCCCTCTCCTCCCTCCCCTTTCCTCCGTCCCTTCTGCTCCCTCCCCTCTCCTCCCTCCCCTCCCCTCCCCTCCCCTCCCTCCCTCCCCTCTCCTCCCTCTCCTCCCTCCCTCCCCTCCCCTCTCCTCCCTCCCTCTCCTCCCTCCCCTCTCCTCCCGCCCCTCTCCTCCCTCCCCTCCCTCCCCTCCCTCTGCTCCCTCCCCTCCCTCTCCTCCCTCTGCTTCCTCCCTCTCCTCCCTCTCCTCCCTCCCTCTCCTCCCTTCCCTCTCCTCCCTCCCCTCTCCTCCCTCCCCTCTCCTCCCTCCCCTCCATCTGCTCCCTCCCCTCCCTCTCCTCCCTCTCCTTCCTCCCTCTCCTCCCTCCCCTCTCCTCCCTCCCCTCTCCTCCCTCCCCTCCCTCTGCTCCCTCCCCTCCCTCTCCTCCCTCTCCTCCCTCCCCTCTCCTCCCTCCCCTCCCTCTGCTCCCTCCCCTCCCTCTCCTCCCTCTGCTTCCTCCCTCTCCTCCCTCTCCTCCCTCCCTCTCCTCCCTCCCCTCTCCTCCCTCCCCTCTCCTCCCTCCCCTCCTTCTGCTCCCTCCCCTCCCTCTCCTCCCTCCCCTCTCCTCCCTCCCCTCCCTCTCCTCCCTGCCCTCCCCTCCCTCCCCTCCCTTCCCTCTCCTCCCTCCCCTCCCTCCCTCGCTGCATCTCGCACGAGCACAGCCTGGACGGAGCTAGCGAGGCATTCCTGCTCACAGCAGCCCGTCCGGTCACGACAGCAAGGCGCCCTGAGAGGGCTTATTAAAGTTCTGCTGGTTATACAACTACCCCGGCAGCTCGCCCCTTGTTACTTAGCTGCTGTGGAGCCAAAGCACATCCACTCACGCTCACACACTCACATACTCACATGCGCACTCACACACACACTGACACACTCACACGCTCACTCACACACACACTCACACGCTCACTTACACACACACTGACACACTCACACACTCACACGCTCACTCACACACACACTCACACGCTCACTCACTCACATACTCACACACTCACTCACACACTCACACACTGACACACTCGCACACTCACACGCTCACACACTCACACACGCTCACTCACACACACACTGACACGCTCACACACTGACACGCTCGCACGCTCACACACTCACACACTGAGAAGCTCACACGCTCACACACTCACACACTCACTCACACACTCACTCACATACTCACACACTCACACACTCACACGCTCACTCACTCACATACTCACACGCTGACACGCTCACACGTTGACGCGCACACACGCTCACTCACGCACACGCTCACACACTCACACACTGACTCGCTCACACACACTCACACTGACACACTCACACACTGCAACACTCACACACTGCAACACTCACACACTGCAACACTCACACACTCACACACTGCAACACTCACACACTCACACGCTCACTCATGCACACGTTCACACATTCGCACACGGACACGCTCACACACTCACACGCTCACACACTCACACACACACGCTCACTCACTCACATACGCACACGCTCACACACTGACACGCTCACACGCTCACACGTTCACACACATACTCACACACTCGCACGCTCACACACTCGCACGCTCACACACTCACACGCTCACACGTTCACACGCTCACACGCTCACACACGCTCACACGCTCACACACTCACACACTCACACGCTCACACGTTCACACGCTCACACGCTCACACACGCTCACACGCTCACACACTCACACACTCACACACTGACACACTCGCACACTGACACGCTCTCGGACTCAAGGTCAAACCCGTGCTGTCCCCTCCCTGACTTGAGAGCAGAGACGCGCTGTAATCCGATTAGTTAAGTTATTGATTACTCTGCCGATTATTGCTTCCATTACGCGACTGCAGCGTGTGCAGCATCCTTCGTGTCGGGAGCCGCGAGATCCGACCGTGTCCGCCCGGTGCTCGCCGAGCTTCAGGTTGCCGAACGAACACCTTGAGAAGGTGGCACTCGTTACGCGCAAAGCGCTCGTCACAAATGAACCGCGACACCTCGCTGGTCTCGTCAAGGACCATGAACCATCACGCCAACTCCGGGCATCCTCGCGGATTTTGGCTCAACCGTCGAACAAAGACAGCGGTCGACGCATCGCGCGGCGCTTTCAGATGCGCTTCTGCGGCCGTCTGGAACGCTCTTCCAATATTCGGAAGCCACTGGAGCTGTGCGCTTTAAAATAATCTCGATTGAAAACGAATTTCTTGAGAACACATCTTTGCGTTTAGTTTGTTGTCCTACCCCTCCTGCTCCTCCGATTAGCGCGGTTGTTTGTGTACGACGCGAAAGAAGTTCAACGTACATATAAAAAAAACCTAAGAGACGCGTGGAAGGTGAATACAAAGATTGCAATTCCCCAGAATCCAGCCATTCCAGTTTGTAGCAATGTCACTTCACTTGTGGCTACGAAAGGAATGTGAAAATATCTCCTCCGATCTCTTGAATTCTTGCCAGCCACCTACATTGTGAGTTATTTACGTGCTAGCAGATCTATTTTATGATATTGCATGCCCGCACACGTATGTGTGTGTGTGCACGTAACAGCACTTGCCCCAAAAGGCTCTTTAGGCTATATGGGGCATCTTTGTGTGTGAATCGGCAGCGGTGACGCAGTGGTTTGCGCACTGCGCCGCTGATGGCATATCTGATTCCCGGACACACATACCGTCAGCGGTGAGTGATATCTGAACTGGCCTTGGGCCTCCCCTAGATTGACTCAGCCTTAAATGTGGGTAAACAAAAGCGGTGATGCATGGTCCTGGCCACATCACCACCTTATGTACCACGGCGGCCTTAAATCGGTGCCCGCCAACAGAATTTCCCCCAAAATTGAGTTCAGGGCTACACGGGAGCTGTGACTGTATTGTCCCGGGTGTGTGGCCGTGTCACGGGTGTGTGGCCATGCGGGTTTGTTTGTCTCTGTGTGTGGCGTGTGGCGTCGTGGGGAGCGCCACGCTGCGCTACGCACCCGGCCCACCGGGGTTCGATTCCTGCTCACGGCCAACATCGGTGACGGTTGTCTGGACCTTTCCTGGGCCTCCCCTGGGTCTATTCGGCCTCAAATGAGTACCTGGTGCGGTGTGTAAACATCGTCACTAGGGAGACAGAGGCGGCCGGGGCATGGTACTGGCCACCCACCCCCTCGTGTGCCGTGCCGGCCTTCATAGGTACTACTCGCTAGCAGCACTTGGCCCGACAGTCTGTTACAGGCTACGCGGGAGATCTTTGTCTTTGTGTGACATCATCAACTGACCACTTGCACGGTTGAACTGAGGATGCATATCGGAGAGAAGCGGCGATGACGGAAAGATGGGCTTACAATTGGTTGTGTTCACTTGTTGGAAATCTTTAATTAATTTGGTTTTGTTCTGCGTGATTTAAATATCACATTGGCCGGCATTTATCGCGTGTCTTGGTTTGTCACAACGATAAATCGATCGTGCAGTGTGTCTATCTGGGATGGAGTGGTGGAGCAGCGGTTAGCAAACTGCGTGATAAACCTGGTGGCCTGAGTTTGATTCCCGGCCACAGCCAACGTGGGTTGCGATCAACATCTGAAGCAGCCCTGGGGGTTCCCCCTCTCTTTCATAATAAATAATTTTAGTGTCCAGTTCATTCTCCTTCAGGGCTCAGTGGAGTTTGTCTGCTTGAACAAAAGCTTTAGAAGTTCGTTTTTTAGTCCAGAAGGCCCTCAGGCTGCTGTCGTGAATGTATGTTCTTTGTAAAGAGACAGGCGGTGGTACGTGATATATTTATTTACTTACCTATACAAATTGTCTATTTGTCTTGCACAAAGAAAGGCCTGGGCCGTTACCCAGGTCAGCAGTTGGGGCATCTGAATGTTGTGGTGGCGGTGGCAGCGCATTACCTGTGCTGGCCACGTGGTGGCTACGTTACCCTGGATGGTGGCTATGGTAACTGGATGTGATCGTGGTTACCTGGATGGTGGTTATGGTAACTGGATGTGATCGTGGTTACCTGGATGGTGGCTATGGTAACTGGATGTGATCGTGGTTACCTGGATGGTGGCTATGGTAACTGGATGTGATCGTGGTTACCTGGATGGTCGCTATGGTAACTGGATGTGATCGTGGTTACCTGGATGGTGGCTATGGTAACTGGATGTGATCGTGGTTACCTGGATGGTGGCTATGGTAACTGGATGTGATCGTGGTTACCTGGATGGTGGCTATGGTAACTGGATGTGATCGTGGTTATCTGGATGGTGGCTATGGTAACTGGATGTGATCGTGGTTACCTGGATGGTGGCTATGGTAACTGGATATGATCGTGGTTACCTGTATGGTGGCTATGGTAACTGGATGTGATCGTGGTTACCTGGATGGTGGCTATGGTAACTGGATGTGATCGTGGTTATCTGGATGGTGGCTATGGTAACTGGATGTGATCGTGGTTACCTGGATGGTGGCTATGGTAATTGGATATGATCGTGGTTACCTGTATGGTGGCTATGGTAACTAGATGTGATCGTGCTTACCTGGATGGTCGCTATGGTAACTGGATGTGATCGTGGTTATCTGGATGGTGGCTATGGTAACTGGATGTGATCGTGGTTACCTGGATGGTAGCTATGGTATTTGGATGTGATCGTGGTTACCTGGATGGTGGCTATGGTAAATGGATGTGATCGTGGTTACCTGGATGGTGGCTATGGTAACTGGATGTGATCGTGGTTACCTGGATGGTGGCACCAGCATGGTGGTAATTGCACCAGCAGGGCAGTTGTAGCGTCGGTCACCTGCCACCAATTCCAGAATCTGGGGGCCCAGGTAATTCTACTTTTCATCACTCTGTATCAACCAGGACCTTACTCAGTGCTCATCAGCCACGATCTATCCACTGCTGGATGAAGGCCTCCCTCCTGTCTCCTGCAGGGTCTCCTCTGGGCTGTTCTCATCCTCGCCACATTTAAACTGTCCCAATATTTGTGGGTGCCCACCGAGCCTCTGGTGTGCCATAACACGGAATTGAATTTGATTGAAAAACCATGAGCGCCAGGAATGTTATTTTCAAACGAAGCAAAACGGCTGACCGCCTCAAAGAGTTTGTGGTGGCGTGTCTGGCGTGCGCAGGAGAGATATTGCGATGTTGTTACATGGAGCGTTTTCTCCTGATGGAGAAATTAAAATTGAAAGGGCTTCCTGAATCTTTGCGTAACGAGGCCTTGAAACCATCCGCTTTCTCTCTCAACTCGTGCTCGTGTTTGTCATCTTGGAAAAGAAATAATAATAATCTTTTGGCACGTGTATTGTTTAACAGCAGTTGATGTTTGTTGTGTAACAATGATGATGAAGTCTCTTGTTTACGTGGAAAGCTTTGCTGTGTTTCCACACTTTTTCAGGGTGGCCTGCATTCAAACGATTGCCAAGTTCCAGTCATAAGTGTTTGGCGTATGGAAGGTAAACAGGAGGACATAGAAACAAACCGACGCATGTCAGGGTGGGGTGGGGTGGAGGGGCGGGTTCACATGAAACGCTCTGCACAGGAGGATTCAGGAATCTGTTGTTGTGCTGCCTTGCCGGTCAGTTCGAGCATCCGAATACAACTTTACAAAATCACTGTGGAGGTGCAGCTGTCGCCCGCATCGATTCTTAATCTCTCGGCAGCCGCAGCGATGCAGATCAACGCCGTCTGCCAGGTCGCCGTTGAAACAAAATGTTGCGATCAATTTTCCCGAACGGATTTAGCTCTTTGGCGAACGTCCCATCTCTCCCTCGCTTTGGCAGCGGCGCATTACCAACTCAAGGTGACCGTGCCGGGAGACAGGTGCCGTGGGGATTGCCGGCTCACGAGGGGGCGTACCGGGCTCGCCTGGGAGCGTTTGGGGGGCACTGCGAGGTCGGTAACGGAGGGACGGGCGTAACGCCAGATGGCGGCGATGTTAACACGCCAAGAGCGTTTCCTGAAGGACATGCAGACACCTTGAGCCAGATAGAGGTGACGATGGGACTGGGAGAGCAGACCGGCGGAATGGCTGACGATTCTGGCAGCAGGAAGGAGGCGATGGCAATGTGTGTGGTGTGGCAGCAACGACAGCGTTGGCCCTGATGACCTCTTGACCTCGGACAAATGATTGATTCCCTTTGAAGTTAATTGTACATTTAAATTGTGGTGACAGCAGGGTTTAACTATGAGTACATCGTTAATTTTTTATCTCAAGTGACTTGGCTGAGCTGGCTCTTTCTTGTTTCAGATTCGAATCGTCATCGTTCGTAAGTAAGTTTCGAGCGCGCGCTGAAAGCTCGCTCATTTAAAGGGAAAAACGAATCCCGCGGACAACGAGGATTGGAAGTGGGTGAGCGGGGTGACGGTGAGAATCGCCGTTGTTGTCTGCGTGGTCGTTGACAAGCCCCACTTCTACAGCTGCGCGCCATCAACGCCAAGTGCCATTGACGCGCTGATGAAGCCCCAACTGCACGCAAAGTCGCAGCAGGGCCAACTATTTGACAACAAACAAACTTGACGGACCCTTGGCTCGCTCCACCGCTGAGCGAAAGCCTTCCCCGTGCCACGTCGTTAATGGGGCCTTGTCTGACCGCACTTCACTGCGCCGGTCAGTGAGTATCGTCGGTGAAGGGAAAAAGGGTGTCCCTGAGCCCCGGTTTCAGGAGAAGGAGCCGGGTGATGCGAGTGGGGGTGGGGGGAGTTCGGGGGGGGTCCCATTCTCTGAGCAGCGTTTGCGTGGCTCGGTGTCGCATCCGTTGACGAATTAGCGTCGAATTATTCCAGCAGCTTCAAATCGATCTTCATGACGCAGCACAGGAACTCCGGCCGGGGTGATGTTTATGATTTTTACAAAATTTTTTTCCCAGGCAGGCTCAACCCTTTGCCTTGTGGCATCGGTTGAACTGCCGGAGCCCGTGGCAGCGGCGAGTCTTCTTGCCGCGTTCGGTGGGTTCCACCCGCGACCGTCACTCCGCCAGTGGCTGTTGGCTATAACCGTCAAACAAAGACGGTGGTCACCGCATCGCGGCTCTTCCAGATGCGCTTGTGCGGCCGTCTGGAACGCTCTTCCTTCTGATATTAGGAAGCCACTGCTTTTTGTGTTTAGCTTATTGTCCATCCCCGATTAGCACGGTTGGCTAAGTGCCGTGCGTAAGAAGTTCAACGTACGTACGTACTCCAGCGGGCGGCCTGGCGCGTGTGCTCATCGTACGCACCTTGTCGACATCGGCTTGATATTAGCGTCGTCCGGGGCACTCGCTTCACAGCTCCGAGCTCTGCCCCGGCAATCGCTCTCGTGTGCAGATGGTGCGCGTCTCTAACCTCAAAGGCTCGCGCATTCCTGTCCCATCTGAGGCCACGGGTGGGAATGCGACGAGGGGAGGTGAGCAGGGTGCGTGAGGTGTGGTCGGGTGGATGGGAGCAGGGTGGTGTCAGCAGAAAGAAATCCGCGGAATCGTTGATACCGCAACCACGTTGAGCGATGAGCCTCTTCATATCCCCTGTCCTCTTGTCGTCCGCTACAAAATATTAACCGTGCCACAAACCACGGAGGAGTCGTTCCAGTGATCTGCTTGGATTCAGCAGTTCGAGAAAGGGTTGAAACACGCACAGAGGTTAGGGACATCATTGACTGTGCAGGATAATAATGGTGAATTCGGTGCGCGCTATAAATCGTACTCATTATTGGTGCTGTTAAGACTGCTCGGGGCAGGACGCATCACCACTTGAAGGGACGATGGCCGATGGCTGCGGCTTACGACAAAGTGGCAGCCACAGATGGGTGGGGGGAACTCGCCTGGAAGGGGGCTGCAGTGGCGAGGTGTGGACTTCCGTGGCTGGGATGCGGGGGCGCGTGGGTTCGATCCCAACCCTGACTTCTGCATATTTAGAGTTTGCGTGGATTGTTCTCTGGGTCCTTCGGGTTTTCCCTCCGCATTTAGAATCAACATCACGCGTTTCGAGTTACTTGGCAGCTATATATTTCTACGTGATAAGCCACTTCGTTGCGCTATCATTTGTGATGGCCAGCTGGCTTCGGGGAAAAAAAAAAGCTACACAGCTTAGTGGGACCTTACCTGGTAAAATAAAAATAAAACATTTTAGTTGAATAGTTTCTAGAAGGTTGAGCGATGAGATGAGCTCGCGGTGCAGGGCCAACGTCCGTCGCTGGGCCCTCCCTCCGCCAGCGAGGCCAGCTGCTCCCCTGCCCCCCGTCCCAGGGAGGGCAGCTGCACGGTTGCGTAACACTCGCTGGTTCTGACCCTCCACGCGCTGCGTCTTGCAACGTGGCGCTACCTTTAGCGCCGCCGTTTGGTCGTGGGATTAATGATCACAGCTGAGAGGTTTCGGTAAATATCGTGCGGCTTAAAGGGGACTGGGGGATTTTTTTGTTTTAGACCTACAGGGCACGCCCATCGGCAGCTGGTTCACTTAACGGCTCGTTCCTTGAGTCATTCATTCCATTCAATCCCTTTCATTCAGTCAAGAGTGACTGACAAGGCAGAAGCACCGCTGGACAAGTCTGCGTGGTCGCGGCCTTTGTCGTGAGAATCGTTCTTGGTTGACCAGTTCCAGGGCGCCGCGTCCACAGGCGCCTCTTGCGTCACACGGAGCGTTCACCTCGACATTGCCCGGCAGCTACGTCGCTGGCAAGCAAAAGCGTGGAACGTCGAAACCAACATTGGACCGACGTTGGCATTGTTTACTGGGGTTCAACCGCCAGCAACCCCACAGTTAATTTATGTTTGAATCCATCGGAGTGGCCGAGTGAGAATTTGACACTTGGCTACGACTCACACACACCCTTGTTGAAGTGTCGCGATTCGATTAGACTTCGTTCACATCGCGGTAACCCCCATTACATGCAACGTATCAAGAGAAAGACGTCGATTATTACTCGTGCAGTGTCGATGCCGTGCATTGTGAGCTGAACAACGCGTATCAATCGATGAAATAATGCATCGTTCCACCCGTATCCCACGTGGTCGGGTACAGCGCAGGTCGGCCTGTCGTCGTTCCAGTCGATTTATCACAAACGAGAGCAGAAGTGACCCAGGTGGCGCAGAGGTCAGAGCGCTGAGCTGGTTTGTCACGTGATGAACATTTCTTTTGTGTCCGGGTGGGTGGGAAAGTGCTGCCCCCTAGTGTGGAGAAGACGTCACTTGAAGTGCATCCCAAGCGGTAGCTCTGTAATGTCTTCTTCCGCGGACCGCCAATCTAACATGGGGGCGATGCTGCATTGCTGTCTTAGAGGTTCTGGATGGATTCTTTGTCTCACGACACCAATAGCACAATTGGTTAAAACTTGGGAAATGAAAAAACTCGTTAAATAAATCAGCTGAGAGCCCTTCGAGAAAAATCTTTCAATCTTTATAGTATGCGCCGATATCGCCCGTGATCAAGTAGGCGTCGGTGCACATTACAACGGAGCGAGAATGGTGTAGGGCCATACAGCAACAGGAATGGAAAAAAAGTTCTTATTTCAAGGGAGACCTGGTGCACAAATCTACCGCACCCCTCACCCGCCTCCAGCAAGAAACAGACCGAGAAGTCAAAGCAACACCCAAAAACATTATAATCACGAATTAAGTAGCGTAACGCCAAGTTCGATTAGCAAGCCCGGATTCCAACGCACGATCTCGGCTCGGGTTCGGGATCCGCGTCCGCACCTCTGAGCCGTCTCCTGGACACCACGGCACCGAGGCCGCTTGCACGCAACGTCCTGGCCCTCGCATCGGCGTGACGCCGAACCGCCCGCGCGTGACCATGGTGAGAGGCGCACCGGCGAGCGACCCGCACCGCCGTGCGAACCCCCCGCCCCGCCGTGCGAACCCTCCGCCGCTTCAGCCTGGGCCCCGTCTCCGTGGGGCCTCGTCAAAGACCGCCATGCGGCCGTGGCGATGATTGCTCGCTGGCGGCACGATTTGACCGTCTCGCCGGCGCGGGCTGCGAGCTGGGGCGCGACAGAGCCGATGACGACGATCAACGGCTCGTGACGAACACCGCCGAGGGCGTAGGGGTCGCTTGCCTCGAGTGGAAACGACAACAACGACACAAAACCTCAAACGTGGCGTTGTGGGGGGCCTCTTGGCTGAGTGGTGTGGTGGTTTTTAACAATCGCAGTTTAGAAAATAATTTAGTTTTATCCCATCCGTAATGATGGGCTGGTACATCCCTCTGCCAGATGTACAAAACAGAACAAAAAAACACGACAAACAGCTAAAAATAAAATGTGACGTCACGCGGGCCCCAGGCTGAGCGCCGTGGGGACCCGGGGAGTGAACGGCCTCGGCCTGCTCGTTAGGGCACGCGGGGCGCAGCGATGGCCCCACGGGTGGCATGGGGGGAGGGTGGGGGGTGAGCGGGGTGGGGGGTGAGCGGGGTGGGGGGTGAGCGGGGTGGGGGGTGAGCGGGGAGGGGGGGGTGAGCGGGGGGGGGGTGAGCGGAGTGGGGGGTGAGCGGGGTGGGGGGTGAGCGGGGTGGGGGGTGAGCGGGGTGGGGGGTGAGCGGGGTGGGGGGTGAGCGGGGTGGGGGGTGAGCGGGGGGGGGGGGGGTGAGCGGGGTGGGGGGTGAGCGGGGTGGGGGGTGAGCGGGGGGGGGCATTGGAGCAGGCGGCAGACAGGGCCCCTTGGCCCACAGTGAATTGTGTGAACGTGAGTGGTGGACGAGAGGGAGGGTGGACATGGGGAGTTGGGGGAGTTGCTCGGGAGGGGGGGCGAGGTGTAGAGAGAGAGATGTTGCGCCCGAAACGTCGTGATTTATTTTATTTTTTACCTACGTGACTTTACCGAAAGAATCGAGGAATATGGATTCCTGCAGTCACGAAAGCTTCAAATCAAGAGAGAGAGATTCATTTGAGTGCAGAATCAGGGCACCCTGGAACCTCGCGCAGGACCGTGAGGGATTGGGAGGCCTTCATCCAGCAGTGGAATGACCATGGCTGAAGAAGGAGGTGGTGGTGATGATGATGATAGCGGTGATGAGAATCAGGGCAGTGGTGTCTCCGGCAGGCTGAGCATGAGCACCGAGTTTGGACCAGGCAGGGAGTCCGGTTCCGAAATCGCGGTTCCCCCAGACCCCACAATCTGTTGGCCGCCTCCCGCACCGCCGCAGCGCGGATTGGGAACTGCCGGCGGCGACACGTATCTCCCGTTCACAGCCCCGAGCCAGCAGGTGGAAATCCCGCGTTGCGATGTCGCCGGGGCGAGTCAGAACCCATAGGACACCCGCTGCTGGCTTCCCCGTAACACGGTCTTCGTTTTGTCGAGAGCCCCTCTGAGCGATGATGAGCTGAGTCAATCGGTGACGCCGTAGCCCGTGTCGACGTCAAGCTCACTCGCAGCTCCGTCGACTCGTCAAGCCAACAAAGTAAAGAACACGCGCGCATTTGTGTACTGTTTGTAAGCAGAATTACATTTTTTGAGAAGGATTGTGTACGCATTTTTGCTCTCTGCCGATGTCGACTCAATTCAATCGGCCACGCACCATAACGACGCACCGTAGCGATGCACCGCTACCACGTCTGCTGCCCTGGTTGCGCTGTGACGAGCTCGAATGCGTTTGCGGATTTGTACCGCCCGTTGTTTGGCATGAAGTCCGACGTTTCGCTCCTCGTGCTTCGTAGTTTCAGCTCCTCTCGAAGCTCTACCGGCACGCGGAACGAAACGCTAGATGATGTGTCGTGCCAGAACAACAAGCCGGGCGAGTTGTACACGCGGTTTGCGTTCCACTCACACCAAATCGAACGCGAGTAGCAGCAGCATCATCTCAGCGGGAATTCTCAGTCAGACAGCGTTCACCCCCCCCCATCCTCCTCCACACCTCCCCGGAGCTGCCGCTAATAATCACAACAGCTGCCGAAGAGAGAGAGAGAGAAACGTTGGAATATTTGAACGCCCGGAAGATAAAAGGACGCAGCAGGCAAAGTGACGAGTGCAAAGTGACATGCCCAAGCGGCAGCGCGTCCGCCGCCTGCTTCGGAGGTTCACGGTTCAAGCCCGGAGGCCGCCCTCGTTAATACCGCAGCCCTGTCAAGCAAAACATCCGACTTCGCGACGTCTCCACCGCAAACGGTTCTGTGACGTTCTTTAAAACGGAGTCGACCGTTTCTGCAGCGTCGTGGTCCACATTTGGGCCGATTTGAAAACTCGCTGGGCAATTTGCGTCATTGCATAAGAAGCCACGTAGCAACATTGCACCGTCTTGGTTCTTTCGGTAAAGTCACGTAGAAGGGAAATAATAAAATAATAAAAATAGAACATAATAAAATACAATTCTCACGACGTTTCGGCCACAACGCAAGCAGCCGTCCTCCGGTGAAGAACAGGTCTGTCAGAAGGACGGCGTCTGAATCGAAATTCAACGTTGCACCGCCGCGATCGCCTCGCGCGACAAGAGCGGCGCGAACACCGAAGCGTCACGACGATTCGGAGGGTCTGTGGTGGTGGGTCCGTGGTTGCGGACTCTGGTTGGCCCTGCGCGTGCACTACCGGCGCCAGAGCACGCGGACATCATCGCTTCCTCCTCCCAGGCGCGCGGGGCGCGGGCGTCCTCGTGGTGACATGAACGAGCGGTCGCAAGTAGCTCGTGACGCCGCCGTCGCGTATTGAGCGGCAGTCGCTTGTCGTGCTCTGTGACCTTGGGTTTGCTGCGTCCTCTGCCCCGACCTCGGATCCTTTCGCTCGTCACACCCCCCCCTCACCCCCCCTCACCACCCCCTCTTACCACCCCCCCTCTCACCCCACCTTTCTCCCCCTCACCGACCTTCCCAGATGTTTCACGAATTATATTTTCCCAAAGCGCGGCGGCCCTTGCGTGAAATGCAGCGACCGCGGCGTGCCACGACAATCATTGCGTCCCCATGGGCGGCGCGGCCTGTTTGTGTTGACAGGGCTGCCTGTAAGCACGGTGGGGGCCGCGGGGGGGGGGGTCGGGACGGGGGGGGGTGCAAGCTGCTTGTTTGTCTTCGTCGCCTCTTTGCGAGCGCTGGGAAGGCGGCCGCGGGAGCTGAAAGGGAATGAGCTTTTTGGGAAGCTTGTGATTGGCAAATAAACATTTTTCACTTGAGCGGGGTTTCTAAAGGCTCGCCCGAGGTCAGCAAGAGGGCAGAGGTCACAGCAGCGGGGTGGCAGCAATCTGTGACGAGGGGGGGGGGTTATCATTGGCTGTGTGTGTGTGTGCCTGTGTACGTGTATTTGAGTGTGTGTGCGTGTGTGTGCGAGTGTGCGAGCGTGGTGTTGGCCACCCACCCCTTTGCGTGCCGTGCCGGCCTTCATAGGTGCTCGCTAACAGCAATTGCCCCAACAGTCTGTCAAGGCTATACGGGGGATCTTTGTCTTTGTATGTATGCACCGGTGAATGTGTTCAGGCATGCATGCGTCTATGTATGTAAGTGCGGGGATTCATGCATGCTCGTGTGCGTACACGTGTGCGTGTATGTATATATGCTTGCTGCTGCTGCTGTGTGTATGCGTGTGTCGATAGCAGAGGGGTTAGCGTACAGCGACCTGGGTTCGATTCACGGTCACAGTTAACATCACAAACCCAGATTTTTACCTCCAACCCATGATGTACAATGTTATGGTATCTGAAACTGCCTTGGGCTTCTTATAGTTCAGCTCTGCCTTATAAACGTGTATGTCTGTTGCAGTGTGTAAAACATCAACATTCGAGAGGCAAAGGTTTGGATGCTGGCAGCACCACCAACCCAATGTTTTTTACCGTGCCGACCTTATGTGGAACTTACAGCAAATAGGAAACCGCCGCGAGCCTATAACGAGGCAGGGATCTTGTTGTGCCGCCTGCACCGTGGGATCACGGCCGCGCTGCCGTGCAGAGAGGCTTTTGCGGGTGCCGTGATTCGGCACACCTCGCCCTGCGGAATTCGGAAACGCAGAAACGGCGACACGTGGCACGTCGGTTGGAGATTACCTGCAAAATGGTACAAAAGCCCTATCGATGGCGGGGCTCCCGGCTGAGAGCAGACGAGGACGTCTAAAGGTCACCAGGTCGGCGCCGTTGACGGCGTTATTTGTTCCACCAAAATTCGGCCAGCGGGGGTAGAGGGCACTTTGCCTCTCGTACCAGCGGCGACGACGGCCACTCCAGACCTCGCGGACCCTCACGGCCTTCCTGCCGCGTTTGCTCGAAAGTCCGGCAACGCGACGGAACAAACTGGCAGCGCCCATTCCGGGCACCTCTCCGTGAATTTGAAAGGAAAGTGACTTTTAAAACTGTGATTCACATTTGCAGTAACAGTCGCGAACCTAATGGCCAGATCACCCAGAGCCCTCCCAACCTCGCCAGCTCTCCCCAGCTGAGCGAGGTTGCGCGCTGGATCGTGTTGGCATCGACGACCGACGGCGCACAACAGGTGCTATAGGTTCACGAGACTGCGTTGGGAGCGGCAGAGGGGCAGTGCGGCAAAATGCGCGGTTGTACTGTGCTTCTGCGCTCTCGTTGTGTCTATGCTCCCCCGCCTTCTCCAACCAGCGCCGACCGCATGGAGAAGTATGGTCAACTAACAAGGCCCTCATTAAGGCGTGGGTCAACGAAGGGCCTGTGCAGGAACAATAACAATAGGCTCATTATGAATGCCTTTATTATCAGGAAAATATAATTATTTATGATCTACAATGTGTTCCATTATTATTATTCCACTTGTTTACCCAGGAATGCCTCACAGAGTCTCGGGACTCTTTCAGGAAGGGCCGAGATTTTGCGCTGGGGAGCAAAGCCGTAGCGTGTAATCCCAACTGAGTATGCACGTTTGTGTGTTGAACGTTTTTAGTACGTAGCCAACCCTGCTAACTGGAGGTCTTGGACCCCCGCTCGGGCGACTCAGCCTTAACATGAGCACTTGGCAGATTGTGAAAAACACCAGTAGTGCTGGCTTTAATAGGTGCTCGCTAACAGCACTTGCCTCAATAGCCAGTCTGTATATATGTTGAACTTCTTTCGCACCGTACGTAGCCAACCGTGCTAATCGGAGGTGCGGGGGAAAGACACCAAACCAAACACAAAAAGCAGTTCTAAAGAAAAGAGTTTTCAATCTCGATGGAAAAGTGCATAACTTCAGTGGCTTCCTAATATTGGAAGGAAAGAGCATTCCAGACGGCCGCAGAAGTGCATCTGAAAGGACCGCACGATACGGCGACCGCCATCTTTGTTCCATGATGAGCCAGAAGCCCCGCTGGTGCTGCGAGGATGACCGGAGTTTGCGTGACGGTTTACAATTCGCAGGTTCTAGTTTTTCTTTCAGCGTTGGAATGTTTTGGCCAATACCAAACACCAGTTCCACTGCACGTTGCCGTTGTGTTAGCGATGGGAAGAAAGCGGACAACCCCGGCAACCGCGGCAACCCCGGCAACCGTGGAGGAAACCCATTGCAGAACGAGGAGTAGAGAACGCACAACAAGCGTCGTCCGAGTCGGGAATTGGAGCCAGGCCCCTCGTCGCTGTGAAGCGCCCTACGAGTCCCACCGCGTCCCACCGCGTCCCACCCACCGCCCGCCCCTTTGCCGATTCTCTGCTGCTACATAAAGTGGCCGCTCCTTGGCGGAGGGGACAGCAGCAGCTTGGGGCTTGTGGGTCGTGCCGTGAAGGCCGAGATTTATGACCTAATGAGCAGCCTCCAGAATTCCCACGCTCGTGCCGTATATGCCTTTCCCACGATTTACGCGCCGAGCGGGGACCTGTCGCCATTCTTTTCTTTGCTCATCCTTGCTATTTAACATAATATGGTCCATCCACTGCTGCACTGAAGGCTTGCCCAAGCCGCAGCCACTTCTCCACGATCCTGCAATGTAACGTACTCCAATATACACTGCATACATTACAGAGGCGCCACGGTGGTGAGATGTTCACTACCTCGCCTGGTGTACACGAGGTCGTGGGTTCGAACCCAACCCTGACGCCTGCTGTGTATTTGGAGTTTGTGTGTCTCTCTTCCCGTGGTCGCGTGGATTTTCATCCGGGTCCTCTGGTTTTTCCCTCCACATTTAGAATCAACATCACCACGCGTTTAGAGTCTTTGGCTGCGAGAAATGTGTTGAGCTATAATTTGTGAAAGCCAGGCCGCTTCTGAAAAAGAGCTTTACAGCTCAGATGGCCTTCATCTGATAAAAATAAAAATAGTCGATAGTTAAAACAGAGCGACCGTTTGCGTGCCTGAGCTGGTTGGCACGCGAACGGCTCCGAGCCACTTCTCAGAAGCTCGGCAAACAGAACCCAGCGCCGTGCCCGATCAGAAGCCGGATAACAGAGGTCACCGGGGTGATCAAAGCGTAAATCATCCGAGTCTCGAGACGTTTCCAGGACCGACTCGCGTTGGGATGTGACTGCGAGGAGCGATTAGTTTCCTGTGGGAGGAGGACACTTGTAGCGTCCGGCGAAAGGTCGCCACGCACACCGAGGGACGGCGCTCAAATGTCAGCGCAGAAGAATGCACGAACCCACGCTGTCGTACGGCACCCTTGATGGCCATCGCACTACCCGCCTGTTTTGGAGTTTCAGTAATCTCGACGTGATCCACCAGCCCTTGCCCTGCGTAGCACTGCGTTCCGGGCGTGCGCCACCACGGCCGGAACCTGTGGGCATCTGTGGCAAAGAGCTTTATAGCTCACCTGATTCCTATTTTAAATAGTTTAGTTTAAAATAGTTTTAATATAATATGCCTGACTTGAGTTTGATTCTCGGCCATTTGCTTATATCAGTGGGCGAGAAATACCTGAACCGATCGTGGGCGCTCACTTCACCAACAGATGCTCACCGGTGCCGGTGAAGTATGGTTAGACAGCCCCCCACTACCGTGACAGGGGCATTGACAAGAGCAGCTGTAATTGATTGTCGCAGCACTTGCCGTATACAGCAGCAACACCGTGACCGGTTACTCGTGTACACCACGCCCCGGTTACTCGTGTACACCGTGCGTGGAGCAGATTCCGAGTGCCGCCACCTCCGCCACCGCTCCACCCCCACGGTTTAATTGAGACGCCAACACAAAGATGCATCGTGTCCATTCACCGGCAGCGGTAAATCGTCGCACCTCGACTAGCCGCGTGACATAAACGGCACGTGCGTGTCTGGGAGCATCCCTCGCTCGGTCGTGAACGCGCCGTGCCGAGGACGCGCGACTCGCGTGCTTCCCACTCGTTCTCTGCTCATGTCCCAGGCACCTGGAATTCCATCGCTTCACAGACGCGCCTTCCCAGGGACCCTCTTCCGTCTACATCACTGTTTGATGCCGTGCTGTCCATTCTTGATGGTGGATTTCACTTTCGGTGGGATTTGACATCGCACGTCCGCGTCTGATTTACGCGTTGGTACAATAGTCACCCCTCTATGTATGTTTAATTTGATTGAGATGGCATTATAATCAGTCTAAACTTAATCTGCCTGAGCCAACTGTGGCTCCGACTTCAGGGAATTTGTAATGTAACGTTGTTTTACGCTTGTGCGATATATTTGATTTGTCTCGTTTTTTTGCTCTCACTTCTGTTTGCTTCATCGCTGTACTTTATTTGCCAAAATGACAAAAAAGTGACTCTTGCGAATGAGACTCATCCTGCCCTCTTGAGTTCTCACCACCTGGTTCAACAAAATCAACTTGAAATACGGAGCGTGCGTGCGTCCAATATCCTGTTCTCAAAAGCTCAAAAGCTCACTCTGGCTTCGCCGTCCGGAGGGAGGCTTTCTCCCGCGTCGGCGGTTTCTTGAAGATGTTTGTTGTTGTTTTTTTGTGGCGCTCGGTCTCCGTTGATGCTCGCGTCCAACCGCTCGCAGGCAAGCCCCTCGCTTGTTCATCCTGAGCGATATCGGGACGACATCTGTGGAAAAGAGCTTTGCAGCTCATCGGATTTCTCTAGGATAAATAAAGAATTAGAATCTCTATACTGGGAGGAATCTGATGAGCTATAAAATCCCCTTATCACAGATGTTCAGTCGGGATTCTGATTCTGGTGTGACTGGGACTGAGATTGTATTGGCTCTCGCTGGGAACGGTGTTCCCTCTCATCTCCAGTCCTGTACTCAGAGTTACATGGGGAGGCAGAGAGAGGGAGAAACACGTGGATTCGAAACACCGTACCGACCGCTACGAAGAAGCAAGTGGGGCTTGGAGCAGGACACGTCGCGGCTAGAGGGGACGATGGCCGGCGGCCGGGACTAACGAGGGAGCGGCAGCCAAGGGGCACAAGGAGGGAACGCGTCGCGACACGTTGTGTCCACCATCGAGATGGAGCAGTGGAATCGGCCGGCGTGCGCTGGGGCTCGATGGAATGCTTCATTGCGTGACCTCCAGAGATAGCGATGGTTTGGAGAGGCCTTCATCCGGAAGCGGATAGAGCACGGCTGATAATGGTTCGATAACGGCAGTGATTGCCGTAGCTCGCAGCTGTATTTTTCAGGGCTGCAGTGTTTTTCTCCTTCAAGATCAGTGGCACTTGGGGCAGCAGCAGCCTTGAAGGTTCCGGCCGTGTTGGCGCGCTGCCTGGAACGCAGCGCTTTGCAGGGCAAGGGTTGGTGGATCACGTCGAGATTACTGAAATTCCAAAACAGGCCGGGTAGTGCGATGGCCATCAAGGGTGCAGTACGACAGCCATCAAGGGTGCAGTACGACAGCGTGGGTTCGGGCATTCCGCTGCGCTGACATTTGAGCGCCGTCCCTCGGTGTGCGTGGCGACCTCCCACAGGAAACTAATCGCTCCTCGCGGTGACATCCCAAAGCGAGTCGGTCCTGGAAACGTCTCGAGACTCGGATGATTTACGCTTTGATCGCCCCGGTGACCTCTGTTATCCGGCTTCTGATCGGGCACCGCGCTGGGGTTCTGTTTGCCGAGCTTCTGAGAAGTGGCTCCGGGCCGTTCGCGTGCCAACCAGCTCAGGCACGCAAACGGTCGCTCTGTTTTAGCTATCGACTATGTTTTTTCAGAAGCGACCTGGCTATCACAAATGATAGCTCAACGAAGTAGCTTGTCACGTGGACATTCATAGCGGCAGCCAAATACTCCAAACGCGTGGTGATGTTGATTCTAATCGTGGAGGGGAAAACCGGAGGACGCGGAGAAAAATCCACGCGACCACGGGGAGAGAGACACGCAAACTCCAAATATAGAGCAAGTGTCAGCTTGATGTAACCCACGACCTCCTGCATACCGGGCAAGGGAGTTAACATCTCCTAGCCACCGCGGCGCCCCATCATCTGGGAAACGCGGCCTTCGTGGACATGGCGCGTTCCTGCGGACATCGACCGAGACCTCGTCACCCGGAGAGTCTTTCGGCCCCCCCCCGCCACCCCATCGCCATCTCGCAGCCCCCCACCAACCCTCCCGCTTTCTTCTCGGCGCCCTCGACTTTGCCCTTGGAAACCGTGGCGCGATCAGAAGTTGCAAGAGAGTGCAGCTCCACCGGGCGCCAGGGGCTCGCCCTCCCTCCTCCGACCGTCCCCGCTCGCGGCGGGTGCCTGGCCCCCACCCCCACTCCGTGGTTGGAGCCGCGCGGCCGCGGCACTCGGAGCCGCCCCTCAGGTGCGGGGCGCGTGGCCGAGAGGGCGCGTGGCCGAGGGGGCGCTTGCCCGAGGGGGCGCGTGGCCGAGGGGGGGTGCGCACGCGGCTCTAGCAGCGTCGTCGGTCGGAGCCCCCCCCCACCCATCCCCGTCTTTGTTCATCCTGGACCACCGTGCGCGTTGGAACGATTCGGGCACTTCACTCGCCGCACTCGGCGCTTGATCAATCGATGAAATCCTTTATTCAAAGCCAGATGCTGCCGCGGAAATCGCCGATCGAGACGCGAATGTCGCTCCCGCTGCCGCCAGCGTGGGGCTGAGAGCGGGGCGGTGGGTGCGCTGGGGGGGGGGGGGCGTAGATAGAAAGCTCAAGCGGAGTAATGTGGACGTAGCAGTGGCAGTGGCCGCGCGATTTGGCCGCTAAACCAAGACGGGTGCCGCCCCGTGACTTATTTGAGCGCACGCGTCAAAGTCACCGCGTGTTATTTTTGTTTTGTTTCTCTCTCAGGCTGTGGGTCTGGGCAGGCGCGTGTGTACACACTGCACTGTTGACACACTGGAGATTAGCGTGTGGGTCCGCGAGGAGGGGGCCCAGCGGTGTTCCTGCGCCTCTTCCGTCGCAGGCGCCCCGTGCTGTTTTCTCAGCTGATGGCCGAGACGGCCGGGCGAGTGCTGTGAGTGTCGCTCTCCGTCCGGCGAGAGGTCCATTGAGGTCCTCGCCGCGAAGGAGTTAATCACGACGCCGTTGAGCGCATTACGCCTCGTTCGCATACGCACGGATCAATTCACTAATCTCACCTTGGTGTATTTAGAGCTGTGCTTGGGGAGGGAGGGGGGGTATTGAGAGAGAGAGTCTGGTAGATGGGGGAGGAGCACGTGGCTTGATAAATGTTTTACTATTTTTATTTTCCCAGGTAAGGGCCACTGAGCTATATCGTTCTTTTTGAGAAGGAGATAAAACTCCGTGCCACTTCGTGGGAAGGTAGCAGAGATGATCCCTGACATGCAGGGTCATTATTTCTTCATTCTGCTATGACGCTCGTTGTTTATAGCCAGGGGAGAGCTCTTGTGTTGACATTCATTCTTTAATGTGCCCTTAGAGCCAAGTGAACATAAGCTGTTTATTTCTCAGGGGAGGTCTGGCTTTCGCAAAGAAATCCAGAAAACAGCAGTTAACATTTCATATATAAAACATTCAACAATACGTGACCCAAAAGCAGTAGCAACAATAACAATTTTACAGAAATACATCCCCCCCTCTTTCCTCGGGATTCCCACCGTTCCTGGCCAGTGTCGTGGGATACAGCCGCGTGGAGATGCCATAGAAAGCCCCGTTGCGTTATATATATTTAAATGGGACTGTACATCTCATAAAGGTAGATTTTTTTTTATCCGTACGACACAACAAGCCGAGTCTAATTTTCCCAATTAGAATCCAACCGAGAGGACGTCGCGATTGTAATGGTGAAAGGAGAACAATGAGTCTGCTTGTGTGAGGAACGGCATAGCAGCCAGAATAGGAAGATTCTATTGAAAGTCCGGTCATCATCTGGATACACTGGTCCCTGTCATAGCAATATGGAATGTCCACCACTCGGCTCAGGGCCAGCGATAGAGACGAATGCCTCCGCATGCTCGTATGCGCAGACCAACACCAGTGATAGCGATTATCTGAACCGATCTTGGGCCTCCCCTAGGTCGACTCAGCCTCAAATGAGCACCTGGTGCAGTGTGTAAATATCGCCAAGAGGGAGACAAAGACGGATGGGCGTGGTGCTGGTCACCCGCTCCCTCGTGTGCCGTGCCGGCCTTCAAAGGTTCCCTCTCACGGTACTTGCCCCACGAGTCTGCTCGGGCTACGCGAGCGATCTTTGTATTTTTCTCCACTGAACAGAAGGCAAAAGCCGCTGAAAAGGCTGTCATTCCAAGGGACGCATTTTCCACAAACTCCGTCTTGGTAACAACAGGCGTCTCTTGCCGGCACTGATTTCTATAAAGATGTCTGTGTTCCTGCATCCTCCGCTGACATGCTCACGCCTCTCTCTCTCTCCCTTCTCCGTCTCTTGCTGCACACTGCGGCGCTGCATTGTAAATGTCACTGCTCTGTGTAACAGGGATTTTTTAATGTCATTCCCCCCCCCCCTCCTCTTTTACCGCTGCTACTGCTGTCCTGGCTTTGCTCTGATATTGGCGAAGTTTGCCTAAGGTTGCCAAAATGTGCCGCGCGGCGATGAATTTTGTACGATTAATGTTGGGAGTCCGTCGATTTATATCTTCGGAGTTTTTCCTTTGTTTTTATATGGATCGGGTATTTTTGTCACAATCAAAGAATCTAAACATAACGACCCAATGATGTACACACATGTTGTATATTAATCTTGTTTCGTTTTGTTTGCGATTGATATTTATAGAAATTCCGAGTGATAAAATCCAGAGTGGGGCTGTTGTGGCAGCCGGGTGGTTCAGAGGTCAGAGACGCCGATCCGGCATCGCTCCGTCCGTGAATAAACGGAGCGCGTGAGCCGGGCTCTAAAGTGCAACGAGTTGATGGTCTTGGCGCAGTCAACAATAACGGTCAACAACAACAACCCGTAGCATTTAATTTAGGGTTTCATTGAAATTTGGCTAAATTCCAGCTCTGAGAATGAATCGTTCAAGATTGACTTCCACGGCAGAGCACGTGGGGAAGTGCAGCGCAGAGGGCGAGTTGGGCAACTACCACCACTACAACAAACAACCACCACCACAACCACCACCACAACCACCACCACAACCACCACCACAACCACCACCACCACTACAACCACCACAACCACCACCACCACAAACACCACCACAACCACCACCACAACAACAACCACCACTACAACCATGCACTGCGCCCTCCAGCGTGGGGTGGTGTACTGCTGCGCGAGACACACAGAGGATGCATTCCTGGGATCGACGCAAACGGTCATCCAATCACGTGGCATCGCTCGGTAGAGCCCTCGACTGACAATGGGGAAGGTTCAAATCCTGGCGAGGGTCAACTCGGCACGTGGTCTCCTCCAAGCTTGAGTCCAATGAGTTCTGCTGCGAGGAAAGCCGAGTCAGTACGTTTCGTATTCAATGGCCTTATTCCGTTTCGCACGTACGAAGGCTTTCCCGACCAATATTATCCATAATAAAGGTTGTTGGGTTAGATCGCACAAATATAAATGTGTCGTGAAACCCGCCACCACCCGACACAGCCAATTAGTAAGGTTTGCCACGTAAACAGAACTTGCCGATTCGTTGCGAGTACAGCACATCGGTGTGTTGGGGAGTAAACTCTATTTTGGACTGTCATTATTACAGCACGAAGGCTATCACGAGGCTGCCAAGTCAGTCGTCGTATTATGGAGACGCTAGTGCATGCCATGGGAATGTGGAATTTCCGCCACTGGCTCACGAGCTGCCAGCAGAGAGGTGTGCACCTCTCCACGCTTGTTTGTGCAGCGAGATACGCCTGTGACTTTTAACAGTTTTGAACACTGTCCTGTACTTCTGGGGAAGCAGCGGGCAGCGCACTGAACTCTGAACCCCTGGCGATCAAAGTTCAACTCCCTGCCACAGATGGCATCGGTGGCGAGCGGCATCCAAACCGGACCCGTGTCCCTCTCCGTCGACCCCCTTGACTGACGGGGGCATGAGAAGGCCTTCATCCAACAGTGGATTGACGAAGGGTGCCCACACCATAGTGACAGTATATGCTGTACCTCGAGACAATGCTGATTCGCGATTATTATGTTCGTCTCTTGAAGTGTCAAGGGCAGAGGTTTGAAAGTGCGCAAACCGGGGAGGGACTCGAGCCGTGCCAGCGCGCTGTTGCGTCACCTGCACGTGAAACGAGTGACCCTGCATGGCGCGGCCATTCCACAGCCTGACGAGCAGAACCTTACGGGCCCAGCTATACGGGCCCGACTTTGCTCGCGACAAGTGGCGCGTGGAGCGGTGGCGCAACGGTTAGCGCGCTGCGCTACCAGCCCGGCGACACGAGTTCGATGCCCGCTCACGGCTAACACCAGTGGCGATTATCTGAACCGGTTCTGGGTCTCCTCTAGGTCGACTCGGTCTCAAATGACCACATGGTGATGTGTGTGAACGCCGCCACTTGGAAGACAAATGCGGCCGGGCACGGTGTTGGCCACCCACCCCCTCGCGTGCTCGGCAACAGCACTTGCCCTGTAAGTCTGTCGAAGCCTACGAGGGGGGTCTTTGTCTTTACTATCGAGTGCACAGGCGGTGCAACTGCACTGGGGCCCAGGCGTCGGGCTCCAGAGAGGAGGAGGAGGGGAGGGGTGCGAGATTTAGAGAGGGGGACGCTTTTTAATTCCTTGCATCGGGGTGATGCCACGCCACTCGCTTCGTGGCATGGCGTCACTCGTGTGTCACGTGAGCGCAGGATAATTTTTCCACGCCGTCGTAACCCTCGTGGCGATCATTGTCCCTCTTCTGGTGCCTCGCATCGCGAGGGCAACATAATTCTGAGGATGCGCAAAGCTGGAATGGGAATAAGGGACAGCAGGTTTTGAAAATATGTTGTGCCGATTGAACGTTTTAAGAGGTTAACAGAAGGTACAACTGTCACAGAGGGTTTCTATTTTCTCGACCTGCTGAATGGGATGTCCACGCAATGGCCATCTCATTTCACAACTTTTTTTTTATAGAATCCATTGTTGATCTGTCCACACTTACGACCTGACCTCACCTGCCACCACTATTTTTTTAACTCTCTCTGTTCAAAAAGTAAATACAACATTTTATGAGGAAGGCCGGTTGGCTGAAACGTGGAAACCCTCCCTGTTCTCCGAGTGATAGGATGAAAACGTCTATTTTTTTTTTAAAACTTTATTATTATAATTTTTTTTATATGTAAATAATGTTTTGCTTAGGCTCTGCCAACATTTCTCCCACAATGCAGGGTGAGTGCTTCTCAACATAAGTCCCTCGGGCACAAATGGCAGCAGCAAGCCATGATGGCTGCACTTTACTGATGACTCATAATGATGAGTGTGAGACTGCCACGATCTGCACTTTCCTTGTTGTTGTTGTTGTTGCTGCCAGTGTCGAGGTGGTGATTGTCATCACAACAGCGGTGACGTCATCTTGATATGCATGCTGGGATTCCTGTTAGTCTTTGCTGTTGAAGTCATTTTTTTCTTTGTATATCATCATCATCATCAGCCGTGATTGATCCACTGCTCAATGAAGTCATCAATCCACTCAGCACACAGCTGATCGATGATGTTATTGCACCGATGTTTTATAATTTATTTGCCAGGAAAGCCAAACTCAAGGAGGGTCCTGATTCAGGATGGTGGTTGGCCGACCCGCTAAGTAGAGAACGTTCATTGCTGCACCGCCTTCACGTTGCCATGCAGCTGCCAACCTTTGGGAATCCTGTGCTCCCATCTCCGAGCGGTCCTCCAACCCCGCCCCGATGCTGGAGTGCGTCGCACGTATTTGCCGGCACAACTAATCCGGGACCAGATTTTATTTTTTATCAGGCTATTCATATTTCTTTACATTTTGCAAGTTTCTAAAGTATTCACCGCGGACTCGTGGACAAGTCCGGGCACGATGTGAAACACAATGGAGCTGCTCGCAGAACAGCGAAGCGTTGGCAGCGGCACAAGCGTTTCATTAAAGCCCGCGGTGGTGTCAAGCCACGTGATGCCGCACGTTGTTTTGCCTATTTATCCCCCGGAGGCAGCTCACTTGCACGAGTCCATTAGCTCGCCGCCGCAGCAAAGCCGCCCCCGCACGGGAGAGATCACGGTTGGCGCAAAGAGAAAACTCCTCCCGGAGGTTCTCTGCCGTGCCGCCGCGTTGCAGCATCGTGAGGCTGCGTGCGAGGTTGGGGAGCGAGCGCGAGTGGTGAGTGGAGCTCCACGGGCCACACGCTCACGCTGCTGCTGTTGTTGTTGTTGTCCTCGTCACGATTGTGCTATCGGCGTCGCGTCTTGAGACGAAGAGTCCGTTTGTATCTTTCGCAGAGCAGTGCAAATCTTCGTTGTCGAGAGTGGATATGGCAGAGCTCCGTCTGAGAACCTTTCAAGTGATATATTGGGAGGGCAGCCCTTTACCACACGTTCTGCAAATCAGAGTCATGTTCATCACACGAGAGTCAGACGGATGTTACATTCTCCGCTGGAAACTTTGTGCAGTCATTATTTGGTAGCCCTGCTGGGACCATCAAACTCGCTGCACGTGAGATGGCTTTTGGGGTTAAGTTTTGGTGATTTGCGGATTTAAAATTCACCGTTTGTACCAGTACAGGGCAGGACTTAGCCCCAGAGCTGAGCTTCTCGTCAGACAGATCTAATTAAGCCGTTGTGTGCGTGTGGAGTCATGCGTGTGGAACCGCAGTGCTAGACCTGTGGGAATTCCTCCGGATTACTTGTTTTTTAATCCCCCAGGAAGGGCAGCCGATACAAGTGGGAACTATCGACGGCGACCAATGCTAATTTTTGCAACGTCTGCTGATGACGTTTAGATTTGCACTTGGGGGGGGGTGGGGTTAGGACGAGGAACGCGTGGTTTGGAGAAACACACTCTCAAGTTAGAGAGATCATGTTGAGCGTCAGGAGTAGGATGTAGGCCTGGGCAGGAGACGTCTCTGGAAGGGGGGGGGGGGGGGGGGATGATGCCCGCTGGTCGTGACTAAGGCCGGAGAAGGGGAAGGTGCCCGAGAGGACAATCGACCGCGTGAGATGGAGCGATGAGATCGGCTCGTGTCAAGGCCCGAAGATATGTTAGAGGCCTGGGAAAGGCTTAATTCAGCAGTGGATAGAACATGATAATGGTAATGATTAGGATTTCACAGAATTCGCAAATTTAGGCGCTTTTTGGTCGGCGATCACGCATCATTTAAACAAGAGCGCTGTGTTGACAAGTGGCAGTTGTGTATCGTTCTATTGTTATGGTCTTGTTGGGGCGAGTTCACATGGCAACGAGAAATGGATTTGCTGGCCCAAGCATACGAGGGCATGCGGACCATGCGCGGAATTTCTTGTCGGGATAGGGCATGCGACTCTGAGGCTCGGAATGGAATGCGGTCAGAGAGAAGGTGTTGCAGATTAGGCGAGGAATCGGATGCTGCCATGGGTGGGGGCGTGTTACCGAGACGAGCATTCGAGTGGCACCCGGAGGTTGAGTGACCATAGAGAAGGTCCAACGCCAAACTGGTGGCGGCGATGGTGAGACCGTGAGAGATGCCCAGGGAGGCCCTCAGTGTTACGAGGCCTGGGGTGCCACAGTTGTGAGATGTTCACTACCTCGCCTGGTATGCAGGAGGTCGAGGATTCGATCTCAACCCTGATGCCTGCTGTGTATTTGGAGTTTACGTGTCTCTCTCCCCGTGGTCGCGTGGATTTTTCTCCGGGTCCTCCACTTTTTCCCTCCACATTTAGAAACATGCGTTTAAGGTATTTGGCTGCGATAAAGTCCCACATGACAAGCCACTCTTATGAGTGATCCTTTGTGATAGCCAGGTCGCTTCTGAAAAGAGCTACGTAGCTCAGTGGGCCTTACCTGGTAAAATAAAAAAAATATCTATCGAAGGAAGGAGACGTTCGCTTGGAGGGAATGGTGTCAACGGCATTGTGATGGCTTTGTGATCTTTCCCTTCGCTCTCTCGGAGAATTTCAGCCATGGCGGTGGCATGGCTTGCAGGTGGTCAGTCATGGACGAATGAAACCATGCGTGGCCAATGTGCCGTAATCCGCTCTCTGCTGTAAGTGGGGTTAGCGGTTCACACAGAGATAGAACCGTGACGACGCGCGTATGTCGCCACCCCCTCCTCCCGCCGCACGGCAATGAGGCGACGCTCACAGGATGTAGTCCAGCAAGTAGGTTGATGACCCATCTCTCTGAAATGTGACCATTCCCTCCTCTTACATGTTTCCCGTTCCTCCCACACACACACTCCATAATACTACTAATTTATTATATATTTAAAAAAATATCCGAAGCAAGATGATTCCTCACTGACAAACTTCAGCACCGCATTCCTCCGGGTGATGAGGCATTCTGGTGAGTAAGAAGCACCTTAAAAAGACGTGTTGCCCCCCCCCCAGACCCCACAAACTCACGCGCGCACATCGTCAAGAGCCCCCCTAAACTATCGCGCCAACATACAGGGGAAACAAGTGGGCCGTGATCTGGAGAATGCGACGGCCGTTATGACTGTTACTGCAGCAGAATCTCTAAATATCACAGTCATTTACTTTGCGAGTCCTCCCTAACAGCCGCTGTTGTTGTTGGAGCGAGCCGTTTAGAAGCAGCAGCAGCAGCGGCGAGAGAGAGGAGATAAGAGAGAGGAGAGTCATTTGTTCTGTGTGGGCGAGCCGGGTGGCGGCTGTGACTGTGCCAGGCGGTGGATGGGAGGGAAACGCCGCATTCCTAAGGGGGCGAGGATAACAAAACTGGCGTGTCGTGGTCGTCGTCGTCGTGAGCGGCGTGCACTTCGCGAGCGAGCGAGCCCTTTGTGCCGGACGAACCCGGCGTCCGTGCCGTGCTCTCCGAAACAACTCTTCCCAAAAAAAAAAAACTCTTCCCATCGTCGTCGCTGCCGCCCGTCGCGCTGGGGCTGACGGGCTGCGCACGGACCCCGCGTCTCGCGGCGTGTGAGTATCGTGCGAGGATCGTGCGAGGATCGTGTGAGTATCGTGCGAGGATCGTGCGAGTATCGTGGGCCACACGCTCCGGTGTTCCTGGAGTTGACGTGGCGTGTGACGGTGGCGGTGAACCTGTTCGCGGTTTGGCATTTTCGCGCGCCATCTGTTGTCAATAAAAAGAAATATCCAAGAGGTATTTAAATAATGTTACAAAGGAGCAAAACAGGCAGTACTGCCAGCATGCTTTGTTCGATGTGTTTTTTAATCTGCTAAAAATGCAAAGTAAATCAAAACGTACCACTGCTACGGTTTGAGCACTTAATTTTTCCTGTAGTTTTATGTTTTAGATAAATATTTTTTCACCTAATATTGCATGAACAGTTGCCAAACTACTGCTCGATAATAATCCGAATAATGATAATCATCATCATCATTATGATATTGCACGGCAACATGGCTAGCCATGACAAGGCTGCTGAGCAAGCGGCATCAACACCGGTGCAATCCGCTGAGACTGCGACGCTACTGCCAGGGGGAGCTGTGAGCGAGGCTGTGAAGTGACGGCAGAGACACCCGCAGCTCGGACATGTGATGACGAGGGCCTTCCCACGCTCTCTAGGGGGTTGCTTGACCATATTTCACCGCTCTGGTGGGCGCTGGTCGGTTGAAGTGGGGGGCGAGGGGCGGGGTGTGGAGGGCGCCGGACCGACTCACCCGGAATGTGCTCAATCTCCCGTCAGATCTCAGACACGAAGCAGGGTTTTACCCAGATAAGGGTTTGGGTGCTCCACCGCCAAGCACGACAGGTGGTATAGGCTGCGGAGCTACGTGGTGGGAAACAGAGGGCCGGGCAGAAAAAAAAACTGTTGTACTGTGATTTAAAGCTTTCGTGACTGCAGGGATTCATCTTCTTGGTTCTTTCGGTAAAGTCACGTAGAAGGGAAAAAAAAAATATGATTTATTTTTTATTTTATCATTTCCCTTCTACGTGACTTTACCGAAAAAACCTAAGAGTATGTTGTACTGTGCTTCTATGCTGCAATGTCTGTGCTCCCAGTCTCACTGGACGGTGTGATGTTAGCAGTGTGACCTGATGGTAAACGGGGCCGAGACCTCGAGCTGCGTCACCACTCCTCGCTGATAACGACTACAACAATAAACACGAGCCGAGTAATTGCTCGGGGAATGGTTAAACTTGTTTTTGTTTCGTCGTTTCGTTTGGGCTTGGTCGTTTAAATTATTTTTTTGCCGTCGAGCAGTAGGTGGTCTCGGCAGCAATGCCCTCGACGCGTTTCAGTGGAGCCGCGCGGGTGTGTGTTGGTTTGCGTGGATGGGATGAGTGTGGGACGCGTTACCTTTGTCCACGTGCTCACGGGGAGTGTTGCTGTACTGCAGGCTGCCAGGGTACACGTGTGATGTACACTGTCTAGGCTGCCAGGGTACACGTGTGATGTACATTGCCCCTAGAGGTCAGCAGATCGCCGGACATCGATCTGCATGGAACAGGGAGGCGATATTCGAACTTTGTGTTAATAATTTCCTTGCTCGTGAAAATTTCTGGAATTTAGGAAATTGAGTTTGTAGCAAGTAACTCTGCTGTTGGATCAAAGTCCCATCTACCTGCCTACGGTTCGCAATGGACGCCGTGACCAAATCACCCGGAATGAGCGCGACCTCAGTCACGTCTCGGAACGCTGAGCAGCAGGACCTGAGACTCGGTGGTGCCGTGATGCGAGACTACCGTGCATAACAGGTGCTATAGGCTGCAGGGGTATGTGGCGAGCGGTGCAGACCCCCCCCCCCCCCACCGCCGTTGTTGTATGGTACTAATATGCTCCCACGTCAATGTCTACGTTCCACACCTTCACCCCCGCCACTGACCAGCTTGGTGAGGCATGGTCAGACAACCCCCACGACGAGCGGCGGGGGGGGGGGGGCGTGATCCAGCAATGGGTCTAGTCGAGGGGGCCGTGGGTAGTGAAGGGAGCCATGGATAGTCGAGGGGGCCGTGGGTGTAGCGAGTCTAGTAACAGGAGCGTGCTCCCGCACGGTGACTCCGGGCTGGGCAGGTGCGGTGGTGGTAGTGGCGGGCCTTGGCGTTTATAGCGCCGGAGCGCGATATTAAAAAGAATCCCACAAGAATGAGGAGCCTTTTGTTTTTACGATATTGCATTCTTGGAAATCTGCGGCACATGTGTCAGCGTTTTTACCACGCGGCATTGGAGCGGACTAAGCAGTAAAAATAAAACAGATAACACGAGACTTAATCTCGGCAGCTGATGTGACAAGGGGCATTGTTTCTATTTTAATGAAAACAGAGGGTGGAGTCGGGGCACACCGATGAGCGCACTGCGCGAAGAACTCAGCGACCTGGGTTCGATTCCTGGCCACGGCTAACATCAGAGGCTAACGTCAGAGGCTGACATCAGTGGCGTGTGGTATCCGACCCGGTCCTGGTCCCGTCTCCCCCCCCCCCCCACTCCCCTAGCCAACCTGCACTGAGTGTTGTGGTGAAGTATGGTCAACAATCCCCAATGACTGACACGGCAAGGGAAGCCTTCATCCAGCGTCAATTTACCAATGGTTGTAAAAACAAGAGTAATATATCTTAAAACAAATAGTTGTTTTGGTTGATGTGGCAACATTTTTAAACGCTTGACAACGACAACAACAACAGCAATATATCGGAGATAATTAGAACAGAAGATGAGGTGAAATAAAATCGGAAAGAATGGGGCAATTGGAATGACTTCAATGCGACTCGGGCAAGGCCCAGATGCTTCAGGGAGACCTCCCATCTCATCGCTGCTCACCATTCTCCTACCATGGGTGCATTTGGTGACATATGTGTGTGTCCGCGATGGCTGCGTACATGAACGATTGCTTTCTGAGCGTGGTTCCCACACGGCAATGCCAATTGGCAAATTCATCTCTTAATAGGCATTCGGATTATCACGGTTGACCACGTGCGGTGATAAACATACGCACCATTCATATACACAAAATTACGCATGATCGGTGGGTTTGTGGGTCAACTTAATTGATGGTTCCAGAGCCGCCCCACGTATTCACACCTGAAGTTGTTGTTATGATTCTTGTCACTTGCGTTCGCTGTCAGTGGGAGTAATGTGAGCTTTGCGAATGTGGTTTTTCGGTGTGTGGTTTGTGAGGTTCATGTGGCACGAGGTGCGTTGATTGGTGTCACGGAACGCGTTGCGTCTCATTACTCGTGAGAGCTCTGGCGAGGCTGCCGTGGGGAAAGCGAACGGGGCCTGCCCCCCGTGATTTGGAACTTTCGTTGTATCTGTTTAGTTTGTCGTTCTTCCCCCGCACCTCCGATTACCAGGGTTGGCTACGGACCGTGTGAAAGAAGTTCAAAATGCATACGTCCGTCTGAACAAGCTCACGTCGGTGGAGGGTGTGGGGGGGGGGGGTTGCGTTTGACCAAGCGTTCCAGGTTCTGCTTCTTATGTAACTGTGCTAGCATGCCGCACGTTAAATAGAGATGTGGGAGTTCATGCCCTCCTCGCCTTTCTCTCTGTCGCCCACTCACACAGCACGTTTCAAACGGTGAGTACAATTAGAAGCAGAGAGCAAAAACGGCAATAAATGCACGCCTTTGTGATCTTTCTGCTCAAGGCCGTTGGCAGTCGTGGAGAGAGTGTGTGTGTAGCTGCTTTGTGGGGCAGTGCGAGTGTGTGCTCTTGTGTGAGAGTGTGTGTGTGTGCTGCCTTGAGAGTGGGGGAGCGGTGGTGTTGTGGTTAGCGCTACGCTGCGAACCCGGCAACCCGAGTTCGATTCCCACTCACGGCCACCAACACCAGTGGTGAATATCTGAACCGGGGCCTCCCCTAAGTCGACTCGGCCTCAAATGAGTACGTGGTGCGATGTTTAATCATCGTCACTGGGGAGACAAAGGTGGCCGGGCGTGGTGCTGGCCACCCACCCCCTTGTGTGCCGTTCTGGCCTTTATAGGTGCTCGCCAGCAGCACTTGCCCCAACAGTCTGTCACAGGCTACACGGGGATCTTTGTTTGTCTTGTTATGCTCTCTGTGAGCGAGTGTGTGCATGTGAGTTAGAGTGGGGGAGCGGCAGTGCAGTGGTTGGCACGCTGCGCTACAAACCCGGCCACCTGAGTTCGATCGCAACTCACGACCAACACGTGGCGGAACAAGTTGTGGGACTCCCCTAGGTCGACTCAGCCTCAAATGAGTAGCTAGTGGGGAGACAAAGGCAGCCGGGCGTGGTGCCAAGTACTCGCTAACAGCACTTGCCCCAACAGTCAAAGACTATCCGGGGGATTTTTGTCTTTGTGCTTGTGTGCGTGTGTGAGTATGTGTGCTTCTCTGTGCGCGAGTGTGTGTATGTGTGCTTCTGTGTGAATGAGTGTGAGTATTTGTGCTTCTGTGTGCGTGCGTGCCTGTCCGTGGGCCCTTTCTGTGTGTGTGCGTTGAGGCGTGACGCGTCCCAATTAAGCGGCGCATTAAGCTGCGGGTCACAGGCCGGGGCCCCCCGGACCCAAACACCCGAGTTGTCCCGCGGCCAGGTGAGAGCGCTAATTAGATTGGCTCGGGGGGGGGGGCAGCCCCACACGGCCGCCGCGTTCTTGCCGAGAGAATAATGGCCAAGTGGTGACCCCGGGGAATACGCCCCTTTGTGGGCTCGTGGAGATTCATTCACTCGCTCATTTCCGTTTTAATTGTTATTGTTGTTACGGTTACGGGTGACGGATAGTAGTTTGGCCATACTTGAACTGCGCCAGTTGGTAGGAGGTGGGGTTTTGAGTGACCGGCGCTGCTTCAGATTTTCGCCTGCCACCAGGGCTTGATTTCTCGCCGAATATTTTCTGGGTCCCTGGCAGACTGGATCGTGGCCACGGGAGTTAGCCACAGGTATGTTGCATGTGGTGCGCCGGGTGCGGAAATATTTTCCTGGGCTGACGACAGGGACGGGCCCGGCCAAAAGCCCGGCTGGAATTAAGTCTTACTCGCTCCTGATGTTAGCCGTGGCTTGGCATCAAACTCAATGGGGCTCACGGTGCCATGGCCCAAATACTTCACTGCCGCTTGTTGAGTTTTTCTTGGTAATTTCTCACGTTCTTTTTTACGTGATTATTACCGATGCCTCTTTTAGTTGTTGTGATACACTCCAGGAAGGCACACCTGTAGCATAGACCTTGTTTAAAAAAGAGTGTGTGGGGGGGGGAGGGGGGGCACGACTCCGGTCAATGTTAAACAAACTTCAAACGAGTGTGAAACGCTAAACAGCAGCGACGACAAGATCTGCGCGGTTGCCCGTCATGCGTTCTGCTCTGGCTCTCAACCCCTGACGCGGACGAGCGAATGCTCTCCGACGCCCCGTCGCTTCGTTGCCGTGCTCGTCTGCGCACGATGTCCGCCCCCTCTAGCCATCGCGTGCTGGTTGCTGCGTGTGGACGGTGGTTGCCGATTCGCCCATCTGAAGCCAGCACACGACACGCGGGCACGTTCCATTTCACGGCCAAGGGTGGTCCGCTAAGGCGCCCCACGCCTTTCTTTACTTCGCTGCAGCATTCCCTCGCTCTTCGCGAACTTGCTGTGCGCAATTTTGGGCTGTTCGCGAATCCCATCTGGAACTCTACAGGACTGCATGGGGAGAGAGAGAAAGTGATGATGATGCTACTGCGCAGCATCATACTTTAATATAAGTTAATTATAAACTATAACATAACTAGCCTTTTGCCCGTCCAAGGACGGGTGTATTTCAGTAAATCTGAAACTTGCGAGCGAAAAGCAGACCGCGACGTGATATTCATTGTGTAAGGACAGTACGGGGTGATGTAGGGACAGTATGGCCCCCTGTGGCCATGGCTACTAATTAAAGTAACGCGAACAGACAGGGTCACGTTAGGGTACCGTGGGACCTAAGTGGTCGCTAATAATGATTGATGCGACAGGGTCGCGTGAGGGGAAGCACGGGGACCTAACGGTCGTAAATTGTGATAAGAGCAGAGACGGAGAGGGCCAGGTGCGGTGAGAGAGGGTTCGGGAATAGGGGCGTGGCCGGGTCGTGAGGGGGATAAGAGCCGGCGTGAACCGGGGCTCTGGGCTGTTGTTGTAGGGGAACTGCCATCACCGTCGTCACCTTTCAGCGGGTCCTCTTCACCATCCTGGAGTGGGCACCTTGTCGTCTTGGAAGACTCAGAGTTATGTCTCAGAATAGATTTACCTAAGTTACCCAAGTGTATATAGTCACTCGCCATTGCTCGTTAAGTTATTGGTGAGTCGGCGGACTTTATTCATGATAAATAAACATATAACTGAACAAGACGGTGTCTCTGAGAGCTAGATTACAATTGCATCAATTCGTGTGCAATTTCTAAGGCCGCTGGAGGGTTCTGCCTTTGTAGTGAGGGTTGTAAGTTGACGCCGAGGAGGGGGGAGGAGGCGCCTCGCCCCCCCATGTGGTGTGACGTCACCCACTAATTAATATTAATGGCAGGGTGTCCATTTGGAAGACGTCACCTCTTCATGATTATTAATGAGGGGGGCTGTTCGATGTGGAGTGATGTCACCCGCTCATGATTATTAATGAGGCGGGGGGGGGTCCATGTGGAGGACGTCACCTCTTCATGAGTATTAATGAGGGGGGCTGCCCGACGTGGAGTGACGTTACGCGCGGGACACACAGACATTCTTGGCTCATTATAGTCGTTAATACTTTCATGTTACATTTCATCTACTTTGTGTTTATTGTTATAAGCACATGTTTTTTTTTGCTTGTGCTTTTATGATAATTTTAATTTAATAGCTTATTGATGTATTTATTTAAGGCAATTCATTGAGAAAAGACAGGTGTGCGTAGGCCAATATCATTATTCCACGAATTTTGCTATTTTGCTGTTCACGAGCGTCTCCGGAACGTATCCCTCGCGAATAACGAGGGGAGACTGCCTTAGGATGTAGAGGGGGGGGGGGGGGGGCTCGGCATTAACCAGGGCGCAGGGCTGCAGCCCTGCCCCTGTTGATGGTCACCTTGGTTGGTGGGTGTTACGATTGTTTTGTTTGATTCTCTCTCTCCGTCACTTGCGATGGGCCCCGTGCCACGCGCGCCGGGTTAAACCATCGCACGCGCACAGCCCTTTGGTGAGCCCTGACCCCGGTGACCTTGGGGGTTGGGGTTACGCCCACCGCCGAGTATTACGGAAAGATCAACAATGGGCTTCGTGCCGCCGCGCGCCGTGGGCTGACTTTGCTGCTACTGCTGCTGCTGCAAGAGAGGGGAATTTGTTCTCTTGGTTTATTTACTTAATTTGTAACCTTCATTCAAACGTCACTCTGAAGAAGGAGAAAACCCAGCAGCTGCAGTGCGTGTGGTTTGAGCAGAAATCGACGACAAAAACAACAAAAACACGTGACCAATTTGGAAGGAGAAAATTGGTCGACAATGATTAACTTGTATTTAATTTGGTCATGGTGGAGTGGTGGCACAGCGGTTGTTAGCGCATAGAGCCATGAAGTCGTCAACCTCAGTTCGATTGCCGGCCACGGCTACCAACAGCGACGAGTGATATCGGAACAAATCCTGGGACTCCTCGCCACCCATTTGCCAACCGCGTACTGCCCAGCGTGGCGAAGTACGGTCAAACAAACCCCCCGTGACTGATATAACATGGGAAGGCCCTCATTCAGCCGTGGCTAGACCAAGGGCTGTTCAATATTATTTATTTTAATGTCAACAATTTATCGCTGCAGATACACCAAAGCTGCAAAAAATAATTTCAATTTTAAATTAAGTATTTGGTGATTAAACTAAGGTCATGTGACATGCGGTGATGATGGATTTGGCAGCAGCAATTACTAAATGTGCCGCATGAGTTACGGAGGTGTAAATGCCAGCGCTTGATGATGTTAGATGAATTATGATTTATATATATGGCTGTGTAGCGGAGTACATGGCTCGCAAGAAGTACGCGCGAGTTTTAAATCCTGGTAAGGGATTGGCTCAATTCAGCAACCCTCCGGCGTTGATAAAATGAGTGCTCTACAACCTATTGGGGAAAGCGAATAGTGGTTGTCCTGCGAACAAACTTGACCCCACCATAGGAGTGTGGAATTTCCACCAGGAGAGCGGGGAAATCACTTTGCCTTCTGTCCAGAGGGCGCAAATGGGTTTTGATTCCTTACCCGTACCCGTACCCGGCCGCACCAGGGTTGCAAACGGGTACCCGTACCCGGCCGGGTACGGGTAGCCGGGTATCGGGTAGGGTACGGGTATCGGGTACCCGGTTGCGACCTCTGCTTCTGTCCCCTTTTTTTGAAAGACAATGGATAAACGACATAGTTGATATCTAGATTTGAAGTTTTCGTGACTGCAGGGATCCATACTCTTTGGTTCTTTCGGTAAATTCACGTGGGTATATTTTATTTTTTATACCTACGTGACTTTACCGAAAGAACCAAAAAGGACACAGTTGATAGTTCAGCGTTATCGTTAATCTTGTGTTTGTGTGTGTGGCTGTGAACCCTTTGTGCCTTGTGCCCGTGGGTGTCGCAGCCGTCGCTCTGGGTCATGTTTGAGACGTACGCGTTTGTCGGTGGTCTTCCTATAACTCGGATTCCCCCATTTGGAAATAAAGATTCTGATTCTATAACTCGAACCGTGCTCCTTAAGCTTTACTGCAGCCTTGCACCCCTTTGGATCTCAATCGTATTATGTTTTTAATTATGTTAATACATACATAGGCTTGATGTGTTTTCGATGATTTACTTTCTAAAAATATCTGCCCACGTCTCGCACCCCCAGAAAGGGCATCACGCACCCCAGGTTAGGAACAACTGATCTAGAAGAGGAGCTTTCACTGGTTTGAAATCAAAGCGTTGCCTCCCTAGCATTGAAAGCTTGTGTGGACGTCTTTGTGTCTGCTCATATGTGCTTGTGTGTATACATGTGTGGGTGTGCGCGGGGGAGGGGGTGGCACGGTGGTTAACTCTGCACTGCTTTATGAACCTGTTGTATGTATCTATGCACGTGTGTTCACTTGGCTGTATGCATCCACTGTGTGTGTGCGAATACATTGCGGGGAGCGGTGGCGGAGTGGTTAGCGCACTGCGATACAAACCCGGCGACCAGTGTTCCTTTCCTGTTTACGGCCAACACCAGTGACGATTATCTGCACCGATCCTGGGCCTTCTTTAGGTCGACTTAGCCTCAAATGAGTACCTAGTGGGGCACTTGCCACAACAGTCTATGAAAGCTATACGGGAAGATCTTTGCCTGGAATACATTCAGGTCCAAGCATTGTTGCACATGTGCTTTTCACGATCCTAGCCTCTCCTGATTAATGCTCTCCCCATGCTAAACATTGCAATAAATAAGCAACCTGTAAAAATATACACATCGGACACTTAAATAAACACCTTACCTTCAACAAGAGGTGCACAGTGAGAACCTGCGTTTGAGAACGATGCTGCAATCATTGCCCGCAAAAAAAACCGACGTGCGGGCCCGCGTGGGTTTCTGGTGAATGATACACCGCGGCTTGGGCCTCCGGGGTCCCATGAAGTTGCGGCAAACTTGGAACATTGTCCGCGGGGTGTCCATCCCCCCCTCGGCCATCGCAGCCTGCAATGAGTAACTCGACGCAGCAGAGGTGAGCCTCACTTCCTGCACGGACGAAGGAGGCAACGATGGTCGGAGACCGGTAACGGCGGCCGCCTCGATCCTGTGCGCACGTGCGAACCGGTGCTGGGCCTCCCCTAAGTCGACTCGGCATCAAATGAGTACCCACTGCGGTGGGTCAACAACGCCACTGGGGAGACAAAGGCGGCCGGGCGTGGTTCTCGCCACCCACCCTGCCTCGTGTGCCGTGTCGGCCTTCGTAGGTGCTGCTCGCTAACAGCGCTTGCCCCGACGGTCTGTTGAGGTTACACGGGGGATCTTTGTTTGTGTTGTGTGTTCTCAGCCCAGCACGCTGCCCCAGGGCACGCTGAACTTGGCCCAGTGCACGGAGGTCGCGGGTGCGGAGGAGCGGACGGGACGCAAGCACTCGCTGCGCATCGCCGCGCCCGACAGGGAGCTCTTCATCGGAGGGGAGAGCAGGGAGGATATCAGCGCGTGAGTACAAGACAAAGATCACCCATGTAGCCTTAACATACTTTTGCGGCAAGTGGTGTTAGCGAGTAGCACCTATTAAGGCCGGTCCGGCACACGAGGGGGTGGGTGGCCAGCACTGCTCCCGGTCGTCTCTGTCCCCCTGGTGGCGATGTTTACACATCATACCCGGTACTCGTTTGAGGCTGAGTCAACCTAGGGGAGGCCCAGAACTTGTTCAAATAATTGTCACTGGTGTTAGCCAGGTTCATAGCGCAGCACGCTAACCGCTGCACCACCGCGTGAGTACTCACACACACGCGCGCGCTTGTGCGGCCGTCTGGAACGCTCTTCCTTCCAATATTAGGAAGCCACTGGAGCTATGCACTTTTAAATCATCTAGTTTGAAAACTGATTTCTTTAGAACTGCTACGCACGGTGCGAAAGAAGTTCAACATATATACTTACCGGCTATTTGGGCAAATGCTGTTAGCGAGCACCTGTTGAAGCCGGCACTGCTGGTGTTTTACAAAATCTGCCAAGTAGTTGTGTTAAGGCTGAGTCGCCCGAGCGGAGGTCCAAGATGGGCTTAGGATATCAGTAGCCACCACTGTCAGCTGACAGACAAGCACCCGGCATGCAAAACCCCACGTGGATAAATAAATCGTCAAGTATGCTCGCGGAGTAATGTCATGAAAGTCAGTGTCTGCTCGAACTCTCAGACGGCAGTACATCACCCCACGTGCTTGGCAATGGCAGGCAGCAGGCATGGCAATGACGACACAATTTGTCATCATTGTCAGGGGGCCCGTTGAGGGTGAATACCAATTTAGACCGACAACTCGCGTAACCATCTTGCCCCAGCCTACATCGTCGCACCCATGTCCCCTCAAGGTCCCTTAGGGCCTGGGCATGCTGCAGATCTTCTCTGCAATCCCAGATCGAGAATTCGGTCTGTGGGTGGCCGAGCTTGTTCCCGCGTAGCCCCCAGGAACGCACTTCCACGACATATCAGGGATCTCACAGAGTCTGTGGACATTTAAAAAATGCGCCCTAAACCTATTCATACACTTCCGCTTATTAAGCTTTTAGTTCATTTAGTAAATGGATTATTTCACTTGTAATATATTTTTATGCTGAGTGCTGCTGCTGCTATGTCCTGTACAGCACTTTGAGATCCTTGATGAGAAGCGCTATATACATGGATTTATTATTATAATAATTTGATGGTGGGCTCATTACCATACACCACTTGCTCATGAACATTTTATGCTGAACTGATCTAGGGGAGGCCCAGATGTTGTTCATGGCCAGGAGGCAAACCGAGGTCCGCGGGGATTGCAGCACGCCGTGGAAACTTGGCTTTCAACGACGCATCGTTACTGACGATTCTCGTGCTGACGACGCATCGTTACTGACGATTCTCGTGCTGACGACGCATCGTTACTGACGATTCTCGTGCTGACGACGCATCGTTACTGACGATTCTCGTGCTGACGGCGCATCGTTACTGACGATTCTCGTGCTGACGACGCATCGTTACTGACGATTCTCGTGCTGACGACGCATCGTTACTGACGATTCTCGTGCTGACGACGCATCGTTACTGACGATTCTCGTGCTGACGACGCATCGTTACTGACGATTCTCGTGCTGACGACGCATCGTTACTGACGATTCTCGTGCTGACGGCGCATCGTTACTGACGATTCTCGTGCTGACGGCGCATCGTTACTGACGATTCTCGTGCTGACGGCGCATCGTTACTGACGATTCTCGTGCTGACGACGCATCGTTACTGACGATTCTCGTGCTGACGGCGCATCGTTACTGACGATTCTCGTGCTGACGGCGCATCGTTACTGACGATTCTCGTGCTGACGGCGCATCGTTACTGACGATTCTCGTGCTGACGGCGCATCGTTACTGACGATTCTCGTGCTGACGACGCATCGGTTACTGACGATTCTCGTGCTGACGACGCATCGTTACTGACGATTCTCGTGCTGACGGCGCATCGTTACTGACGATTCTCGTGCTGACGGCGCATCGTTACTGACGATTCTCGTGCTGACGACGCATCGTTACTGACGATTCTCGTGCTGACGGCGCATCGTTACTGACGATTCTCGTGCTGACGGCGCATCGTTACTGACGATTCTCGTGCTGACGGCGCATCGTTACTGACGATTCTCGTGCTGACGGCGCATCGTTACTGACGATTCTCGTGCTGACGGCGCATCGTTACTGACGATTCTCGTGCTGACGGCGCATCGTTACTGACGATTCTCGTGCTGACGGCGCATCGTTACTGACGATTCTCGTGCTGACGGCGCATCGTTACTGACGATTCTCGTGCTGACGGCGCATCGTTACTGACGATTCTCGTGCTGACGGCGCATCGTTACTGACGATTCTCGTGCTGACGGCGCATCGTTACTGACGATTCTCGTGCTGACGGCGCATCGTTACTGACGATTCTCGTGCTGACGGCGCATCGTTACTGACGATTCTCGTGCTGACGGCGCATCGTTACTGACGATTCTCGTGCTGACGGCGCATCGTTACTGACGATTCTCGTGCTGACGGCGCATCGTTACTGACGATTCTCGTGCTGACGGCGCATCGTTACTGACGATTCTCGTGCTGACGGCGCATCGTTACTGACGATTCTCGTGCTGACGGCGCATCGTTACTGACGATTCTCGTGCTGACGGCGCATCGTTACTGACGATTCTCGTGCTGACGGCGCATCGTTACTGACGATTCTCGTGCTGACGGCGCATCGTTACTGACGATTCTCGTGCTGACGGCGCATCGTTACTGACGATTCTCGTGCTGACGGCGCATCGTTACTGACGATTCTCGTGCTGACGGCGCATCGTTACTGACGATTCTCGTGCTGACGGCGCATCGTTACTGACGATTCTCGTGCTGACGGCGCATCGTTACTGACGATTCTCGTGCTGACGGCGCATCGTTACTGACGATTCTCGTGCTGACGGCGCATCGTTACTGACGATTCTCGTGCTGACGGCGCATCGTTACTGACGATTCTCGTGCTGACGGCGCATCGTTACTGACGATTCTCGTGCTGACGGCGCATCGTTACTGACGATTCTCGTGCTGACGGCGCATCGTTACTGACGATTCTCGTGCTGACGGCGCATCGTTACTGACGATTCTCGTGCTGACGGCGCATCGTTACTGACGATTCTCGTGCTGACGGCGCATCGTTACTGACGATTCTCGTGCTGACGGCGCATCGTTACTGACGATTCTCGTGCTGACGGCGCATCGTTACTGACGATTCTCGTGCTGACGGCGCATCGTTACTGACGATTCTCGTGCTGACGGCGCATCGTTACTGACGATTCTCGTGCTGACGGCGCATCGTTACTGACGATTCTCGTGCTGACGGCGCATCGTTACTGACGATTCTCGTGCTGACGGCGCATCGTTACTGACGATTCTCGTGCTGACGGCGCATCGTTACTGACGATTCTCGTGCTGACGGCGCATCGTTACTGACGATTCTCGTGCTGACGGCGCATCGTTACTGACGATTCTCGTGCTGACGGCGCATCGTTACTGACGATTCTCGTGCCTGACGGCGCATCGTTACTGACGATTCTCGTGCTGACGGCGCATCGTTACTGACGATTCGTGCGACGGGCGCATCCGTCTGACGATTCTCGTGCTGCGGCATCGTTACTGACGATTCTCGTGCTGACGGCGCATCGTTACTGACGATTCTCGTGCTGACGGCGCATCGTTACTGACGATTCTCGTGCTGACGGCGCATCGTTACTGACGATTCTCGTGCTGACGGCGCATCGTTACTGACGATTCTCGTGCTGACGGCGCATCGTTACTGACGATTCTCGTGCTGACGGCGCATCGTTACTGACGATTCTCGTGCTGACGGCGCATCGTTACTGACGATTCTCGTGCTGACGGCGCATCGTTACTGACGATTCTCGTGCTGACGGCGCATCGTTACTGACGATTCTCGTGCTGACGGCGCATCGTTACTGACGATTCTCGTGCTGACGGCGCATCGTTACTGACGATTCTCGTGCTGACGGCGCATCGTTACTGACGATTCTCGTGCTGACGGCGCATCGTTACTGACGATTCTCGTGCTGACGGCGCATCGTTACTGACGATTCTCGTGCTGACGGCGCATCGTTACTGACGATTCTCGTGCTGACGGCGCATCGTTACTGACGATTCTCGTGCTGACGGCGCATCGTTACTGACGATTCTCGTGCTGACGGCGCATCGTTACTGACGATTCTCGTGCTGACGGCGCATCGTTACTGACGATTCTCGTGCTGACGGCGCATCGTTACTGACGATTCTCGTGCTGACGGCGCATCGTTACTGACGATTCTCGTGCTGACGGCGCATCGTTACTGACGATTCTCGTGCTGACGGCGCATCGTTACTGACGATTCTCGTGCTGACGGCGCATCGTTACTGACGATTCTCGTGCTGACGGCGCATCGTTACTGACGATTCTCGTGCTGACGGCGCATCGTTACTGACGATTCTCGTGCTGACGGCGCATCGTTACTGACGATTCTCGTGCTGACGGCGCATCGTTACTGACGATTCTCGTGCTGACGGCGCATCGTTACTGACGATTCTCGTGCTGACGGCGCATCGTTACTGACGATTCTCGTGCTGACGGCGCATCGTTACTGACGATTCTCGTGCTGACGGCGCATCGTACTGACGATTCTCGTGCTGACGGCGCATCGTTACTGACGATTCTCGTGCTGACGGCGCATCGTTACTGACGATTCTCGTGCTGACGGCGCATCGTTACTGACGATTCTCGTGCTGACGGCGCATCGTTACTGACGATTCTCGTGCTGACGGCGCATCGTTACTGACGATTCTCGTGCTGACGGCGCATCGTTACTGACGATTCTCGTGCTGACGGCGCATCGTTACTGACGATTCTCGTGCTGACGGCGCATCGTTACTGACGATTCTCGTGCTGACGGCGCATCGTTACTGACGATTCTCGTGCTGACGGCGCATCGTTACTGACGATTCTCGTGCTGACGGCGCATCGTTACTGACGATTCTCGTGCTGACGGCGCATCGTTACTGACGATTCTCGTGCTGACGGCGCATCGTTACTGACGATTCTCGTGCTGACGGCGCATCGTTACTGACGATTCTCGTGCTGACGGCGCATCGTTACTGACGATTCTCGTGCTGACGGCGCATCGTTACTGACGATTCTCGTGCTGACGGCGCATCGTTACTGACGATTCTCGTGCTGACGGCGCATCGTTACTGACGATTCTCGTGCTGACGGCGCATCGTTACTGACGATTCTCGTGCTGACGGCGCATCGTTACTGACGATTCTCGTGCTGACGGCGCATCGTTACTGACGATTCTCGTGCTGACGGCGCATCGTTACTGACGATTCTCGTGCTGACGGCGCATCGTTACTGACGATTCTCGTGCTGACGGCGCATCGTTACTGACGATTCTCGTGCTGACGGCGCATCGTTACTGACGATTCTCGTGCTGACGGCGCATCGTTACTGACGATTCTCGTGCTGACGGCGCATCGTTACTGACGATTCTCGTGCTGACGGCGCATCGTTACTGACGATTCTCGTGCTGACGGCGCATCGTTACTGACGATTCTCGTGCTGACGGCGCATCGTTACTGACGATTCTCGTGCTGACGGCGCATCGTTACTGACGATTCTCGTGCTGACGGCGCATCGTTACTGACGATTCTCGTGCTGACGGCGCATCGTTACTGACGATTCTCGTGCTGACGGCGCATCGTTACTGACGATTCTCGTGCTGACGGCGCATCGTTACTGACGATTCTCGTGCTGACGGCGCATCGTTACTGACGATTCTCGTGCTGACGGCGCATCGTTACTGACGATTCTCGTGCTGACGGCGCATCGTTACTGACGATTCTCGTGCTGACGGCGCATCGTTACTGACGATTCTCGTGCTGACGGCGCATCGTTACTGACGATTCTCGTGCTGACGGCGCATCGTTACTGACGATTCTCGTGCTGACGGCGCATCGTTACTGACGATTCTCGTGCTGACGGCGCATCGTTACTGACGATTCTCGTGCTGACGGCGCATCGTTACTGACGATTCTCGTGCTGACGGCGCATCGTTACTGACGATTCTCGTGCTGACGGCGCATCGTTACTGACGATTCTCGTGCTGACGGCGCATCGTTACTGACGATTCTCGTGCTGACGGCGCATCGTTACTGACGATTCTCGTGCTGACGGCGCATCGTTACTGACGATTCTCGTGCTGACGGCGCATCGTTACTGACGATTCTTGCTGACGCGCATCGTTACTGACGATTCTCGTGCTGACGGCGCATCGTTACTGACGATTCTCGTGCTGACGGCGCATCGTTACTGACGATTCTCGTGCTGACGGCGCATCGTTACTGACGATTCTCGTGCTGACGGCGCATCGTTACTGACGATTCTCGTGCTGACGGCGCATCGTTACTGACGATTCTCGTGCTGACGGCGCATCGTTACTGACGATTCTCGTGCTGACGGCGCATCGTTACTGACGATTCTCGTGCTGACGGCGCATCGTTACTGACGATTCTCGTGCTGACGGCGCATCGTTACTGACGATTCTCGTGCTGACGGCGCATCGTTACTGACGATTCTCGTGCTGACGGCGCATCGTTACTGACGATTCTCGTGCTGACGGCGCATCGTTACTGACGATTCTCGTGCTGACGGCGCATCGTTACTGACGATTCTCGTGCTGACGGCGCATCGTTACTGACGATTCTCGTGCTGACGGCGCATCGTTACTGACGATTCTCGTGCTGACGGCGCATCGTTACTGACGATTCTCGTGCTGACGGCGGATACGCGCATCAAATCGCGAGTCCGAAAATGTATCATTTACGACTCGCGCAGATGAATGTCGCGCTTCGGCTGACGGAGTGAAGAAAACGGGTCATAATAAATGAGAGAAACAATGCGAACGCGACGGTGGTAAACGGGACGAAGCGGAGTCGATTCTTCAATCGAATCGCGGCTCCGAATGGTGACAATTCATCGCAACTCTGGGGACGGGGGCGGGCGGGTGGGTTGAGTGTTCAGGGCGGTGGATGGTGAATGAATCTGCCGGTCATCTCAGTCAGTCAGCCCATGGCACCACCTGGGTCTGTCCCGTGACTTGCCAGCAGCGAGCCTTCGGCACTTCACGTGACCTCAAAGTGCACCTGGCCTGGCACAGGCGCCGTGGTGACGTCACCGTCACTTCGTGGCGGACGGCGGCGGCTGTTGTCGTTGTTTAACAGGCTTACACACAGACACATTCGCTACCACGGGCGCGCCCAGTCACATGTCACCCGGCAGTCATATATCCATTGCCTTGAGTGGTGCATTATTATTGCCCAACTGACAGAGGCCGTGGACTTTGAATGTTCCGGGAAGACTTTTCTACGGATTTTTCCCAGGACGGGCCACCTTGAAAGGTGGACAACGCTTGGGAAACCAAGACAGGCGGCATGCCTGGTCCTCGCGATGACACGCGGGGCAGAGGCTGTACCGTGGTCTCATTCTCCCTCCTCGTCGGTGGTGGGGGAGGCGGCGGGGGGGGGGGGGGCGGGGGGGGGGGGCTATTAAGGGATTAGAGCGCATTACCCAGAGGCGTGGCTTGGGGTGAAGTTAATTTATCCGATTTTTTAACGCACGTCAAGTTCCCGCGACAGTAACCGACGTCTCTGTAAAGTTTTTGAGTCGACAGAAAATACGGAAGCAGAAAATCCCCTGTTAATTGCTGATAATTCCGCTTGTTAAATCCGTTGCAGGCCCCTGGCGAGCAGCGACTTTGTTTGTTTGTCTAAAAGGACCCGACAGCCATAATCACCGTGAGCGGTGGCTCTCGGAACGGCGAGGCACTTGGCAGGGGGAGATGATTCGGCTCTGCTGAAGAAAAAAAACCCAAACTCCGCTTAAGTTTTGTTTTTGTTGGGGTGAAGTGGCTGGGCCTAGCGGTGAAAGCGACAAGAAGACGTACCGTCGATGATGAAACAACATTTTTTTAAAAAGCACATTGTTGCGTTAAGTTTTTAGTCCTTCCACCCCGCACCTCCGATTAGCACGGCCGGCTACTCACGGTGCAAAAGCAGTTCAGCATGCGCACGAACATAAACATTGTCGTCACCATCTCCTCCGAGCGTGACATCTCGCTCACGCCACCTCCAACTGGTTTGGCCGCGGGTGATGGTGGCATGCGGGGGTGGCGGGGGTGGCGCTGCCTAGCGGTCGTGACCCAGCGCGTCCCGCGATGTGCTGCACCGCCGCAGTGTCACCAGACCGCCGCGCTTCCCGCCACTTGGCCGGCAACGTTGCATGCAGGGCTGGTGACGTTACATGCAGGGCAATGTTGCATGCAGGGCTGGTGACGTTACATGCAGGGCAATGTTGCATGCAGGGCTGGTGACGTTACATGCAGGGCAATGTTGCATGCAGGGCTGGTGACGTTACATGCAGGGCAATGTTGCATGCAGGGCTGGTGACGTTACATGCAGGGCAATGTTGCATGCAGGGCTGGTGACGTTACATGCAGGGCAACGTTGCATGCAGGGCCAGTGACGTTACATGCAGGGCAATGTTGCATGCAGGGTTGGGGACGAAGATGCCACGAACACAAAAGAACGGCGGGCACCTTGCGAGGGTCGGTGTGTCTCCTCGTGCGGTGACGTAGGCACCGGGTTACTAAAGCACGGCACAACTTTGTGGTTCCTCGCGCCCGGCCACCGACGGAGAGACTGGCCCCCGTCACTCAGCTGCTTTTGGAGAAAGAAAAAAAAACAGTTTTTACTTCCAACCATGGGAATGTGGAATGTTCCACTGTGGCATCGGGGACCGCCAACGGAGATGGGCCTGCTCGTCTCAGCAAGGAGGAGACCCTTTTGGGTTAAATACCAAAAAATTCACTTCCACGAGGAATGTGTTTTCAGTAACAAAGCTTAACCACGCCGAGCTTTAACGTAAATAATCCCGCGTGTTTTTTTTTGTTACCTCAGCCAGGCATGACCCTGGCCGTTGTTTCCGATGTCAGCCAATCCTATTGTCCACCCGTTTCCGTTTTCCACCGTGGCATCGCTCGTGGAAGGAATCGGCGGCAGTCGCCGTCGACGTCGACGGGAACCCGAATGTCACCGAGCGTCTCCCCCCCCGCGCTCCCCCCGATTCGCCAATGCTGCGCGCGCCTCCCGTGCCCTCGATTGTCCGGCGGCACCTCGACCACGACAGCCACGTGACCTGCAGCAGCAGCAGCAGAAAAGGCAAATGAGAAAAGAAGAGTGAGTGATGGAAGGTTAATGCCCCCCCCCACCCCCCGGGGTAGCCTCTGGTGTCACCGCTCCCCCAGCGATGGTTTGCGCTCTCAGTTCGTGGCCGCACGCTCGCGCATCCGGTCAGGCGGGTTTGCTCAGCGCGTGAGCGAGGTGGGGCTCTCGGCGTCTTCTCCCTGTCTCTCTCTCGCTCGCTCCACTCTGGTTTTAGGGCCCGGTGCCGCCACACCCCGAGCGAGTTTTAAGCCTCGCGCGTCACACCGCTCTGCAGTTCCCACGGGTCGACCCAGCCGACTCCTCTCTCTCTCTCTGTGTGTCTCTTTCCCTCCGTGTGTATCTGTGCCGTGAAGTGTAACGCGACAGAAGCACTCGCTGCAATAGCAACAGCTTAACCGGAGAAATCGACGCAACAAAACTAAGGGGATTCACCTTTGACAGCTTCGGGGGTGGCGGTGGGGAAAACTTTCATCGTGAAGAACATTTATGGAGAGAAGTATCCGGATTTGTTAGCAAGTAAGTGTCGCACATTGGCCTCGTTCCCCGGGGTGGTGCCGTGCCGTGCCGTGCGTGTGGTGCCGTGCGTGCCGTGCCGTGCGTGCCGTGCCGTGCGCGGAGCGTGGCCGTGCCGGCGACCCCGGGGTTCTTGTTTTGTTTGTTTGGGGATAACCCCATTGCGCTGAGCGCGCGTCTCACCGCCTCGGCTTTTCACCTCCACTTGAGCGGGCTCTTCCGCGCCGCGCAGGCTCGTTCGTCTCCTCGCGGCCGTGGGCCCCGCCGCGTCGCTGCGTTCGCCACGTTCGCCACGTTCGCCGCGGCCGTCGCTCTGGGCGTGCGGCCGAGTCGCCGGTTCTCACGCGACTTTTGACCCGCGCGCTCCGCAGTGCCGACGGGCATGAGCACGCGTTGGCTTTTCTGATTACTTCCAATGCATCTGGTGTATTTGTGGTGTATACATCTGGTGTAGTTGTGGTATGTTTGTGGTGTATTTGTTGTGTATTTGTGGTGTATACATCTGGTGTATTTGTGGTCTGTTTGTGGTGTATTTGTTGTGTATTTGTGGTGTATACACCTGGTGTAGTTGTGGTCTGTTTGTGGTGTATTTGTTGTGTATTTGTAGTGTATACACCTGGCGTATTTGTGGTCTATGTGTGGTGTATTTGTGGTCTGTTTGTGGTGTATACATCTGGTGTATTTGTGGTCTGTTTGTGGTGTATTTGTGGTCTGTTTGTGGTGTATTTGTTGTGTATTTGTGGTGTATACATCTGGTGTAGTTGTGGTTTCTGTGTGGTGTATTTGTTGTGTATTTGTAGTGTATACACCTGGTGTAGTTGTGGTCTCTGTGTGGTGTATTTGTTGTGTATTTGTGGTGTATACACCTGGTGTAGTTGTGGTCTCTGTGTGGTGTATTTGTTGTGTATTTGTAGTGTATACACCTGGTGTAGTTGTGGTCTGTTTGTGGTGTATACATCTGGTGTATTTGTGAGGGATGGCAGTGACTTGAGCACCCCAACCATGGATTCATCATGGCTGATTATAATGATGACATTCGGCTTGCCTGCCAATCTGTCACTGAAACACACTGGGGTTACTGGTTTTTCAAGCGTGGTTTTATAACCTCTTTCCACCTATTCAGGCGATCCGTGCGTGGCCAGATCCAGGAGGCGTTCACGCCTCGTGCAAACGCTCCCAATGCTGCTGCTGACCGAATGTAGTCGGGTCACGAATTGCAGCGTCGGTCGTTTGATTAACTACAGGCCGATGGAGGAGACCTCGGTAGTAGCAGAGCCTTTCCATGTGGCCGGGCCTCGCCGCAGCTTGCCCCCGTGCTGCTACTCCCCTGCGTTAGAGATGGGCTTGGCACGATTCAGAATTTCCTAAATGACCCGGGGATCAATTTCGGTTCTCGCGTGCAGTGAGTTCATGGTCAAATGCCGGCCACTAATGACTGCACGATAGACTTATTTTATTTTACTCCATTCGGCTCATCCCAGCTCTGATGAGAAATAAGTGGGGCTTTTAATTGGGCGGGGAGGCTCTCACGAGAGCTTTTGTGAACGCCCCGTGATGCTGGATGTAATCTCTAGCGAAACGTCGTCCTAAAGTTGTCGACAATTTCGCTTGGGCGTTTCGACATTCCTGCAGTTTGCTGAACAAAAAACAAGTTGGCACGTTTGTTCCGAATTCGATTTGATTTTGTCTGTCGGGTGGTGGAGGGTTATGTTAAAAAAAAAACTTACATTATGCCTACATGACACTCTTACCCAAAAGTAACTACAATTGTGAATTACAAGTGACTGCATTGACATGCAATAACACTCCTTTGCGGAGTGCATGAAAGTTGTGGATAACGATGCTTCTTGACGGAATGTCATATCCGCGGGACTTCCGATTATCCCCACTTATTATTACGATTACTGATTTATTCCACCAGTTAAGGCCCACTGAGCAATTGGCTCGTCTTCAGAGGCGAGCTGGCCACAGCACCCTCAACTCGTTCTCTACAATGTCCATGTTTTTGCTTTCTGTTACTGCTGCTGCTGCTGTGCTCACGCAGCACCACGGATCTCCCGTGTAAGATAGCCGGGTAACTGGATAAACGGGACCATCATCCGTGTAACAAGTCAAAATAAACTTATACATCATACCTCATCGAAGTGGCTTAGGTCATACGTGGGAAATTATAGCAGCAGCCAAATAATTTCAAAGCCAGTTTCTAAAAGTGAAGGGGCAAAATAGAAAGAGCCGGAGGAAAAATCCACGCGGGCACCGCAGAGAGAGGACACGCAGGCTCCAAATCTACAACAGACAGGCATCGTCAGGGTCCGGCATGGAACCTAGGAGCTCCTGCGTGCCAGGCGAGGGAGATGACATTTTCTCGCCACCGTGGCACCCAAGCAGAAGTGACGTCATGCCAATTGGTGTATAATGTCGAGGGAAAAAAATATTTCTCTAAATATAAATTACTGTTCACATGCCTTAACACATAGGATGGTCAAAAGAGTGTTGAGATTGACATTAAAAGGACTGCATGCACCGGGAAGATGAAGAGTTCCGCATTCTTCAGCGCGGCTTGAAGATCAGTGCATCTATTACACGATTAGGGCGTGATTGCCAGGGCTCTCGGCGTAAGCCTCAAGTGATGTTTGTGCCACCTGTGTGGGTGCATTGTCCAGATCGCTACTGGGCCCGCCCCTGGCTCCTGTCTGTGTCAGTGTATAGAGAGCGGCGTTGTTCATTGCAAGGCCCGCGGGCCACTGGCGGCCACTGGTGGCCTTTAGTACGGCCCCCGAAAAGACACTAAAGTGAAAACACCCCCCCATCACCATCATCACCATCGTCATCACCATCGTCGTCGTCATGGTGCTGCTGTCAAACCCCCCACGATGGTTTCAAATGGTGCGGCGGTCCTCACGCTGACGACGTCTTATCGGCGAAACTGGCCCCCCTTTGAAAATGAGTGAAGAACGCTGGGGCAGGGTATAAATGTCGGGTATAGATCGCATTCAGTTTCGCGTTTGTACGCGGGAATATATACTCACGCCAAAAATATTGACGTGTAAATCACGCAGAGTTCGTTTGCAAATTAATTCGCCGAGTCACAAAGCGGCACAGGGCGAGCGGTGACGCAGTGGTAGGCGCGCGGGGCCCACGGACCCAGCAAAGCTGAGTTTGATTCCCAACCATGGGGGAAGATGAGTGCTGAGTGATACCTGAACCAGTCGTGGTCCCCCACCGCTCTACCCTGACCCACCATGACTGGCGTGGTGAAGTGCGGTGTCTCAACAACCTCCACCCCCCCCCCCTCCGTGACTGGCCCCGTGTGGAGAAGCTCCCCGCGCAGCAGCGAAGTGGCGTGTGTAGGAGGGGGGCTTGAAGTCGTTGTTATTGTTTGCTCACTCGCTGCCCAAAGTAAAACTCGGGCACCTACTGGGGGCCTTGACTTCTGGGCTTCTTGCGCAACCTAATCCTATATTGCGCAACTTCGGCCCACGCTGTTGCTGCTGTTGCTGCTTAAAGAAATCAATGCGTCGGAATGGGCTGCTTGGGTCACCACGTGGAAGCGCTCACGATAATCCTAAAACAGGGGTCGGCAACCAAAATAACAAGAAGAGCCATTTCTTTCCAATTCGGTACAAAATTCAGTATTTCAAGAGCCGCAATGCATCTGAGTACATACTGTACATACGTACATATCGTCAAGAAGCAGCCCGTAAAGAGCCGCATGCGGCTCCGGAGCCGTAGGTTGCCGACCCCTGTCCTAGAACCTCTCTGAGCTGATGTCACGGATTGCACCATGCAAAGGCTGACAATGTCGAGCACTTTTGTGATTTGTCGACACGCACAATCCGAATAAAACACAATAGTGACTGATCCCACCATTAGGTACGTTTAGAAAACAGCATTCCATTCGGCTGCGCATTGGAATGCGCATTCTACATATTTGAGATGATCCTCCCTCATGCTTGCGCGCACGCGTGGTCCATTGGGGAGCCGTAGCGTTGTCGTCGGCGCACCGCGCTACTTTCCCGCCGGACCTGAGTTTGAGTCCCAGCCACGGCTAACATCAGTGGCGAGCGATATTAGAGCCCGGTCCTGCACCTCCCCGATAAAATGAGCACCCGGGTTGCATTGTGTAAACATCGCCATTTTGGCCTGCACTTTACAGGCCTTCATAGGTGCTCATGAACAGTGCTTGCACTTAGCAGTCTGCTGAAGGCTCTCTGTGTAGTCTTTGTCTCTGCGGGACATCTGTGAACAAAAAGCTTCATAGCTCATTGAATTTCTCCAGGATAAATAAAGATTCTGATTCTGCTGTTTGTATTTATTTGGAAGCGGCAAATACATTCTGGAAAATTGCACCACAACTAACAACACATTCTGAGAGGTGTCTAGTTTCAGTTTTACTCAAGAAGCCTCAAACCTAAATGCTCATTTCCTTTTCTGAATTAGGTATTACAGTCTTATACATACCTGCATAACGTTGGTGATGGGGGTCATTTGACCAGATTTTTCACTCAGCTGGTTAAATATGTGGGAGAGAGGCAGAACACTTTTAGAAATCACTCCTTACAATAGAATCGAACTTAGGTCACCGGGCGCATAGTGTGGAGCGTTAGCCACTGCGCCACCATCCACCCATTTATCTCCCCATTAAGACTTTGTGTTTATCGCCAGGCTAGAGCATGTGCAGACCACGAGTCTGTGTTGCAATGGAGTCTCGGGGGTTTACAATCAGCTCGGCAAATCAGCCAAACTCCAATATGTTAGCAAAACCGACGCAGAAAACAACATCACGTTGACATTGCAGCTCAAATCCTGGCCCGAGGCCAACTCAGCCCATCATCCCGCTGAGTTCAGTGACGATCGGTGTTACTTTGTTAGGGCACCAGCAGTGGTTTTACTGTGGATAGATTTGCCCCTTCCAGAGGAATGTGACATTTCTGTCCGTGGCTCTGGGCGACCAACAACAGAGGTGAGCGACACTAGGCCTCGCTTAGTTAAGGAGGCAAAAAGCGTGACTTTGTACGGGACCAGAGGGACGCTGTAAACGAGTGAAAGAACACAATCTAGTTTGTATCATTAGCTATCGGCTAATTTTCTGCATGGAGATTGCTTGATGGCAGCTCTCCAAGTGTGTGAGCCCAGATGACGTCAACTCCGTTTACGTTCTATCACCAATGCACCTATGCTTGCTAAGTGTCATCTCCAACTGAAGGACTTGACAACCCACGTGTGTGTACGAACGTGTGTACGCATGTGTACGTTGAACTTTTTTCGCACCCTACGTAGCTGACCACGTTCATCGGAGGTGGATATTGCGTGTCCAGTGTCGACTGGCCTGCTTGTGTGTACACCTTGTGCTGTGTACATATGCAGGGTGGGCCAAAGTCAGGACACATAGAGTTGTTATTATTTATGTTAACATATCACTTCAAATTAGTTTAGGACTGTTTAAAGTAAGATTACAGCTGCCTTCTTTAGCATTAATAAAAACGAATTTAACTTGTTCGTCTTTCAGTGAACTTTCCTTCAAATTTTCAATGCTATCTGATAAAGTAAGAAGACAAATCGATATGAATCATGATAACAGATAAAATGTTAACAATAACAACAATTAACAATTAACATTTTTAATGCCAGTGTTAAATTAAATATCCCAAATGTGTCCTGACTTTTGGGCCGCTGTGTACATGCAGAGCCCTCCTGTCAACCCACTGCTGGATGAGGGCCTTCTCTGTATGCCGTGCGGGTCGTCGGGGTTACTTCACCACCCTGGGCAGTGCCGGGTCGGTGAAAACGGGAAGCGTGCATGTGGGAACATGGAAGTACAGCGCAACAATGCATCTTGCTGCTGCACGGGCCTGGGGCTGCTGCCACAACCCCCGTAGCCTATAGCACCTGCTGTGATTGGCGGTTGTCCGTCCAAGCCCTATCCAGGCTTAGATGGTCGTCGTGTAAGTGACGGCAGGCAGCCATGATCGATCTTTTAAAAACATCTTCTGCCCCCGCCGCCCACCAATCTTTCTTGAGGGTGATTTTGTAGCTCCTACAGCGCACGCTGTTCAAATAATATTATTTTATTATATTATTTTATTATGTTTTATTTTTATTATTTTATTACTTCCCTTCTACGTGACTTTACCGAAAGAACCAAGAAGATGAATCCCTGCAGTCACGAAAGCTTTAAATCGAAAAATTGACTGTAGTGTTGATGTGTTGTTTGGTTCGGGTGGGCAGAGCGGTGTTACGGTGGTTGGCGCACTGTGCTATGGACCTGGTGACCTGAGTTTGATTCCTGCCCATGGTTGTTAATTTCCTGCAAAGAGTGACTCACGTCCCTTTGTGTGTCGATTCAAAACCACCAGAGCTCGCTTAATCGGTAACTTTCCCGTTGCTTGCGTGTTATCCGCGTGCGGTTGTTTGTTTCGTGCCCTGAACTCTGAAACTATAAAACTAAACTATTTTTATTTTACCATGTAAGGCCCACTGGGCAATATAGCTCTTTGTCAGAAGCGACCTGGCCACAAGTGACAGCTCAACGAAGGGGCTTATAGCATAGACATTTATAGCAGCAGCCAGATACTTTGAATGCGTATTTATAGATGTGGAGGTAAAAACCGAAGGACCCAGACAAAAATCCACGCGACCACGGGGAGAGAGACACGCACACTCCAAATATACAGCAGCAGGCGTCAGGGTTGGGATCGAACCCACGACCTCCTGCTTACCAGGCGAGGGAGTTAACATCTCACGACCACGGCGCTCCAGAAGCAAGGGTCTCTCTGCAGTACAACACATCAGGGGCAACGCTCATCTCCGTCCCTGGTCAGAGCCAATGGCGGAAACTCTCATCGTTCCTTTGAAAGGGACATCTTTAAGTTATTTCGGTAAAGATGAAGGTGCAGCCCTGTATTTTAATTTCCCACGGCACACCTAGAGAGGCCCTCTTGAGGGTGGTTTTGGCCTACTTCCACCCTGGCCAGACGGCTTGGCTGAGGTGGGAGAGTAACCACACTTTACCCCACCGCTCGCGACCTGCCGTTAGACTAACTGCGGTGTTGCCCACTCGGACTGCCGGGTAGGCGGAGGGGGATTTAATCATCTTGCACCGATGTTTCAGCTGGCGTGCCGGAGATCAAATCGAATTGGCGACCACGGGATTACACCATGGTAGCGTCCCGAGTTCTATAGGACGACTAACTCAGGCTTCCAAGAAGACCCGCTCTGGATTGCTGCTTTCCCGGCAGGCGGACTACGCGGTCCACACCGCTGCCCATTTATCGGCCGCCACCGCCCACGGTGGGCTGTAAAATCGCCGCCCTTCGGCACGGGGATCCTAAAAGTAACGGCGCCGTGCATTTTTAAGTGCAATCTGATCGGAGCGTTGGGCGTGGACGTGGCGAACATTCTCGTTGGTGAGCATGCAAATGGGGGGGGGGGGGGGTGGGACCGTTTCCCCGTGGGCTCAAGCGACTGAGTAGAATATGCCGAAGATGCGACGGATGTGGACACGGGCCGTTCGATCGGAGCCGGGAGAGGCGACGGCGAGCCGTGAAGCTCTGCTTGACCGGGGCCCAGCCCAAGTTGTGGTCAGCAATGTCTAAAAACTCGGTTCGCATAGAGGGCCAAAAATAAGTTCAGAATTGTATTTCCCCGTGTTACGGTAGAAATGCGTTTCCTTCCCGCATTATTTTTGTTGGTGTACATACACAGGGTGGCCCAAAAAGTCGACATATGGTTATTTTAACATTTCCCAAAAGGTTATTGAATTTATTTGAACAAATCTTCAAACTGACTCCCGCTAACATCAATGCGTGCACGAGTTCTCTTTTGAAATGAATTTAGGACTTTTTTAAAGGTTACAGTTTGTAATCTTTGAATATTCATCAATTATGTTTAGTCTCAATTCATGTGGGGTTCTTGGTCGAGTTTTGTAAATGTCATCTGAAAAGGAATGAGAAAATTTTAAATTAATAATATATTAATAAATCGAAAAATAATATGATCATCGATAAAATATTGACCTAAACAATAAAACAAATATTTACATGCCACTGTTAAAATAAATTAAATATCTGCGTGTGTCCTGAATTTTGGGCCACCGTGTAAATGGACAGGCACACCACATGCAGTGTGACCTCACATTCAAACGTTGCCTCCCAGAGATGGCCTGGTGGCTCAGAGGTCAGTGCGTGCCATGCTTCCAGCGCTGAGAACCTGGATTCGAATTCAGGCAAGGCGCTTGTGATTAAACCGAACTGTCAAGTGTAGCAGGTTTATAGTGTCGACTCATCACCAATAACCCAACCTAATCTGATTACATTTCGGTTTCGTAATTTAATTTGCCAAAAATTCCTCTGAGAATTTCAAATACGAGTTTTATTTCCATGCGACAAACGTTTCTCTGCAGAAGCGCATGTGGGAAAATGTTGTACCCTTGTGGGGGGATCAGAGGCTGCTTGCAGGGAGCTCCGAAGTAGCTCTGTAGTATCAGCTTCCGCAGGCCGTTCCTGCACACGAAGCTTTGCACTGCTCGGCGAGATCGCAAACAGACGGTGCCGCGGCGTAACATCGGGAGCACAACTGGGATAAACCGGCGAAAAATATAGAAATAAGTAAACAAATGCTCGTCCCAAGAAGGCTGGAACGGTTCCATGTGTCCGTCGGCGGCGCGTGCCCACTCGGTGCCCAGAGACCCGGCCCCTCAATGAGGGGTTGTGCCCCCTCAATGAGGGGTTGTGCCCCCTCAATGATGGGTTGTGCCCCCTCAATGAGGGGTTGTGCCACCACACTGAGGGGTTGTGCCACCACACTGAGGGTTGTGCCACCACACTGAGGGGTTGTGCCACCACACTGAGGGGTTGTGCCCTCTCAATGAGGGGTTGTGCCACCACACTGGCTTCCTCCCGACTCCCAGTTGACGCAACGATGCCCGGAGGCGGCCGCGTATGCGCTCGCGTGTCCCCGGGTAGAGTGGTGGCAGAGTGGTTAACGCACTACGCTACAAACCCGGCCGCCTAGATTCGATTCTCAGCCGCGGCCGACATCGGTGGCGAGTTACAGAGTGATAGCCGGACCGGTCCTGGGCCTCCGCTAGGTCGACTCGGCCTTAAATGAGTATCTGGTGTGGTGTGTAAACATCAGCCACGGGGGTGACAAAGGCTGCCGGAACGTGGTGTGACGACTACACCACCACCACCTCGCCGTGCGCTGGGCCGGCCTTCGTAGTTGCTCGCTTAACAGCGCTTAGCCCCCCCCTCCCCGACAGTTCGGTGTCGGCCGCACGGGTTGAATCTCTTGCCTTTGTTGTCCCCGGCCCGTGCGCCGTGCGGCTCTGCCGTGCGGCTCTGCCGTGCGGCTCTGCCGTGCGGCTCTGCCGTGCGGCTCTGCCGTGCGGCTCTGCCGTGCGGCTCTGCCGTGCGGCTCTGCCGTGGGGCTCTGCCGTGCGGCTCTGCCGTGGGGCTCTGCCGTGGGGCTCTGCCGTGGGGCTCTGCCGTGCGGCTCTGCCGTGCGGCTCTGCCGTGGGGCTCTGCCGTGCGGCTCTGCCGTGCGGCTCTGCCGTGCGGCTCTGCCGTGCGGCTCTGCCGTGGGGCTCTGCCGTGCGGCTCTGCCGTGGGGCTCTGCCGTGCGGCTCTGCCGTGGGGCACGTTCGCTGCGCTCCCCAGGGGAGGCCGAGGGTGCTGCGAGCGCGTGCGGCCACACGCGCCGCCCCCCCCCCCCCCCCCCCACCTCCTCCGCAGAGCCCAGTGGCTCGGGGCCTTTACGGGGCAGAGCCCCTGGCAAGCCGCAGGGAGCTGTAGCCACCTGTCGATCCAAGCAGGCAGGCATCCCAACAATTGACTCCTGTCGTGTTTTTGTTTATATGTATGTATATGTATGTCTGTATATATGTCTGTCTGTCTGTCTATCGAACTTCTTTTGCACCATTCAGCAGCCAACCGTGCTAATCGGAGGTGCGGGGGAAGGGCAACAAACTAACAGACACATTTTTTTTTAAAGAAATTTAACTTTCCATCTAGATTTATAAGTGCATCGCTCCCGTGGCTTCCTAATATCGGAGGGAATTGCGTTCGGGATGGCTGCAGAAGCAGCGCATCTGAGAGCGCCACGCGATGATGCGATGACCGCCGTCTTTGCTCGATGGGCAGCAGCCAAAAGCCGCTGCCGCTGCAGCAAGGATGAGCACCGGAGTTCGCGTGACGCTTTATGTCCCTGGACGAGATCAGCGAGGTATTCTGGTTCATTTGTACTGTTTGTTGTTGCAACCTTCTTAGCCACCCCTTGTGGACATCTTGGAAAAAGAGCTTTATAGCTCATCAGATTCCTCCAGTATAACAAAAAATATTCTGATTCTGAAAAAATGTCTGAATTGTCAGCATTCATGGTGGAGATGAGATTCAAGGCTTGTTTTTTATGTCATTTGTTTCTGTGTGAATTATCGTGAATGGTGAAATTCACACAATTGGGATGATGATGATGGTGGTGGTGGTGGTGGTCGAGATGATGATGATGCTGCGTGAGGGAATGTTGGGGGACGTGTTGAGTGGATGGTGGTTGAGGCTCGTGATGGCCTGCTCCTATGAGTTGATGCGTTGGCCGTGGTGGCGGTGCTGATGAGGAAACGCGACCAACTTAACGTATCTCCCCCCCCCCCCCCCAGCGGCCCCGCCACCTCCCTACCCAGTGGGCGAGGTGAAGGTTAAAGTGGATGTTTGGACTTGTGTCCCGTACAGTACCGCCAACTGGGGGGGGGGGGGGGGGGGCGGGGGTTGTTGGACTTTGCCCCTGTGTGGAGAGCCCACCCTGGCGCTCATTAAAAATGACCCCAAAGCAGCGGTGACAACAACAACAATGACGGCAACAACAACCACAAACATTAACGAGATGTTTAACACGTAGCAGGCTATCGCGACCAGTATTATTAATAATGAAGGTTTTTGGGTTAGATCGCGTTATTTATAAATGTGTCGCAACCCTCCATGATTAAGAAGGTGCTTTGCGAATACAAATACTGTACTTTAAAAAAAAGTAATATTATAAATGTACAGCTCTTTGCCAATCCATCCTGTCGGTTGTTCGACCGCGCTGGTCAGTGCGGGTCATGAAGGGGGGTGGGAGTGGGGGATGGGGGTGGGCACAGGTCCAGCTCAGATATTATTCTCCGCTCTTTTGTTAAATCTTCTTCTAGCGCACGGCGAGTAGGCGTCAGCTGTACGTGAGACTTCAGTGTGTGAGCCGCGTGGTAATAGCTTGGGGAGTAGCGCGACTAACGCCGCCCAGTCCCCCGCGATGCGCACTCGTTGGCGACGTCCTCCGTCGTGTGGCCGGGGCGGCTGCAGGCGCTGCACCGTGCGCCAACTTCAGTGCCCCACTCGTGGGAGAGGCGATCGCAGCGGCGGCGGTGGTGGCGGCGGTGACGAGCGAGCGGTGGCTCTTCTGAAGCGGTCGGTGGAGCCACCGGCACCGCCACCGCCAGAGTGAACTTGACAGGACGAGGCGAAGCAGCAGCGGCGAGGCCCTCTACGAGGCTGCGGTGGTCAGGGACCTCGGCACAACTCCCCGGCGCTCCCCAGTTGACCCCCGGTTCATACAATTGTCTCGCGCGGCGGTCCCAGGTTGGTTTCTGGGATCTCAGACGAATTCGTGGAGGGTCGAGCAGCTGGTCGTGGTCTCACGAGAGGTCCTATGCTTCCTCGGATTTTTCCCAGTTGGCTTGATGTCGCGGCCTCCCACAAAATGGATTTGACAATATGTTTTGTTGAATGCATTGTAAAGACTCATCGAATGGGGATCCTAAATATTTAACATTTTTGAGGAAGTAAACCGAATTTTTTGGGTTCACACAATGTGTAGTGACATAGAAGTAAGTACATGCACAGAACTGGATTATGGGACAAATCACAATTATGCTGGGATATCGCACAAAGCTGCGAGCATCCCCATAAAGGTCAAATATGGGAAAAGCTCCGCATTCAATCGCAACGTTCAGTGGCTGCGGATTTATATGAAGTTACTATTCACGTTTCTCAACAATTGGTAATCGTCGCTAATGCGTAGCACTCTGGCGTAGCACAAGACTTTCAAATCAGAAGGCCTTAGATTTAAATGTCGCTCAGAGTCCATCGTTCACCCAGCTCTATAACTTGAGCACCACTTTACGGGAAGTCAACAATCATTAGCATTTATCTTGACTGACCCTGCCATAAATACGTGGAGTTTACACCACTGACTGAAGGCCACTAAAGCCCTCGTGCTCATGTAAGCAGGGAGTTACGCTGACTTTAAAAAATAATTGTAAACTGAGGGTCGATTGAGAACTCTGCAGCACAGCTTGACGTCTGCTCTCTTCTCTTGGAGCCCACTGAGCGTTAAACACGCTGCTGGTCGCTAACGAGCAACACGCACACACACTCACATTGCTGTGTAAGTCCGTTCCCATCCGACCGCCGATTCGTCCGTCCATCCATCCATTAATTCGTGCATTGGACTGTCGGTCATTCGGTCCTTTGGGCCGTTGATCGATTGGTCTATTGGTCTTTCCGTCAGTTAGTCGGTTCTCCTGTCCATCGGTCCGTCCATCCGTCGGTATCTGTTTTTCTTTCCATCTGTCGGTCCCGTCCACCAACTCGAACTCGGCTGACGAGAGCCGGCTATTGTTTTTTTTTCGTGAGCTCAGAGATCAGAAATGCTGGGTTTCCTGCAAGACGGTGGGATTCTTGCGGGCGGTGGGATTTTTGCATGCGGGGAGCGCTTGGTCGCTGGGGGTGTTTTGGCGTGACTCTGCGCGCTCTCGCTACCCCTTCTGCGGGCGAGACGCACAATGGCTGTGGCTGCTGGCGGTGAAGGGGTCCAATTACCGCGCCCTTCTCACGTTTCTCCTCCGACGCTGGCGCGCACTGCACGCACTTTAATTGACGTCAAATGGAAGGTTACGTTTTCGTCCGAATTCCTCAAATCGCGTGCGGTAACATTCGACCTGCGCAGAGAGAAACCTAAACCATTTTCTACACACCGTGTCATCAACATCATCCGTGATTTATCCACGGATGATTGATGTATGTCGGTATGTTGAACTTCTTTTGAACCGTACATGACAAAGGCCTCTCCTCGCTGCCACCTCTAATTATTTTAATTATTATTAATTGCTCCATCTCTGCGGTGGACGTCCTCTTGGGCGAGTTTCTTCGTGTGGCTGCCCCCTCTGCTCTTAGTCTTGACCACCGGCCATCATTCCTTCTAGCAACCTATCACAGGATTATTAGAAGCACCAAATATTGTTCCACCAATATCGTTATTTTGTTTGTTCGCGTTAAACAATTCACCACCAATTCAGTGCTTTGGGAGAAGTCTTCTTGTTCCTGTCGTGTGTTGCCACCACATTCCGACATTGGGCACGTGGTGATAATGATTTGGCCAGCAGTGGATAGACCATGGCTGATGATGCCCGGCTCCACCAGGAGCCGAAGGACCAACAGATGCTTCACGCGTTGTGTCTCACCGCAGTGACACGAGGCGGTGTCGTTAGAGTGGCCGCACCTTCTCCGAAAGTTGACTCTCGACCCGCCGACCGCCCTCGGAAGGCGATTTAAACTCACCCAGGCGGTTCGGATTCCATTTGAAGAACCTCTTCTTTCTCGGGAGACATTTTTAACCGTCTCATTCATATCATATATTATTTACCCTGTGTTGTTTGCATAGCTCTGTTCACTCCGTAAGCCTAAATGTAACATTAGCACATAATTTGCATATACTTTGCATAAACCGTAAACAGTTGATTCTGACAGTCACAATTCAAAACATGTATCATGGTCAAAAATAATTGATTTTAATCGATGAATCGACGCATCATTACATGCATAATTGCCAGAGTCTGCTGAATTTCACCGAGTCCTCCGTGCGTGCAGTTATTACTTACGGTATTTCATCATCGTTTCAGCAGTGGTTATAGCTGAAAAGCCAGCAATGCACTGCTTCAGGAAATGCCGGCGGTTGTTCTTTTGCGTTTGCCCAATGGCTGTGGGCTTTTGACCCATTCCTTTGCGACCCGTTTGAAACTTGTGACAAGGCAGCTCGGCGGGGTGCGGTGGTGGCAGCGATCATGGCCACTGAACCTCGGTGCCCGTGACTGACCCACTGGCGACGTTTGCCCGCAGCATTCGCGCGGCTTGTGAGACGCGCGACGCTCCACGTGCCACCCTCTTGGTTATCGCTTGGGAGAGCTCCGCCATACAATTGTCTCCACCCGCTGCGGAAGGTGACTGTGGGTAACCCTGACCGGGCCGTGGAGTGTCAGACCGTTGTGACCCTCACAAAGTTCAGCGGAGGCATTGAGGTCAACCTCATTCGACTTTTCCCGAGGCTTCCGCTTCGGCTGTGGGACATGGACATTGGACAGATTCGTTGCTATGAAACGCACATCGCGGACTCTTGGCAGTTGTTGTCCGTTCGTAAAAGTTTTACGTCCAGCCTCGCTTGGACATCGCTGTCGGCGCCGCCACATCTGAACGAGGTGCGGACGGTCTGTGGTGTCGTCTGGCCGAGGCATCGCCGCTCGGTAACATCCTGCCTCTCCCTGCTCCTGCGTGCACGTGGTGCCTGGGAGGCGAGCGCTTGGCGAGGATCTTGGTTTTCGTGTCTCTGTTGGTGGCGACAACGTGGCCACTTGCGGCACGGCGTAGATGGTGAGGTGTCGGGCTCAAGACTGAGCGCCGCCCTGGGTAAATGGTTTATGGTTGTCATTGTCATCATCATCTTCCCAATTCTTGTCATGGTCATCTTCACCATAATCATCACCATGATGGTCATCACCATGATGATCATCACCATGGTCATCATCATCGTTATCATGGTCGATGAAACACGTACCACCTGGTGAGGCTGCATCACTTGGTGGGAAGTCATTGGTAGTTGTGGTATGTGGACTTGTCCTTGCCATAAGAACATGGAAATTCCAGTCCTGGTTCAGCACCCCCCCCCCCCCCTCCCTATTGGAGGCAAGCACTGCACAATGCTTGTTTGAGCAAAGGTGGGGCTCGACTTATTTGAATGAGACAATAAAACAAATTCCAGCAACTACAGCTCTTAGACGTTGACGTCATTAAGCAGTAATACGAATGCGATCTGTCACGAGCGTTATGACACGCATCCTGTAAGTCATACTGAATATCCCCTATGATACTATCGAGCGCTCGCGGATAATTAAGACATTAATACTTTAATAACTTATTTGCTCCTTTTGCCAAGTCCAGCAAAAAAGTGCCTCCAAACACAGACGCTTCCATTGAAGAAAACTAAAATAACCCAAGACATCGTCGTTTAGATATTTGACATTTCAACAGATATGCCGGCGTCGTTCCCAGCCATTGTGAACTTTTGTTGTTGATAGGCGGTGGACCTCGCACCGCAACCCAACGCAGTGGATCGAGTTTCCCTCCGACTGGAGGCCGCCTTCTGCATTATTAATCTCCTGTTTGGCTGCGGGCCTCGGGGAGGCTTTTAAACAAAATCCTTCTTGAACAATTACCCCATTCTCTTTCTATGACTGTCTTCGTAATAATCACCGCCGCCACACCGTTCCAATTTTCTTCTCGCTTGCCATCGTCTGCTTCGTCTTCGTCTTCTGTGTGTGGTGTGGCGTTTATCAGCAACGTTCGTACGTTCGTGCGGAGGTGGCGAGTGTGCCAGTGGATAGCTTCGGGAGTAGCCACAATGCGAATATCTGAAACGCTGCTTGGCGATCGATGGAAGAGGGCAGTGGATCTACTGTGTGGTCCATGGTTTGAGATGTAGACTCGCATGGAGATTCAGTCTCATATAGAGAGCCACAGACTCGCAGAGAGACCCATAGACTCACATATCTGAAATGCTGGTGTAAATATGTATGTTGAACTTCTTTTACACTGTACGTAGAAAACCGTGCTAATTGGAGGTGCGGGGGGAGGACAACAAACTAAACACAAAAAGCAGTTCTCACGAAATGAGGTTTCAACGAAGTTGATTTAAACGTGCACGGCTCCAGTGGCTTCCTAATATCGGAAGGAAGAGCTGTTCCAGACGGCCACAGAAGCGCGTCTGAAAGCGCCGTGCAATGCGGTGCCCACCGCCTTTGTTCGACGGCGAGCCAACAGCAGCTCCTGCTGCTGCGAGTGGCCCGTGGCGTCGGCAATGAGCCGGTCCCCATCGCCTGGCGAGGGGAGCCGGTCCCGTTCACCTGGCGAGGGGAGCCGGTCCTGTTCACTTGACGAGGGGAGTCGGTCCCGGGTTTGCTCGCGTTGCCCCCAGCCCCCAGCCCCACCCCCAGCCCCTCCGTGCACGCCCTGCGGGGTCAGTGGCTGGGGGCGGTGACCCCCGAGCGCTCAGTCCCCCGCGGGCTGTGGGGCACCCCCCCCCCCCCCCCCCCCCGAGTGCTTCGTCACCGGCACCGTCCGCCGTCGTGGCAGCGCCCCAGCCTGCCCTGGACGAGCCTCTTGGTGAAGAGGTTTTATTTCATTTGACTGTGAAGGGTTTCGGTGGTGGGGGAGGAGGGGGGGAGAAGCTGCCAGCGCACGTGGCCGCGTCCGCTGCCGCCTTCTCGCCGAGAGGTGCGATAGTGCAGTACGAGACTCTCATCATCATCGTCGTCATCTGGGTTTGCGTGGCATCTGTACAATACAATACGGTATGATGTGGACGTATCTTAACCGTACCTCCTCCAGGTGCTGTGCGGATAAGGTGAGTGTCTGTGTGGGTGTAGATGGTCTGACTGCTGTGAGTCTGTGGGCTCCTGTGTGAGTGAATGGGTCCGTGGGTCTCCGTGCTGCTGCCACGGGACCGCCTGGCGCTGCGCGGGGGATCGACGACGTGGCCGTGTCCGCTCGCTGCCCCCTCTCACTGCCCCCTCTCTCCCTGCCCCCTCTCTGTCCCTCCCTGCTCCTCTCTCACTGCCCCTCTCTCACTGCCCCTCTCCCTGTCTCTCACTGCCCTTCTCTGTCCCTCCCTGCCTCCTCTCTCCCTGCCCCCTCTCGCTGCCCCCTCTCTCCCTGCCCCCTCTCTCCCTGCCCCCTCTCACTGCCCCCTCTCTCCCTGCCCCCTTTCCCTGCCCCTCTCTCGTTGCCCCCTCTCCCTGCCCCCTCTCCCTGCCCCCTCTCACTGCCCCCTCTCTCCCTGCCCCCTCTCTCCCTGCCCCCTCTCTCCCTGCCCCCTCTCACTGCCCCCTCTCTCCCTGCCCCCTCTCTCCCTGCCCCCTCTCTCCCTGCCCCCTCTCCCTGCCCCCTCTCCCTGCCCCTCTCACGCCGCAGGTGGCACGCGAGGCTGGTGGCGCTCGCGCGCGGGAGCCGCACGAACCACGTCAAGAAGCGCAGGGCAGAGGTGCAGCTTGAGCAGGTACGTGTTGTCTGTGCGTGTGTGTGTAAGGTGTGTCTCTGTGTGTGTAGGGTGTGTGTGTAGGGTGTGTTGTCTCTGCCTGTGTGTGTGTGTGGGGTATAGGGTGTGTGTGTGTCTGTGTGTGTGTGTGTAGGGTGTGTGTGTCTGTGTGTGTGTGTAGGGTGTAGGGTGCGTGTGTGTCTCTGTGTGGGTGTGTAGGGTGTGTGTGTCTCTGTGTGTGTGTAGGGTATGTGTGTAGGATGTAGGGTGCGTGTGTGTAGGGTGTAGGGTGCGTGTGTGTAGGGTGTAGGGTGCGTGTGTGTAGGGTGTAGGGTGTGTGTGTGTAGGGTGTGTGTGTGTCTCTGTGTGTGTGTGTAGGGTATGTGTGTAGGATGTAGGGTGCGTGTGTGTAGGGTGTAGGGTGCGTGTGTGTAGGGTGTAGGGTGTGTGTGTGTGTAGGGTGTGTGTGTGATCTTGCCAGCGGGCGTTCGATACTTCACGTGGCCTTAACGTGCACCTAGCCTGGCACAAGCGCCGTGGTGCTTGTTGTTGCGGTTGTTGTGTGCGTATGCGCGCACGGGCACGTGTCGTCTGACTGGGTCTCTAATGTCTTTATTGCGGCTCAGCGGGAGCCCAGTACAGAGCATTGCTCACAACGGGGGGGGGGGGGGGAACAGAAACTCTGTGGACCCGCCAGGGCTTAACGAGGGGGGACATTCTGGGGAGGTCACGAGGGGGGGGGGGACATTCTGGGGAGGTCACGAGGGGGGGGGGGGACATTCTGGGGAGGTCACGAGGGGGGGGGGGGACATTCTGGGTGAGTACCGAGGGGGGAGATAACGAACGCAATGTGGGGTAGAGAGGGGGATGGCAAAGGGTGGGGAGGGGGGGGGGATCCTGCTGGATCTTAGGATTCTTGCGAGCGAACACAGGCAAGAGGTGTTTACTTACGACCACTTGGGAGCCGGTGGGGTCTCTGTTGCAGGGGACACCGCCTGAGATGGCAAAAGTCAGACGCAGAGAAAAGTTCGAGGAGCAGGTGAAAGTTGCGATATCGAACAGCGGTGGCTGAACCTTTCACTGACGCGTCGGCTAAACAGGCGCACGCAGTCGTCACCAATCTTCAAACGTCGTTGATATTTTGTATTGTTATTTTGTATTGTTATTTTGTATTGTTATTTTGTATTGTTATTTTGTATTGTTATTATTAAACCTGTGCGCTTAATCTGATCAGCGTGGCGAGATACAAACAAATAACACCCCACGATTGGAGGCCATCATCCAGCAGTGGATTGATGAAGGGCTGCCCTGTACGTGTGTGTGTACAGTGTATGATATGGCTGTGTCAAGCTGTGTGTGAATGTTATGATGTGTCGATTGTGCTGAGGCTCGCTACGAGCAGTCATCGCTCCGTGGGAGTGTCTGTGGACAAAGCCACGAGACCATGAAGAGCACAACACATCCACCCCCATCTTTTCTATTTTTGGGGGCCGGACAGGTTTCCCGAGATTTCTCGCCGACTGCCCTCACTGTTCTTCCAGTCGCTTCTCGCTTGGACTAAAGGAAATGGTTACTGACGAGTCGCAGCAAAACCGACACCTGAATATGTTTCATTGATCTATCTATTGATCTGTCCTGGATAAATCCGATGAGCTGTGAAGTTCTTTTTCACAGATGTCCAGATAGGAGTGCAAAGTACAGTGAAGGTAAGGAAATCACTGTCAGTAAATAAATTAACTGGAACTAAACATTACATTTTTTTAACCAGGTATTCTGTTTCAGAAACGTCCTGACCACAAATGATAGTTCAATGAAATGGCTTTAGCAAGTGGAAATTTATAGCAGTCAAATACTCTAAACGTTTGTTGACCCAAGACTCCTTGTCGAGGAGGGCCCTGCTTCAGATGATGTTTTGAAATACGAATTTGCATCTGGGAGGAAACTGGAGTACCCGGAAAAAAGTCGCCCTCACACAATCCCGTGCAGTTTGTTTTTGCGTGGCGTCCACATGCGACTGCATCTCAAGACAAAGGCGGTCGCGGCATCGCGCGCTTTCAGATGCCCCTCTGCGGCCGTCCGGAACGCTCTTCCGATATTAGGAAGCCACTGGAGCTATGCACTTTGAAATCAAAATTATACAACTCATTTCTTTCGAACTGCTTTTTGTGTTGAGTTGGTTGTCCTTCCCCCGCGCCTCCGATTTGCACGGTGAGCTACGTACGGTGCGAAGGAAGTTCAACGTGTATACATTCACGACGCTGTCACGATGGCAGCGGAGGTAATTTAATTCCTCCCCCCGTGCCACACGCGTGTCCCCTGTGTCACCGCGTGTCACCGACACCCGGGGGAAGCATCCTTCACGTCTCTCTGCGAGCGCCGTCTCAAGTTGTCTCGCGTCGTCTCGAAATGAAGACGAAGGGAGAGCAGGCGCGTCCCCCACGCGGCGCGGCGATGCCGGCGATACGAGACGCGACGACACTCGATAGCGTCATTAGTCGGTGTGTGTCCGCGTCAGGAATTAGCCCACGGGCCCTCACGATTTTTTTTATTGCGGAGGAAAAATGTAAATAAAATGAGGTGCTAAACATAATGGGTGCTTTTATAGACTTGAGCAGCACTCATTGTACTTAGGCCGAGCAGTGATGCATTCTGGGAGCTTCCGTGCTTGTCAGGTATGCAAATATAAATATATGGGGAACTCGATTTCTTTGAACATTTCAATTAAGCGAACATACACTCATTACTGTCAGCGACTTGCGTGTGTGTGCCTGGCGTTGTGACGATGGTGGCGCGTGCGTCGATGCACAGACAACTTCTGCATGAGCAGCTTCTGTTCCTTTGCTGCGTTGTGTTCCCACTGTGGGTGTGTGTGATTTTGGGTTCACTTTGTTTCCATACACTATGATTATACATGAATATCCATTCACAGTCCTTGTTGACCCCCTGCTGGGTGAAGTATTCGCCAGTGGGGTAGTCTATTCGCTCTCAGGTTTCGACTGTAGCACAGCACAGCAAGATCCACTCTTGTAAACAATATCACAGCTTCCTTTAAAGTCTAGCACTTAGCGTATGGACTTCTTGAGGAATATCTTCAGTCATTGGTAATTTTGCCAAAGCAAAATTCACGGTCCACTTTGACTGTATAGCATTTTCCAAACATATGAGATGAGTTCCAGCAAGAGAGGAAGAAGCAAGAATGTGACCCCACTTTGTTCAATATGATGGGGTCATCATTCAGGAACCAGCGCACAAATGGTGGCCGGGTGGCACAAGGGTCAAGTCACGGAGCCTGCAATGCTGAGTTCCTGGGTTCAAGTCCAGGTTTCAGCCGCTTGTAATTAAACCGGGTTCTTAATTGTAGTGAGTTAGTTGATGGTCTCGACATGGTCATTAGTGACTGCACAAAGAAAATATAAAGTAAAATGAGAGATTTCACTTAATTCGTTATAGTCTGTGTATGCAATGATTTTTTAAATATTTGACTCGTAGTGTGGGTGGAGAGGTCTGTAATGCGTGGTGATACACTGCTCACTTTGCATCACCACGTGTTAACACAGTTCACATTTGATTTGGAAAAAAGCAACAACAAAATGACCAAAATACATAATAGGAAGTAACACATGGCAATAGGTAGCAGTGATGGTTGGTCAGGGTGGGAGGGATATGAGCAGAGGGTGGAAGGGAGGGGGGATGGGGAGATAGGGTGGGAGGGAGACAGGGTGGGAGGGAGATCAGAGGGCAAGGGCTGTTCGGTACAGCACCACTTATTCCTCCTCTGTTGTCGCGTTCCGCACGTCCGCTTTGTGCCCGACTTCACCACCCGTACGCCGTTTCGGCAGAACTCCAAGTGTCGGCGTGTTTTGCCCTCGCGATGTCCTGCGCTGTTACCCCCCACAATGCCCCCCGACCTTCTGAACGAAGCCTCCTCCGCCGGCCGATCCAGACCGTTAATCCCACGCGCCCGGGCCAAGACGTCACGACGAGGTCCGCTTCCCACACGGCCTCGTACGCCGCCGATAAATGAGCGCTTGTTGCGGGCGGGGTTCACGCCCTCGTGGTCTCCGCCAAAAGCTGCGCGTGTTTCCACGTCCCATTCATCGATTCGCTCGTTCACTCACTCGGCCACTCGTTGCCCCCCACTACCCCCCCCCACCTCTTCCGCGTTCGATGCCAAACGCTGCGGTGCAGGGGGCACAAAGTGGCCAGCAGAGGTGCTGGGAGCTGTTTGTCCCCAGAAGTGCTCGTGGCCGTTGGCCGAGCGTGGTTGGCACGGATCCTGGTGCAAGTCGAGTCATGCAGTTGGGCTTCCTCTCTCATTGGCCCGGCACCTGGGCCTGTGCAGGCCCGTGGGCCCTGGTAAAGTCCCACCTCCTGATGAGCGCCTGACAGCTCGGCCACCGCATCATCGCGCGGCGCTTTTCATGATGCGCTTCTGCGGCCGTCTGGAACGCTCTTCCTTCCGATGTTAGGATGCCACTGGGAGATATGCACTTTAAAAAATAATCTAGATTGAAAAACTTATTTTTTTAACTGCTTGTTTTGGTGTGAAACGTCCAACATACATGCATATGTACACTGCCCATGGTTCTCCGTAAACTCCACGGCTGAATGCATCATCGGCGATGTGCTCATTGTGATGTGGAGCGTTGTGTAATCTCGTGGAGGTGTCGGTGAGCCACGCTGGAGCAGCATGTGTGAGACTCCCACATACTATTTGTATCAGGCAGGAGAGTAATTACGTCTGTAATTAAAAGTACGGCGAGGTTTTACTGCTCTCCCCTCATATGCGTGGGGCTTGCCCCCCATTTCTCTACGCATGGAAATAATTTGGTGGTAAAGAAATTGCCTGGAAATTCGAATTGAGGACCCTCATAGAAATTATTTTTAAGACTCCGAGAGGCATTTGTTGTGGAAACAAAGAAACGATTATTTTTGAGAGATAGACATTGTGAGCATTCACGACTGCTGAAATAAAAACTTTGTGATACTGAATCTGGCAGTGGTGCGCAAGCTTAAAACAACAAAAACTCAACATCTTCTTGGTTCTTTCGGTAAAGTCACGTAGAATGGAAATAATAAAATAATAAAATAAAGCATAATAAAATAATTCTCACGACGTTTCGGCTACAATGCAAGCAGCCGTCCTCAGGTGAAGACCAGGTCTGTCGGGGAGACAGCGTCCATTCTACGTGACTTTACCGAAAGAACCAAGAAGATGAATCCCTGCAGTCACGAAAGCTTTAAATAAAAAAACTCAACACGTTCGTCAAGTATGCTTGTCTAAGAGCAGAAAAGTATTTAGTTGATGACAGTTTAGGCAATTGCCCTTCTCTATAGCAGAGAGATAGAGAGGCCAGGGAGGCTGCGTGAATAATAGCTGGAGACTGCTGTACGCACCATGGGGCCCGGCTTATAATGCAAATCCGTGGACTCCGGCAAGAACAGAAGGTTGTGTGTTTCACGTAGACGGAGCGGTGTGCGCGCGTAGCCGTGTTGTGGTCCGCTGCCAGCCCTCGCCTCGCCTCTGGCCCAGCCTCGCCGCCTCTAACCCGGCGCTCGTTTCCGCGCAGGACGTGATCGTGACCCACGCGGTGCAGGTGGACATGTCCATCCCGGTGGATCCGGCGCACCGGAGCCCCAACGCGGAGAGGATGGACCCCCCGCGGTGCTCGGTGACGCGGTGCCCGGCCGGTACGGTCCTCGTGTGGCACGATACCAAGATCCTCGAGTCCTGTCCACTGCTCCTCGGGACAGGCTCCGAGTTGTTGCAGAGGCCGCTCGGGTGATGAAAGCGCTGAGCTGGCCCCGCTGCCGAGGCCCCGCCCCCCCGTGTTTGGATGTGGGCTTTAGACCGGCTTAGCAAGAGTTGTCAGTAAATGGTCTTGGCCTTTTCAACCATTGCTTGTACCAACAACAACAAAACGCCTTCATATGACTTTGTTTTTGTGCATAATTGGTCCAAATTTCAGACTTTAAAATATTGGTTTGGCTGAAATTTAATGACAATTACTCTGTAGCAGGGCGTGTATAAAGGTGCTCGCCCTGAGTGTGACATACAGCAAGAGGTCACTTGAATGGATCTCATTACATGATGCCAATAGCAAAATTGTGGTGTTCAATTTTAGTGTCAGCCAGGTCACCAACGACTGTCTCGAAAACACCCCCCATCATAAGAAAGTAGTTTTTTTGCACTTAATTCGATGAAATTCCATCACTGAGAATAAAAGAAATCAGTTTGACTGTCAAAAGATTATCCGTTCGTCTCTAACTGCTAACCCCGGTGATTCTCAGGCGTGGGCGCCCGGCCAGACCGCCCGCCCAGCGGCACCTTCTCCTTCGAGCCAGGCCGCGCACCGGGCCCACCCGGGCCCCGGCGCGACGACGGAGCCGCCGGCAACGCCGTCGCGCTCCCACAACGGCTCCCGCGGCGACGAGCGTGACCACCGCCGCCAGCTGCCTCCGTCGTCCCCGCACGGCGCCCAGCGCTCGTCGGCGGCGCCGCCGCCCCGGGAAGGCGTCTCGGCGTTACCGCGCGGCCGCTCCCCGAGACCCGGGGGCCCCGCGCCGCCGCAAGACGCCCGAGACTTCTGGCCGCCGACGCCCAGGGGCCGCTCTCCTGAGGCGCGGCACGACTCCGCGTCGCAGGCCCAGGCCCCCTCCGCCGACCGCGCCAACGGCACGCGGTCCCCGTATCCCCGGGGCCGATCTCCGGGGCCTCGAGGTCCGCTCGAGCACGCCGGCGGCAACGGCGGCGGTGGTGGCGGCGGGGGCGGCGGCGGCGGTAATTGGCGGATCGGCGACAGAGACGATGACGATGATGACGACGGCGGCGACCACCGGAGGAGGACCAGAGGCGGGGGGGGCGCGACGCCGAACGCGGGGGGCGTCCCGTACCCGCGGCTCGCCAGCACGTCGGATTCAGACACGAGCGGCGGCGGCGGGAGAGAGTACGCGAGCCTGGCGGACGTGCCGCGCGCCCGGCGCATCGGCCACCGCGACACCTTCGTGGCGGAGAAGCGGCGGCTGGAGCACAAGCTGCGCACGCGGAGCCCCGGGCGCGACGAGGTGGAGCGACTCTTCGGCAAGGACCGCCGCTCGCTCGGGCAGCCCCAGGGCTCGCCGCACGACAGGTGAGCGCGCTCCCCCCCCCGCCGCCTGTCGGGCCCCGCGACGTTTGTTCGGGTCGTGCGTCTCGATCCCCCGTGCCGGGATCTTGTTCGGCGGCTTCTTACAAGCGACCGGGGGAGGCCTCTCTGAGGACTAACGGCACGAGCTTTCACCAGACTCCCGGCACAGGAGTCCTGTGAAAGCTCCCACCCTGCGAAATGTTGTCAACATCTCGCAACTCTTTCGCCTGGTATGTAGGGGCACGTAGGTTGAATCCCGACTCTGACACCCGTATCTTTGGAGTCTGCAAGTTCTCATACAAACATACAGTTGTCCCCCTCAACGGGAAGATCTGCTTATTCCGCTGTCTCGTTCTGCTCGCACAGTTATCCCACCCCAGTGCCTTCCACCTTAGCCTCGCTCTTCAAAAGAAGGAACTTAGCGGGGCTACTAATTGCGATGATGGGGCCCATTTATGTCGAAGTGGTCGATTTCAGAGGAAACCACCCCCGTTGGATCTCAGAGCAGTTTCATCGAAACGTCGCCGTACGTCACCGTTCCAGTCGGCCACGCAGAGCATTCAAGCCAACGGCTGAGCCGCCTTATTGATCGGTAATACGACCGATACGTGGGCACGTTCAAGTAATATCTTTGTAAACGTGACGACCTCGTCGGGTGGCGGAGGATGAGGAACCAGAATTTTTTTGGCCTGAAACCACCACGTGGCCCAAACCTGAAACCAATATCCGTCATTGCATCGGCTGCGGCAAACCGACCGCGGCGGGAGAGCGCCCCTCGAGTGCCGCTCCCACCCTGTGCTGCAGTGCCACCTAGCTGCTCGCCGCCTTGCTCGCCGTTTCTCGCCCCCGTTGCCGTGCCAGGCCCTAGCGGCCGCCCTCTGAGGGTCGTGGGGTAAACCGGCAATGTCCCTCTCGGTGGGCAGCGGCCTTACAAGGAGCTCCGGGCGTATCGTGGTGGAAATGTGTTTGCGTCCCGGTAGCATGTAAGGAGGAGGCATCCAGAGATGCAGCATCCAGAGCTCTCTGCTGTGTTTAGACTCAAATCCAAATTGTATGATATCACGTGATGTAAACATTTGTGACGCATGACATGTGCGGTGAATATAGGTTTAGGTGTGATACGGGGAGGGGCAGCGCACTGGTGTGCGAACTGCACCTGAGTTTGACTCCCAGCCACGGCTAACATCGGTGGAGAATAGCAGTACTAGGTCTACTCAGCCTTAAATGGGTACCATCACTGGGCGAGACAAAGGTGACCGGATACGGTACCGGCCGCGCCAGCCCCGCCGCGAACCGTTGCCACCCTTAATAGGCGCTCGCTAACGTCGCCTGCACTCGGCATCCGCCGGGCGGTAAGCGGGGCATCTCCGTGTGTGTTTGTTCAGGCACGTAAGGGCTGTGGCCATGTTTGCTGCGCTGGACAGGGAGCTCGAGAGGCCGGTGTCGAGCGACGTGGAAGAGCGGGTGGACGCCTCCTTGCACAGCCCCGTCGCGCGAGAGTCTCCGCGGGGGGCGACGCGACCTGCCGACACCAAGGTGACGCATCCCACCCCACAGACTCCACGCGCACAAAGCCTGGACACAAAACCCGGACACAAAACCCGGACACAAAACCTGGACACAAAGCCTGGACACAAAACCCGGACTCAAAACCCGGACACAAAACCTGGACACAAACTGGACACGCCCGGACGGGGCTGGATGGGGTTGGCGTGGGCGTGTGAAGGTGTGGGACGGGGTGGTGGTCGTAGTAGAGGTTCGTAGCGCTACACTGCTCTACGAACCCGGTGACCTCAGTGACCCCAGCTCGATTTCCGCTCACGGCCGCCAACACCGGTGACGATTATGTGAACCGGATCCTGGGCCCCCCCCCCTAGGTCGACTCAGCCTCAAATGAGAACTCGGTGCGGTGTGTAAAAACATCGCCACTGGGGAGACAACGGCGGCCGGGCGTGGTGCTGGCCACCCACCCACTCGTGTGCCGTGCCAGCCTTGTTTACAGGCTACACGGGGGATCTTTGTCTTTGTGTGAGATGTGCAAGGGGCATCGGGCTCACGAGATGGGATGGAATTTTGACTTTTCAGACACGGGGGAGATGCAAGGATCTCCGCGTAGCATCGCGTGGGACCCTCACAGACTCGATGAGCAGGACAACGTTTGACTCTTCCGACTCAGGGGAGCGACTCTGAAGCGTGCGAGGGTTGTTTTAGGGAGCGAGCGGCTAGAGGAGGAAGTGGAGGTCTCTGGGGCCGAGTCGGGTCAGAGAGCGGGGTGAGTCGTCAGCTGACACTGGGGTCAGTGAGAGTTCAGCCACCAGAATTGAGGAGACTTTTTCCACAAGGGATGCAGTAGAGTTTCGCCGAGGTCGTAAATTCACGGCACTCGGCTGCGTGTGGTTCTGCTGCTGCGTGTCGGCAAATGGAACTCGAGGTGACGCGAACACAAAGCACACAAAGCGGAGGCAGTTTGGAAACTTTAATTCATTTTATCATCACGCACAGTCAGCGAAGGAACCGTTGCGCCAAACGTGTGACCCTCTTGCGAAAGCGTTCGCATCAACTGCTCTTTGCTGCCATACACTGCATCTCGAGTGATTTGTTTGATCCACGGATCATGGGTGGGGGGGGGACATGGGGGGGGTGGGGTGCGACCACGGGGCCGGCGCCATTCCTTTGAGGGGTCGCGGTCCACTTCGAACGTCGACCGCCAACTGATGCGAGTGCGTTTTGCTGCTGGAGTTTGCGCATCAAGACTGGGCGAAGTGTCCACAAAGTGAAACCACAGCCGTCTCCTCCCTCAAACTAAGCTGTCGATCGCTAGGAGACATTTCTGAAGATGTCGAACCATCGGATGCCAAGAAGGAAGTGTAAAGAAATAACTAATGTGCTGACCCACGCGTGACCTCAGAGCATGGCATTCCTTGCGCGTGAATCAGCCACTGTTTCTGATGCACTGGTGCTCAAGCAGAGTTTGTCGGGGCGATCGTGCTGGTTGCTTTGGGTGTAGCGTTTGCGCCGATTCGTCGAATAATATCATCCTGCATCGAGTCCCGTGCTCGTAGGAATCGATGCTCTTCGATTGGTTTGCGCAGGAGCAGTGGCGCAGTGGGCAGCGTCGCTAAGCTATGAATCCCGTGACCCAGAATTCGATCCCTGGCCCACAGGTACTCGTGACGCGCACGATGGAATGGCGATGCGTGGCTGTCGCGGCGTGCCTGGCGGTCGTCCCAGGCAGCTTGTTTATCAGCCCAGGCTTTGCTTCGTAGATCCCGGTTGACTCATGCAGTGGCTTTATAGCTCGAGTGCTGCAGACGATCGTACGAATGTGCCAGAGGCCCGGCGCAGCTGTGCAAGGAGCCCGCTGGCATTTCGTCGCTATTTCGGTCCGGGGTGAAGTGGAATGCCTAAGAAAAGCATTGGGGCCCGCTTGTAAACAGGCCGACTCGCTCAGAGATGTTGATGTCTTGCGATTGTTATTTCAGTGGGACCGTGCTCATCTTTGGTTGGCAGCCCTGAGCCAGTGATGCTAATTCCACATTATCGTGGCGTGGGCCAGTATTTCCAGAAGAAGAAACACTGTTGATTGGTCGATTGACCAGTTTTTATTTTACTGGGTGAGAATCCATGGAGACTTCAAGTCTCAAATTAAGGGTGGCCTGAGTGAACAAGATGAAACCAATGTGGCCATTACCATGTCGACTTCCTACAAAGTAGTCCTTATTTTAATGACCCTCAAGTGATGATGGGCTAAGTCGATCTCTTGGATCTAAACTCGCAACTCGCTGGCTGTGACTCAAGAGCTCTGACCACAGAGGCACAAGTAGTGCTTGCTCAGTGTCTCCATCGCGGCCATTATGAACCCCGTGAGAACTTAGACCCCCAGACCCGGGGGTTTAACCTTCAACCTCGGATCTCAACGGTGCCGGCCCAGCGTTTCTGACGCGTCCATTCCTCGCCAAGGGTGATTGATGAAGGGGCTATCGTCTGATGTACTGTCACCTGTTTCCCCTAATGCCACACTGATTCCAGCGCCTGTCTTCTCGCTGTCGCTGCAGGTGATGGGTGGTGCCCCCATGTCCCCAGGGGGACCCCACCCCAGCCACGGATCCTTCCGGCGCTCCCAGTCCCTGGACCGGCAAAACGCGGGACTGGCCCCCACGGTGAGTGGTCTCTCCTAGTCTCATTCTACTCCCCCCACCACTCCCCTGCCACCACCACCACCATCACCACTCAGTAATGGAACTGCCCCTCCGGCATCGTGATGCCTCCATGGTCGCCACGGTGGCTATGAGATGTTAACTCTCTTGCCTGGTATAGTTCATATTTTTATAGTTTAGTTTATAGGCAGCAGGTGAAAATGTTATTGAGATAAAAAAAAACGCACAACAATGAATGACCGAAAACGAGAGAGTGCAACGTCCCTGCCAGCGTGGTCACCCACCCGGTAGACTGACGCACACCGACTGCTTCAGTCTTCCCCGTGCTCTGCTACTGGTGGCCGTACCCTCTCGCTGGCTCCGGGTTCGAATGCCAGCTGCTCGTGATTCGATTCGAGGGGACTAAGCCCTTTGAGTCCTAAGCAATCTGCAAACCTATGGATCAAGTCGATCCCTCGTGTGCAGGCCCATTGATACGGTGTGACTCCCCCGTGGGTCAAATGCGGGCTGGTGTCGATCAAACCTGCACTTCATAACGGCCAACCGTGGATTTTAAAAAAAGTAAAAAATGACATGGCCTATTTTTATTTTGCATCATCGTCATCATGTCACACCTCCAATTAGCACGGTTGGCTACGTATGGTGCGAAAGAAGTTGGACATTTGTACGTACAAAATCCATTTTAAAATAATTTCAGCGAGAAGTGTACCACTTTGTGTCAGAGAACGACTCTGAGAGATGATTTTGCATGACTGCCAGACACCTCAAGTCACTTTATGAGTGCTGCACAGATCACAAGGTCTGCAAGCCAGGGTTGTCATTTGACAATCAAAATTAGATTGTTGGAGTCGTCAGAGCTGAGTAATCCTCAATAAAGTGAAAAAACGAATTTATTGTAATTATTTTGCCTGAAATTATTAAGCTGAGACTATAAACTGACTAAACTTGACAACCCGAGTTCAGTCACAGTAGGCAGCTGAAACTAAGATGTGAACCCAGCTTCTCAGCGGTGCTGGCTCATACTCCTGAGTCACACGGCCACTCCAAGCACACTGTGCATGTTTATACGTGTTTTAGTTTTCTGTTGCCGGGCTGAGTGTCTGGGGTTTGCATCAATCAGTGGTTGCGTGTGGAGCCGTTTCACGGACGGGCAGCATATCCAGATATCATTCCAGATTTCACGCCGTATTTTCCACCAAAACGGATTATCTCTCCCGTGGAGCCAACTGGGGCTGAGCCGGCCCCTGTCGGCCCCCGACCCTCCCACCAACGACGGCGCAACCGCTACCTCCGTCGCCCCCCCTCCGTGCATCGGCCACGATTTATGGCTCAGTTTATTTTCTGCCGTGTTAAAATGCGAAACGGGAGACAGCAGCGAGGAGGAGCGCTGTGCAGCTGGCCCCGGCGGCCAGCTTTGTAAACAGCCTAAATCTGCCACCTTCGAGAATGCCACAGGGCGCGCGTCGCCCTACGCAGCAGTGATAACCGCCGTGCACTCGCCGGCTGCTGTCTGCCGAGTCGGATAAGCGCCGCGTTTGGCGGCATGGTGGTGATGCCAGCGAGCGGCAAGCGGCAGGGGGTGAGTGTCGTGTGTGTGGGGCGGACGGGCGGCTTCAACCGTGCGCGTGAACTATATTCCGCTCGCGCGATGTGCGTGGGTACGTGATTGCACGTTATAACTTTGCGGGCCCCTTTGTCAATCAACTGCTGGATGATGGCCTCCCCCACCCCCCCCTCTGCCCAGTCGGTTGTGGGTGATGTTTGACCATGCTTCACCCACGCTGGTTAGCGCCGATGGAGCGCTGCCTACCGCCGCTCCAGTGCTCCATGCGCGTTGAATGCACTCGAGAGATTAAGCAATATGTTGCGTGTGTGCACACGTGCACGTGAATGCCACGTACACGTGTGTGCACACGTGCACGTGAATGCCACGTACACGTGTGCTGTTTGCACTCCTTACATCTGTAGCCAAAGACAGATCCCCCTACAGCCGTTAACCGACTGTTGGGGCCAGTGGTGTTAGTGAGAACTGTGAAGGCTGGCACGGCACATGAGGGGGTGGGTGGCCAACACTCTTCCTGGCCACCTTTGTCTCCCCAGTGCTGTTGTTTACACACGGCACCCGGTACTCATTTAGGACTGAGTCGACCTTTGGGAGGCCGGGGACTTGTTCAGATACTCATCGCACAATATTGTCCGTGAGCGGGAATCGAACTCGAGTCGCCGGGTTTGTAGCACAGTGCTCTAAACACTACATTACCGCAGACACAAACCCACAACGTGTGCACATTCGCGTGTGCAGTCGTACTGAATATGCATGTGCTGTGCTAATGCAATGAGTTTGCATTTGCTGGCTGTTGCCCCAGTAACTTGCACAGAGCCATGCAGATTGCCTCTTGCCTGGGCTCCTCCAGGTGCTGGGTTTTGGGGCAAAATTCAATTGAAACAATCTGCCGCTTCAGCGGATTTCGTAAATGCGTTACGATGCACATGCAGCGCACATGCAGCGCACACGCACGCGCGCGCGTGTGCGCTGTATAATGCGCGTAAAAAAATCGAATCTTCTCCGTGGGGAAGGGTATTCAACCTTTCATACGACTTCCCCTTCGAGGTCAATATTTGCCGCTGGTAATTGTGCATTATAACGGACATCCATCAATTACATGCTGTTATCATTCATCAGCAGGCAGTAGCCATTTGGACCGTCGCCAAAAGGGTGCGATGAGGACGATTCCTGGACGTTGCAAGGCAACGGACAAAACCTACACCGCCGCACCGACATTTCAAACCATTTGGGCGCAAAATGTTTCCCTCCAAACTTTCCGCTGCTGAAATGACGACGAAGCCCGATCGCAGGCACGGGCCCCCGGTTCAACGCGCCGGTCACTTCCCTCGGAATGCTCGCCGGATGTTGTCACGCGGGTAGCCGGGGTTACCGGACGGGGCCGGTGGCGTGACCGTGGCGCCGTGGCGCCGTGGAGCAGCGATCCCCTGAAGAGGGGCAGCCGAGGCGTCGTGAACTACCGAACTTGAACGAGCATGGCATGGCCTGGCTTGGCCTGGCTTGGCATGGCCTGGCTTGGCATGGCTTGGCGCTGTCGGCTTTAAATTCACGCCTCGTTTGCGGAGAAACTCTGACGACACGGCACGGCGCTGGCCGTGACCACGGAGGCTCGCGCGTGCGGCGCCGTCGGCAGCAGCAGTGTTCCGCTCGTGCGTGCGAGTGAGCGTGCGTGCGTGCGAGCGTGCGTGCGAGCGTGCGTGCGAGCGTGCGTGCGTGCGTGCGTGCGTGCGTGCGTGCGAGCGTGCGAGCATCAGCAGGAGCAGTGGTGGCCCATTGGGGACCCGAAGCAGAAATTATTATTATGTATACACGTGTGTGTATACTCACACGTGGCGGTGAGCAGTAGTGGAACTGCTAGCTCGCTTCACTATGAACCCGGCGAGCAGAGTTCGATTTCTGGGCCTCCCCTAGGTCGACTCAGCCTTAAATGAGTAATGTACCTGGTGTCATGTGTAAACATCGTCACTGGGGAGACAAAGGCGGGCGGGCGTGGTGGGGGCCACCCACCCCTCGTGTGCTGTACCGGCCTTAATAGGTGCTCGCTAACAGCACCTTCCCCAACAATCTGTTAAGGCTACATGGGGGATCTTTGTCTTTTATGCTCACGTACCGCGACCGGGTTCTGCGGCAGACCTGGCGTGACGACCCTCGGCTGGAAACTCAGAGGGTCGCTCCGTCTTCTGCGACACGGTTTCTAGCAGAAGCTTCAACGCATCTTAACCTCGGTGTCTCCTTGTTGTTGTTGTCGTCGCAGGCTGACTCCACGAGTCTTAAGAAGGGTTGGCTCAGCTGGCTGGACGATGACGCTCAGGTAGGCACAATCGCCCTCCCCCCCCGTACGCCTGTGGCAAGAAACACGTGCCTGCGTTAACAACACTGTGCAAATCCACCGCTGGATGATTTTTTTGACACCGTGTCGATCGTGATGGTGTTATGGCCGCACTCTGCCGCGCTGGTCAGTTTGGTTTGGAGAAGGAGGGGGCCTAACATTGGTTTAGTGATCACCGGCCACTGACTTTAGCCCTGGCTGGGAATTGAACTCGGGTGGCTAGGTCCATAGCGCACTGCGCTATTTAACCCGGCGACCCCCATTCCTGCCTGGCTGCTTCGTAGCCATAATTCATACATTAAATGTATTGTCTCTTTGAACAATGTCATTACTTAATAATCTATTTCATTCTTTCGTGTATTTTTTTTTTCATCTTTCAACTCGTCTTGTAGATACGAGGCTCCGCATTGCGTGTGAAGTTGTTTGACGATAGGAATTTGCTTTGTTGGCTCGCGCACAATGTGAAATGGCCTCAGGTACTTATTTTAGTGCAGGAGATAACCTGCTGGGCCCAAGGCCATCTGCGTACAAAGCCCTGCTTCACAGTGTGCGCTGGACGTGGTGCTTTTTGACTTCATCAAACGCTTGCAATGCCAGCAACATACTGAGCGGCATGGGTGCGAGCATTCAGGGTTGCCACCTGTCCTGATTATCTCGGGAGGAGGCAGGTGCTGTGTAAATCTGTACGTTCTCCCAGGACCCTAATAGTCCAGGATTTTGCCAATTGCTTATTAATAATAATGATAGCAATGCATTTACATGTCTTTCTACCCTCTTTTAGTATTCTTATTCCAATAAATGTCCCAGTTTCTTTTGTACCTCAGAGGTGGCAACCCTCGCAAAAGGTCTTCTCATCTGACATGCATTCCTGAAACATTTGCTGAAGAGTTTTCTTTGATGATTGCTCTCCTGCGGCGGTTCAGTGATGGTGCCAAGACCCAGGCCGCTTTGCAAACGCATGCACTGTGCTGTGCATTCGCAATGCATTCTTGGTGTTACCCATAATGCCGTGTTAGTATTTTTTGTTACATCCGCTTGTATCATTTTAACCAATTGCGGTTATGCGTTGCGTTGCTGAAAAAAACCTAAAACGATGACGGCAAAGAGCAGAAAGAGATGAGAGGGGCAGAAACATTGCCGTGTCGCTCGCGTACCTGGAGTTGGCACGGCGTGGTTCACATGGGGCCTCGTGTGACCACGGTGCAGTTGCACCGCCTACACACCAGACAGCTCTCCCACCGCCCACGGTCCTTTGTACGTCACGCGACTGCGGTGTCGCGGTGGTAGTGGTTGGTGGATCATGCAGAGATGGAGCCAGGGTAAGATTCGCAGCAATGATGTCGTGTTTGTTGCAGGCGGTACAGCAAGTAGGTTAGTCACTAGCAGCAGTGTCGTTGCGTCGTGGCGCGACGGCGTCCTGGGGGATCCACGTCGCATTCTGTGGCGCTCGCCCTCTGATGTGGGCTCTCAAAGGAGCCCGGGAAATGTCAGGGTCGTGATGGGAACGCCGTGGTGCGTTAACCGCTTGCACGCCCGATCCCCCGATCCTGCGCGGGTTGCCATCTCTGCAGGTACGAACGACCCGGACACATTCAAGGGGCGAGGGGGGCAACTGCACGCATACAGAGTGGTGTGGGTTATTACGCAACTGATGAAAAACGATTCACAAATCGCACCTCCAAATCAGCAGCGTCACAACCACCGGGTTTTTTTGTTTTGTTATTATTTAAATAAAAAAATGTATTTAAGCAGGTGAGAAACTCAAGAGACCAGGATATTCTCACGTGCAAGAGCGAGCGAGGCCATTCGCCTTGCCAATTGGCAGTGACGCGTGCTGCGCGCATTCCGAAACGAGTCACTCGCGGTGTCATTGTCGAATTTTTTGCCAAATTTGGACCCCGACGGCCGACGCTCTTTAACGTCCGTCATGAAGCAAGATTACGCGTCGTAGCGTCATCGCGGCGATTACAACCGCGGCAACGACCGGGGCGGTCGCTAGATTCGAGCGGTGAACTCTCTTCAGCGACAAGCGGCTAACGCACCGCGACCTGCGCCGTGCGACGCGCGGGGAGCACGGTCGTGAGGGAACCGGGGCGGAGGGGTGGCAACCCCGAGACCAGACTGCAGTTACCATCGCAGTTACCATCACAGTTACCGCTGCCTCCGTGAGTGTGGAGGTGTCGGCGGTCGCTTCCCCGAGGAACTTCGCCCACTGCGGCCTAGGGGGCCTGTGTGCTCGCTGATATTTTAGCGCGAATCATTTCAGAGAAAGCGTGAATGATCTAAAATGCTTTGATGTCACCATCGTACCTCATGGAAACCATCGTACATCATAGCAACCATTCTCCATAGCAACCATTATTTCATCATAGCAACCATTATTTCATCATAGCAACCATCATTCCTCATAGCAACCATCGTACCTCATAGCAACCATTCTCCATAGCAACCATCGTACCTCATAGCAACCATCGTACCTCATAGCAACCATCATACCTCATGGAAACCATCATTCCTCATAGCAACCATCGTACATCATAGCAACCATCATTCCTCATAGCAACGCCATAAATATGTATTTATTCCATATACTGTGGTTACATTGTCATTTTACAATTAGGTCCATTTTACTTTGGAACATTGAGTCAAAAAATAATGTCCGTTTTGTTATGTAACAAGAGAGTACTGTATTGTTTTTAGTCTTATCGGACCATCGGCTCTCCAGACCAATATTAACCTCCAGCAGTGTTTGTTTAAGCAAGCTGTAGGCCGGTTTCAACCTTCTGGGCCTCATCAGCCGAGCGAGGCTAATTAAACCCATGCCATTGGCTTACCAAACATTATTCCATCCCCACGCTTGGGCCCTGTCAGCGCACAGGTTCTGCATTCCACACAAATCCACTGCTGGATGAGGGCATCTCAACGCTGTTGCTGTTCGTGAAGGTTACCGGACCGTACTTCGCCACGCTGGTCTGAGCGGCTTGGGGAAGGGGGCAGCACAGACATCGGCGCGTAGAGAGAGGCCCTCCACTAGAGGAGAGCTGTAGAGAGCCCCTGCAGAGGGCATCTTGGCCTACTTCTCCACACGTGACCTGCTGATCGACTACCTGTGGTGAACCAATGTATACCTCTGAGTGCACAGCGGCGGGGATAAAGGGAACTAGTGATGTGTGGGTTGCGAGTCCCGGAGCGCCACGGTAACATCGCAGGAGCATAGAAGTACAGTACAATGATAGACGTCGCCACATTGCCTTCTGCCTGTCGCGTGCAGCGTTACGGGCAGCAAAATCAACGAGGCCAGAAGACGAATTAACGAGAGGGCATTTTCACGGCGTTGGCTCCGAGCCCTGGGGAACAGGGGGGGGCGGACAGGGGGTCAGTCAGCAAAGGTGGGGGGGGGGGGGGGGCGACAGGCGTCGTGCCACACACGGGTTAATGGGGCTGGCGCTCCGGAGCGCTGCGAGCGAGCTGGCACCCTCGTGTTGGGATTGCGCGCGAGGGCACCGCCCGCAACCTCCACCCCCCCCTCCTCCTCCGCCGTCCTCTCGTGCGGCCACGGCGCCCGCGGTTGTGCGCTGCTGGGGACATAGAGACCGTGGCAGGCCGAGAGAGAGCGGGAGCCGTACCAACCTGTGAGTGACGGACGTCTGCGCGGGTACGTCCTCGCACTGGTCCGTGTTGTTGTTTGTGAAGCCGTTCCTTCTTTGCTGTGTTGTTTTGCTGTGCTCTGTTTGTCTCTACAAGATATTGTGTGTATATAATGTGTGTCCAGTATATATATGTGTATATACCCGCTCATTGGGATGCGGTAGCGTCGTGCTTAGCGCAGTGCGCTGCAATGCCCGTGAGCCGAGTTTTGATCCCCTCTCGCGCTTAACATCGCTGACATCAATGCAGACAGGCATCGACATGGCTCAGGGAGACATTCATTCACCAGTGGATTGACAAAGGGAAAAAAGATATTATCGTTATTCAAATTATATTGCTGGTGATAGCTTAATTGCAGCATCGCAGAACCATGAGAGATAGTGAGGCCTTCATCCAGCAGTGGATAATCATGGCTGACGACGATGACGGAGATGTAATCATCATTGGCCATCCTAGGAGTGCGGGCCACACGTATTTCTCTCGCTTCCACCACCACTGCCACCACCACCACTGCCACCACAACCAGCACCGCCACTGCCACCACAACCACGACCACCACCGCTGCCACCACCACCGACCACCACCGCCGCCACCACCGCCGCTACCTCCGCCACCATCACCACCACCACCACTATCACCCCCACTGCCACCACCACCCCCACTGCCACCACTACCCCTGCCACCAATTCCGCCACCACCGCTGCTACCAACACCACCACCACAATCAGCACCGCCACTGCCACCACCAGCACTGCCACTGCCGCCACTGCTGCCACCACCACCGCCACCGTACGCCACTGCCACCACCGCCACCACCACTTGTCACACCGCGTCTCGAGTGCCACGGGGGTAGAGTTACGGGCGGCGCTGTCGTCGGCCCCGGCAATTAAATCTCTCTATTTCTGGAGGGCACCCCCAGGGCGCTAGTCGTGCAGGTCGCGCCGAGCGAGAGGGTTGGCGAGCCATCGAGGGAGCGGGCGAGTGGCTTGCGTTGACGAGAGAGCAAGGGGGCGGATCGGCGGACGATAGGGCCAGCGGGCGAGTGGGTGATGTGAGGTGAGATGGCACGTGGGTGAAAGGGAGAGTTGGGTCGACAAAGAGTGCCTGGGTGAATGGGTGAGGGATAGGGCAGTTGGTGGGTGAGGGAAGGAGAGGGCACGTGGGTGGGTGAGGTGACAAGTGGGGGGGTGATTGGGCAGGTGAGCGTGTCGGGAGACGAGCTGGTGACAGACCACTCTCCTCTCCTCATTTCTCCTCCCGTCTGTCATCTCCGTTTGCTCTCCCCTGCTCTCTCTTCGCTCTCCTCGCTCTCTCTGCACACAGATCCGCACTCGGGCTTTATTTACCACTCCTCTTTGAAGGCTTAGTTCGGTTATAATTTGCATTATACGTCCGCTTAATTCTGTTGATGTTTGTAACTGACGATCGCAGGTTTCAGAGAGTTGAGAAGCGCGGATGCTGCAGTGTGTGAGCACGTCTAAGCCTGCGATTAATTTGAAATGTAATCTCAACCTCTTAGAGTTTCATATATTTCCTTGTATGTAAAGACTTAGGCATTAGAGCATTGGACCCGCTTTATGATGCCTCCCTTATGAAAAGACATTTTTCTTTGCAAAGGTTTTACTCAATGTATTATTTTGTCAAACACAAGCGTTAATGCTGTGTGCTTGCTAGATCAAACAAAGGCAATTTGATCAGTGTACTTGTTAATTTATCATTAATTAAAAAAATAGAAGCTGGCCTAAAACTTGCGATTATTAATCTTACATTGCTATATTTTGCCATACCGGAGTTATTCATGAATTTGAAAGTGTTGGGAATTGTTAAATTTAAGAAAAGTTATCTTGCATTATCGAGTTGCACGTTAGCATATATGTAATGATAATATAATGCGAAAGCCAGACTAAAATATTACTGACAACACGTTTCTCCGAATGCTCCACACTTTGTACTTAGGCATCAACCCATCGCTAATAAATAACATAATCATTTACGACCCTTTGTCAGTCCGCCATTGGATATGGGGGGTGGGGGTAGGGAGGTGTTGTTTGACCATACGTTACCACGCTGGTCAATGAACGTTGGTGAAAGGTGGATGCCCAGGTCCGGTTGAGCCGCGGCTGGCTGGGTACGGCGCCCGGCTCGTCGCGTTCACGGTGCAGTGCGCCTACCGCCGGGCGGGCACCGCTCTCACCACGCATGAACCGACTGCTCTTCAGTGAATCGCATCGGAGCTAAATCGCACCCACAGCAAGTGAACCTCTCGCAGCCAGCGAGATACCACGTGCGATACACGTGTGTATATATTAATAGGTTGTGCGTAAAACACGTGTTTATTTTAGATGCACGACGGGCAGGTTACAGACTCGGGCATTGGGGGTGCAGCAGCCTGAGGCCAGGCGCCAAGCGGGAGACCTCGAGCCAGGCGGGTCTCGGAGAGGAACCGAACGGATGTGAAGCTGTGGTGGTCGTCGTTGGCACGAGCCGTGATGACCTCTTGACCTTGATTTTGACGGTTTGACGGCAACACGTGACCCTTTGGCGATCTGCGATGCCCCTTAAATGGCGGTCATCGTGAGCGAGTGGCCTCAGATGGCCACCTGCTCATGATGCTGGGACGATCAGGTTGCTCAACCGACTTAAATCGTAATCGACCACTCTTTGTGTGGTCGATTAATTGGGCTTCTGAAATAATATCCCGACTCCTCGTGGGACGCGGTCGGCGATGCCATCGGCATCGCCAAGCCCCGTCCCTCACTTCCCGTCCAGCTGCACACGCGTGGGTACAAAGGCGAGGTTGTTTTTGTTATTACTTCTCGCTGCGAATTTTCTCGCTATCCCGATTCGTCGAGCAACCGAGATCGAGATGAGTAAAGCGGTGGCTCGAGTCGTGGGGCAGCAGCCCCCAACTCTCTCTCGAGCGGCGGGTCCCATCGGAGCGCCACCGCCGCCGCCCCGGGAATCCGCCGCGCTCTCTCGCTCTCTATAATTAACGGGCACGCGGCGAGGCGGTCGACGGGACGCGCCGTCCCTCCCTCCCTCCCTCCCCCCTCGCCCCCTCCGTGGTCGTTGCAGCCGGGCGGGCGATGGCACTGAATGCGGCGCTTTTATTTTAGTTTTGCGTAAAACCCTCGGGGACAACGGCTGGCGGTGACGTGAAAGGCACTCGCTGAAAATACGTGACAAACCGCCACACCTCGATCGTGCCTGACGTCCGCGCGCGCGCGTGCGTGTGTTTATATTTATGTTTTATTTAATCGGATGAGGCGGTGCGCGCTTGGTCCTTCTTTGGAGGATGCGCTCGCGGCGCTGCCTCTGGCCGTCTTGCTCGTCCGTACGGATCTTCAGAGTCGCGACGCTGCTTCGTGAGTGTGACGGTGGTGATGAAGTTTATGTTGGCAGTGTTTTTAGCTCTCTCAGGAGGAGTGGTGAGTTGTGACCAACAACTACAACAGCAGCAGCAGCAGCAATTTAAACACAGCGTTGTGCAAAGTAGTTGTGCTTTATAACGAAAAGTTGTTGCATGCGGTTGTCAGTTTTCGCGAATGAGTGCCGTATCTTCGGATTATGACGTGTCCTTATCTCCTGTGTTTTAAAGCAAAGATTTCTATAATGTGGTTAGGTGTGTCTGACCACATTTGTACCATTTTATTGACACCGGGCACAAGATTACGGCGGTGGTCTCCTTACTTTCCAGAGCGTCTCTGTAATCTCGAGACGATACGCCAACCCTTTCGTGTTCCTTTATCAGGGAGGCGCAGTGCGCAGTACCGTTGGTCACTGAAATGCATTTTTTTTCCAACTAACCTTTGAGCGTGAATAATTCTGCACCGGTGTAACGCGTCAGCAGACAAGTTGGCCATTGTTTGCCCCGGTGTTGTGGTTCTCTCCAAAGCACCAATGTTCACCCGAATCGGGTTTTAACATTTATTTTTATGACTCAGACAATATCTTCTCATTCTTAGAATTTTATCAAGTCAGCTCAGAGTTAACTGGATTTTGTTATCCATTAGTCCTTGAGACATTTACTATTAGCCCAGCGTTTACTGTAAGTGTTTGTTATTATGTGAAGAAAGTTGAGTTTTATTCGTGGGAAGTGAAACTAAAAATCTACTGGCAGTGATGCGAAATCAAAATTGTCGACTCCAGTAAACGACCTCGCAGGTTCATGAACGCCACTTCAGAATCAGAATACTTATTACTTCAGCTGGAGGAATCCGATAAGCTATGCAGCTCTCTCTCTTTTTTGTTTTACAAACGGCCTTTCATGAAGGTGAATGGCACCGCCACGCACATTACCAGGCACCTGTTGTGGGACTCTAACCGTCAACTCGTGTGCCGCGTGGCTCGGTGGCAATTCACCGCGGTTGCCATCGGTGGTGACCTGTTTCGATGCGAATCGCTCGCGTAGGTCGCGTGCGAGCTTGTCGATAAGCGTGGCGTCGTGCCCTCTTGTTCCGTTCATACCGGCCGCTAGGGCTGTGCGGTTTTTTTCTCTTCGTGAAACGTTTCGCTGTCCTTGATTCAAGCTGCTGCCCTCGTCACAGCTGAGAGCTGCGCGGCTGTCAGGGGGATAGAGGAGTGCGCGCTGCATCTCTCCTGACAGGGTCGGCTGGAAACAAGGTGGCTCGTGCCCTCCGTGACCTGGCTGCGAATATTGCTCTGTGTCTGTCTTGCAGTCCAGACTGTCTGTGTGTCTGATCTGTGACTGTCCTTGCAGTCCAGACTGTCTGTGTGTCTGTGCTGTGTCTGTCTTGCAGTCCAGACTGTCTGTGTGTCTGTGCTGTGTCTGTCTTGCAGTCCAGACTGTCTGTGTGTCTGATCTGTGACTGTCTTGCAGTCCACACCATCTGTGTGTCTGTGCTGTGTCTGTCTTGCAGTCCAGACTGTCTGTGTGTCTGATCTGTGTCTGTCTTGTTGTCCAGACCGTCTGTGTGTCTGATCTGTGTCTCTCTTGCAGTCCAGACCGTCTGTGTGTCTGATCTGAGTCTGTCTTGCAGTCCAGACTGTCTGTGTGTCTGATCTGAGTCTGTCTTGTTGTCCAGACCGTCTGTGTGTCTGATCTGTGTCTCTCTTGCAGTCCAGACCGTCTGTGTGTCTGATCTGAGTCTGTCTTGCAGTCCAGACTGTCTGTGTGTCTGCGCTGTGTCTGTCTTGCAGTCCACACCATCTGTGTGTCTGATCTGTGTCTGTCTTGCTCTGCGACTGCATTTCTGACTTTCTCATCCTCTGTGTATGATTATCTCTCTCTCTCTGTGTCTGTCCGTCTATCTCCATCTGCCCTCCCTGTCTGTGTGTTTCTACACCTGTCTGTGTATCCGTCCGTGTCTATCTGTGTGTCCGTCATTCTGCGTGTCCGTCTTCCGTCTTCCTGTCTGTGTGTCTGTCTACCTGTAGTACCATCTACTTGTCGGTCTACGCGTGTGTATCTGTCTGCCTGTGTGCATGTGTGTGTGTGCGCGTGTGTGTGTGCGCGTGCTCACCCATCTGTGTGTCTGTCTGCGTTTGTCCACGTGTCTGCAGTGGAGGAAGTTCTGGTTTGTGCTCACGCCCGGCGCACTCAAGTTCTACCGCGACACTCCCAGCGAAGAGGTGAGAGTCTGCGAGGCTGCGGTGCCGCCGACACGTTTGCTCAGCGCTCCTTGACTTAAAGCTTTCGTGACTGCAGGAATTCATATTCTTTAGGTCTTTCGGTAAAGTCACGTAGATAGGTAAAACATTTTTTTTCTAAAGTTTCATCGTAAAATGAATTTAACACGTGACCAATATTATCCATAGTAGAGTTTTATTTGGGTTAGATGGTGTAAATATAAATGTGTCTTTGAACATGCCACCACCCGGCACCGCCAATTAGTGAGGTTTGTCACGTAAACAGAACGTGTCAAAACGAGTTGGCATGTTTTGTTTGCGTAACAAACCTTCCCAATGGTGAGTAAAGTGAATTATTTTGTGACGAAACATGAAAATGAGTGTGCGCGCGTATGTGAAGATATCCATGCTGATGTTTAAGGGAATTATTGTGCTCAATTCTAATTGTGAGCATTGTTTACATTCATAGAATGTCTATAGGCATAGAGTGATTTCATTAAATGGCTTTACCCTTTCTGGCATAAATACAGGAGGTGGTAAGATGTTCAAACCACACATGCTGGTGGTAAAAAATAAAAACAAATATGCTTTGATAATGTTCGCACCGTCTTCAAACTGTTTGGCTGACACCAGAGACAGCCTCGTGTATGACTTTGTCACGCCGGTGTTCTAGACCAGAAGCCGCCAAAAGGCAAACAGTTCAAGGACAATGCAACCACCACAGCATTAGTAGCACGGATTAAGCAGTTTTAATGTAAGTTTATAGCTGTAGTAATAATAATAACGATCAAGATGCTTTCACAATGTTCATTGTGATGCATTTGAACCCGAATCAAGACTGATCAGACCCAGCTTACCACAATGAAACAAAAATCGTGAAGGTGTGTTATTAGAGGTGTGTGCAACTTATTTCAAACGAGACTGTCGAACCGGTGATTACATCGGTCAGTCTGACATCAAAGTAAAGTTAGGGGCTGAACTCGTTTCCTGAAATCCGCCAGTAAATCTGTCTGTGACCCTTGGTACGAATCCAAAATAGCAGCTTGCGTAACGGAGTAGGCGAGAGGACGGGGGTGCTGGGTGGATGGCACGGACGACCGATTTTATTTATGTGCGCGTGAGTGGCGAGGATTGGCGCCAATAACGGTGAAACCCCTGCTGACAGCGAGGCCTTGACGGGGCACGCGCAGCCACCACCTACCGTGGCGACGCTCTCTCCACGGCCCCGTGTCAAACTGCGCCTTGCTGCTTCTAGTGCGGCGGTCGGCGAGCCAGCGCTAACGAAACCGGAGACCCGAGTTCGATTGCCCTGTCTGAATTGGTCCTGGGCCTCCCCTAGGTCGACTCGGGCCTCCAGTATGAGTGCCTGGTGCCGATGTATAAACATCGGCCGGGCAGTGGTGCTGGCCACCCACCCCCTCGTGTGTTGTGCCGACCTTCATAGGTGCTGCTCGCTAACAGCACTTGCCCCAACAGTCTGTTAATGCTACACGGGGGGATCGTTGCTCTATTGCAGTTTGTAGGGGTAGTGTCTCCCCCAGCATGTGACGGGGCTGCCTAGCCCACCTGGCAGAGACAGGCAAAGCCTCCTGAGACACTGGGACTTTGGGACGCAATCCTGGAGGTCCCTTCCTCTCACCACGTCCCACTTGAAACTTGGCAGTCCCGGTTTTTGCGAAACCTGGAAGGTTGAGTTGGATTCCCACTGGCAGCGTTTACCGGACTGAGCCAGCACCAACTGGGCCCATGTGGGCCGTTTTTTTATTGTTGTGGGCCGCGTGGCTCCATTTCATAGTAGCTTGGGATAGGATAGCCTACCCCAATCGTAGATCAAACCTTGTCCATATGTTAATTAAACATTAATTTGTTAAGTAAACATTACAATTGCCTCCATACACTGATGGAGAGCAAAGAGCAGAGCCTCGCTAGAGCAGATGAAGAATGGCCTGGCACAAAGACATGTCACGCTGATCTCTCGAGACAATGAAGACAGAAACACTCACGCCCTGACACCCTGAGACACCCTGAGACACGAAGACAGTGAGACCCTCACGCCCTGACACCCTGATATCTTGAGACAGTCGGCGTGACGCTGACACCCCGAGACCCTGTCTTCTGCTCGTCACTGCGGGCAAGTAGTGAGCTCATGAGAAGTCTATTTATAAAGCGTCTCTCTGCATGAGGATGCTCAGGGCCACATCCATCGTGCCCGTAGGCGTCACAGACCTCAAAATACCCAGGGCGCTTTGTTTCTGTGTGTGTGCTCGGTGTTGTATGTGCACGCACACAGGCACACTCAATTATGTGCGCACGTGCCAGTGAGCGCGTGTATGTGTGTGATCCGTGATTGGGTTTCCGTGAGTAATAATCTCACGTCGGATTTCAACAGCCGCATACCGTAGTGCACACAAGATGTACTGCATCAGGTTACATAACACTCAAGTCGTATTCTACACTATTGATTTATATCTCTCATTTTATTTAACACCATGGCAGAATTGGTTTATTTTGAGGATTCCTGCCTGCCACAGGAATGTGGAAATTCCACATTTCGATGAAGGTGGGGGGGGGGGGGGGGGATGGACATCTGTGAACAAAGAGCTTTATAGCTCATTGGATTCCTCAAGTATGTAGACATCTTTAGATTCTGATTCGGGTTCCTTGCTTCCTCTCACGTTCCTGATTCTATCATTGCGATTCTTTTTTGCTGACCACTGCCCACCCAATCGGATGTGTGTTTATACATTTGTACACAAACATTATCATCATCATCATCCATGATCTATACACTGCTGGAAGAATTCCCCCCCCCCCTCACCGCCACCATGTCTCATGGGCCTGTCATGCCAGTGTTGTTCTCTCTCGGCCATGTGTGTGCGTGTGTGCACTCTGAGGTCCTGTTCTCTCTGACCGGTGTGCCTCGTGTCTCTGCTGCTGCAGAGGGACCACGCGGAGGGCGTTGTGGAACTCTCCCCACACTGCACGATCGCCGACTTCCAAGTGCAGCGCAACTTCGGCTTCCAGATCAAGGTACGACGCAGCCCGCCGAGGCCTGCCCTGCACGGCGCACTGCGGCATTGACACGTCCATCTGTCCACGTGTCTCACCATTCCGCTCACCAGGGTGGGCATCCATCTGTCCACGTGTCTCACCATTCCGCTCACCAGGGTGGGCATCCATCTGTCCACGTGTCTCACCATTCCGCTCACCAGGGTGGGCATCCATCTGTCCACGTGTCTCACCATTCCGCTCACCAGGGTGGGCATCCATCTGTCCACGTGTCTCACCATTCCGCTCACCAGGGTGGGCATCCATCTGTCCACGTGTCTCACCATTCCGCTCACCAGGGTGGGCATCCATCTGTCCACGTGTCTGTTCACCTGTCTGCGTTTGCCTGTCGTTCCAATCATCTGTCCGTCCGTTCGTCTGCACCTTCTCCTGCCTGTACGCTCTCCTGCCTGTACGTTCTCGCTGCCTGTACACTCTGCTGCCTGTATGCTCTCATCCTGTCTGTACGTTCTCCTGCCTGTACGTTCTTCTGCCTGTACGTTCTGCTGCCTGTACGTTCTTCTGCCTGTATACTCTCCTGCCTGTACGCTCTCATCCTGTCTGTATGTTCTTCTGCCTGTACATTCTGCTGCCTGTACGTTCTTCTGCCTGTACACTCTGCTGCCTGTACGTTCTAGCTGCCTGTACGCTCTGCCTCCTGTACGCTCTGCTGCCTGTACACTCTGCTGCCTGTACGTTCTGCTGCCTGTACGCTCTGCTGTCTGTACACTCTGCTGCCCGTACACTCTGCTGCCTGTACACTCTGCTGCCTGTACACTCTGCTGCCTGTACACTCTGCTGCCTGTATGCTCTCATCCTGTCTGTACGTTCTGCTGCCTGTACGTTCTCGCTGCCTGTATACTCTCCTGCCTGTACGTTCTGCTGCCTGTACGTTCTGCTGCCTGTACGCTCTGCTGCCTGTAGGCTCTCATCCTGTCTGTACGTTCTGCTGCCTGTACGTTCTGCTGCCTGTATGCTCTCATCCTGCCTGTACGTTCTGCTGCCTGTACGTTCTGCTGCCCTGTACGTTCTGTTGCCTGTACGCTCTCATCCTGCCTGTACGTTCTGCTGCCTGTACGTTCTCCTGTCGTATTGTTCTAGCTACGTAATCGCGTGCGAGCGGCTGAACTCAGGATCCGAGCCCAGAATCTCGGCGGTGGCGCCCTCAGCGCTGCTGGCTACCTCCACACACGAGCGGGTTTTAACAATAAAAAAAATGCAAAATAAAATCAAACGTACACTTTTCTGTTGACGCAGACCAAGTACGCGGTGCACACGCTGGCTGCCGTGACGCCCGGCATTCGCAAGAGCTGGATGGAAGCAATCAGTCAGAGTCCTGGGCTGGGTGGATCTGCCCAGGACAAGATGAGGTAAGAGGCCGCCGGCTGCTTTCACGGCGGCCTACTTGACGAATAAAGTCGAGTCAGATCGAGCCCCTCTCCTCCTCCTTTCCGCGTGGTCAACGTCGACTGGGCACGCAACGACGCATCGATTCCCAAATTTCCGACTGTCCTCGCGCTAACGACGCGCGCGTCAGATGGTGCGTGCGGCAATCGATTTGCTTTCAAGGCGTACACTTTGTGTGGGGTGGAGCGGTGGTGAAGTGGATGGCGAACTGCTTTGTGTGAACCCGGAGACCCGAATTTGATTCACAGCCATTCATGGTGCAGTGTGCTAAATCACTGTGCCACTGCTCTACCACGTATGTATGCGCGTTATCGCATTTCTCAAGGACACCCCTCATTTGGGCATGGATTACACGGTGGCTATGAAATGTTAACTGCCTCGCCTGGTATACAGGAGGTCGTGGGTTAGATCCCGACCCTGACGCCTGCTCTATATTTGGAGTTTGCGTGTCTCTCTCGCCCTGGTCGCGTGGACTTTTCTCCACGTACACCGTTTTTTCCCTCTACAATTAGAAGCATGCGTTTAATGTATTTAGCTGCGAGAAATTTCCACATGATAAGCCACATCGTTGAGCTGTAATTTGTGATAGCCAGGTCACTTCTGAAAACAGCTACATAGCTCAGTGAGCCTTAACTGCTACATTTTTATATTTTTTCCAGAATTTTTGCTTTGCTTCTGCTGCCATTGCAGCTCACCCAGCCGCCCTAGAGCCGCACACAGCTCACCCTCCCTCCCTCCCTCCCCTCCCTCCTCCACTCCCTCCTCTCCACTCCCTCCCTCCCGTGCAGCTCGCCAGACAAGTCGTGGCCGGGCCGCTCGCCGTCATCGTCGTCGTCCCGGGACCGCCCGGTCTCATCGGCCAGCGTTGAAACCAGGGAGCCGCCCCCCGACCAGGCAAGGAGCCGGCCCAAGGCACGGCTGCGCGAAGTCCGAGCCAAGACCATGGACTGCTCCGAGTTCCAGGCGGTGCACCAGGCGCTGGTTCGCTCGCAGCGAGGGGGAGGTGGAGTCGCCCACCACACCGTGCGGTCGTCAGCGCTGCCGCCCGTGAGGATCGACCAATCGGGCCGCTCCGAAGACGGCGGCGGCGCCGGCGGCGTCCCCGGCAACGGCACTTACAAGACGTACTTCCAGACGAGCCACGCGGCCGCCCAGGCGGGGCCCTGCACGGGGCAGGAGGCTCCTCGCAACGCCGCCGCCGCCCCCGCGGCCTCCGACAGGTTCCAGCCCCGCGCGGTCGCGTCGAGGCCCGCGGAGCCCGAGGCCCGCCCCGCGGTCGCGACTCCGCAGGGCCAGAAACCTCCGCACGTCTGCTCCACCCCGACCCGCGAGGCCGGGGGCGTCGCCAACTCGGGCTTCGCGCGCTGCGCGCTCAACCCGTCCGACGGGAAGGCCCGCGCGGTCCTCGCCACGTCCGTGTCGCAGACGCGGCTGCTGCCGGACAAGCAGGGCCCCGACCCGAGCTGGGGCCCCGTCGGACAGGGGCCAGCGTCGCGGGCGAAGAGGCGGACGGCCCGGGGGCCGGCGGGGGGCGGCGGCGGCCCGGGGGCCGGGAGGGGGAGGCCGCGGGGGCCGCGGTGCCGCGGGCGCCGCTCAGCCGCGACGAAATCGAGCAGCGGTGGCGGCAGGTGGAGAAGACGCCGGTGCGGGAGGAGAAGCAGATCCCCATCGCCACCATCAAGCCCACGGCCTCCTCCATGAGCCCCGAGAGTATGGTGGAGCTTCTGCAGAAGGAGGTGCGTGGAGGCGGCGGGGGAGAGGGTGGTGCCCGGTGGTGAAGGTGCCGCGCTGGTGATGGTGCTGGTGCCGGCCCTTACTCTCCTCCCTTCACTCCAATCCTTTCAATTTCAAAAAGAGGGGAGATGACGGGAGAGGTAGAGACACGAGATGCAGACGAGATGAGAGAAGAGAGCTACAGACGAGACGGGTGGAGTGAAATGAGAGAAATATAATAAGAGACGGAGATGGTTAGAGAGACAAACGAGGGAGGTTGAGGCTCTGTGAGTTTACTTTGTTTCTCATTATTCGGCATTGAATTTGAGTTGATATTTATTTGTGGGTCACTCTCATCATTTTTGTTCAGGAATCTGGGGTCACTTGAGCCCCTTGGGACCGTTAGTGTTTCATTCGTTTGCTGAGGCCTAGCGCCACCACTGGGCACGCCGGCTTGACGAGAGGGGAGTGGAAAAGGGGGGTGCCGTCCAACTGGGCCCCCCAGGTCAGGGCGTGTGTGTGTGTGTGCGTGTCGCCGTGTATCTGCAAGTGTACGTGCGTGCGTGTTCCTCTGCTTACGTGCGCGTGCCTGCCTCTGTGTGTGCGTGCGCGTGTGTGCGCGTGTGTGCGTGTTTGTTCCTCTGCGTGCTTGCGTGTGCCTGCGTGCTGTCGCCCGGCTGCAGGTGGAGGAGTTGCGCTGGCAGTTGGAGCACGTGCAGCAGGATCTGCGGAGCTCGCGGGGAGAGAACTCGGCGCTGTTGGCGCGGCTGCGTGCGCTCGAGCAGTCCGAGTACTCGCCGGCCGGATTCGTCTCCCAGGTGATGCGGCGGCGCGGTCGCCACGGCAACGCGGAGAGGGCGCCGCGCCCCCCGAAGGGGTGTCCTGGCGGAGGACGGTGGCGGGGGGCGGGGGAAAAATGAATAACGTAACCAAGTGGGGGGGTGGGGTGGTTTAGTTTGTAACGTCGCTACGGTCGAGAATCCGGTGGGATCGTGTCAAAGGGCTCTGCCGCAGCCGCTCTTGTCATCCCCCCCCCTTCCCCCCCCCCCGTTTGCAATGGTACGCTCCTGGTGGGGCCTCACTTGTGTGGCTGCGTGTGATCCGTGAGCGGGGCTGCAGCCGTTCTCCGATGTGCTTTTTGGGTTCGTCCTGAAGAAGCTCTCCCAGCGCGCGCAGCGAAACGTCGGACACCGTGCCGAACAAGGCACGGCACGGCCCGAATAGCACATCACAGAGCCACGCGGCACAACGGCGACAACGCTCTACGCAGGAGGCTGTACCACTTTTTAAATGGGGGCGGGGGGGTGTAGTGGCTGGGAGGCAGCGCCATGCGTCTGGTCCCCCCCCACTGCTTCCACGTGAGTGGTAGAATCTGCACGGGCAGCTCAAGGACAGACGTCGCTCTTGATGGACAAGGCGGTGAGGCGGGAGATACGCCAACATTTGGCTGCTGTTGCCATGCAACAGGCGACGGCAGAAACAACGAGGTCGCCTCCGCCGGTCCCCTCTCCGTGCGGTGGTGCGCTGGCCCATCAGGGGGCCCTGAGCAGAAATAATTTTGGAATCCTCGTGAGATGACGGAAGAGATGTAGACGAGAGATACGGATGTCGTGAGATGAGATGGAGGGAGATGGAGAGAACATAGACACGAGAGAGTGCAACTGGCTTTCTGTTTGAATTATGTTGTTATGTTCATTAGGATTATGAATTTGAGCGGATGTTTTGTTCACCCATCATTTTGTGTTTTCGTGAATTCCGAAGCTTCGTGAGCTGCTTGGGATTCTAAGCTTTTGCCCGGTTTGCTAGTGGCCAGCGCGGCTAGGGGCTCGGAGCGCGACCCGTTATTACGACGTCGCCCTGGACGACAGCCTCACGTAGGGCACCTGGCGACGGAGGAATTTTCTGCACCCGTGGTCATCGCTTTCGTAGCGAGCGATTGAGATTTATTTTTTTATGTTTACCCCCCCGCCCCCCCCGCCCTACCCGAGCGTGAATTCATCTCACGGGGGAGCAATTGATGATTCCGCAAATTTATCTTCAAGCAGATGGCACCGCGATCTTCTTTGCTTCCCTCATAAAGGAGCATGTGCCCCGTAATTACGTTACCGCTGCATGCAGCTCACGCTTGCGTGATGGCCATGGTTGGAGCCGAGTGTTTGGTTGGGGTGAGGCTTTAGCGAGCGATATTATTCATAATTAATAATACAGGTTTTTGGGTTTTAGTCACATAAACACTCACCAGCGAAATGTCGTGCTCAAAATGTAAATGTTGTGGGTTTCCTCTCCGACACGCCGGTGTGCTGAAGTAGTCACCAATTGGCACATTTTGTTTACGTGACGAACCTTGCTAATTAGCTTTGCCAGGTGGTGATGATGGTTTAACAACACATTGACAGATACTGGAAATTCATGCAAAAGACAACGCAAACCAAACATTTCAGAAATTATATTTACATAAACAATAAATATGACGGGGTGGGTATAGATATTTTATAGTGATCTGTATCTTTGTCAGGCACAAGGCTGTATCGACCTTTAAAAATGCGTCACGTATAAACAACGAATGCTTTTATCTCTGAACGTGCCCAGCGGTTGATTTGTCAATCTTCAGCTTTGACATTCAGAAATGTGGATCGTGGCTTTAAACGCTTCTCAAGCCCGTGTCGGTGGGCTTTAAAGTAGCGCAGACAAACGTCTCTTTCATAATAACGTCTCTTTAATGTTTAAAATGCAAACCTTTACGTGGCTCCCGTGGTTTGTTCGCAGCCTTTCGTTAGATCGTAAGGCACGGAAATTATTTGCAGGGATGCAAAATGTATCCGCAGGGATGTTACATCCGTCGCAGGGTGACCGTGTGGTCAGCAAGCGGTGACACCGCCCGGTGCTCGCGCGTTCGGCGATTGATTTAAAAAAAAAATCATGAATGTTTGATGGTCATTCAAGAACCCAGAATACAAAGTATATTTCAAAAAGGGGGGAAAAAAATCCAGCAGATAACGTGTAACGAACTCGGCGCAATACGCCCGCACAAACGAGGGATTGACCGGAGGCATCCGGGCTCGCTGCCCTCCCCGCGGTAGGGGGTAAGGATCAGTAGTGGCGCAATCGCCGATCGTTGAAGAGGTTTTTCCCGGTTCTAATTCAGCGGCCGCCCTCGTTATTGCTGCTGATGTAAAAATACCGCCGACGCCGTCTGTTTCACAGTGCTCGTCAAAGATTCCCCCGTCACGTCATTCGCAAAGGGCGTCAGCCATTGTGCTCTGACGACATTTTCCAAATAAGACTTTTTCTTTTTTACAAATTTCACCGCAAATTACTCAACTGGGATTCTACACAGCAATGGATCACCACCTACTGCAAACAAAGTAGCAGGGACCTCCTGAAAAAGAGTCATGAGGCTCAGCGAGGCTTTCCTGGGTAAATGAGCGTAAATATATATATATATATAAAGGTGTTGACGTGATCTCTGATCACTCTATGCACGTGTGGCCTGCGCGCAATAGGCCGGCGGTTCGCACCGTACGTAGCCAACGGCGCTGATCTGAGCAGCCCCCCGTGATTATAGAGTCAATGGCATCAGTCCGGTCGCCAGTAACCGGACAAGATAAAGTCGTAGCTCGACTGTCACGTGACAATCCCACAGCAGAGTGTGTAGGAAAGTGTGCCCCCTACTGCTTGAAGGTTAAATAGGTCACTTGAAGGATATTTTAAGAAAATCCTGTGACGAACGTCCTGTTGCAACCATTCTCCGACGCGCAGGAGGGCACTGTCTTGTGAGATTTTCAAATGGGTTTTTTGTCTCATCACATGACACCGAGAGTGCACCGAGTATGGAATGGGGAAACAAGTCCATGAAATATCAACAAAGGTTGTTGCTGTTATTCATGAGGCAATGAGGTCCCCCCCCCCCCGTGAAACAAGGATAGTGATGTGGAGCAGCTTCGTCACCACCACCACCATCATCACTATCATTAACATCTGTATATAAATAAGTGTCAACCGGCACCAGGAGGAACGTGGGAAAAGCCATTTTGCTGATTTGTTGACATTTGACAATTGCTCAAAAACGTACAAATATCTTGCCATCGCTATGGTAGGAGACAATCGAACTCTTCCTTTGCTTTCATTTATGGGAGCACACCGAAGGTCCCCCTCCCAACCCCCCCCCCCCCGTTTGATCTGGAATAATAACATTGGAGCTGCTTGATCACTAACACGTTCCCTTCATTAACAGAAACATTCACTAACCCCCTCCCCCAATATGATTCTTCTCAAGTACAACATCGGCGTCGCGGCAGCCGATTACCAAAGCCGGAGGAGCGGCGGCAAGGAAGACCTCTTAGAGCACGGCGCACGGCCACGGAGAAGCCTCACGGGCGCGCAAATCCATCACGGCCACGAGGAGCCGGCCGCCGCCAGCGACGACGACGACGACGAACGCTGCGTCCGGGCGCCGGGCTCCCGTCCGCGCAAGGCCGAAGCGCGGCTGAGGGAGACCGAGGAGGCCCTGGTGCACAAGACGAAGGCCTGCCTCGAGCTGGAGGAGGCCGCGTCCTCGGCGCAAGAGCGCCACCGGCTGGAGGCGCGCCGGCTGCAGCTGCGGCTCGACGACGCCGAGGAGCGGCTGGCGAGCGCCGTCCGGGACCTGGCGGCCGCGGACGCGGAGCGGCGGCGCGCGGACGCGGCGCTCGCGGACGCGGAGCGGAGCCGGCGGGAGGCGGCCGAGGCCGCGGCCAAGGAGGCGGCCGCTCGCCAGCAGCTCGAAGCGGAAGAGCGGCGCCGCACGGAGCTCGAGGAGCGGTGCCTGCGGTTGCAGACGGAGGTCGGCCGCCTGGAGAGCGAGAAGGAGAGCGTCTCGCAGAAGGAGGCCGAAGCGGCGAGGAGCCTGGAGCGGAAACTCGCGCGGAGCGAAGCCTCGGCGCTGGCGCTGTCGCGGCAGCTGCGGGCAGCCGAGGAGGACAACGAGACGCTGCGGTCGCAGCAGGAGACGCTCGAGCGGGAGCTGCAGGGCGTGCGCCGCTCAGATGCCGCCCCGGCGGGGCCCGAGGAGAGGCCCATCGTGCAGATCGACGGGCAGCCCATGGAGTGGCTGGACAAGGAGATCGAGCTGCAGGACCTGGCGGCGCGCCACCGGGCGGAGCTCCGCGACACGAAGGCCTCCTTCCACAAGGAGGCGGAGCGGCTCCGGGCGGAGGCGCGCCGTGCCGAGGAGGCGCTGAGGGCGCGGGCGCTGGAAAGCGTGCAGGAGATGGACTCGCTCACCGTGTGCATGGAGGCCATGCAGCGCAAGCACCAGGAGGAGCTGCGCCAGCGGGAGGACGGCTTCCGCGAGGAGCTGTCGCGTCGTGACCGCCGCCTCCAGGAGCTGTCCCGCGAGGCCTCCGATCGTCACCGGCAGGAGGTGGCGGCCCTGACGGGGGATGCTCGTGCGAGGGAGCGGCGGTTTGGCTCCGCGCTCGAAGCGCTGCTCCGGCAGCTGCCCGGCTGGGAAGAGAACGGCCCGGTCGAGCTTCGAGCCGGCCGCCCGTCGACGGACGAAACGGCGGCGGGTGACGGCGGCGATCTGGAAAGCGCCCACCTCGTCGAGCTCCTGGCCGAGAAAGTGGAGGAGACGCTGCGGGAATTCGGGGTGGCGAAGAGGGAGCTGGAGCTCCTGCGGCCTCAGGGAGACCCGGCGGCCCTCAGGGACGCGTTCCAGCGTGACCTTGAGGAAGTCAAGGTCGTGTGGCCTCTCCTGCCAGTCGCTGTAGTGTGTAGTGCCGCCGCCCCCATGTGATTGCGGTTTGCCTTCGTCCGCATTGCAACTCCATCCATTGCTGTGTGATGTGATTTTGATTGTTTTTGTGGTGTTTTTTTCTCCCCCCGCCGCCGGTTTTTCATCTCTCTCTCTCTTGCGACTCCCTTTTTTGGCGACAATCACAACACGCCTTCCGCGTTTTCGCTTCCCTCGTTTCAACTGCCGTTTCGTTATCTTCGTGTGGCTTCAATCATTTTTCACAGTGGCTTTTTCATTTCAAAGGAGGATGAACATAAATCGATCGTTTGTTTTTTGTGAGCCTGCCGATTGCGTCTCCGGTCAACGTGGCTGCATTCTCGGTTTGCTGATATTCGCCTGTGTTCATCACTAGGCCCGAGCGAAGCCTTTTTTGCAATCGGCGCTGGGTTTATTTTCTCATGAAACGTTCCACGTCGGTGCCCCCACGGTTCGTGTTTCCAGCTCTGCTTCATTTGCCTCCGTTTAACTACTGGGCATCTATCAAAAGAGAACTTGATAGCTCATTGCATTCCTCCAGTATAAATAAATATTCTGATTCTGATATTCTGATTCTGAAGTACAAATTTGAACCGTTACAAGCTGCACATGCCTGGTTATTGCTAAACGCGTTCCGCCTGACGTTAGTAGAAGCGCCGAGATTGGGATCTTGTTATTGTACTCGTGTGTCTACGCGTGTGTACACGTGTACACGTGTGTACGCGCGCACCCCAGGTGATGCGCGGCGCGTTGGTCCAGCACCGTTCCCCGTCACACGGGACGATCGTTTACCGATGACGAGGCACGTGCAGCGGCTACCCCGACTTTATTAACATAACGGAGAAGGCTCGTTAGCGTGGGGAGCGGGACCGTGGTGGGCCGTGAGAAATTATTCGCCAGAAGGGGAGTTTGAGAAACCCCGTTTCGTGTTGCAGTGCGTAATTCTGATTTTAGATCTCACGCGACACAATCACAAGGGGCCGCTGGTGTTTGCTGTGCGCTGTGGCGATTGGCTGACAGGCGCGGCCCGGCCCCTCAAAAACTCTTCGATTGCAAATGGGCGAGTCGCTCTCTTTTAAGAGCAGTGGCCACGTTGACAGGTGTATGCGCGTGAATGTGTGTGCGCGCTCGTGTACGTGAGTGTGTGCGTGCATGTGTGTGTGAGTGCGCGTGTGTGAGTGCGTGTGTGTGTGTGTGCGTGCGTGTGTGTGTGCGCCTGTGTGTGAGTGTGCGTGTGAGTGTGTGTGTGTGTGAGTGTGTGTGTCAGTGTGCTGCCTGGTCGTCGTGAAACCCCCACGTCAAGTGAATGACAATACTCACCAGGGGTGAGCGGCTCGCGGTGGCCTCAGCCTGATTCTACGTTAATCAAATAAAAAAAAAAATATCAGCAACACACTGAGACCGGATTCAACAGGGGGAGGACCCCGTTGCAACTGAAATTCGAACTCCCCGCGACAGCGCGACCGCGGGCGCGTCGCGACGTCGGCGGTCTGACGGTGACACCCCCCCCTCCCCCCCCCCCCCTCCTCGGTGTTTCGCTTGTCCACAGGCGACGTGCGAGCGCGGCCTCGCTGCCATGGAGGAGTCCCACCAGCGAAGCATGGAGGACCTGCAGCGCAAGCACCAGCACGACATGCAGCTGCTGCGCCAGCAGTCCGAGCAACTGCTGGCCGAGGAGACGGCCGCCACCATCGCCGGTGAGTCGCGGCGCCGGCACGGCGAGGAGCCGGAAGGGGGGGGGGGGAGCACAGTTAGAGTCGCCACCCTTTCTGGTGTTCCCAGGATCGTCCTCGTTTTGAAGTGGCCGTCCTGGGAAATCGGTCACTTTGAAAGTTCCCAGCGCCGCTAGAGGCTCCCCGCCTGGCTGGGGCAGCGAGCCCAATCCGCCCCTCTTCACCAAAACCTGCCGCGTTGATCTCGCACTTTTGCTGGCAGGATTTATGCTCTGCGCTCGGCGCTTTGAAATAGAAACATAAAAAAATCAAAGTTCCCAGCACTGCCGCTGCTGCTAACGCCGATAATCCACGGTGGTCCTCATGGCGGAGGCGCAGTCCGTTTTGTCCACTGCGGCGCTCGTTACGCCGGAGGTGTGTTGTTGGCGGCGGCGACGATCGTGACGGACGTTCGACGTCGCCCTCCCGCTGTCGCCCTCCCGCTGTCGCCCTCCCGCTGTCGCCCTCCCGCTGTCGCCCTCCCGCTGTCGCCCTCCCGCTGTCGCCCGAGCGCAGCGCTGGAGGCGATGAAGAGCGCGCACCGCGACGAGTTCGAGCGCGAGCTGGAGAAGGCGCTCAAGTCGCGGCACGGCACCGGCAGCCAGGACGCGGAGCTCATCCGCAAGCAGCACGAGTGAGCGGCGCACTCGCACCGTCACAACCGCACCGTCACACAATCGCACCGTCACAACCGCCCTGCTCAAGCAACCGCACCATCACACAACCGCACCGCTCGCACGAACACAACCACCAGTGATGCTGCTCGCCTCTCCCCCACCACCCTCTTCTTTGTCGTGCCACCCTTGATAGGTCCCGTCCCGACATCATTTTCTCCAACAGCCTGTGAAAAGGCTACTTGTGTGTGTCGGGTTCGATTCCCACTCACGGCAACCAGCCAGTGGCGATTATCTGAACCTGTCCAGTGCCTCCTCTAAGTTTACTCAGCCTAAAATGAGCACCTGGTGCGGTGCGTAAATATCAGCACTAGGTGAGGCAAAGGCGTGGTGCTGGCCACCCACCCCCTCGTGTGCCCTGCCAGCCCTCATAGGTGCTCGCTAACAGCACTTGCCCCGACAGTCTGTTGAGGCGACACGGGTGGTGTTTGTGTGCGCAGGGAGGAGCTGGCCTCTATCCAGCGGGAGCTGGGCGTGCTCTCGGAGCAGTACTCACAGAAGTGCCTCGAGAACTCGCACCTGAGCCAGGCGCTGGACGCCGAGAGGCAGGCGCTGCAGCAGTGCCAGCGCGAGAACGAGGAGCTCAACACTCGTTGCCAGGTGGGGGCCCCCCTCACCCCCCCTCCCCTTCCTCACCCCCCCTCCCCACCCCCCTCCCCTTCCCCACCCCCTTCCCCACCCTCCCTCCCCACCCCCCTTCCCTTCCCCACCCCCTTCCCCACCCTCCCTCCCCACCCCCCTTCCCCACCCCCTTCCCCACCCCCCCTCCCCTTCCCCACCCCCCCTCCCCTTCCAGATCCCCTCCCCTTCCCCACCCCCCCTCCCCACCCCCTCCCCTTCCCCACCCCCCTCCCCACCCTCTCCCCTTCCCCGCCCCCCCTCCCCTTCCACGCCCCCCCTCCCCTTCCCCACCCCCTCCCCTTCCCCACCCCCCCTCCCCACCCCCTCCCCTTCCCCACCCCCCTCCCCACCCTCTCCCCTTCCCCACCCCCCCTCCCCTTCCGCACCCCCTCCCCTTCCCCACCCCCCTCCCCACCCTCTCCCCTTCCCCGCCCCCCCTCCCCTTCCCCACCCCCCCTCGAGCAAAACGAGATTGGAATCGCGACGAGGATGGGGGCGTCCATAGCGAAGGCTCTCATCAGCACGCTTGTCGCGCCGATACTGGGACTGGCGAAGTGGTGCCGACGATCGTGGTGGACGTAGAGTGGACGTTGAGTGGACGTCGGGTAGACGTCGGGTAGACGTCGGGTAGACGTCGGGCACGGCGGTTCGTTGTTTTCGCGAGCGTTGAGCGGGACGCTTCGCCGCTCTTCCCCCCCCGCCCCCCCCCCCCCCGACCGGTGTCGCCGACCAGGAGCTGAACAAGCGCCTGGCGACGGAGCTGATGCGGATCCGCAGCATCATGACGGGAGACAGCAACGGCGCCGTGCCCTCGCTGGCACCCGGCAAGGACACCTACGAGCTGGAGGTGAGCTAGTGGGCGAGTGGGTGAGCGAGCGGTTGGGTAAGTGGGTGAGCGAGTGAGCTCACCTCCTGGTTGCCCGCCCGCCCGCTGCTCACCCTCGCCAAACCTCCGAGCCCGTGGTTGTCGCGGTTCTCACCACGCCGAGCGTGATGAAAGCCCCACAGTGCAGAGTGTCCCATGGGTCGGGGGGCCGGGGTGGCCGAACGTATCCGCGGGGTAGTACGTACGTGTGTGTGTACGTACGTTGAACTTCTTTAGCACCGTACGTAGCGAACTAAAGAAATGTCGTTTTCAATCTAGATGATTTAAAAGTGCATAGCTCCAGTAGCTTCCTAATATTGGTAGGAAGAGCGTTCCAGACGGCCGCAGAAACGCATCTGAAAGCGCGACGATGCGCTAACCAATGTCTTCGTTCGATGGATGAGCCAAAATCTGCTTCGAGGATGACCAAAGTTCGTGTGATGGTCCCTTGGCGAGATCAACATGGTAACCCATGGTACCATGGTAACCTATGGTGGCTCAGATCAGCATGGTACCATGGTAACCCATGGTAACCCATGGTGGCTCAGTGAGCCCTGTTGAGGTGACAGGACCTGTATAAAACGATGGTAATGATGACGATGGTGGTGATACTGCTGCAGATGATGATGATGATGACGACGACTAAAGTCAGATAAGCCGAAGTCGGGGTGGTTGATGGAATGGTTTTGTTTAATGGATGAGGAGCACAATGTTACTATAATTCACCGACGTCACCATCGCTAACAAACACTGTCTTGAACAGTGACAGATTATGATCACAATAATAATTATAATAATCTTACCGCTCTTTATTTACCCAGGAAAATCCTGAAACACTGTTTTGTTTAGCGTACCCACAGCGCAACTGTCTTGCGCCCACAGGTCATGCTGAGGGTCAAGGACTCTGAAATCCAGTACTTCAAGCAGGAGATCAACGCCCTCAAGGAGGAGCTGCAGTCGGCGCTGAGGGTGAGCGCACGACTTGGTTGTGAAGTAGACCACAACACCTGCTCTGGCTCGTGTTGTGCTCGTACACCTTGTGGGGACTCATTTCTTCATTGCGATTAACTTTCTTTTGTCGTTTGTGCCTTTTTGTTTTGGTGCCATTTATTAATTTGGTCATTCATTGTTTATTTTGCTTGGTAGTCGAAGGGTTTTCATTTGCTCGGTGAGAGTGTGTGTGTGGTGGGCTTCTTTCGTGCCGTACGAAGCCAACCGCATATATGGGATTTGGTCCTTATATAATTAATGTACAGCGTTATAATAATAATGAAAGTATTATTACTACCCTGGCTGCTTGTCTCATCCTCACATCGTCACTCTGGCCTCACACCCCACCACTCGCACCTCCGATTAGAACGGTTGGCTACGTACGGCGCGAAAGAAGTTCAACACAAGTACGTGCGTAAACCACCTCTGATTTCCTCTGCCCGTCAACGGCTCACGACGAGGCCGCTGGAACTTCTCCCCATGCCTTCCCCTCTCTCTCTGGTCACGGCAATCGCTTCCCTGTAGACCCACGTCCATACCTCGTGAGTCCACCTGTCACACCGTCGACCCGCCTGTCGCGCGGTCGACCCACCACTTGCGCCTTCCTCGTGACAGTGCGAGGCCGCCGATGGGAGGAGACACGTGGTGGTCCTCCATTCTTCTTGCACTTGCAAGCCGGCGACGTCTCCCTCTCTATCTTTGGCACCGGAACCCTCTGCTGCCTCAGCCTTTCTGCTCTCATTCTGTGGATTTTCTCGTCTCGACATTTTTACGATTTCTTCTCGGGTCATTCCGGCTCCCCCCAACGTCTCTCCTTCAATCCTCTCGCTCTCCCCGTCTCCCCTGAGCGCCGCTCGCGGCTGAACAACCCACACTGGCCCATCCCGCCCGCAGGACAAGAAATACGCGACGGACAAGTACAAGGACATCTACACGGAGCTGAGCATCTCGCGCGCCAAGGCCGACCTGGACGTGACGCGGCTCCGCGAGCAGCTGCAGACCATCAGCCAGGGCGAGGAGCGTGCCGGATACGGTGGGTGGTGCCTCGGTCTGCGCCCCGCACCAGGACACCCACGGGGGGGGGGGGGGGGGGGGGGGGGGCGAGAACGCCGTGCGTGGGACCGTTCCCGCGAGCGCTGATTGTCTCGTGACGGGGCTTCCCCCCACCGCTTTTGCCGCGTGCAGACATCCTCAAGTCGAAGAGCATCCCGGACTTTTTCAAGACGCAGACGACCTCCAGCTGCAAGCGAACGGTGCGGAACCTCCGCTCCAAGGTACGTGCGGATCGAACAAAAGTAACAGCCAGCGCCTCCGGAACGCTAGTTTGTTAGATGATGCTGGATCATCACAAGTCATACAAGTAGTCGAACACAAGTATGTTGAATTGCTTCTTACGAAATGTGAGCTTGCATCTAGGTGATGATAACATGTTGTTGGAGGCACGAGTTGGTGGTGCACAGCTCTGGTCCAGCACCGTGAATCGTGGAGATTTTGGAAATGACCAAATTCACTCGGCTGCCAGATGGGTAGCAGATGGCAGTGGAGCAAATAGGTACTGGAATCCCTCTGTGCAGAGCTTTTGAGTGTTATTCCTTCACGTGTAGGTTAGGATTAGGCTACTCCGATGTCACACCACGTGCAAAACACTCGTCAATGGAACTGGTCAAACATACCAAAGCAGGACCCTCCTGAAATGTAGTCTTGAGTCTCAAGTTGTTTGGGATAAATAACCGGAATTCACATTGCTCCTTCATCATCTTGATTAGCCTACCAACATTGGTGCAACCTGATTGGTCCATCTTGATAAGCCCATCCCGATCGGCGGACCCTCATTAGCGCTTTCTATTTGGAGTCTCCTGATTGGCCCATGTGGGCTGGCGCGTCTTGTCCGTCGCTGCCTTGACCCGCCGCCCGTTTGCTGCCCCTTCCTCCCGTAGAGTCTGAGGGAGGGCCTCTCGACGCAGGAGCAGAAGCAGCTGTTTGACGAAGCCGAGGTGCAGCAGTGAGGCGGGCCGGGGGGGGGGGGGGGGTGCGGCTCCCGTTCTCTCTGCACCCTCGCTGGCGATTGGCGGGCCCACAGCTGCGAAGGGACGTGGCTACAGACGATCAACACCCCCCCTTCCTTCCCCCGCGGCGCGGGATAGCAACCCCTGCCGCCGCACCAGCCACGGCTCCGGAAGCGCCCATCGCCTCGTCCCTTCGCCGAGATAGTTTTGACGCACGGTGAACGCGGCCGCCGCTCTCGACCGCTCCCTCCGCTCCGCCTGCGGCTGGCCAGGAAGAGCGCCGTCTCGGCCGGGCCTGCTGCGACGGAGGTGCCGGCAGGCCCGGTTTGCCGGCTCCCTGCTGCGTGGGCCCGGCGGTGGCGGTGTGCGAGCGAGGCGCTGCCGACGGTCCTTGCCATCGCGGTGTGCGCGAGGCTGTCGGGCCGACGTGGGGTTTCGGGCGCCGAGGCGCGGTCTGCCACTTGGGTGAATCCGCGCCGACGGAGCGATCCGGTGAACGGCAGCCTGCGTCCGCGCGTTTAGCACGGACGAAGCCCTCGCGCACGGGGGCATTGAAATGTAGGTGACCAACACAGACCCGAGCTTGCATTCAGTTTGTTACTTATTGGTGTCGTCCGTGTGTTATCAATATTTGACAGGTCAGTGTCAGACGTACAGGCGGTGACCCTGTTGGCAACAACGGAATAAACGCCCCCCCCCCCTCACCCTGCGCGATCACCGCGCAGGGTGAGATGGGATGTGAGAGGGGCGCTTCGGCGAGACGCGTTCACACCCGACAAGGTCCACTGCCGGTCACGAAACGCTCGCGCAGCCGCATGGGGGGGGGGGGGGGGGGGGTTGGGCAATGCGGGGGGCACGTGGGGTGGGGGGTGCCACGAGATGAGTGTCAAGAGTCGTCGGGGTGAGCGGGCCGGGCAGGGTACAGCTTCACGAGTTGGTAGCCGGGGGAGCCTCCTACCCCCCGGCGCTCATTGCGCACTGTGGAGCAGTCCGCGCAGAGACGCCGCGGCGGTGACGGGACATGTCCCACTCGGTACCCGTTGCCGGGGTTTGCGCCGCGCGCGAGCGAGCAGGCGACCTTGCACGCCAGACGGTTGTCCGGAGCTCCGTAGACGCCAGGGATGAGTTCTCTGTCTCGAGTGCGCACGAATTGGACGGGGGCTGGGAACGTTCTGCACGCAACACGGGTGCTCGTGTGACGTGCACGCAAGGCACGATGGGAGCCGTGCAATCCCCACTCTGTTTCAACGAGCACCGCTGCGCGTCGTCCTTCGTGCGCGTGCCAGTCGGGCTGGCACGACGGTGCGGAGTCGAGCTCGGTGGGGCCCACGACAGGCTTAGATAGCACTCGCCGCCAATGTGTCGGCCAATTATCGGGAATCAAACTCAGGTCGCTGGGTTCGTAGTGCATTGTGCTAACCATGACAACACGCGCACGATACGGAGCACCTGTGACTTGTCGTCTGATACGAGGCGTCCTAAAACACTGTTGTGCTTGTGTTGTGACCTTTTGCAAAGATGGCACAATTTGTCCACCCTGTATTAATATTTGCGTTTAAAAAAAAACGGGTGGTGGCATTCACAAAGGGAAAGGTTTCAGTTTCCAAATGAACAGCTTCTGCTGGTTCGGGAAAGTTTATTTTGCTGCAATGTGTTTATATTAAATATTATATAAATTAAGAGTCACTTATCTTTTGTAACACATAAATTTGTACGTGTCATTCGAAGCAGTATTTATAAGAGGGTTTCTATGGGGAAATTATTGCATGACATTATGGTGCGTGTGTTTGAAGGACCTATATAAAATATGAATTTATTGCAATACCGTTTTAAGATGATCGTATAAACTGGTGGTGTATGGCCATATTAAAGGGTGGCCTAGGAAGAAGTGTTCTCCTGATACACGTTTGATGACAACAACGCACTCAAGTCAAACGTCACGTGACGGTGATACAGAGCTCTTTGCAAGGTGGGGGGGAGGGGGGGGGGGGAGGAGGTTGGTGGATCTCTTGAGGATGGGAGCACCGGCTCATCTCCCTGACATTCAAGTGACTGCACAGAGCGCAGCCTGCAACCACTGCGACGTCTAAGCCCTGCGGGCGCGCGCTCCCGTGCCGCTCCGTGTAGCCCCATCGCGAATGAAATATTTCAACATGTTTGCATTTTAGCTGCGGCGTGCACACACCCAGGTCTGGGTGTTCTTCTGCAGCCCGCCGTTCACAGCCCGGTGTTCACAACCCGGTGTCAGGGGACGCGGGGGGTGGGGGGGGGGGGGGGCAGACTCACGATGAAGGCCACTGGGCCAGCGGCGAGGGCCTTCGTTAAGAATTTGTATTCCGTTGATGCCCAGCGCCCTCTTGCCGCCCCTTTGAGGTCGCCCTTTCCGAGAACGAGACAAAACGGTGCCATGTCCGGACAATGGAGAGGCCGTTCACTGTGCGTCTGGTGACGCTGTTCTGCAATTACCGGAGCTGTGGGTGAGGTCGAGGGGAGGGCGAAATTTGTCAGCCAAAACTCAAGGGCAGCCCCTTGACGGAGGGGTTTGTTGGCCAGTGCCGGTTTGGGCAAAACGTCATCGGTGTCGAGGTTTTCTTGAAGCGGAAATCAATCGCTGGAGAATTTCTGAATGGGGGAGAGGCCATTGGTTCAATCCCAGGTGCCAGTATCCACAGGTCGAGTGTGGTGTCGTCCACTCCAATGAGAGGCACCACGATAATAATGTCTTCTTCTACCCATGACAGTATCACTGAGTCCCATGGCTCATTCTTAGGGGAGTTCTGCTGTGGGATGTTTGGCCAATATGCTTTTCATTTAGTTTTTTGTGTGTGTGCGCGTGGGTGAAAACTGGGTTAACGGCAGCAGCACATGTATAGGAAGTGAGAACACGCAAACTTCACATGCGTAGCAAATAAACCTGGTTTCTGTACTGCATTAAGGTAGCAGTAGCTTGAACTATGTTCCAGCGCCGCCTGTCACACACGTCCTCAACTCCACGAGTAAGTGTGCATCGGTCTCGTGCCCTAATTCCAAAGATTCCAAGGCGTGCTTGCTGGTTCATTGGTTTTGAAGCGTGGCTGCACGTGTGGTGTGTCACGGTGCTTCTTGAAGCTTTGCCGCTGCTGCTACCGCTGCTGCAGTGGGACTGTCCCCTCGAATGTCGTCGCTCCCCAGCCGAGTGAGTTGCAGACGCAGCGAAACCCGCTATCGCTACGACGCTGTTAATTGTTGTACACACGTATGTACGTTGGACTTCGTTCGCACCGTACGTGGCCAATCGTGCGAATCGGAGGTGCGGGGGGGGGGAAGGACAATAAACTAAACACAAAAATCAGTTCTAAAGAAATGCGTTTTCAATCTAGATTTTCAAATGCACAACTCCAGTGGCTTTCTCAATTAAAGTTTCCATCGCTTCCTTGGGTTTGGCATGGCACCCGAACGCAGCGCGCTGCGACGCGCTCCTCGAGGAGTCCCAAGCGCCAGGCTGCGATCTGCTCCGTCGCGCGACGCCGGCAGCCAGCGACGGGGACATCAGAGGCGACGGGAGGGACGCGATCGCTTGGGTGGCCGCGTGATGGCTCGAGCCGAGTTGTCCGGGATCCCCTCTGCAGCTTGTGGAAGTTTTCCTTTCACATCCCGCGGAGGATCGCGTCGCGTCAGTCCCATCCGCGACCCGCCTGTGCTCTCTGGCCACGTGTCCGGGAAACGTCGGACCACATGGGGGACTGTGCTTGCCGCGCAGACCTCAGGAATGGTAAATTGCCGCTTTGCGGGCGGCTTGAATGTGGTTATTGAACGACGGCCGGCCGGCTATCTGGCATCTCATTTGATATCGTCAAATTCATTACCGCAGCGTCAATAGGCCGTGTTTGCGCGCTGGAAGCGACTATCATTCACGGTTCATTATCAGATACTTCCATAGATATCGGTATTGAACTGCATTCGTACATATTTCCAATAATCCAGTGTCCCTCGTGCATCGTCAGTGATTTCATGGTGGTAGTCTCCGACCCCTGGAAGAGGAGATGATGATGACGACACAGACCGGCGAGACGTACAGAGCAGCGAGAATCGGCACAAGATCCTGATCCTTGTGGAGTTGCGGTGACATTCGAGGTGCACTATCATATTTGTACAAGTTGCTTTTGATCAGGGAGGACTCGAGCCGAAGGAGGGCAATGTCAAAATTCGACATTCGGATGACGAACTCGGGATGTCGTCATCGACGTGTGTCAAAAGCCACTGAAATGTGAATTGCAACTTGTTATCGCAAGCCGCGTGAACATTGTTTTCTAGTCCAAGCAGATCCGGGCGATGAGCTGATTGAAGTGAGCAGGGGGAGGGTCTCTTGATGCCATCAGATGTGGCCAGGGACGTGTTCGCCGCTGGCCTCTTATCATCACGTGGGATTTTATAGCAGCCAAATACTCTAAACGTGTGCTGTTGAGTTTAAATGTGGAGGGAGAAACCGATAGAAGCCGGAGAAAAATCCAAGCGAGAACGAGGAGAGAGAGACACGCAGACTCCAAATATACAGCAGGCGTCAGGGTCGGGATCGAACCCACGACCTCCTGTATAACCAGGCGATGATGATGAGAGAGACACGCAGACTCCAAATATAGAGCAGGCGTGCGCGCGGGGGCCACGCGCGGGGGGGGGGCACGCACGGGGGGGGGGGGGGGGCGTGCGCGCGGGGGCCACGTGCGGCGCTCTGCGAAGCGCAGCGGGCCCGCGTGGCGCCATCGCGTGGGGGACTCCGGTGGCGTCGCGGGGGAGCGGCGAGGCGGAGCGGACACCCGCGGACGGCCACGCCAGGGGGGTGGGGGTGGGGGCAAGGGAGCGGCGGGGGGGGCTGTGGGGGGTCGCGAGGGGAGGGGCCCCCCGCAGTGGAATGCCGCACACGCAGCCGGGCAGCACCGGGCCCGAGTCGGTGTCCACCTATGGGCGGGGGGGGGGGGGCTTGTAAAGCACAGCAACAACAGTAGTAGCAGTAGTAGCAGTAGCATCAGCAACAGTCGTAGTAGCAGCAGTAGTAGCAACAGCATCACGCTCTCGCCGCCAGCGCTTCGGTCGTCCACGTGGCTTGGCCTCTCCTACTCTTGGTTCTTTCGGTAAAGTCACGTAGAAGGGAAATAATAAATATATAAAACAATACAATTCCCACGACGTTTCGATTGCAACACAAGCAATCATCATCAGGTGTGAATTTTGTTTCTTGCTGTGGTTTTCACACCTGATGACGATTGCTTGTGTTGCAATCGAAACTTCGTGAGAATTTTATTTTTTATTTTTATAATTTTATTATTTCCCTTCTACGTGACTTTACCGAAAGAACCAAGAAGATGCATCCCTGCAGTCACGAAAGCTTTAAATCGAAAAATATGGCCTCTCCTTTTCCGCGATCTCCGTCGAGGTGTCCACGTGGGCCCACCTTGCCGGTGCTGCCACGACACCGCTCCGCGATCTCCGTCAAGGTGTCCACGTGGGCCCACCTTGCCGGTGCTGCCAGGTCACCGCCCGGCTTGTCGGTGGTGGACCTCCGATGAGCACGGTTGGCTACGTGCGGCGCGAAAGAAGTTCCGACATCCGTGCATACAACATGCACGGACGGGGTGGAAAGCCTTGGCGACCAAGGTGGTGAACGATGGAAGAAGGGTCCAGGGGTGCTGGACACCGGCGTGTCGCCGTCTGGGCGCGGCTCCGTTGTCGGCATTCGGAATCGCCAAAGCAGATCGCTGGGGAGACGCACGGATCCGTGGCCGTGGCTGGCGTGGCTGGCGTGGCCGTTTTGAGTCGCGCAAGTTTCTTGATCCACCCCCAGCTCAGAGCTCCTCCGCGACCGCTGCCACCGTTCTCCGACTCGCGGTCAGCCAAGGTTCTCTCGGTTGGCATCGATGCTACAACACAAGTCCCCCGTGTGGATTTGGAATGTGTCGAGATGCGTGCAACGGGCATCTCGTGACGCCGGACAAAAACGGCGTGGCACGTTCATCGTCGGTAAAATGAGACGTAATACACGATATGACATAAAATTGCGAATCAACAGCTCGCACAGATGTGTGTTCTCGGGTTGTACCGCGCGTTGTTTGGCGTGATGTCCGACGTTTCGCTCCACGTGCGGGGAGCTTCTTCGGGAACTCAATTGAGCTGCTCGTGTCCTTCTTTCCTCGAGGACGTCGCGTTGCTGCTGCTGCTGCCGCCGCCGGTTCTTGACACCGACTGGCCCAGCTCAGGAGACGAGACAATACTGTGGCAGTGTCGTCGTTAGCGCTTCAGTGAGGGGTGACCTTGGCCGTTTCTATTATTCTCCGCCGCGTGCATTTTCTTTTCACGGTCCAAAAAAAATCCACCGCCGCTGTACAATGAACAAAGCGCTCTCTGTTGTAAATTCTCTTCGACGTTGACACCTGGAAACGGTGAATCGCGGAAGGTTGAACGCAAATAAGTGCTCTCCCCTGGCGTGAATTATAATTCACTCGGAAAACAGTCGCGACAGATGTCTGCGACAAATAAATACACCCCCAGCGAAGCGGCGACGTGCCGCTAAAATGAAACATCGGGACAACGCTTTATCGGCTGCACGTGTCGTCAATTCCACATTCTCGTGAAGGGGCCTCGCTCGCTCGCTTCCTCTTTCGTTCGATGTATTTTATTAGTAGAAACTCGCACCCACGAAATCGTGGCAATCGCAATACTTTACGGTCTAAATTAAACGAAAGTAGGTCCTACCTATGGAATAAAGGCACATTTCAAAATGAGAGGACATACTCAAGGAAAAGCTAAAAGGAAAAACGAAATTTGAGTCTTGCAGAGTTTCTCGAACTGTTGGGTGCTCGAAGCCAATTTGAATGGCGGTGGAAGAGAGAGAGTTCCACTGGCACTCATTCCACGCCACATTTAGCCCGAAGCAGGATTTGAATTCGCGCAGATTATGAGACAAGCGCTCTGACAAACCGGCGGATGGATCCGGGATCACCTCATTGAACTCGCTCAGTTGGCTTCACACTCCGAGTGAGCCGTGGCAATGACGACGAGTTCACAAAGGTGACGACCGCGTGTTGTTGAAGACTTGATGATGAAACTCGACCACAGTGCTGAACGCCACCGAGCGTCTCCGGTCGAAAAGACTTCAGATCACACACGTCGTCAGAATATCAACAATCAACTTAGAAACTTAAGAGTTTTGTCAACAAAAACAAGTGTGTGGGGGGCTCTTTGTTCGTACATGCACGCATGGGTGGACACGATGCACTTGGCTGCGATGAGACACCGAGGGTCGAAATTCGTGCACAGTCACTTTACATTCCCAGAAAGCCGTCCGGCTGATGGGTTGTGTTAAGACATACTTTTATTATGCAGACATTTCTGATTTATTTAGTTTTGTTTACGTGATTGTTTCAATATAGTCCTGTACGTGAATTACAAAGGCTGACAAAACTTGAGATACAGTCCAACTACGATTCTGCAGGGTGGGCGGTAAGTCCATATACCATTGTCTCGGTAACCATAACGGCTCTCACGGCTTGAAGGGGTATAGGGACTTATTGCCCATTCTGCATTTTCACGGGGCATTTAAAAACGAACCCCGGTGCGCATTGATCCATTGCATCGGCGATCTCTCCCTCCCTCCCTGCAAGTCTGGCATCGTTTCCCGTCATTGGCCGATCGGCTGTGGATGACGCAGTCCTGTTGACGGCTTCAACAAAGAGTCACGTGGGCAAAACAAACGTGGCGGCCGCCATGGCGTGAGTCCACGTGGGCAGACTGCGTGTGCTGCCTCCTCATGCCCGAGCCGGTAATAGCAGCGTCGTTGTGGGCGATGCCCATCGAGGCGGGCTGTGATTCCCCGTTTCCATGCTCTTTGTCTTTTCTTCACATGATTTAGGCTGTAAAAGCCCGATTAGCTGAAGGAACGGCGTGGGAAGTGAAAATCAGAATATGAATGCTGGAAGAATCCCGATAAGCTATAAAGCTCTTCTTCACATATATCCCGTCGTTTACACAGATGTCCAGAAAACAAATTAATGGCTTAACGTGTGTGCCCAATAATTAAAATGCTCCTTTCTTGCTGTAGGGCAAGATTCAATTTGATTTTGCTGAACGAGATAACTCGAGAAACAATCGTCTCGTTTGCAAGAATTACCTGGGTCGCCCAAAATGTCAAAACGAAGATTAAGCAACCCGTGCGTGAAACGTGCCGCGCCGGGAGATAGAATCGAACTGCCGACCTCTAGGTTGAGGTCACGCCACACAAAAGTGTGAGCCACTGCCCTAATACCTCTGCATCCATGTGAAACAACGGCGTAGAATTGGGTGGGTCTAGAGCAAGCAAGTACACTTTAACGGTAAGTAAATATTGAACTGACCGAGCAAAGTGTCCACCAACACCGATACAGATCACGCGAATGGCAGCGGATAAATAACACTGGTCAACACACTTTTTCTGGCATAAGGTATTCCAACGGTTTTAATGTAATTTTGGGGTGCTGATTCCAAATCTGGCATCAGTTTTTGTCTATCACATCAGGTTTTTGAGATATCAAATATTGCATTTTCAATAAAAACTGCAGAAGAAAAATATTAAATAAATGTGGATGTCTACATAAAATTATATTATAAACACACTATCCTAAAAATACAGCACCATATTTTAACACTAAAGCAGTCACTGACTCGCAACAACTTGCAATGATAAGTGACAAGAGTTAATTTCGGGTAAAATCAATGAAAATGGGGTATGCCGATAGCATAAAAATGATGTGATAGAGCAAATCGGAGATCAGATTTGGAATCAGCACCCTGAAATTAGTTCAAAACAGCTGCAAAAGTCCAGGCCAGAATTTTTTTTTGTGTTGACCAGTGTAATTATTGGCATCGGGAAACGGTGGCGGCTCGTGGCAGCGTCCACCCGCGGGTTCCATCCCGCAGATCTCTCCACGGCGCTGTGGCTTTGAAGTGGCATTGTTGCGGTCTTAATGGTTGGGCTGCGATTTACACGGCTGACTTGGCCCATCAGTTTCACTTAATAAAGCAATCATACTCTTAAAGAACGGATGTCTCCGTTTTCTCATGCAAAACGCGTTCCTTATGCAAGATAATTCTCGTCCTACGCACGCAGGTTTACTACATATGCTCTTCTTACGGCTGACTATGCGTATACTGCAATCTACCCACAACTAGTTGGGGAACACCAGTCTTTCATTAAGCAAGTCAAATGTTTCATCATCCTGAAGAAATGTACCCGTCGTTTGGAAAACGACGATGTCCAATGCTGTGGTCGAAAACTCATGAGTTGCCACCCGGCATGCATTGTGTAAACATTTGCAGTTCTTGGTAGACACTGCCAGACGGTTTCCCTGCACTGATGTTAGTTATGGGGGATATTTGACCATACTTCACCACGCTGGTGAGTGCAGACTTAAGGGAGATGCTCAAGACAATTTCAGATGTCACTCGACACAGATGTTCGCTGTGGCCAGGAATTGAACACGTGATGCAGGGATCGTAGGGCATTGCGCTAACTACTACACCACCGCTCCAACCCCATTAATGTAAAAGTACTCCATCGTAAAGTTCAATTTCGGGCAAAACCTGTAGATAATTGAACTGCACACCGCAGGCCGAGGCCAGCTATGATTCGAAAGCAATTTTTTTTATCAGTGCCTTTTCTGTTTCCGCAGCGTAATAATACAGTTGGCCCTTTAAATTGGTCACAGTCCAACGAACAACCTTGCCTTGTTATTGTGACGTGACGTGAAACTCAAAAAGGAAACTCGTGGCCATGGCCGCTCAAAACGCCGCGCCCCAGGAGAGGTTGGGGAAGGCGAAACGGACAATTCGGCTTCAGTCCCGGCTCCGCGAGGCAGGCATGCGGCTAATTGCCCTCAAAAAGCTTTTCGAGCAGTGTTCCGAGCCCCAATGTCGAGCCCGCACCGTGAAACGGCACGAAATGGGATACATTATCAGGAGCATTAATTAAGTGTAACAAAAAAATGATCCTGGGTAGTGTTATTTCCGAATTGCTTATGCCTCAAAAGTACAGAAAATGGATATTACTCCCCACACTTTGCTTTTGTGGCCAGGACAGTGATGTTTTGAAATTTACCTATTTTCAATGAGAAAACGCGGTGTGCATTTGTGTCTTTCGTTCACATACAAGTCCTGGCCACAAAAGCAAAGTTTGTGGGGAATCAGCCATTTTCTATACTTTTAGGCATAATCAATAAAAAAAATAACACTTAGTACCCAGGAACAAAAATGGTGTTAGTGTTATCGTCAGCAGCAGCAGCCACGATAAATCGACGATATGAAACCCTCTCCCAAGCCGGCCGTGTGTAATCCACCTCTAGCACACCTGCATACGGGTCGATTGCAGAGCACGGTTTCTCCATTGCGTGGTTTCTAGGCCACATTAGTCTTCGATTGCCACTTGCCTTGACCACCAGCCATCAGAGACACGTCTTACCCAATCCAACTTGTTACACGTTAAAATGATGCCAATAACCTGCATGTTTTCTAATTCACGTGCCTTTGTCTCAAATTAATTCCAAGTATGAAATATGTCCATGCTTCTTTGCTCACTTTTATAGATTTGTTGATAGGTTCTGAGCTATCATAGCAGACAGCAGTACACGGCTGTTTCTTATTTCGGCACACTGCAACGTTACGTTTATCAGGTTCAAAATAAATTATTCGCCCGTTAAAAACTAAGCAGTTTTTGTTTTGTGCGTTTAAACGCAAGACTGTATGGAGCACTGCGTAGGCATGCACTGATTATAGAGGGCAAGAGTAAGCGTCAAGTGTTGGAAGGTAAAAAAAGCAGTAGGGGGTTGTATGCAAGGGACATCGTCAACGTGTGTATACATCAGATTCATTGCAAAAATGAATCAAGGACAACATGCAAGGGCAACCCAAGTGGGTGGGTGGGGGAGGTTAGAGAGTCAACGGTGATGGGAATTTAACCTAATTTGTGGTCGTAAATTTGATAAGAAAGCTTATTGACTTTAAATATTTGGCATTTAATTTGTTGCTTTTTGAGAAACATCCGTAGGGCATACACACACACTGCCAAATAACAGCAACTTCGGCATGTGACTTTGTAAAGCCACATGGTACGGACATTAACAAAACACTCACAAAGGAGAAATGTCACCCAAAATAAAACTTTTAAACGGGTCTGCCGGTGACTGAGCGACAGTGAATGTATACACACGCGTTGAGAATCAACAGTAATAACATTTTATTGTATAATACATAAACAATACAATCACGTAACATTCAATGTGGCGCAATCCCACACTTACGTAAAATTGAACTTTACAACACAAAAAAGAAAACCACCAGCAGATTTATGAACGAAATGGGCACTTTCATTAAAAATATGCACAAAAATACAATAGAAGTATGCACAGTTTGTGGAGTTCTAACCCTATGGAACGTCAGAAAATGTGTGTCGCTTTCGTAAAGGAAATTAAACGCAAAATGGACCAACAGAGCTGGGATTTTAAAGAGTAATATTTCATTTGAACACAAGTCCTGTCAATATCATTGAATGTTCACCATGGCAAGACAACAGCTTGTAACTCAACATTGGTGACTTTATGCAGTTCCGTTGCCGTGTACGTGCTCAGCCGTGTTGTTGGCTTGTGTATTAAAGCGAAGGCGCAACACGTGTCATAGAAACCGTAGGAAGCTGTAGATGATATGAATAACTCGGCGGGACAAAGGCGGTTGCATCTGATTTGCGGGGGAGAAAGCCAGCCAGCTGTCAATCACGTTACATTGCTGAATAAACCTTTTCAGCAGCTAAAGAATGCTCCGTAACTACAAAAGTTTTCACTTTAAAAATTGGTACGAATGCTCTCGTCGTAAGATTCCACTGAAATTGTGCATCGGTCCTGAATGGGGATATGACATTTTACTGCGCACAACGAAGTAGAATTGTAATTTTTTTTTTTAAACTAAATCCTCGCCTAGCAAATTTAAACAAAACTATGTGAAAATAGAAAAATATGATTGGAAACCAATTCATTTCTCATCTAAGTGCAAAGGGGCCCAAAAGCAGTCAGGGCAGATTCTCGGTGACAATGGAAGCACGCCTCAAAAGAACAAGGCAGTAGAACACTGCTGCAATACCGCGTGCTTCCAGAGCGGATGCTCTTTCAATTTGTTTAAACACTGTTTCTTTTTTTTTGCAAGGGAAGGTGAATCAAGGCAACTGATGTTGTTCTTTAGCTACGAGCTTGGTTCCAAAATTTGCGAGATGTTTTGCACAAAGCACTTCCAAAAATGTGTGAAAAGGAATTCTCATGTGGGACGTTGCGTGTATATTTTATTGTTCAAACGACAGTCGGTGACATGCCAAGAATACCCCCCCCCTTCAACACTGCCGTGGTTTCCAACTAAACTAATACAGTATAACCATATTTACCGCCCTTTGTATACAGCTTCTTCCCTTAGCTTCAGAACACTAACTTACCTACAAGGACTAGATGATCAAAAAGTAAACGCTGGCATGAGCACTATGTCATTGGCAAGGGTTAAATTGTAGGGAAGGTGGCAGCTGTAAGGGGAATTTGTGTCATGTTTATTCCTTATTCTTTCACAAGGCCAATTGAAATGCAGCTGCTCCCAGTTTAGATACGGCACTTGCACTAAGCTGCATTACGGGTCCACCACTTATAAAACCAAGACAATGGTCAATACTCCTCCTACAATTTAACCCCTGCTTGTTTGTAAACTGTTAACTCTTTATCCATCAAATTATTCTGCAGGATTATCTTTTTCCTGTGTTTCAGGCCACATTTTTAAACATTAAAAACAGTCTTACAATGAGAAGAATGCACATAAATTCTAATGGGAGATCTTTCTACAAAAATGCATTTAAACTTTTGCTAACCGTTTTTGATATTTGAAAATGTTGGCTTGCCAGGGGGAAAACCGAAGGTGTTAACTATCGTTATGCAGATGACGTTTAAAGAATACATAATTCTGCAGCTCTTAAGAAAGGTGTTGCACACTTGTTTTAACGCCTCAAATTGTAACATAATCCTGGCAAGCCGACCGATATATTACAACAATACAATGCCATCACCTGGTCAGTGCTAAATGTACTCGACTATGAATGAGTCGTATAAGCGAGTTCTTACAGGCTGTCTTGTCCGTGGCCAGTAGCAGCATGTGGACATCACGTGGGTGATTTGAAATAAAAACAGCTGTGAATGAACAGCAATTCCACCAGGCCTTTTTATTTTTTTCCTTTCTTAAAATCCTGGAGAACTGTGCAGGCAGCAAATTGCTAGAGGGCAGGAAGTTGTGGGGAGATGGTAAATAATTTCTACTGATACATCAATCCTTCGAAACCTGCAAAACAATGGAAATGCGGTGGTGTTATGTTCTTAAGTATGCATTTTAGGCAGTGATGTTTAAAATGCTATGCATTTTACCTAAAAGATTAATGTGATCATAATGTAATATACTCTTCACTATTCAATTTGGAATAATGCATAATACATCTATTAATAGTGCCCACATGTTTTAATCTAAAACAAGAGTCATTTACAGTCCTTTTTCAAGATCCTGCTTGATTAATCCAACCACACGACCGGGTTGTGTTTAACACATTTCACCACGAAGGACAGGTGAAGGGCAGGGTGGGGGGGGGGGGCCAGGAGCGGTTTAGAGATCACTCGCCACCGATGTTAGTCGTAGCCGGGAATTAAACTCAGGTCGCGCCGAGTTCACAGCGCACCAAGCACTGCACTCACCAATTCAAGACCCACCACCACCACCATCACCGCATTCAACGTGAGCCGCTCGACCGATTTGATCAGTGTCAGTCCTGCACAGCAGATGGCGCTGTGGCTCAAAATCAACCTATATTTCAGAGCCAGACAAGGGCAGTTTCCTACGATGGCAAGTGCGCTTACACCAACCACGTCTTATTATGTTAAGTGCAAAGCGCATGATGAAAGCACCATACACTAACGGCAAATTGGTCTGCCAGTGTGGATTTTTTAAATTTTATTTACGACTGTTCTTATGGTTCATTTGAACCACCCATAACCCCCTTCAACACGGGCTTGCCTGTACCCATCCCTATTGAAGAGTTCACATATCTTAGGCGCTAAGCCCGTAATGGTTGTGTGGTGTTACTGCCCAGTGTTTGGTGTTCATTATTCATACCATTCTGGTGATAAGAGAGCGTGGTTATCTCCTCTCTGTGCTTTCCACAGAAGCAGCCATCCCTCTACCCTGTCAAAACAACAAGTCAATGGAAAAATATTGCTCGCCAATACATTCAATTGGTTAGCAAACAAATGCAGTATATATATAAAAAACTCGATCCAATGCAATTAAATGTAGCTGGTATAATAAAAAAATAACCCCTTTAAAATTCAAGTAGTTTAACTGAATATAATATTGTCACATTTGTTCCTGCCCATCAACCTAATTTTCGACTGATTGCTCGCTAGAATATTTCGTATGTAGGCTTGACGGTCGAATAGTGCCACCAATAGGAGAGAAGCATGCAAAACGTACAGAAAAATTAAGCATTGATCACGGAAGCACAATACTTTATGAACAATAAAATGACCAGTCTAAGACGACATACGCATCTTAGTACACGAAATCAAATTATACGATTCTGTACCTTAGAAATATTCACTGCGCTGTGTAAAGTAACGAGATATCAAACGAAGGACGCCACGTGAGAATAAACACACGGACATGCTTATGTGTCAATTGTCCAAGGGTGTCGTTGCGTCTTCGTACGCACGAGTTTCCACTGGGTTCTCTGGGTTTCCTCCCACATTGAACCACTCGCTCACGGAATTGGCGAAACATATTCAGTTTGGAACTATGCTGATAATAGTGTTCAAGTGGAGCGAGTGAGGCCTTCCCTGGGTAAATAATTGACCTCAAAATAAATAGTGACATTATGTGTATATCATTTACAGATGTATTTAGTCATTACATTTACAGTTTTAACTGTGTTGGGCATATTACACATTGTGCAGCCTTTGATGTTGGCCAACACAATTGTTGACAACATAGGACGTTTTTTAATTATGCGTTATTAAAACGATTGAGGTTTGCCACTTTAGAATGGGCACGTCATTTAATTGATACTGTAGTGCAAAGACTAGTTTTCACTTCCGCATTGGGGGTTTGAGAAGTAGGCTTTTATCCTCTGAAGCACTCAACGTGGTATTTAAGGGGGGAATTTTTTTTTCTCAAGACATTTTCAGTCTATAATTTGTCCATGTCAAAATGTAAAATGATCGAGTGAACAACACAGAATGTACACTTTAAAACATGTTCAATTTTGCAACCTGGTATTTATTGTAAACATGACCTTTTGTTAGTGGTTTATCTCGCACACCCAACATGCCATGGCTTCACATGAAAATTGGAAGGCAATTTTAACTACGATCTTTGAAATTAATGTTGTAACTCAATCGAAAATTTTCCCCAAAAGATTGTAACTCACAAGGCGATTGTACAATTGATATACAAAACCAAATGTTTTCACAGACAATGAAAATCGATCATGTAAATACACACTGCAAAGAAGAGTCCACCATACCTTATGTTTGGCACATTTGATCAGGAAATTATCTTCGCATAGCAAACAATCTGTAAACACAAGCAGAATTAATTAGGGCAAAAAGTCCTACTTTCACTTGTACACACATATCTTATTATGCATGTTGCATGTTAAGTCATATGGAGAGTCAAAGCAGGGCTATACAAAAACTAATTAAATATGAAACTGCTAAGACTCGCTTATGCAAGTAATGCATCTCCAGACTTGCAAATGTACCGAGGATTGGACAAAGGAACAAGGGTCATCTCGTATTGAGCACATTCACCGCTCAAGACGCAAGCTGGTTACCATGAACCTGATATAAATACTAATTCAAACTGTAACTATGTCCAGAGGTTGGGTACTGCCCGTACCTTGCACACGGTGTCCAAAAATACAGCCAAGACGGACTCTGTAATGACATCAGTGGCGATCGCACTACACAGTATGGATCTTGGTATGCATGGGGTTGGACCTGGGGTGGAAAGCTTTACGGCGCGCTGGCTCTGTGGCGAGGCGCAGCTAAGTGCAGCAGGGCACGGCGCCCAGCTGGGAGGCTGGACTACGAGGGCAGCCACTCACGGTTAGAGTCGCAGACGCGTTACGCAATCGTCAATTAAAAAGAACAGCACCCACCCGCTTCCATGGCACAGATGAAGTGATAGCGCTGGGCGCATCCCTTGCCGTGGCATCCCAGCGTGGCTCCTGTCCGCTGGCACTTGGAACAGCTCTGTCGTGCCATGGGAACAATACGCGTTTTTTTTTACATATAATATGTATGTAAAACGAGCTAAAATTGTTATCTACGCCAACATGTTTTTATTATGGCACTTGTCCGTCCAACTCCTTTGATAAAAACTGCAGCAACAGACCAAAGAGCCAACGGTGATCTGATCGCGTTTTGAAAATATATTGGCCAAAAGGAAATGCTCGTAGATACGGCTTCACTCGGCTGTGTTCCCTCCCTTCACAGCTGAAATATTATTCTGTGTCGCTTGACGCGTTCCGTTATTCATGAAAGTAGTGGCTACTACCAATGTGACGCGGTGCTGACTGGCCGAGAACAGATATTGCTGCCCAGGGCTACACTCGGTGGAAACGATCCAAATTCTTACGGTTATTGCTTGCAATATATCGTGTCAAAATATTTTTTTATCTACATTTACTTTTTAAAAATGTTACATATCATGACATGCGAGCTTGCTTCGACATATGCAAGATATTCAAACGGAATATACAACCTAACCATTTTACATAGCTTTTAAAAGAGAATGATTTTAATTGCTGTCAATACGTATACAGCTATGCTCAAGTAAACATTTGATGAAATTTATAAAAGCAAACGTGTTTCTGCTGTGTAGGGAACATATTGTAACACAAGTTTAAAATGGCAAACAATTGCAAATACTTGTAGATAAAAGTTACAACCTGCTATGTAACCAGAAATGAAAAAATACTATTGCGGTATATATTACTGTTACAAATTCCAAACATGCACATCACTCAACTCCTCCACCTTGGGAATATCTAAGTCACATGACAAACACGTGGAGGTGATATTATGCAATGTGATAATCGCAACATAGATCTGCAGGGAAACGTAGATTTTTCATTCGGCTCTTCCACGGCGAGACAAGTGACACCGCCGTGCGATAAAACGGGTCCCAGCTGTGCCGTGGGGTGCAATGCGAGAGAGTTACTGCACACCGACGACGCGGAAAGTCACAATTGCAGCGGGCGCACCGCCTGCTGTAGATGCTGCTCTACCCTCGTTTTCGTGGTGTGCCGGGGAAGGTGGCAGCTAAGTTTAGGACGGAGACGCAGTCACGTTTCGCAAACGATCCCCCCCCCCATTTACTACACGAATTGCTGCGGGTGGCCTTGTAGGTGGAGCAAATGAATTAGGCCCACGGCACGCATTTACTTAGGTGTTTATTTTGCGTTTCCGCAGAAGGTCATGCTGGCAAAGCTAAAGCAAATAGAGCATTATTTCAGCAGTACTTTTTTCTTTGGGTGCCATATCAGCATTGTATATATACGATGTCGGGAATAAAAAATATGGGGAGGGCTACTTTATTCTGAAAGGCTTTAAATCAACGCTGAAACAGAATCACAAAAGACTTGGTTTTAAAGCCATAAGGATAGTTTATGATGTCATTAATATGGATAAGATTCAAATGTGCTTTCGTAAAGCTGTACTTTGATTTTAAACAATGGCTTATGCTGGTGAATGGTACATGGTGAATAAGCTCCTGTTTTTTGCTGGGGGAGAGAGGAAGGGGTTAGAGCACAAGCCAATGATTTGTACAAAGACAAGGTCATATTGCGATTATGATTTCAAGAATGCAAAGCCACACTCACAACGTCACGAGCAATCTCCACCGCTTCGAGCAGTCCGTAGAGCCGCCCTCCGACGAGGAAGACGTCGCTAGTCCACACGGCGCACGGCTGGTGGACCCAGAACTCCTCGTTGTCGAGCGGCACCTCGGGAGGCGGCTGCGCCTCCGCAGTCGGCGACTCTTTCTCCGCCGCCTCCTTCCTCCCTTTCCTGGAGCGACCGTCCGAACTCTTCTCCACGGCCCCGTCGCTGTCCACGCAGCAGTAGCAGCTGGGTTTGCGGCAGCGCGCCCCCCTCGTGCTCCCGCGTAACGACGCACAGTTCTCGTCCGTGGAGCCTGCCCGTGGCTTCTTTGTTCCTCTGTGGTCGCTCGACCCTGCCGGTTCGGCAGGGCTGGCCTTGTGTCCTGCTTCCTCGGGCTCCTCCGAAACTCGGGTCGTCTCGCTCGCGACCTCGGCATCCTCGCTCGGACGATCCTTGCTTGGGGCCGACTGAGGCTTCCTTGCCGCAGGTGCGTGGCCTTGTGGGTAGTATGGGCCAAAGAGGTCCCCGAGCTCTTTGAAGTTGGCAGAGAAGCCGCAAAAGCAGCACACGAGCGCGCCCTTGTTCTGGGTGTCCGTTACCACTCGACCCATCACAAAGCAGGATGACAATGGAACGATGTGAGAAACCGTTTGCGTGAGCGCTGTGCCAGATGATTTCTTTGGTTTGTCTAATTTAGACTCCTCGTCATTGCTGTTCACAACAGTACACATGGACTTTAAACTATTCTTGTTTTGCAATCTGATGTACGGAGAGAAGCATTTGATTTTCGAATCGGTTTTCTCTTCAGGCCTGTGAGACAAAGATTTAAGCTTTATCTCAGGCTCATTGGGCTGCACTCTGGGTCCAAACTGCTTTTTGGGTCGCCCCCTTCTCTTTTTTGCCACTGGCCCTAATTTCTTTCCTTTATTGATCATCTTTCTCTTTCTGGTCTCATCACCCTTTCCAGTATTAGAAGCATCATGCTTGGCTGTACTCTCAGATACCGGTTCTTTTTTAATAGCACACACAGGCTTGTCTAAACCCTTTACATACGACCTACACTGCTGCTCTGCAAGCTTTGCGCCTGAACCTGTGGCCGATGCTCTGACTATGACTGGGCCTGTAGCAGAAGGCCTAACTGCTGGGACATTAGATGCTGTTTTTACAGAGTTACCTGGAAGCCTGACGTTTGGTGAACACAATGTTGGTCTGACCATCGTACCAGGTGCTGCAAGGCGGACAGCCAGGCTCGGTGTTTTGTGTCTGAACGTCGGACTTGAAACCATTGGTCTCGTCGCTGAACCCGAGCCAGTGGGTTGCACTACAGCAGGTGGAGCCCTCGGTCTGCCAACAATTCCAGGAGTCCTGGGTCTGGCAGTGTAACTCGACGATGTTGGCATATTAGGTGCCGCAGGAAACCTTGGTCCGCGATATAAAGTAGATCGCCCAGGAGGGGACAATGTGGAAGATGTGTTGTAAGCATTGTTTAAATTAACTCTGGACCACTTGGGGGACGAGGTGGATGCCTTCATTATATTTTGGGCAGAATTTGCATTTTGAGGTACAGATGTCGTTGGGAGTGCAGGAAATGCATTTGCCCGATTCATGGCATGGGGCGGTGACTTCACTGGAGGCATTCCTGGCTTTGTAATGCCATCAGAGTTTGGATATTTAAATGGCTGTAAGGATGCAGCTTTTCTGATTCCCTTGTTGGTCCCCCCATGCATCTCTTCATCGCTGTCCCCTATTGTAATCGTTACTATCTCAGGAGAAACTACTCCCAGATTACCTGGACTTACATTTAAATTAGTCTTCTGCTGCGGAGCAGGTAAAGCCAATTTATTGTCAGATTTATCCTCCGGCTCGACCTTAACACGATGTTGATCAGTGTTTCCTGACAGAATTGCTTCCAGACAAGAACTATTTGTGTGTCCATCGGGAGTATTGTTGGCCGAAGAAGAAATTAATCGTTTTGGCGATGTGATTTTCTGGACAATCTCTTCCAACTTCAGTCCTCTGCTCTTTCTTGGAGGAAGAATTTTTGTCCTACCCGGAGTTGGAAGGTTGGACAGACTTTGTTTACAGTGAGAATTTGGACTTGCTTTTACCTGGCTCTCATTGACAACCGATGCCTGCTTGTTAACGTTAGCATCTAACGACTCGGAACGTGGTCTCTTTAGAGAAAGGTCTTTAGCTGGTTGTTTGTACTTTCTTTTCATAGAGTCATTTTCTTCCTGGTCATTGCGCAAAGCAAGCTCTTTTCGTGCAAAGTTTCCTTTCGACATGTCAATGGCTATGGTTGCATCTGACACCTGCCTCCGTTTATTCATACCCTGCCTGTAATCAGCCGATGCAGACGGTTTTGCTGATTCTCCCATTTCTCCTTTAGAGTTGGTAGTCGAATTTACCATTTGGTGGTCCGACGGAGTTTGTCTGATCTGACTCAAAACCCTGTTAGAGGGCGAAGCGGGTAGAATGGGGCCATCTTCCGCAGACATACTTCCACGAGGGGATGTCTTTCGTGGGCTCATCCTTGTTGGATACACGGGACTGTTGGGAGGACCCTGCAATTTCTTTGCCAGCTGAGGGCTGGTAGCAGGACTGACACTCACTCCAGCAGTTCCAGGCCCTTTAATGTTTTCAGCCGCGGAGCCTGAACTAACTCGACGCAAAGGCCTTTTCCCTGCAGCCTCTGTACTTTGTTGTTCTTCGGTCCTCTTGCCCTGCTCATCCATCCGCTTCTCATTTCCATCGTCGTCTATGGTTCCTTTTTTGTCTGTTGGTGAAAACTGTGGCCTTCCAGACCTTCGCAATGTTGGCGGAGTGTTCTTGTTCCCCGTCATGTCTATGCCTGCAGATGGTTTTGTGGGCGACAAGCTAACACTCTGATCGCTGTGTACTAGTGGAGAGGGTTTTGTTGTATGACCGTGAACAGGAGACCTTTGCTGGCCATCAATTGAATTTTTGACACTTGGCCTACGTCCCGACCTCTTTCTGTCAGGTGTAACAGACATGGAATAATCTATGCCCTCGGCACTTGCCGCTTGTGCAGGAATTTCCAATTTGAGTTTTTTAGCCTCAACATTTCTTCCTGGCTTTTTGGAATCGTAAGCATTCACTGGGTTGGGTTTTCCCATTGCCGCGGATGGTGCCGAATGAGCTGTGATGGGCATTCCGTGGGCAACGCTTCTTACAGGTGATGTTTTACCACCCCTAAAGTAACTACCGGGGGCATGTTTTTGTGGAGATTTACTGTGTTGGGAAAAATCAACAGCAGACTGATTTTTATCCATGTTGGCTGACTGTAAAACAGAAGACCTCGTATTGGACCTCGGAGATTTTCTGCTGGGGATTTCAGATTGATGGTTTGATACACACTCGCCCTTGGAACCCAACAGCTGATCAGGTTGTTGAGATGCAGAATTCCTTTTATTAACATGACTATCGACACTCTGGAGTGGAATGGACAGGTCACGAATCAGCTGTTTCATCGAAGACATTTGCTCGTGTTCAGATTTTTCTATGAGCCTACTAAAACTTTCCAAAGCAATGCGACTGTTCTCTGCACTATCCGAGCATCTGTCAGATGACTGAGGGGGCCCATACTTTGTGGGAAACCCACCCTGGTGGTCTTTATTGGGGGTGTCTGTACACTGTGAATGATATCGGCCATCTGAAGCTTTTGCGTTACTCGTATTGTTGGCTTCTTGAACAGGTATTGCCATTTGGCAGGACTTGCCCATTGTGCTGGTGGCGTTTACATGGGACACTAAGTCACTGGTACTTGGCCTAGAACTCATATTTACAGCATTTTCTCTATTTACATTTATTTCCCCCGTCAGACTGTCCGCCTCCCGTTTGGTGGGATCCTCCATTCCCGAAGAAATAACGCTAACGCACTGAAAAGGCCACCGCTCATTCATCTCAGTTACTAAGTTTGTGTCACTTTTTTCAACTGCACCACCTTGCTCCTTACGTATGACGTACTCCTTTGAGGACATGTCAATGCCATCCCTTGAAACAATAACGCCAGGACATTTGCCATCTCCCTTTGTCAAGTGGTTTCCTGAAATGGGTTCTTTAGGAGCTCCTACCGAGTTTCCAGAGTCTTTGTTAACCAGTCTGGGTTGAGATACAGGAGAGATCAACTCTGTGCCGTGAGATATACTAGGTACTGGCTGCTGTCGGTGCAGCATGTAGGATGACGACAAATGACTCTGGAGCAGCTGATCTTTGTTCTCCAAGTGAAAAGATTTCTGAACATCGGTCTCCTCGCCAAACAGCATCCGTTCAGAACCGGCCGGGCTACTGCAGTTGCTGCTTTTTATCGAGGATTCCACGCTCCCTGGCTGTTCACGCAACGTTTCCGACTTTTTTGGTGACCGTTTCCCACCCTTCTTATGCGCTGCAAGAGGATCCGTTAGCAGCAGTTGTTGAACGGTGTTTGGAATGTTCTCGACCTGAGAACTGAGAGCGTTCAAGCTGCTTAGACTCGGGTCCATCCTCCTGCTTTCAGGAAGAGGTGACGCTTCCTGACTTCCTGCACCGATATCTGAAGCCGTTCTGATGTCCAAACCTGTTCCGGTCATATTAATACCACCACTGGTATCAGCTCTCTTATCAGTCCCTTTCCTAATTATGTCCAAACTTGGCCCAGGTCCGCACTCAGAAACATTTCTACCATCGCCCGCTGGTTTGCTGCCGTCAGAATTGGACACGGCATCCAAGTTAATTCGCATCGCGTCCATGCACGATCTCGACTCGGTCGCACTCCTGACATCTGCATTCACCCCACCATCCAAAGCAGGAGCCTTGAAGTGGCTATTTGCTAACGTGGTGGACGGGTTTGGGGAGTGCAGCAGCTGCGTCATGGGACCCCTCACATTGCCGGCGAGGGGCGTTTGAAGATAGTGGCTCCCTTCAGGGCTCTGAACCATGGGAGAGGTGTTGGAGCTGTATGGAGGGGACTTAATTTGCTGCTGCTGTGGAGCTGGGGAGTGTGTGGATGCAGGGCTGAACGGTTGGTGGTGAAACTGCGAGGGAGATTTCACCCCCATGTCTGCATTGCTGTATAGGTTAATCTGACCAGCAGCTTGACTGTGGGGTGTTGAGAACTGCCGCTTTTGTGTTGCCTGCGCTTGCTCAAAGCCGGCTGCCACTGCTCCTTGCTGGTACCCGAACCCGCCACCCTGATTACTGTAACTGCCACCACCTCCACCGCTAGGGAATCCAGTTAAATGGGCATCGTACTGCGACATGGTGAACGGGTGCGACTTTGGGTTGTAATGTTGCTGAGACTGAAAAGGGGATGGTGAAGATGACTGGTAGTGCTGCGAAAAGTGCATGGGTGTCGGAGGGTAGTGGGGTGACTGCTGCTGCTGTTGCTGCTGTTGCTGCTGTTGCTGCTGCTGCTGCTGCGAATGTGACATGGTGGACTGCGAGAGGTGTTGAGACAGGCTGGTGGGCGGCTGAGACGTCAGCGATGTCGGGGTTGACGCTGGGTGCTGCGACAGAGGCGTTGGCGCCGGCGGAGGGTGCTGGGAGAGGGGCGTCGGGGCAGGCGGGGGATGCTGGGCACCCCCCGAGTGCTGCAGCTGCACCGTCCGCACGCCCTGCACAGACTGCTGCGATGGTGCCTGCGTCTGCTGGTAGTGCGGCGAGGAGAAGGGGCTGCTGTAGCGGTCCTGCTCATACAGAGCATACGGCAGCGGTGTCGACCGCGGGCCCCTCCACTGCAGCTGCCCCTCGCTGTTGTACTGTCCTATGTAGTTGCCATCTTGGGCCGGGAGGTAATTACCAAGTCCCGTGGCCGACTGCGCGGCCTGCGGTGGCTTGGCCCCGGTGTAGTAATATCCACTGGGATTGTTCAGATAGCTGTGGTACGGGTGCTGGCTGCTGTAGTAGTCCCCCGCCCCGGAGGCAGAAGGGGGCGGTGGCTGCTGTTGTTGCTGTTGCTGCTGTTGCTGCTGCTGCTGCTGCTGTTCGAAGCCACGGTACTGGCCCGTCGCTTGGTAACCCTCTCTTAATCCTCCTGGTTGGGGGTTGGTTATACCCAGCTGCTCGCTGAACGACTGCATTTTCTCTCAAAGAACCTGAAAATGCAACAACACGTTTTGTATAAGCATCGGTTATATGAGCAGCAGCGTCATGTTGTGTCAGGTCTATCGTTGCATCTCCCTCTACAAAAATAACGTATAATGTTGCCCGCTTTCATTTGCAGTTATCATATTTGCATAATATACATATTTGAAGAGCAGTTGGTCTCTAGCACACACTGGCACAAGCAACGTTTTTAAATAAAGTATAAATGTAGCACTTATATTGGCTACGATTAGAAAAAGGCTGGTGGCCATTTTTGTGAGGCTGACACGCAACCATGTGAACCTGCACAGCGCACTGTCCGGCACTGCGTATAATCATCGCGCCCATTAGTTTGTGCTCCAGGGTTAAACGGTTGCCAGAGGAATGTGAGCACGTAGCGCGACGTGACGCACCGATAGCACAGCACCGATAAGTAATGCTCAAACGATAGCCTAAAAATCTATCGCAACGCCCATTGTAATCAATAAACACGTGGATAATCTGCCAGTGTATGCAAGACACATGGGTTTGTCTAAAAAAATCGTGGACAAACCGAAAAATGAACAATAGCAGCTTTCGTACCTTTCTAAAATAAACCTAAAGTCGCCATGGCAAAATCTAAATAACTCCCAGAAACAGATGACTATTGTGCTACCAATAACATGTCCAAGCATAGCCAGCATTGCACATTATAATACCTGCGCGGGAGTCAAGATTATTTATTTTAGGAATTGTTTGAGGCATAAACACAAAATGCATGCTGCTTGATAGCCAATGTTTCATTTCTGGCCATATTTGTATTCATAAATAGCACTACCAAAAGGGAGTATTTGTTTACAGAAACAGCTCTTGACGGTAGCATAATTTTAAGACCATGCCAGAAGCAACTTCTTGGAGGCATACATGTGTGCAGAAGTGGTTTATTGTTGGCATGATTTAAAAATGTATAATGGGGATTAATGCATGTAAATTTGGGTAACCATGTTTCTGGGTTTCACTCGACTGTCTTTCTCAGTGACAGGTACGACTGATTATCATGGAAATCCTTGGTTACATTTTTAAGCCATGCCGACCACTGTACAATAAGCTGCATTTAAAACACTTAATGAGCATATCACAAGGGATTATTTGTTCATGCAGATTATTGAATGAATTGAATGAATCATGATATGAGATCACTGCTTTTCTTTCCTTCACACAGTATACCCCATGATATTTTTACAGAGTAACAATGTAATACAAATTAAAGAATAATACTATCCACACATTTATCATGGACAGTATCTTATGAGGAGCAGACCAACCATATCCTGGCTAATCACTAAAATAAATATATAAGCAAACAATACGCACCAATCTGCAACCAATCAAAAATAAATGAGTGCTATTTTGTTCATCAATTGCAAAATTAGTGCAAGATTGAGCCAAAACCCAAGCATGTAAACACCCCCCCCCCCCGCACCTATCCGGAAAAAAAAATTAATCAGATCCAAAGGATTCTCTTTAATTATAGGTCTCTGCATCTTTGTTCCTCGGCACCGACACGCAGATAAAAATAAATTAACGGAGTGGATATTTTAAAATCCGAACGTCAACATACGCACGGCATAAGGCCTCCTTCGGCCTGCATTCAGTGTACGGTGAAGACTGATATTTTTCTTGGCACAAAACCGTTCTGTGCAAACAAGGCCACATCTCCATACGTCAGGAGGCCCACACCATTGAATGGCGCCAGCGCAGATGTCACACACGCCTACATTTACTATTGTTACCGTCATCTGCTCCCCCCCCCTCCCACCATCCTGTGCGTACAAGTCTCCTGGCAGCGGTGGAGTGACGGGCAGGTTGGGCTGCAATGCCTTGCATTACGCAGACAGTGCACGCGGTAATGAGAAAAGAACCATTGAGGGACCGGTGGACTGGCCAGACGCATCACATACATCGTCGCATGCTTTCAACACAAGTGTAAAAAAACCTCAACAGAACCAGACCTTGCCACTGGCGCATCGCCCCCGAACATCCAAATGCTCAGTTCTCACAGCCCACGCTGAAATTCTCTTCCGCTAGCAACGGCGAGGCAAACCTATGGACAGCTGTTTGCACCAAGTACGACAAAAAAACCCACGAACTGCAAGCAACGGCATGCTTTGTTTGTTCCAGTTATCTAGTACCAAGCGCACACGTTAAATGAACTCTGCATTATAAGAAAAACAGACAATGCAATAATAAAAAAGCATATAAACATGCGAGTCCAGCCAATGTGCACTTGCAGCGCTGAATCTTAACTCCAGTTGCGGTAGTGTGCGGTTGTAACCGCACAACAGCGGCCCTCCTTTGCAACAGCTTTAATAAAGCACCGCGAGACTTCGTACGCACCCCCGCGTGAAGGCAGATTTAATAATACAGCTCCATTGTGCTACGAGACATGCATGCATGCTTGCTTCTGCTTCGTGAAGTACACGAACCGTTATGGAAAGTGGAAGGAATATTCTCGTATGGACACAATCACGGTGTGTTACGTACTAACTTAATTGTATTAACACAGTTATTTGTTAGGATGTTTTTTTATCATTACATACCTGCGGACACTGTGCACCCGACACAATAAGACACGTGATTCCATTCGCCTCATTATCCTCCCCTGTGACCATATGGCACCCTTAGCATTTTATTCCCAGCAGCAGATTCCTTACGTAAAGCTCAAAGGTAAACACGGTCCTTCCTTCCGCAAGCTGCCGATTCACATCTGTTACAACACAAACCGCACTGTATAACAGGACAACATTTGGTATTTCTTACTGGCCATTCACACGAACGTGCTTTAATACGATTTACTCAAGGCTGTTTTGCCTTTTCAAGATGCGTTTACCGTTAATCAAAGTGAGAATTCAGAGGTTAGGAAATCAGTTACTGTCATTGTGAACATAATTTCTGTTCAGATGAAGACATAGCCTATTTTATGTTTATTTCATTGGCTGCTGTATCAATAATAAAATTGCTTATTTTATTAATTCTCTAGGCTGCTGTAACACACAAGGGGTATTTTTTTGCTCTCAGAAAACACACGAGAGCACGAACATTTGACCAAAGCAAAATCGACTATGGTGGTGGCACTATTTAAGGATGCGCAGATTCAAAGGCAGCCTACATTTGCCCCTCCCACGACAAAAGCACTACTTGCAAAATCCCTCCGCGGGGAAAAAATGTGCCGTGTGTTAGCCCAATGGTTGGGTGGTCTCGTGGAGAGCAATATTTACCAGCAACCACCCAGATTGCAGTCTTCCAAGTGAAGCCTTACATGACCCACAATGTTTGTCAAATTAGGAGAAATTTATTCCAATTTCTCTGCTCAACATAACAATGTACGACGATATTTGTCCAGAATAATGATTTGCCTATTGTGAGTAAAAACTACACCCAGGACGTGAACAGTCTGTTCATCCACATTTATACTAGAGGGAGGACAGCACTGCGTATTTCCTACAAATATATCGGCACGTAGCTCAATGTTGCCGAGCCGCAGACTTAATGCGCTTGACTTTTCTAAACGAAAGGCGGTTTTGTACTTGGCATCGACCTCCTCAGTTGACTAATCTTAAAAGAAGTGCCAACCTCAATGCCGCGGAAACAAAGGCAGCAGCAGGGCACAGTGCTGGGCTATATCTACCTTCTGGTGTGCAGCCGGGAAATGTGTGCCACAGGCCCAACGGACCAGAAAGAGGGGGTCTTGTCTTTGTTGTTGCACATTGCCTTTTGAGACTGGAAACCCACAAGGAGATGCAACTTAGGAGGCGATGGAGGTAAGCTCAGCTGCTGCACCTTGTACCAACATAATCAAAGTCCTCAGCCCAAAGCAAACTTCTTATATTTTGTCTTAAGAGCCGCTTTGCACGATTTGAAAAGCCTCAAAACATATAGAATAGGGCAAGACAATGTATTCATCCCACACACAGCCATGAGAAGCAGTACCTGCTCAACTGGCCTGATTTGATTACATTCCCCCTCCACTTGTGGTATTTGGCACACACCGGCGTCATTTCCCGTGCACTTTTGGGCATGCATCAAATGCTAAATGTGCCCTTTACCGGTGCTTTATCACAAAACGCCTCCATCTCATTACAAATTTTAAATACAGCATTAAAAAAAACATACTACAACACGCAGCTTGCTCGGTCACACAATATCAGGATATTCTGTGGAAATGTCGTCGTCTGCAGCGCTTTATTTGCAACGTAAGGAAGGGCTCTCATAGGGATTTCATACATTAAAAAATTCTGCGATGTTTTAAAAGTTGTACACTCAAATTTGACGAAGGTAACAGCAGCAAATGACGCTTTGTCATGTGTATTTGTCTTAACCCTTAAACGTTTGGGCATGTTTGTAGAATATTCATGACGCACCCCAGTTCATGTTTTCCCCCTAGCTTCCTCCTAAACGTGTGCCAGTCCGATCATGTTTTTTTCTTGTTAAAAATCCTTAGACTTGTTTTTCACTCGGCAGCCTTTTAAGTGTTAAGTCACATTGTACATCTAGAAATGCAATGCAGTACGCGTGCGTGCGCGCACACTAGAATAACCGCATTAGCTACAGATTTCAGATCCCAGCAGCAATGTCCATCGCGCCATGGCACGTTTGCTCACATTTACCCAGGAATTGCCAATGAATCGTACAGAAGAACAGACTGCATTTGCCAAAGCGCCTATTCAGGTGTTCCGTGTAATGACAATATACAAAGCCGTTTGTATATTGTCCAATTTGTGCTTTTTTCTCGGCAGGTCACTTAAGTGGTCAAAACATTGCACTGTGATTGTTAAATGCTGTAATTTTATAACGCTGTAATTGTACATTGAATACTGGAGAGGTATGCCTCGGAGCACAAAATGGACATTTAAAAAAAAAAACAATTATTTTCAAATAAAAATCCCACACGCATGCGCGCAGGAGAATGCCATATTTATAGAAAGGTCGATAAAAAAACACACAACCGCACACTTCAGCTTAAACTCGCCCCCTGCCTTCATATTATGGCATTCCACTAGGTCTCACTGAAGGCAATAACACACAAGTTGCCATAGCAATAACGGCTCCAAAGTCGCATGCCGCTCATCGTCCCGATGCTGCGTGGATACCACGTAAGGCAATCATTTCATTTACAGCCCTTTGTCAATCCACTGCTGAATGAAATCTGCTCCACGCTCATGTTGATCACTGGGGTTGTTTGACAATACTTCACCAAGTGTGGGTTGGTGAAGCAAGGGAGAAAGGCCAGAACCGGTTTACTCACTGCTAGTCTAGTAGTAGGTTTTTACCCTTTCAACTGGTACACAAAACTGACACCTTTATACAAGGCATCATGTTTGCAATAACCACAACACAAGCAGTCAAAATGCAAACAAAAAGAAAACTCTAATGATGATAATGATATGCACTGTCCTTGAAGTTGATTGGTCCACACCCGAGACAGCTTTTCTTAGAGCCTAGTCTCCATTGGTGTTGGACCAGATGACGCCAAAAGGCGTACAACTCAAAGACAGCACACTATCAGAGTATTGAGAGCTCGGGGTAAGCATTTACATTATGAGACCTCCTTTACCAGTGGCAAAATATAGTAATAGGTTTTTACCCTTTCAACTGGTACAAAAACTGACACCTTTATACAAGGCATCATTGCTAGTCCTTGGGCCAGAGTAGAAATCGGTACCACTTAAGGTCTTAAACTTTAGTACCAAATTTTTGCACATGGCTAATGATAATTACTTGACAAACTAATTTCAAATGGTTATCACATCATTCGCTGTCATTGGCCACATCTAGAAATGAAAACCACAAATGTTATGCGACCTTGGGGGTGGTACTGACAAGTGAAACATCGGGTCTAGGCTCATGGACTTTAACAGCCGTAGTCAGGAATCAAACTCTGGTCGCTGGATTTGTAGCGCAGTGCACATATCACTGCATCACCAGGTAAAAGCACAATAAAAAAAATCGGCAGCTCGTAAAAACATGCCTCATGCAGACAAATGAAGGATTTTTTATGAGACGTTCAGCAAACAGTAGGAACAAAGCAATACCTTGTGTCTCTGTAAGGCTCTGACTGAATTTACAGGTTCTAAGCATTGATGACAGTACTGTAGGTTTCCTACCATGCTAAAAAACATTAATCTTAGTCGTAGGATGCGACTGCTGGCCATTAAATACACAAACACCATTTTTGTGATCCCCCAATTCTTGAAGCTGTCTGGCAATCGTAAAAATAATAAGCTTGTTTGACACGGCCATGCTCAAGATTTTGATGTCGGAGACACAATATGCCCATTTAATCCAGGTTGCCACATTTCACTTGCCGAGAAGGAATACAATTTCATAGCTGAATACAAATCTCGTATGTCCACAGTACATATTATTTTTAAAATCACGAGTTTTTTGTACACCCACTGGACATAGGGTATACACTATGGTTAAGCTTTTAATGATTGCACATACTTATTAATGTAGGCTGCCATCAGGCAGTGTTGTATCTGTGGACAGCATTACATTGAGAGCAAGCTGAACTAACTGAAATACATGCGACAGTCAATTTTAGCACAAGTATTTTCCGTCTGTTTTTCCAACCTCATCCAAGTTTTGCCCTATATTTAGCAGCGGAAAGAAAATTATTGCAATCAGTGGAAACGTGTAAAATCTATTACGTAAATGCATGTAATATTACTGAAATGCCAGGAATCGTTCAATTGGCATGAAGTGCAATGGACAGGCAACAATGGGTGGCCTCATTAACCACGGTCTATGGTAGTTCAATGTGTTTCAGTTGTTAAGTACTGTACATCAATTTCAGATTCCGAGTAGGCGTATTACAGGATTGTCATGTGTTATGCATATAAAGCAGGGCACTCTTATGCAAAAGCAATAAACAGCCATGGTCTCTCCATCGCTAAATGAAGGCATGCGCCAAAGTCATTGCCATCAATAATGGTCCTGTGAAGATATCCATCTCACTCCGGTGTACCGCATCGCTCCATCTCCATGGTGGTCACTCTCAAGCACGTTTCCACCTCTGGCTACCGTTCTTTCACCAGTTTTGTGGCTCGGCCATCATTCTTCCTCAATTTGCTATGCGCCAAGTTCACCTTCTCAAGTCAATACAATGGCTCTGATCTGCATTGGTTCACGGATCCACACACTTCTCTCGCAGTGTGATTCCGAGCATGCAATCTGCCACGCTGCTTTATGCTTTTGTTCCATTTTCTTTGTCAATGTCAATGTTCCTTATTCATACATCAAAGTGGAAAAATGCACCGACTGAAAACGTTCTGCTTCTTCGATACCGACCGGTAAGCTGCTTTATACACAAAGTTCAGCTTTCCAAAAATAACTCCATGCACCTCCAATTTTTGCCCCTTTCATACTTTTTATCCCAATCCACATAATTTTCACACCTCCGATTAGCACGCTGCTAAGGAAGTTCAACACACATACATTAAAAAACTTCCCCGGGGCATACAAATTTCCGCATTTTGAGTTGTTTCTCCAAGCAATACAGGGTGACCCAATGTACAAATCATGTTTCAGTGGCCATCCAATATCTGGACATAAAAAAAATGGTGACAAAAGTATGCAAATTAAAGCGTTTTTCTTTGTTTAAAGCATGTTTTATCTTCAATCTTTGAAACTGTACCCCCCCAAAAATCTTTCCTGAATGTGGCACCAGCTTTATTATTTCCAAAATCCCATTGTATTTTACGATTATTTACTCACTAAATAAGCAGGTTTCCCAAGAGCAATGGGCACCACCTCTGTTTTTCTTCAAGTGTTATCTCTGATGAAAATAAAGGGCGGACAAAACACTGGCTCACTCGGCAAAAATTCCGAGTCGCAGGTTTCATCTCTTTTGTAAAATTGTCGCCACATCGGCGCGATGCTGCAATGGGTCGAAAACGTTTTTATTATCGATACATCTCAAAAGGGCACTTTTGCAGTAATGGCAAACAATGTCCCTTTTGTGAATCCCAACACGTGGTTACAGGGCATTGTTCTAATGATGATTGTGTCAATGGTAATATGCCCTCAAGACAAGTTGTGTCCAATCCATTGGATCTATAAAAAGCAACACATCGTTTTGTGGCGCACCATCATCATCGGCGGCATTACTGCTACGTGTCTATCACGCACTTTTCTTTACATCAGATCTACAATGGCATAAATACAATTGTTTATGCAATACAGCATCACATGAAATGCATGCATTTCCTGAAAATTGCACCAATAAGAACACCAGTCTGCATAGCAATGAGATCTGAAGAAAGTGTTTCTTATTGCTCGTTACATATCCCTAATGGTCTCAGGCACTGAAGTACAGAACAATTCTCCTTGTGTCAGACCTAGCGAAAGTATATCCCCTGCTCTTTTGAAGACCGCATACAGAGCTTGTAAGCATTTATTTTTTTCAATTGAAATTATTTACACACGGTAGGTACAATATATTGCATATAACCAGTTTACTGGGACATTTTTCTTATCTTTAAAGAGATCCCTACATATTTCAAAATACCACATCTATACCCAACGGTAAATCCTTTCGTATTATGGCATCATTTATACTCAATGATGTATGTCATATTGTACCTATAATTTTTTTAATTAGATGTATGAAGGGCACTTGAGCCACGGAAGCTTGAAGATGAAATCGTCACTCGTAGGGCCCGATTGCCATCATGGTGGAAACTTTTCTACCTGCTATTGGGTAAAAAGGCTGCAAATATTTCTAAAAAAAGGTCACGGCTTAAGGCGAGCCAATTGAGGCTTGGAACACCATAACCTAACTGGGACTCGGCTTTTGTATTTCATGGAACTCCAGAAAACACATCCCATCAAAATGATAATTGTTTACTTTAATCCTTAGTATCTGCATGTTGTTTGGACACAAGCCAAACGTGAAATAGTTTTGGTCAAGGCATGTGATCTGTGAAGAATTTGACCAGAAATTTCTCACTTTTGCTTTGTAAAGTGAAATATTTGTCCAAAATGGGATTGACACAGAGTCCTTGTTTTTATCAAATTTCTCCATCATTAATTACCAAATCACTCAGAACGTGAAGAATCTAATCAGATTTTAGAAACTAAGCGGGGTTGTTGCATGGCTCATACACTTGATGGGAGACTGCTTGGGAACACCAGAAATTGTACGCTTGCTCTGCAAAGTGGCCAGAAAATGGCCGTACTTGTTTCCTCTCACAAACCAAACGTTTACAAATTAGCGGACCAAACATTGGAATGCAGGACCTTCCGTAAAAAGGGTTTTAGCGGACCAAACATTGGAATGCAGGACATTCCGTAAAAAGGGTTTTGAGAAATTGTGAGGGTTTCCTGGGCATATAAATGTCTTTCTTACTATTATACGAGCACTATGCCAATATTGTGATATAGGTGCCAGCAATATTGGAGGATTCAAGACATTCATTTATTGAAGAACATTTTATATTAGGTTGCCGTTTGGATTCGCAGTTCTTTCTTCAATGGCTCCACCCCTTCAAGAATCAGTGCCTTGGATTTACAATGGGATAAGCATCAAGAGGAGGTAATATCTGAACTGTGTGGAGGTCACAGGAAGAATAGGTTAAATCAGGGGATTTAAACTTGAATCTTGGGGTCACCCATCCACAGTCAAAGCTTTACATATCAGTGACAGAGCAGGTAAAACAAAAATGTGATATTGCCATTAGCACACACAGCACTTATGCGAATTCGGTTGATTCAAAGCAGGAATGCGGCACTGTTGTAAGAACGGGGTTTTGCGAGCACTGCTGGCCTAGAAGGTTATTTCCGGTAGAAGAGTACAGTTACATGCGATGGATTTTTTTTACAAGCAGCCGAGGAAGAAGTACGTAAAAAAACCTTGAGGCAAGTCTGGGTATAGCTGACCGAGCCCAATCTTCTCCCCAATACTTTCACCTTTGTCGTATTGCAGTAATGCAGCTAAAATAAGCACAGGTTTAAAAAAATTTTTACACATGAACGTTAAAACTGATGTTGGTTTTTCTAAAGCCAAGGTAATCTTTTACATTTTAATGATGAATTTCCCCTTTGTAATGAAAATCCAGGATGCCAACTTCACACTATAATTATGCCATTTATTTACTCAGGAAATATATAGTCGAGTTATTTTCCAGAGGGTCTTCTACATTGTGATGTTTGGTCATTGCTAGGGATGTGATTATGCATCGCGTCACCATTTAATATTGACTTTTAAGCCTTGCAATACAAGGATTGAATGTCAAAAGAATCAATAATTATTTGACTTATGCAAATTCTGTTGATGTAACATTTATGCTCACAGAGTGAACTGTACAAAGGTACAGACAAACGTGAGAAAATACGAATGACGCAGGAAAAGAGACCAAAAAAATACCGATTCTGGCACAATCACTAGTCTGAATTCAACAAATCACTGGGAAGGCGAATCGTTTCACCCCCCTAAGCAACACCAGTAATGAGTGTATAGGCAGGTGGGAGGAAACTACATAGCATACGGAGAAAACCCCACGTGTACACGAGAGAATGGGTGACACTGGCCACTGCCGTGTCCTGGATACCCCCACTGCCCCACACCTATAAAACCTGTCAAGCCCTGGTGGGGTCACCCTTACGAGTACTATCCAGGCTTCAATAGCCCATTGTCTAGACGGGAAATTCAGATGTTTTTCTTCACCACTTCTCAACGGCACAGTATTTCATTTCACAAAAACCTTCCCATTATCCACGTTAACCGTGAATGTTATGCTATAATTTTATATAACCACATGTTTAGATTGACCATAAATTTGTTTTAACAAGTCAGCGATTTAGAAACCACAATAAAACTACTTTTACATTTAAAAGAAAAAGTTTAAAAGAGGAAGCGAATATATTACCAGCAGATGAGTTACAAGCATGGAGACATTTCCAAGAGAGGCCTGGAATGCAGTAACGTTTATTTTTACTGCAAACAAAAGAATCGCTCAGTAGGAGCAATAACGACTATCAACTGAGCTGGTCACAAATGTGGCTTAGCCCACATAACATTGTGAATGAAACATTCAGACAGGAGATGTAAATACAGCACAAACATGTATTGACTGACCTCATGTAGTGGTAAGAATCCACATGAGTGGTCAGCAAGGTCCCAAAGTGCACTTCAAGGGTCATACACTGTAATGAAAAAGAAACATCAGCTTGCACAGTGTCTTGTGGTCATTACAAAGTCCATGTCTCCCTGCTACAACAAGCTAGAGTAGTACTTATCTCCATTGGTGACCGAGACAGTGTTTTAGAAATTAGACGCTCGTTTGGCGGGAGAATTACCGCTGTCAAGTTCCCACAGAGCAGTTCTCGTTTTACTGAACCTCGATGGATGATGAGCTAAACCGATAACCCCCCACCGGTCACCATTTGAACTCACAGCTTTTCTGTTTGGGAATCAGGAAATCTGACAAGGGAGTCACAAGCAACCTGAATTCAGTAACAGGATGCAGTCCAAATCGAAGCTCAATTAAGATACGAATCCATCAGAAGCAGGAATGTTGAACAAGCATTGTTTAATCGATTATTTTATTTTAACGTCTTCTTACTTTACACGCAATTGGTGATACTTTGCAGTTGATACTGTACTCCAAAATAAAATGTACAGTACTGAGTTAGGCAAAGGTATGTGAAATATTCATGTCGGCACCAGCCATTCTACTGTTGTTACAGCAACTACAACCACGTGAATCTTGAAATCAATGTGCGCGACGTTGTACAACGGTGAATATGTGAAAGTACTGTACGCAAAATAAATAATGCCCATCACGGTTACGTTGACGTGGCTGCACTACAGCACAAATGTGCGGTGCCGACACACATTTAGCAAGTGCATTCTTGCGGGCTCCCTGTGAGGAATGCAAATGTAACCAGACCCTCCTGACAGCTCCATTTAAACCCCCTTTAATGTGTAGGTGGGGTAGTAGAGTGGTGGCACAGTGATGAGTCCACTGCACCATGAACCCAGAAACCTACTAAGTTGATTCCCCACCTCGGCAACAGCAACCGAGAATGATATTTGAAGCGGTCCATGCGCCCTGCCACCCTTCTTCACCAAACCACTCCAAACCAGTTTGGAGGACATTTCAACACCCCCCCCCGCCCGCCATAATCGACAGGCGTGGGGAGAATTTCATTCACCTGGTACGCTAATATACTCAGCCATAATGAAACCAATTCACCGAGAACCTGCCTGCACATCCTCTCGCATGAGTTGGTAGCAATACAGCTGCATTTTATAACTGCAAAACGATCGTGATGATAATGCCTTGCAATAGTGCCTTACATTCTTGACTTGGCGATGACAATTCACAAGGTGTTTTCAACCATTGGCTTGTCTGCCGAGTGCACCCATGAGCTTCAGCACTTTTACACAGGTATAAAAGTTACACATCCATGCCACTGTGAGCATAAACACAGCACAGTAGACGTACTAGCTTTATAGAACTGGCTGGCTATTGTTGCCTGCTGCTGTAACATTAAACCCAATTACGCCACTTTCCAGTCGAGGCCAATGCCACGAGTCACAAATACTGTAACCTACAGATTTCGTGTCACAGTCTCCCCTAAACCTATTTTTTTCACACCCTTTCGTGTTTTATATTTTTTGTCTTTGTGATTCTTCCTCCCCCCACCCCCTTCTTCCTCGCAAGAATGTCCTTCCTCAAGATAGTCTTTTATCTGGTTAAAAAGGGATTTGATGGATGTATTTGCGCCTATTACTTAACGTGGCCTAAAATTCTCACTCATGCCGCTAAGGGGTTCATTTAATCACAGCACAGCACGTATTGTTGTGCAATCGCGTTCTTAATGGCCTGTATACCGTACACAAGGCCCTTTAGCTTTCACGTTATGAAGTGGACACTCGTGTCCAGCCAAAGATGACAACATCAATTCCAAGTTCCTCCGAAACGTTACATTTACAAATTGTTTAGGGGGACAATTGCCTCTGACTAAAATCACCCGGGATGGGTTCTATCCCCCGTAAGACTTCAGAAAGCTTATCAGGTTTTGAGCCTGGATAATGGGCGCCCAGCCAGCACAAACAAACAGGTTTTGTAGGCGCTGCAGGCAGCAGAGGGCAGTGGTTAAAATTCCATTGTTATGTACTCAGCCCCCCCCCCCCGCTCTCATCCAGTGGTGAATTGACAAGCCGGGGTAGTTGTACGTGCAAGACAATTGTGCAAACGAATTGCCGCCTTTAAAAAAAAACACTCGTCCCTCTAAATATAAATACACCGAAGCTATAATAAAAAAAAAATGTCACGCTTGTCAAATCGGACTTTCACATTTTAAAAAGGGTACATTCTCTCTTTTTACGTTATTTTCTCATTTCCACTTTCACACATGCCCGTGAAGTAATAATCTGGTCGCGTGATATATGAGAGCTGGCGTTATACCAGAGCTTTGATCCTTTTTTCAATGTATCTGTTTACACGATACAATGCATTGACATGTATGTGTTGTTATGAGAAACATGCATTTCTCACGGGTTGATATTATGAATGTACGCTTTTTTCTTCCAAATCCGTACCGAAATGTTGTACATAACATACTTTGAATTTGAGATCTCCCCTGCAAAATGTATATGTCGGTGTGTATGGGATCCCACCGACGTTTCGAGCGTTGCGGTGGCCAGATGTTTACTACCTCGCCTGGTACGCAGGAGGTCGTGAGTTCGATCCAGACCCTGCTGTATATTTGGATTTTGCATGTTCTCTCCGTGGTCGCGTGCATTTTTCTCCGGGTCCTCCGGTTTATCCCTCCACAATTAGAATCAACATCACCACGCGTTCAGAGCATTTGGCTGATATAAATGTCCACGTGATAAGCCACTTTATTAAGCTATCATTTGTGACCAGGTTGCTTATAAAAAAAACTTTCTCAGTGGGCCTTACCTGCTAAGATACATGTTTTAATAGTTCACGTACTGAAAATATAAACCACGACGACAGTATACAACCCAGAGTATACAGCCTTAAAGTTACACGTTGTTTTGAGGACAGTAGTAAAACTAGACGTGGGTCAAGAGTAAGGTTAAATGTGTCATGGTCTTAGATTTAAATGACAGCAAGATGAATCTCTTTGGTCAAAATAAGTGTGCGTGATGCCAGCAAGATAATTACCGATATAAAAGTTAAATGTGGTGGACAACAGAGAGGTGAAGTATTTCGCAACAATAAAGATTCCATATACAGCTATCCACGTTTCAGGCCATCAGTAAAACTGAGTACAGTAACAATAAATGATTGGTCTTACATGTGCTTACTGTTGTAACGTTGTGTGACGCTGCGAGTCAGCGGTGGCGATCCAAAAAACATTGCAATGTGTGGTTACATCAACCCCGGTAATGGTGAAATACACCCGCAATGTCTCACGACGGTCAAAGTTAACAATATTACGGAGATAAGTCGTTTGAATGCTGGTGTGCAAGGGGGCCGAGATCCACCACCCCCTTCTCTCTCTCGTCTGTGGTAAAATCTGGGCCTTTCCATGAGGATGTGACTCATCGCCACCGGTGGTGGGTTGGTGGTGGTGGTGACCTCAGCCTCTTGCGTGCAACGCACTTGCCCATCCGCCACGGTTCCAAGCGACACGGCCACAACCGATTCCCATTAAACCACTTGCGAGGGTGACAACAGAGGAAGCAACAACAACAAAAACATCCACCGCTAATTAAACGCAGACGCGGAGAAGAAAAAAAAGCGTAGCGTAGGAATCGAGAGCGAGCGAGGCCTGTGACGCACCGCAGCTCTCTGCAGCGAGCGACACGCAAAGTCGACAAATCGACCACGCCAGCAACAGTCGCAGTAACCACATCCAAGCGTGACCACATGCAAGCGAAGACAACCACACAATAGTGTGTTTAATATAACAAGGGGAGTAATTGGGAGAGTTCTATTGCGAGCAAGGCGAGTCGCCACGCTTGACGAGCACACCCGCTGTTACACTAAACATTAGATGTTAGCCAGCGCCGAGGCGGGGTGCCCCACACACGCGCGGGGCAGACGAGGCCTGCGACTCGTTGCAGATCGCCACGCTTCACACGCAACCATTTCACAGCAAACCTCGCACGAAGGCACCCACACCGATGATAGCGAGAAGAACAGAGTGTGTGAATGGAGGAGTGTGGAGGGAGAGAGAGAGCAGCGCGGGGCTGGGTGCGTGGGGTCACGTACGCGACTGCGGGAGCGCGACTCGGCCCGTAGCAGGCCCCGGACATCACCGCCTCCGCCTCCTCCACCTCGCCTCTCAAATCCCGTGCTCGCCAACAAACCTACTCCTCCCCGCCACGACTACGAACCATCACTCGTTCGTATTGGTCCACGCCGATTCAACAGCCGTATCGCTTTCTCGATCGCGCCTCGCGGACGCCGCATGAGCCGCAGCGCCAGGTAAGAGCCGCGCGGCTCCCGACACAACTACGACTACTGCCACCACTACTACGACGACGACTAATAATATTTTAAAATAAACGACCGCCTTGCTGCATTCGCGCTATGGCGAACGTCGCCGCGTCACGCGAGGTAACCGCATCGGTAACGTCTGCTATGATTAATGTATCCTGTGCTGGTGGTTGATGTTGTTGTTGGTGGTGTTGGTGGAGGAGCGCGCTGCTGTTTATTGACGCCGAGGGCGGCGCGCGCAACAAAGAGCGCGGGGGGGGGGAGCGCGGGCGGGGGGGGAGACAACCGGAAGGGGCGGGGCTAAGAACGCGGGAGGCGGGCGCGGGCGGCGAGACAACCGGAAGGGGCGGGGACTAACAACGCGGGAGGGGGGCGCGGGCGGCGAGACAACCGGAAGGGGCGGGGACTAACAACGCGGGAGGGGGGCGAGAAAGACGACCGGAAGGGGTGTGAGCGAAGAGCTCGGGCGGGGGGGACAGCGAGGCGAACAGAATGGGCGGGGCTTAAGGACACGGGGGAGGGGCGGGAGCGTGGGTGGGCCGGAAAAGGCGGAGTTCAGAGCTTGGGGGCGGGGCGAGGCGACCGGTGGGGGCTCGAGGCGCGAGGGGGGCGGGGCGAGGCGACCGGTGGGGGCTCGAGGCGCGAGGGGGGCGGGGAGGAAGCGGCAGCCGAAAAAGGCGGGAGAGCGGCTGAGCGCGCCACAGCCGGAACAGCAGCGGCGGCGGCGGCTACCATTACACGAGTGTCGACGATTTTTTTGCCTCAAGATCACTTTTATTGTGCATCAGCGATGCATGGACAGGCTACACGAGTTGCAAAGTGTCTGTGAACCTACAGGTTTGTTTAATAAAAAATATTCTATCTTACGCGTAATAATAACTCAACAAATTCCTCACAAACACTGCCTTTAAAGGAAAACATGTCAATAGGCGGACGTTTCTGATAATAGCCCTTCACATCACACGGATTATTCCAGGCACGATTTGACGCATTGTACCGTGAGTGCAGTCCAAAGATTGAATCTGAATCGCGAGATTGTTCAGGACTCCCGCCCGTTTTAACCCGTTCATCGCCGCGGTGGGGGCGCGCCAGCTCCTCGTTTTCGCGCCAAATCTCCATCGCGACAGCCCCTCCCCCCGCCCCATCGATAGATAACCCCTTGACCCCCCCCCATCACAGTGCAGCCCCGCCCCTCTTCCACGCATCACGTGACATGCCGAGTCCCCGCCCCTCGTCAGAATGGCTCCGCCCCCACACACACGTCACTTGGATTCTAGATTTGAAGCTTTTCGTGACTGCAAGTATTCATATTTTTAGGTTTTTTGGTAAAGTCACGGAGGTAAAAAATAAAAATGCATAAAAGTAAAATATATTTATAATATAAAATATATTTTATAATATATTTTATTTTTATTTAACTTTTTTTAATTTTAAACCTAAAAACACGTCACTTGGACACTGGCCAAGCCTCGCCCTCGGTACACGTGAACGTGCCACACACGAGCCACGCCTCTTCCCACCACGTGACACCTACAGGTCGGTCCTTCCTTCCCACCACGTGACACAGGCCCCCCACTCCCTTTCCACCACGTGACACCCACGGGCCCCGCCCCTCCCCAACCACCACGTGACACCCAAGGGCCCCTTCCGCTAACTGCGTCACACCCGCAGGCCCCGCCCCCGGTCACGTGGCACCGACGGCCCCCGCCACTCGCGCGGTGCCTGCGAGGAATTCCAAGCGGTGTCTTAAGCCGGCCTTCACTCGGCCCCAGCAATGTATTACCAATAATACTACCACTACTAATTACATACAGCAAGCTACACTAACATGGCCCAACACTGGTACTAATAGACCCGCAATAGCCACGGCCCTCGTCACGGGGGCAGCAGAGAAACTCTCTCCAAGCCACCACTTTAAGGATAAAGTGGTGGCTTGGAGAGAGTTTCTCTGCTGGTGCCAATACACGTGAGTGGCCACAGGAGTGGCCACTCACGTGTATTGGCACCATTGCAATAGAAGTCCTATGGGAGGTGTGGTTGTGAATTCGGTGCTGACTTCGTGGACGGAGTTCTCGCAGCTGTCAACCCAGACGGGTTACTCCGTATTCTTGTCCAGGGAAATAGGGAAATCGACTTTTCAGGTCCATACCGCGTACAGCCTTTAAATGCTGAAAAACTTTTTTTTGTCTGTTTCTCCCTTGTGATGGGACTTAGTAGAGATAAAGTCTCCATTTATAAGGGCACGGGGTGAGTAATAATGTCTGAATTGGTCTTTAATAAGGTAGGGCACTGATAAGGGTTTGACAGGTATGAGTTCTACAATACTGTAAAATTAAACCACAGTCCACCAATGGATTGAGGCCTCCCATACTTTAGCGTTGGTTAGTGTGGGTTGGTGAAGGGTGGTTCATATCAGAAAATTGATCCTGGAAGAATCCGATGAGCTATGAAGCTCTTTTTCACAGATGTATATTAGGGGCTTGTCAGCGATTTAATAATGACAATACAAAACAACAATAGCAGTTAAAAGTATAGAAAATGTAAGTCACTTCAAATAAAGTACTGCATATTCTGTAGGTACACAAATTGACATTGCCACTGATGTGAGCCGTGGCTGAGAATCGAACTCAGATGCCCCACGTAGAATGTTCTCAACATTGCCCCAATGACCCCAACGCCCTCGTTCAATCCCGTGGCCCCTGTGTAGATGACCAAAAACACGGGGCGTCTTGCCGATTGTCACTCGCCTCGTTAAAGGGCACGGGCCAGTAATTGTCTTCGTCATTACATTATAACTGATGAATCAAATTAAGCCATAATATAGGTTTTATTTTGGGTTAGATCGCGTAAATATACAAATGTGTCGTTAAAACCCGTCCGTCACGTAAACAGAACGTGGCCAATTCGTCACTAGTACAGCACTTACCGGTGTGTTGGAGAGCCAAGCCACAACATTTACAATCTGAGTACGACGTTTCGCTAGTAATTACAACTAGCTTCATCAGTATCAAATGAAGTTGTAGAAATAATGACGTTGTACACCGCAGCAATATGTCGTCACGCTTCTTACAACGTTAATAATGGTGCAGCCACTGCAATGATAGCACTGAACAGCACTGTGTTTATTTGCATAATAACACCAGCACATCTGCATATTAAAATTTCCGTAATGCATCCTGTAGATAATGCGATATTGTTTAGTCCTCTCATCACTGCTCTGTCAACTGCATAATAGCATCATCTTATTTTGCGTCGCCTTAATTGCATTTATATATATATCTTAAATGCACTCTCTATCCACTGCTGGCTGCTGTATACATTGTCCAACACCCCCAACACTCAACAGTTCAACCCGATGTGACATCATCGATTTGATCAGCAACCTTCCCAGTTTTCCTTTGACCAACTAATTAGAATGCCATTAAGTCCACCCTAAAGAAATCTCACCTCCCAGTAGACAGTTGGGAAGAAGTGATCTAAGACCGCTCTAGTTGGCGAAGCCTATGTCACATCTCTTGTGTCACTGTTTGAAAGGCAGCGAATTTCAAAAGCCCAAAAGAAGGGGTATGATCGCAACAACCATTGATCTATCGCTGGTGTTATCCACTGGTCTGGAATGTCCTGGCGTCTGCGGGTTCAGAATCAGACTCCACAGTCAGATGAGAACCCACATAATAAGTGCCGAAACAAGCGCGTACAAACGACATCTGACTCCTACGCCCCGAACACAACTAGACTTCGTTGCAGAGAGAGCACATCAAGGGCCTCCATTGTCGACTAGAGCAGACGCCCATCATCACCACTTGAGGAACAGAGCAGTATGGAAGGTGATAGGCCGCTGAAGGGATCTTGCACATTGAACGATTTAGTGACGGTAGGGAGGACCTTATTGTCAGATATCCTTCAGCATTCATCCTAGGTGCAGGCCTGGCTTGTAAGGGAGATCTGGCTTGAATATAAAAAGTGTACAGTATATATATAAATCCGAATGTTAAGAGAAGCGAGCTTTACGAGTATACAACAAAAATACCCGTGTGAAATTAAATATTAATCATTTACAGGGGCCCATTATATCTCCATCTTTTTTTTTTACCATATATAGCCAAATACATAATGCCAAACAAAAATGCTAATTTTACTTTGCACAAAGAAATTCAAGTCATCACACAAAAAAGATAATAATAAAAATGTCATCAAGCATTCCTGGAATTTCTTAGCTTGCCAGCATGATAGCTGCTAAAATATTTATATTAACATTTGTTCATATAAAGAGAGGCCAGACATAATTGGTGCAATTAGCGTGAATACGTAAATATACATTATATTTCTACAGGCCTACCTTATGTATGATGTGCAAACTATCACTAAAGCTTTCTTGCTCTCTCAGTAGAGTGTGAATTTGCGTTTGATTGCGATGAATTAAAAATAAATTATAATTTGCAGCGCTTGGTCAAGCTACTGCCAGATAAAAGCCTCCCTCACACCATGTCAGTCAATTGGGCTATTTTTCCCTATTTCCCCGTGTTGGTCAGTACTGATTGGTGAATGGGGGTGCGCCCAAGACCTTCGCTCTCACCTTCGATGAGCACGGTTGGCTTCGTATGGTGTGAAAGAAGTTCTACATACATACAAGACAGATTCTGATATCAGGCACCACTCATATTAGTCGTGGCCAAGTGGTGAATCAAACTCAAAATTGCTGGAATTCAGTGCAGTGTGCTAACCATGACTCCACCACTCCACCCTCGCTATACATTGTGTTTGGCCGAAATCTAGACTTTACCATTTCATTCCCATTTATGCTCATGCCTTCTGCATGTGTGAGCGCTGTGTTCATATCGGTAGTCATTTGTGAGATAAAACACAACCATCTGTGCTTGTGGCTCAATGAGACCTGCATGCAACCTATACAGTATTGTAATTTTCAATTTGATGAAACTCATGATATTACGTTTTCCAATCTTCACTTACCTTCGTGATGTGGTACGTCTGTATGGAAACAGTGTCCTCACTTTAATTAAAACAAATTAACAATTCAGTTAATTTTAATTTCAATTATGAAGGCGCACCTCCAGAAATGTTAAATTGTAATCAATGGGTATGTTTTGGATAATCACGGTAGCATAATTATAAATGGGATTTCATGAATAGCCTGAGGTAAGTGTAATGATAATTACCGTGTTTACTATTCAGCGCAGTTTTCTGGATGCCTGAGAAGGCCTGCAGGCAGATTATATCTGCACTAAAATAATATTTTAAGAATCTCTGTCGTTCAGAATTAATTGATGCTACTGAATGGCATCTTTCATGCACACTACTGAGGTTACATCTTGTTATCATGTCTTGTTGCCTCGTTTAACAAATTATTGCGTGGTGTCGCATTTAAAGTGGCGCGCAAGCACGAAATAGCAACAACAACACATTCCTCAATAACTCTCCCTTCAAGGAAAAATATATACAATAATAGGCGACGTTTTGGGCAACGACCCTTTTTCATAGACTTTTCTTTCATCTGTCAGCACACCAATCCGGATCGTTCCAATGTGGTCCACACAAATGAATGTGCCCTCGTGCTTAAACGAGCCTTGCGTGGCCCAGGGCCAGTGACGGAATTCCACAATTCCCAGAATGATCTCAGATTAATTGCGCGCACATCTCACTATGGGCATTTCCCCGTGTACTGTTTGTTGCTGACCGTAGGACGCGTTTGGCCTTTGGGCATGTGTATGCTCTGCAAGTGACACACAAAACAACACACGTATACTGTGCTGTTTTGAAGAGAGTCAATTCTGCCTGTGCTCCGTTGCCACGGATCGTCAGTCGACTCAAGGAGATGGCTGCCGCCCTCTGCTGGACGACAGTGGAGAGTCTTTGACCCTTGAACCTTGGGATCTTTTGTTTTGTTACGAGGAGTCGGCAACTACCGGGGATGTTACTCTCCCCTGAACTCTCGGAAGAATCCGATTGTTTATAATCAGCCTCATTCTTGCATGCATGTGTAATGAGCTCTGCGTGATATATCTACCGGGCACTTTTACTGGTAGGAACCTCCTGGTTACACCAGCCCACAGAGGATTATTGTGTCCGTCGTGCAGGGAGGGGCTGGGTGGGGAGGGGAGGGTGGGGAGGGGGCTGGGTGGGGAGGGTGGGGCTGGGTGGGGAGGGGTGGGGAGGGTGGGGAGGGGCTGGGTGGGGAGGGTGGGGAGGGGCTGGGTGGGGAGGATCTGGGTGGGGAGGGGCTGGTCACCCCGTGGTGCCCTTATAAAACTCAACGTTTGACCTACTCACACCGGCTTGTGGTCGCCCTCACAGTCGGGCATATTTGCGGAATACACCACGCCGCCGTTGACCCTGGCCATTGACCGAGCAACCCAACGTTCCTACCAGCTCCCTCCGAAGGAATGTGTTTTGTCAGTACGTTTAATGAAGATGATACAAAAAGAAGGCGTTACCATTTCTGGTAATAACAGAGGAGGTGTTAATATATTACAACACCAAATAGACACCTATGACAAGGTATCAAGTCTGCATGAACCACACATATTTGTGGTAAAACATGCAAGCGAATATGCTTTGATGATGGATGTCCTTGAAACAAACTGGCCTCCTTTATGGGTTTGTCTCACCGCACAAGGACTGTGCCAACGCCAAAGCGTTGGAAGCTCTGGTCAAGCACGTTTTTTTTCTTCTTCTATTTAACATCTGAACATCTGTGCTATTATCTTATTAATACTGGGAAAAGTGTCCCATAGTAATTCAGAATCAATCGCCATATAACTAAATGAGGACGAACAAATATGTGTGACACGTAGGCTTTCGCGACCAATATCATCTATAATCAATGGATTTTTTTGTTATATGGCGTATATATAAATGTGTCGTTAAACCCGCCACCACCCAACACAGCCAATTAGTGACAAATCTTACTAATTGGCTGTGTTGGGTGGTGACGGGTTTTAACAACACAATCATATTTACAGGATGTACCCCAAAGTTCTCCATTTATTATATATATGATATGATGTGTTACATTGAGTGGAACCAATCAGTCTTCTCTCGCCGATAGACGATAAGGGCAAATCCAGTGACACGCCAAGCTCCACCTGAAGACGGAAGCTTGTGTTGCCTCCGAAACGTCGTGATTTTTATTTTCTTTTTCTTTTATTAATTTAATTTTTTACCTACGTGACTTTACCGGAAAAAACCTAAGAATATGAACTCCTGGAACCCCATTGGCCACTAGATGGCGACACAAGCCCCCAGTGGAGCCTCTGAGTGCCGATGCTGAATGGAGAGGAAAATACATGCGACGAAAGAGACCCGAATTTCCTACTCGCGTCTGCTTGGCGAATTGGGCATTGACTCTGGTTAGGGGTAGAGCTAGTCACAGCTGTTCGTAGACTAACTGGTTAAGGCTAAGCTCAGTGAGGGGTTAGTTATAGTGGTTGGCTCGTGATTAGTGTTCAGATCATTGGGCAGGGTAGTACTCGTAGTGACTGGTTAGGAAGGCGTTTTGAGTGGTCACTGCGGGTTGGTGAATGAGCTGGACTCATTCACCACTCATGTTAGCCATTGCAGGGTATCAAACTCAGGTGGCCGTCGGGTTCACTACGAAGTGCACTCAACACTGCCGCGCCAAGCCACCCGCAGCCACCATTATCACCAGGGCATTAAACATTACCAACTGAGGCAGGCCCTGGTCCACACTTGAGACTGATTCAGCACGAGTCAACGTGTCCAGCAGAGTGTCTCCCTGCAACCAAACAAGCAACGGATCAAAGCTCAATTCGATTTGTGGCCCCCAGGCAGTGGTGGACTTTCCACATTCCCATGGTGGGGGCCGATCCCTCTACACCAGCGCTGTTCATTGCAAGGTCCCGTGGGCCCCTAGTGGCCCTTAGTGTGGGCCCCGACAAGACACAAAAGTGAAAACACCCCCCCATCATCATCACCATCGTCATGGTGCTGCTGTCAAACCCCGCGAAGGTTCAAATGGTGTGGCGGTCCTCACACTGACGACATCTTATCGGCGAAAGTGGCCCCCTCTGGACGTGAGTGGACAACACTGCTCTACACGATGACCAATGCTGATATCGCATTAAGAGTTCATTGATTTTTCAACTCCATGTGACATTTTTGGTTGGATAAAGCCCCGCACAGGATTTGAACTCGTAAGCATCCAACCTGCGGGTTGAGCAAATGGTGAATATTGTCCTTTTAAAAACACACTTGAAATGGTTTTTTTTCTCCAATTCTATACCGATTTTGCTATGGACATTACGTCACGAGACGAAACACAAATTGTGGTCCCTCTGAGAGCAGTGCAACCCCCTTTGTGTTAGAGAACGGCTCGCATAAGTGGATATCACGGGCCTATATCTGAGTTCCCTTCACATGATCTGTTCCTCATAGTACAGGGCAACACTTTCCCACCCACTCACTCTGCCAATGTCGCATGCCAGCGAAGCCGATGTTTTAATACTGGAGTTGGAATTTAGCCAAATCAAGTGCAGAACCATGTTTACTCGGATTTGGGTGGGAGTTTATTTGTGCGCAGTCATCAGTGACCGAGCTGAGACCACCAACTTTCCACACCTCCGATTACGGCGGTTGGCTACGTACGATGTGAAAGAAGACCGGAAAGCAGGTGGATGGCTTCACTATTCTGGCAAATCGCCCGAAGATGCTGGATGTCATTTCTAGCGACACGTCGTACTCACATTGTAAATGTTGTGGATTCACTCTTCAAACACACCGGTGGGCTGAACTAGTAACTAATTGGCGTTTTGTTAACGTCAAACATTTCTTACTGATTGGCCGTGTCGGGTGGTGGAGGGTTGCGACGCATTTATACTTACGCGATCTAACCCAAAAACCGTTATTATGAATATGTATACACTTACAATTTATTACCCTTGAGAACCCAGCTTTATTTATTTAACAATTTTTTTATTTGACCAGTTGAGACCAACTTAGCTATATAGATCGCAACCTGACCATAAATGGGAGGCCAACGAAGTGGCTTATCACGTGGAAATTTATAGCAGCCAAATACTCTAAACGCGCGATGATTCTAAATGTGGAGGGAAAAACCGGAGGACCCGGAGAAAAAATCCACATCACTATGGGGAGAACATACAAACTCCAAATATACAGCAGGCGTCAGGGTCGGGATCGAACCCACGAACCTCCAGTTCACCAGGCGAGGTAGTTAACATCTCGCCACCACGGCGAGATGTTTGATTGTTGAGATTATTTTGTTGCTATAAATGTCCACATGAATCGCCACTTCGCCCAGGTTAATGAGAGGCATCTGCCTGGATTTAAACCCAGGGTCACAGCATCACCAGCTCAGCGCTCGAACCTCAGTCACCTCGTGCGTTTGTACTTTTTAAAAGCTCACACCGTATTCACGCTCACTTAAATCTAGCCAATTGACGATTGTCACGCATTGTCGTGACCGGAGCAGTTTGTGTGGGAGCCACTTAGTGAAAGTGCTCCAAGTCAATACTGTAATTGGAATACAGATTAGGGCCCCATTGCTTTTATTATATTGATTCATTGCGTGTGAAGTACTCACTCGTAGCGATGTTGAGACGCCTTTGTTGACATCCTAGCCATTCTTAACATGCATGACACATATATCCATACAGTACATGAAACATTGATGCTTGCTTCTCATGGAAAGGGCATAATTAATCTCAGGGGGGTATCTCACATGGCTAAATAAAGCGCATCAATAAATCAACATAACGATAAGCAATATCTATAATTACCTGCATACAAACATGCATACTGATGAGATCATTAGTGCACTATGCTGTGAATCTGGCGACCGGAGTTTGATTCCCAGCCACGGCTAACATCAGTGACGAGCAGTGCCGGATTATACTAGTCGCAAAAGTACCTACATATGTAGAAGCTACATATGTAGTAGCTACTAGTAGCTACTACATATGTAGTCGATACGGGCCTCGCACTTTCAAGGGCCCCGCGCTAAAAGCTTTCAAGCTATCAATTCCGTTTCAGTGATTCTGCACTTGCTCTATTACTATAGTACTATACCGCCTTCAACTTTTATAAACGACTGGGTGTTTAAGGTTAGCGATTGGTCGTATTATCTGGCTGTATAGAAAATGAAAAAATACAATTACTTTACTGTACAAGTAAAAGAAAAGGGGTTTTAATATTTATGTACATTTTTTATTTAGGGCCCTTTTATAACGCATGCTATAGGTCCCGCACTAGCTTCATCCGGCACTGGTGGCGAGTGACATCAAAACTGATCCTTGGCCTTCCTGTCTTGCCGGCCCACACTGACAGGCGTGGTTGAGCATGGTCCAACAAACCTCATGACTGACGTGGTGCGCGGGGAGGCCTTCATCCAGCAGTGGATTGACGAAGGCTCACAACTGCCGGTAGCTGTGATTCAAATTCAGGTCTGCCGTTTGGAAACCACCGCATGACCACCGCTTCGCAACCTCCTACACCGTTGCCATGGATTGTTATGGCTAATAAAATAAATAAATAACATTCCTCCTTCGGTTTCTCCGCATGAATGAAAAGTGTCGCGGTCGGTCAGCCCTTGAGACCCAGGAGGTCAGAACGGGTCAAGAAAACAAAAGACGATATTGGTCCCGTGGGCGCGTAGGCTGATGAAATAAATAACATTTTAATAGTCCGAGATGGAAGTTTTCTAACGTGATTATTTACGTGCTTAATTATAGCAAGAGCTGTCACGAGAGTCAATGGGCGATTTAACGGTGCTGGGCACAATCCACACCCTCCGTCACTTCTCGAGCAGATCGGGAGCTGCCCCGCTTATTAATCAATTCCCTGCGACGTCGCTCACAAACGGCGACGCCGTCACGGCCAGACAGACGCAGATGGTCGCAGCACCGCCGCCAAACACCGCCACCACCGCTGCCACCGCTGCCACGGTCAGTCTTAGCTCAATTCATTGCGATTACGGACGCGAGCGTAGAACGCAAACGAGTTGAACATCTGGCGCGGACGGAATCCGAACGCGCGCGCGCTCGCTCTCGTCGCATCCACACGGGGCATTGCATCGCAGCGCCCCCCCCCCCACCTGACAATTGAGAGAGGGGTGGAGCGCGCCTTGATAATTAAATGAAGGTTTAATATCGATCGTGATGAACGCCGGTGGGAAGAGTGATGGCCTGGTGGGGGCAACTTGACGCGTGGAGTATTTTATTTGTACTCGCAGCACCTCCGGCTAGCACGGTTGGCTACGTACGGTGCGAAAGAAGTTTAAAATACATGCAACGCGGATTGGTGCACGTGGAGGTCACGCCAGGGCGACATTTAATTCGCATCTGGATGGTTATCATCATCGTCATCATCAGCCATGATAAATCCACTGCTGGATGTGGCATTTCCCCCAAGTTGCCACTACATCTTACGATCTTGCAATGCTGCATGTCAGCGACCTGGAACATATACCCGCAGCTGGCACACCACATCCACGATGCCTCTCGCAGTGGCTGTGGCCACGAGCCGTGTGCCAGCGGGGACCCAGGACACATTCAGCGAGAAATCACGGCCCGGTGCAGGCATCGCGTGATGTTACTCGGGTGGCCCACGCCTGCAAGACGGAGCTCCGGGGGTCGGGTTGGTGGGTGACGCGATATCTCAACCTGATGCAGGACATGAGATCATCACCCATCTGCGTGCACCCCTGGGGTGTTACCCCCTCGCAACCACGGGGTTTCTCTGGGAACCTTGATCCCCTCCCCACACACATACATCAACAACAACCGCAATTCGCCACTAAGTGGCGGTGACGTCACCACGACGCTTGTGCCAGGCCATGTGCACCTTGAGGCCACGTGAAGTGTCGAACGCCCGCTGGCAGGAGGTCACGGGGAAGACCCAGGTGCCACGGGTCGACTGACTGAGATGACCGAGATGACACATACCCACACACACACACACGTGCAAAACACTCACGAACACAATACATTGGCCAAACATATGCAGGACTCTCCTGAAAAAAGTATTGACGCGCAGTATCACATCCATGAATGTTTTATTACATTTGTGGGTTCACCCCCTGTGGTGTGTATGGCTGGACTTACCCAGTCCTCATATTTTGTTTAAATTGATAAACACTGCGACATGCAACACTGCATTGCTAAGCCCCATTATGTCTGAGGCAGAACACAACGTTTGTTTACACAATGCCTGTCACAGGATTATTTGACACCGTTTCCAATGTCTACTTAAGCACTCTTGTTTATTGGTTATCTACATTAAGAATACGTGGCCATATTCATCCATCGATTGATGACGATCTGCATTCAAGCTGGTGATTCCGTGCATTCGTGTGGTTTTTTTTCTCTTCGTGAATCCCAGACCTCTCGGCAGAGGTCGCAATCGGGTTCTCGATACCCGTACCCTACCCGACACCCGGCTACCCGTACCCGGCCGGGTATGGGTACCCGTTTGCGACCCTGGTGCGGCCGGGTACGGGTAAATAATCAAAACCCGTTTGCGACCTCTCCTCTCGGTGCTTCTTTGGGCCCTAACTTTTTCCATTCTTTCCCTGCGGTCGTTTCCTCTGCGCCTGAGCGCCGGCCACGCGCGAGGACACTTTCTCGGGCCCCGCGTCTTGGACGGTGTCCAGTGGTCAGCGAGGGAAGCGGGTGGCGACATTGACGCCGTTGCCTTTGTTCACGAGGCGCCCGAGAGCTCAGACTCACTCCTCCGTCACACGACGAGTGCACGAGACGCTCTTCTCCAAGGATAATCGACGGGCCTCGTGTGTCGATCCGCATTCAATTTACGACAAAGTACATTGGCTGCTGCGACATAATTTCCTACGCAGGAAGCAATTTCCTTTAATCTTTAAAAAAATGAATGTGTTATGAATGCTTTTTTTCCCCTCTATCTGAAGGTGCTTATTTATTTATTTATTCATTTCAGAGTCTTACCGGAGAGTGTTGCTATTAAGCCAGGTTTGAAAAGCCACGCATTTTTTTTTTAATATATATAAAGCAGTGCTTTAAAAACGACAACAAAACATTATTAATAAATGATAAAATAATCCATCATTGTTTCATTTAGCCCTGTTCCCGGAGCATCGCGACCTAATTAATTCCCCATGTCATGTTGTGTTGTGCTCCAGATACGGTAGAAACAAAATTGTGTTCATACAAAATACAACAATTCCCGTTTGTCACGAGTTGTACGCATTCCTGACCACGTGCGTCGAGACGCACACACGGACATTTAAGCCGAGGTGACGAGATGTGAATTCCCTCGCCTGGTATGCATGACGCCTGTAAGTTTGGAGTTTTCATGTTCTCCCCTCCGAGTTTTCTCTCCTTATATAGAAACACGCGTTTAGAGTATTTTGCTGCTATAAATTTCCATGTGATAAGCTGCTTCGTCGAGTTACCATCTGTGATGGCCAGGTCGCTTATGAAAAAGAACTACATTGCTCAGTGGGCCTTACCTCGTAAAATAAAAAATAGTTTAGTTCAGAGGCCCAATTTACGTAATTGTCAGGCCATTTCCAGGACGATCGCATATGTTGGCGCTGCGGTGGAGAGATTGACTCATAACAGAATGTCGCAAGTTAAAGTCTCAAGTCAGGGTTCCACTTGGTAGTAAGATGTCCAATCAGAAAGACTGGTCTCTAACATGGAAATGTGGAATATCTACCACTGGTCCCTCTACATAATGTAATACAGTAATTAAACAAATACAACTATCATTCATTTATCCAGGAAATCCTCAATACTGTTTCAGGAGGGTCCTGCATTGATATGTTTGGCCGATTCTGTGTTGGGACGTGTTTTGCGTGTAGGAGAAAACCAGAGTACCAAGAGGAAAATCCACACAAAAAATACTCATCATGATAATAAAAAAACAAAACTTGTAACGCGTACATATCTCACAAGTTCAATGCAATCTTCGATCGAGAACTCTGAGCCAGAGGTCAATGGCCTTGCTCGTGCGTCAATGCCGCCCGAAATGTTCACTCGGTGAACACATTCTCGTGCCGCCGGCTGTGCTTGGCCCTCGACGCCGTCGATCGCGCACCTCCTGAGCGGCGCTGTGCACGACTTGCCACGGGGGGAATTTGTCCTGAACCCAGTGTTGTTGTCGTCGTCGCTTTAGCCGATAAGACATAGGCAGCGTGAGGACCGCCGCACAATTTGAAACCATCGTGGGGTTTGATAGCAGCACCATGACAATGACGATGGTGATGGTGGTGATGATGGTGATGATGATGATGATGGGGGGGGGGGGGTGTTTTCACTTTAGTGTCTTGTCGGGGGCCGCACTAAAGGCCACCGCGGGCCTTGCGATGAAGAGCGCTGCTTGGCGCTGTCTCTCAGGGCTTCAACGTGTGTGATACGTGAACACAATTAGAGACCTATCGACCCCCGCCATCTACCCCCCCCCCTCCTCCTCTTCTCCAGTGCAGAGACATTTCGACCATTAACGGTCAATCGCCATCTCCAGCTGCTCGATGGACGTCTCTGATATTCCATACCCAAGGCAGGCCAGTTTCCCCCCGCCACCGCCGCCACTCCGGAATCACCGAGAGAGACATCCTGCGCACTCAGCCCAAGTGACGCGCGCGCACAGCAGCGATGGCTGAGCCGGCTGCTCCCGTAAGGACCCCCGAGTTTCTGGGCGCGGGCAGATGAACGGGCTCCATCGTCGATTCCGATGGGGCCTCTCGCTCAAGCAGTGCTCGTTGACCCGTGCTCTTGGCTTCGAAGGGCGGGCGAGCGCGCAACACAGTCCCAGCGGTGCTGCATGCAAGGTGGCGTGGCGCGGTCCGTGGTGGTGGTGGTGGCTTTGGTGGAGTTCACAATCGAAGTTTTTGGGTTAGATCGCGTGAATACGAATGTGTCGTAACCCTCCACCACCCGACACAGCCCTATTAGTAAGGGATTTGTCACATAAACAAAATGCCAATTAGTTACTAGTTCAGCCCACCGGTGTGTTGGAGAGTAAATCCACAGCATTTACAATTTGAGTAGTCCGACGTTTCGCTGGTAATTACATTGGCTGTGTCGGGTGGTGGAGGGTTACGACACGAATACTACTGCAGAGCCGTCAGAAGAAGTTATGGTAAAATCTCATTATTCGTGCGTGTAAAACTCAGTATTAGTGCGTGTAAAACTCAGTATTCGTGCGTGTAAAACTCAGTATTAGTGCGTGTAAAACTCAGTATTAGTGCGTGTAAAACTCTGATGACGTGCACGAGGGCTTACCAGTCAAGAACGACGACGCCCGTGATGCCCTCCTCCCTTCTACTGCGCCTGCAAACTGTGCAGCCCCCGAGACGAACATCTTGCGTCTGTTTGAAACATTCACGCTGGCCTGCCTACGATCCATCCTGGGCAGAACGCAACTGGATTGCGCGAGGAGCTCACAGATCGTTGAAAGATCTGGACACAGTCCCATCAGTGAGCTCCTTGCCTGTATGTATGTTGTACTTCTTTCGCACCGTACGTAGCCGACCGTGTTAATCGGAGGTGTCGGGAAGGACACCAAACTAACTCATTTATTGCCCCCCACCCCTCCGACTCCCCCTCTCTCCGTTTAAACGTCAAGGTTGCTCATGAGATGAAGAGACATAGACGGGAGACGTGACGAGATGAGAGAAATTTTGGCAAGAGCCAAAGATGGAGTTCGCTAAGAAGATGAGAGAAGAAGATGCGGACAGGAGGTGGATGATGAAGACGTTTAGATTGTTTGTGTTTATCGGATTTTATTACAATGATCATGTTTCTATGTTTTGAATTCGAGCTGGTGTTTGCTTCAGCCCGATCTTCTTTTCCATGAATCCGGTGCGCCCTTGAGCCTCGTGACGCCCGAAGCTGTTGCTCGCTTTGTTTCTTACCCAGCGCCACCGCTGTTGCAGTCACGGGGGTGGTTACCTGTTGTTCTTGTTGTTTTATATTTAACGTAAACATGACCATCGTGACTTCGCAATAGCGGAGACCTCCTTCACCCTTCTTGGTTCTTTCGGTAAAGTCACGTAGAAGAGAAATAATAAAAAAGACACTGTCTTTCCGACAGACCTTTTCTTCACCTGAGGACGGCTGCTTGCGTTGTGGCCGAAACGTCGTGATAATGATTTTATTATGTTTTATTTGTATTCTTTTATTATTTCTCTTCTACGTGACTTTACCGAAAGAACCAAGAAGATGAATCCCTGCAGTCACGAAAGCTTTAAATCGAAACTCCTCCACCCTCTCCACGCGACTACGAGAAGGAGGAACAGGAATCTCTCTCGTGTGCCGCCTTTTGTTTTTATTATTCACATCCGACAGCAGAGGACACTCGTCGATAGAGAAAAAGGAAAAGCGAAAGCCACGTCCAGCCAGGTACAGAGCGGTCGTGGTGAGCGCATCGCGACGAGAAGAGGCACCCCCCCCCCACCTCGTCACCTCGCACGCTTAGACTGCAACGTGTAACAACGCAACGCGTGCGAGTAAATCGTAATCATTATTTTTATTGAATTATCATTTACAGAAAGCGTGCTGGATGAAGGACCCCCCCCCCTACCCACGCACCGTGATGGCACCCTGTTTGACCGTACTTCACCCAGTTGGCTACGTGTGCGTGTATGTTCAACTTCTCTCGCACCGTACGTAGCCGGCCGTGATAATCGGAGGCGCGGTTCGTGCGGGTTGGTGAAAAGGGGAGGCGCGGGCAGGGTTTAGAACCAGATCGCTGGGTTCATCGAGCAGTGCGCTAACTACTGCGCCACCGATCCACCCGGTATATGAATAAAAGGCAATATAAGTCACCTCGCAATGTAATGACAATTAGGCTTTGCTCAGCTTCATTTGGTGGCCTTGAGCCGCTAAGTGGAAGCTCCACCTTCCTTTTGGCAGGGAGAAGTCATTGCGGTGGGACTGCCACTGATGACTCCACGCGAAATGTTTCTCACTTTATCGACCCTGCAGGGATTGTGGGTGTTGAGTTGACTCCCGATCGCAATTTGACATCACAAGCTTCAAATGCGAATCATCCACAGAACTTTAAATTTGGAAGTTGAAATCATACACAAGCTTCACACGCAGTAGCTCGTGTGTGCATTTTTAAGTCTGAATCGGTCCTGGGCCTCCCCTAGGTCGACTCAGCCTTAAATGAGTACCTGGTGCGGTGTGTCAACATCGCCACTGGAGAGACAAAGGTGGCCGGGCGTTGTGCTGACCACCCACCCCCTCGTGCGCCGTTCCGGCCTTCATAGGTGCTCGCTAACAGCACTTGCCCCAACAGTCTGTGAAGGCTATACGGGGGATCTTTGTCTGTGCATGTTTAAGTGGTGGCTTGCGCGCGTCTCAATGTCTGAGCGATGTTCCGTAGCACGCGGGCGGCTCATTCATTATCTGGACACGCAACACTCATCATTACCACCACCATCATCACCATCATCGTCGTCGTCGTCGCCATTATCGTCGTGTGGAACAAAGTGCTGCGCGTGCATCCATCGCTTTGTTAAATTGGGCGACTGTCTGGATAAATGTCACGGACACTTGGGCCATCTGTCTGTTACCTAACCCCCTGGTCTTCTGTTCCCCCACCCCACCACACCCCTTCATCTCGCTTGAGGTCACCGCAGATGGGTCTGGAATAAAGACAAAGATCCTCCAGCGTACGGCCTTCTGGCCATCATTGTGCGAAACGAATCAGGACGCTCCTGATAAAAAAGGGGTCTGGAGACTAAAGTTGCCACCTGTGCAGGTTTGACCTGGGCAGTCCAGGAAATGGCACCCGTGTTCTGATGGCAGGAATTGTGATGGCAGAAATATACAACACAGTATACTAAAATCTGTCGGTATTGTGCTGAACTTTATTACAAAAACACTGCACAGTGTTGATAGACCGTGGGCTGACGGAGAAACACGTCTGGGTCTGGTCTCACTGAGACTCGGCGAGGCTTTGGCTGGCTAAATACATTCTCGGGACTCTGTACTGTTGCAATGTTTCAGTGCCGGTACTAACCCGAAGTTTCCGACCTCAATTTGGGGCTGTGGGTAACATCAGAAGGCAAGCGGTAATAGCTGGAGCAATAATACAACAATATCGATAAGATAAGCATATGTTTGTACATCAATAACAACATGAGGATATCCCGTAATCATAGCTGTTAACACATACCGGGTTACTCCGTATTCTTGTACAGGGAAATTGAGTTTTCAGGTCCATACGGCGTACAGCCGTTTTAATAGGGCAACCTTTGTTTGGTCCATTAGTTTGTGTTTCTCCTTTGTGATGAGACTTTGTCGGTTGAACTTTGAGATGTATAGGGGCACGGGGTGACCAATAAGGTCTGAAATGTTCTGTAATAAGGTAGGGCACTGACAAGGGGTTGACAGTCATGCATGAGGCCTGTTGGGGCAAGTGCTGTTGGCGAGCACCTGTGAAGGCCGTCACGGCCACCGCTCTCTCCCCACAGTGCTGCTGATGTTTACGGGCTGCACCAGGAAGTCATTTACGGCTGAGTCAATCTAGGGGAGCCCCAGGGCCGGTTCAGATGTCCACCGTGGCCACGATTGACACTAAATCGTGTCGCCGGCGTCGTGGCGCAGTGCGAAAAACGCCGCACCGCCCCTCCCCAGAGTGAACACAAAGACAAAGATCCTCCGTATAGCCTTACCAAACTGTTCGGGGCAAGTGCTGTTAGCGAGCACCTATGAAGGCCGGAGCGGCACACGAGGGCGTGGGTGGCCAGCGCCACGCCCGCCCGGCCGCCTTTGTGTCCCGAGTGGCGATGTTTACTACACATCGCACCAGGTACGCGTTTTGAGGCCGAGTCGAGCTAGGGGAGGCCCAGGACCCGTTCAGATAATTATCACTGATGTTGGTCGTGAGCGAGCGGGAATCGAACTCGGGTCGCCGGGTTCGCAGTGCAGCGCGCTAACCACTACATTACCGCTCCCCATAAGTAAACAAAGACAAAGATCCCTGGTATAGCCTCTAACAGACTGTTGGGGCAAGTGCTGCAGAGGATTGGTGGCCAACACCAGAGTAAACAAGGACACGCACGCCACACTGATCCGGCCTCATTAAAAGAGTTTGTGACCCACCAAAGAGACCCGAAAATAAGAGGCATTCCTCGCGACCACCTTGCCATCGTGCGTGTGTTCGTTCCGTCTCGCGCGGTTGCGAGAGCGCACATTTACACAGAGCTATTTGGACAATGTTAGCAGAAGCAAATGCTCTTGTTGACGCGCCAACATAGCCCCTTTGAAATGTCACTGGTACAACACAAGCGAGCCGCTGACCTACGCGGCCCCGCGCTTAATGTCACAACGTGCACGGATGAATGCCAAAGCGACAGCGCAAAGTGCCCCTGCCCCAGTTGCCAGGCCAATGTGGAGCACGCCCACGTCGAGCGAGTGGCTTCGACGCGGCTGTTGTCCATCGAGCGATCACCGCTGCATCGGCCTTGGGCCATGGGACATGGACGGAGGTTGTTACACTTCGTTTACGATTGGCCTTCTAGATTCATCGCGGTGGCTAACAGCTCCACTCGGCAGCAATCGCCGACGGCTGCGACGCCACAGCGAAGCACTCCACACGCAGAGGGAGTAGGCCGAACCCCCTGAAGCCACGAGGTTGACGTTACGGCTCGTCGCGCGCGACGCCGCCGGCCCAGCAGCCCCGCGGGCTCTCTGCTGCAGGGCTCTCTGCTCCAGGGCTCTCTGCTCCAGGGCTCTCTGCTCCAGGGCTCTCTGCTGCAGGTCTCTCTGCTGCAGGGCTCTCTGCTCCAGGGCTCTCTGCTCCAGGGCTCTCTGCTCCAGGGCTCTCTGCTCCAGGGCTCTCTGCTGCAGGGCTCTCTGCTGCAGGGCTCTCTGCTGCAGGGCTCTCTGCTCCGGGGCTCTCTGCTGCAGGGCTCTCTGCTCCAGGGCTCTCTGCTCCAGGGCTCTCTGCTCCAGGGCTCTCTGCTGCAGGGCTCTCTGCTGCAGGGCTCTCTGCTGCAGGGCTCTCTGCTGCAGGGCTCTCTGCTGCAGGGCTCTCTGCTCCAGGGCTCTCTGCTCCAGGGCTCTCTGCTCCAGGGCTCTCTGCTGCAGGGCTCTCTGCTGCAGGGCTCTCTGCTCCAGGGCTCTCTGCTCCAGGGCTCTCTGCTGCAGGGCTCTCTGCTGCAGGGCTCTCTGCTGCAGGGCTCTCTGCTCCAGGGCTCTCTGCTCCAGGGCTCTCTGCTGCAGGGCTCTCTGCTCCAGGGCTCTCTGCTCCAGGGCTCTCTGCTCCAGGGCTCTCTGCTCCGGGGCTCTCTGCTCCAGGGCTCTCTGCTCCAGGGCTCTCTGCTGCAGGGCTCTCTGCTGCAGGGCTCTCTGCTGCAGGGCTCTCTGCTGCAGGGCTCTCTGCTGCAGGGCTCTCTGCTGCAGGGCTCTCTGCTCCAGGGCTCTCTGCTCCAGGGCTCTCTGCTCCAGGGCTCTCTGCTCCGGGGCTCTCTGCTCCAGGGCTCTCTGCTCCAGGAGCCGCTCTGCTGCGCCGTGACGGTCCTCTACTCAGAGGGCCACCGCAGGCTCGGGTTCGCCACACGCACCGCATTGCGGACGCACTTGAACTATTGAGGTCGGGGTTTTTGTTGTTGTTGCTTTTAGCGAATTCGAACAAAAACCGCCTCTTCTTGTCGTTTTGGTTGCCGGCCCCTGCTCCGGACAAACGGTGCGCGCTTGCCGCAAACGGGTGATGCGGTGAACTCCCCCCGACGCACGCATTAACACACGCAGCATTGCCAACAACAACAACAACGAACAGCAGCAACAACAGCACAACTTGTAATACAAAGTAGAAAGTGGACACTTTCAGCTGCACGGCTGGTCAAATGCCACCGGTGAAGCTCGTGCGGCGAGAGCGATGATGATGATGGTGGTGGTGGTGGTGATGATGATGATGGTGGTGGTGGTGATGATGATGATGATGGTGGTGGTGGTGGCGCCGTTCCACCTCGCCGCTTGAAGACTCCGCGGGTTGCGGCGCATTCGTTTAAGCGCTTTAGACAAAGCGGCGGCTAGGAGATGTTGACTACCTCGCCTGGTATACAGGAGGTCGTTTGGGTTCGATCCCGACCCTGACGCCTGCTGCTATATATATTTGGAGTTTGCGTCTCTCTCTCCCCGTGGTCTACCGGGTTTCCCCCCTCCACATTTATAATCAACATCACGCCTTCAAGAGTTATTTGGTTGCCAATTTCGTTGATCCATCATTTGTGATAGCCAGGTCGCTTCTGAAAAAAGAGCGAAATAGCTCCGTGGACTTTACCTGCTAAAGTAAAAAATAGTTTCGTTTCTAGTTTAGATGCCACTGTGAGCGCCGGCGATGAGGTAAATCACAGTGGCGCCACGTTCGGGAAATGAAAAATAACAAAATCTCTACTGCCTTGTCTGGAAAACGGTCTTGGGTGCAACCATCGTCAGTGTTACATTTCACAAAACTGGCAGAGCGCCACGTGTGCCTGTGTTGTTGATGTTGCTCACAACAACAACGACAGCTCAAGGTGACGCCGTGGGGAGAGCAGAGGTGGCGCATTCGCCAATCATCGCAGTCGGTTAACCCGTGACACCTGGGGGTGTCCCGTGACCAGCTGCCAGGGAGCCTTAAGCACGGCATCTCGTGGCCTCAAAGCGCACCTCGCCTGGGACAAACGCCGCGGTGGCGTCACTGCCACTGAGTGGCACGTGGCAGCTGTTGTCGCTGTTGTTGTTGCTGTGTACATCTGTGCGTGTGTGTGTCTATGTGGAGCGAGAAGGCTGGAGGTGGAGGGCGAAGGAGTGATCAGGAGGCACGTCCATCCTCTCGTTCCCCTGCCTCTCCAGATCTCTGCCGCTCATGGCGTTAAAGCCCAAAGCCTGCTCCACTGGGTTTTGATGAGACCCGGACAAAGCGGTTACGCTCCAGTCCAGCGGCAACTCGTTGCCTTTTGCGGCTGAAACTCCCCGCCCGTGCGTCACATCACTCGACTTGTCTCACCACGACACCTTGAGGCGGCTGATCGGAGCCCATCAGCTTCGTTTTCTCACAACAAGCTCCGACTGCAGCCTCTCTGCCAAAGTTATTATCAACGTTTACAAAAAAAACCGCGTTCTCTCTCTGAAGACGCTCTTCGTGCATTCTCTCTGTCCGTCTTGCGTCTTGGCTGAGGAGTGTCGTTGTGTCCGAGCCGTGCTCTGCCACGGGACGTTTACTGTTCGTGATCGGAGCCCCCGGCTGTCGCGTCGTCATCTGCTTCCTGCCAGCGCAGAGCCGAGTGATGTTTGTTTGTTTTCCCACCACGCGGTGCTCGAGGGTGGCATCGGTGTCTCCCGCGGTCTCCGCTCGCCGACCCCCGTGCACGCAGCTCGCACACGAGGTGACAGGCGCACGCTCACTCACGCAAGTAAAATAACCAAAGGTAGAGGACACCTTTTTTTAGTTTTCTTCTCTAAATTGAGAAAGTTAAAAACGCAACATTTTTCCAGAATTTTTTTTGTGTTTACGAAAAACCAATACACATTCCCTTGTACCCACCCACCCAGCCCACCCAGCCCACACATCAGTACCCCGGTACCAACCAGTGAGAAAGAACCCCCCCCCCCCTCTCCTCCTCCTCCACTGGGAAACGTCACGGCACGCGAATACGAAGACGACGTCACTGGACGACGCAGCGATCGCGCGAATTCCCCAGCGCCTTCTCGCGGATGTACATGAGGTCGCTGTTGACGCTCGGCCGCCGGGCGAACGGCGTGATCGCTCCGCACGCCTCCTCCTCCTCCACGCGGCTCGGCCGCTCCTCCGGCCCGCCGCCCTCCCTCGCCGCCGGCCGCCTGCGCCCCTTGCGCCTCTGCAGCAGCGACTTCCGCGCCAGCAGCTCGCAGTAGCTCACCGACAGCTTGCGGTGCAGCGCGGGGCTCATCTCGCCAGGGCAGCCCCGCGAGCGCGAACAGCGCCTGGAACATCTCGTCGACGCCGGTGTTGCGCTTGGCCGAGATCTCGAAGTAGGCGCTGCCGGCGACGTCGCCCTCCACCAGCTCCTCGGCCTCGCGCCGGGGCACCTCGCGGCACGCGTCGCCGCGGTCGCCCTTGTTGCCGCACAGCACGAGCGGGCGGCACGCGTCGTGCGCGAGCGCGCGCCGCTTGGCCTTGAGGCACGCCTTCGTCTCGAGGATCTGCAGCCGCAGCTGCTTGGCCTCCTCGAAGGAGGCGCGGCTGTCGAGGCTGAAGACGACCACGAACAGGTCGCCTGCAGGGGGACAGGGGGGGGGGGGGGACAGAGGTGGCGCACGGGGACTGGTCATGACGAGTGGCTGCAGGTCATGCAAAGACAAAGATGCCTCGTGTAGCCTCGGCAGACTGTTAGGGCAAGTGCTGTTAGCGAGCGCCTATGAAGGTCGACGCGGCACGTGGCGGGATGGGTTGCATAGCAACCATGCCCGGCCGCCTTTGTCTCCCCAGTGGCGACGTTTACACACTCACACGCACGCACCTCCCCCCCCCCTCGCCTCCGACTGAGTTAAATGATTCTCGTTCCACACACCAGCCTCTCCCTCGCTTGACACCCACGCGACTCCCACACGGACAGACGGGGATCTGGTAACAGCAGATTGATCAGCAGTTCCTCTTTAGAGAGGGGGCTATGAACAAGAACGAGTCCGATTCCACCGGGGCAGCAGCAGCGGCGGCGGCGGCAGTGAGCCGGCCAAGCCACTCGCCCTTCGTGACGAGCTGCGGGACGTCCTCCACCCCCTCCCTGTCTGCTGCTTTGCAACACCGCAGCAGCAGCATCAGCATCAGAGGCGCAGCTCCACTTGAATAACAATTCGGAGTTCAAGGTCGCAGCACGGCCTCTGTATTGTGCCGCCCACCCCGCCAGGGCTGCCCATGGGGGCAAACCCCCACCGCGTGGACCCCCCCCCCCCCCCCCACTGAAGCCTTCAAACTCCATGAGAAGAATGACATCTAACGCCGTGACGTCGATGCGTGGGCACCCCCCCCAAACCCACTCCCCCCAGCCCCCCTCAAACCCACCCCCCAACCCCCCCAAACCCACTCCCCCCAACCCCCCCCCCAAACCCACTTCCCCCCAGCCCCCCCCAACCCACTCCCCCAACCCCCCCAACCCACTCCCCCCAATCCCCCCAACCCCCCCCCAAACCCACTTCCCCCAGCCCCCCCCCAAAGCCCACTCCTTCCCAACCCTCCCCAAACCCACTCCCCTAACCCCCCCATCCCCCAAATCGCGGGGCCCGGGGCAGCCACCCCCGTCTCTCCGTACCCTCCCGGGTTTCGCCTCTGGCCGCCGTTGCGCTCCGCGGAGGCGCCGAGTCGCGTGCAGGCGACCCACTCGCGTGTCCGTCACAAACAACACGTGACTTATGAATAATGCGTAAATATGAAAAATGCGTAAATATGAATAATGCGTAAATGAGGACGATGCAAAAATACGACGAGCGGCCACCCCGAGTCACCCCAGTTACCCTCGATAAATGCGGATTGGACCGTACGGTGAGAGGCTTTAAGCGCGCAACCTATGAGAGAGGCGGCGGCGGTGGTGGAGCGGTGGCGCGGTGGTTGGCGCGCTGACACGGAGAAACCGGCAAATCTGAGTTTTGAAAAAAACTAAATCAGGAGGAAAGCAACGGGTGTACAAGTAGCGTAGGGTGCGCGTGTCATACTGCCCCGACACACCCCTACCTGCACCTTCCTGTTGAGATGTTTGTTTGTTTGTTTGTTTTTGCCAGATCGAGAGGTGAAGTTGTTCTCTGTTTCTGCGATGCTGATGGATGCTCACGGAGCCTCACTCTCACCGGCCGCCCTGTGAACTGAGCGCGAACTCCATCCACAGTCAACAGCTCCCGGAGAGTTTGACCGTGACCCATCCCCGGCACGTGACGACGCGCAGCCTTGTCTAGACCACCAACTCAAGGAGTCGCAACTGCGGTATTAAAAAAAAAATTATTCCAGGCAGCAGTAGCAGCGCATCTGTGTCACTACCCCTGGTTGCATCCAAGTCAGCTGACCCCAAGGTGTGTGCTGTTTGCTGTTGGTGAAATGAACACCACGCGTTCAAGGTGTGGTGGCTGTCACTCCGCTTAGAGGTCTCTTAGCCAAGGGACATTTTGTTCCAGCGATCCATCACGGCGCGACACCATCGTCATCATCACCACCACTATCACTATCGTCATCACCACCACCACCATCGCCATCGTCATCATCAGCCCAATGGGTTCGAGTCCACGATTCAGCCGCCTGCTATGTGACCCGGGCACTCCGGTGTGGCGAGTGCGATGTTGCTCTCTGCGCGCTCTCGCTCTGCCTTCACAGTCCGTTGCGGTTTTCCGGCCGCGTGGTTGGTGGCAGGGGAGGGGGCACGAGTGGGGTGGAGAGATTTACATTTGGATTGCTGCAGCTCGCAGTGCATCACCCCGTGTTTGAGAATGACCCCCCTGCCCCCCGCAGGATGATGTCACAGATCTACTTTTGAAGTCTCATCACAGACATTTTTATTCACACTAGGGGCTCACCAATGAATGCCCTGCAAACGTGTGTGTTGCTGTTGTTGCTGCTGCTGTATGTCAAACTGAAATCTAGTTTTCTTAGAGCTGGTAATGTTGCTAAATTAATTGAAGAAAATCATCAGGCCAAGACAATCAACGCTCTACACCTTAGAACCCAGTTTAATGACGGCTGAAACCCATGATTGCATCCGTGCTGGTTCAGTGTTCTGAGCCTGCAACAGCTGAGCAGCTCAGACACCTTTAACAAATATGTAAATTTACATTTGATTAAAACCGCTGTGATAATGCACGACTTCACGTTATGCAAATGATCCTCGTTTCAATTTGCGACCACCGCACGAACGAGAGGCCAACATTTTCCCCATTTTTATTTCCTGAGCGAGCGGCCGATCCAACGCCTCTCGTGCTTGGGAGGCGCCCAAATCTCAAATCGCCCCCGCGCCGCCACCACCGCCGCCGCCGCTTCATTGGGGCGTCTCCGTCTCACGCGGCCGCGGCCGAATCAAAGTCCCCGAGCAGCTCCCGCAGGGTCGCCCGGCTCACAAAGGCACCCGGGGAATGAGCTGTGACTGAGTCTCTGCGTCGTAATGATGCCGCCGCGAGGTCTGGCGGCGGTGAAGCGAGGACCACCTTGTGTACATCCTGACCCATGCACTCCCCTTCCCTGCCTCCCTCCCTCCCTCGTTGTGATGGGTGGCAGGGCTAGTGTCTGGTAGGCGAGTTGGTTATGGTCAGTGGGAGGGCAAGTGACTGGTTGAATACTTAGTTAGGGTCGGTGTCAGGGTTTGTACTCATGGCCTTGTATTAGTGGGTGGCTCTCTTGGTGGGGAGGTGCAACTCGGGACCTAAGCCACGATTTATCTCCACACCCGGCACATCACATCCAGGATCCCTCTATCTATCGGCTGATTCCTACTTGAGCTCCCAGCGCGTGGAGCGAAACTCAGCCGGCAGCACTGACATGCTGAAACGTCGGACAACGCGCGGCATCCACCCGAAAAAAACCCATCGGGAAAGAGGAGAGAGAGAGAGGAAGAGCAGCGCATCGAGTCTCCACCCCACGCCGTACCTGTGAGTAGGCAGAGGCGGCGCATGGCCGGGAAGGGATGGTTCCCGGACGTGTCGAGGATGTCCAGCTGGTAGAGCTCCCCGCGGATGCGGTAGAGCTTGCGGTGGAAGTCCTCGATGGTGGGGGTGTAGGCGTCCTCGAAGCGGCCGAGCAGGAAGCGCGACACGAGCGCCGTCTTGCCGACCTTGGAGGCGCCCAGCACCACCATGCGGTAGGCGTTCTTCGCGGGCACGCCGGCCGACGGCTCGCGCGACGGCGCCAGGCTCATCATGACGGCCCCCCCACTCCTCTCTCGCCTTGCTCGAGCCTTCGGTTTAGGGCTCTCGGCGAGCTGATGTCTGGGAGACACAGAGCACAAAGATCACCTAGTGTAATTCTAGATTTGAAGCTTTCGTTTTTTCGGTAAAGTCACGTAGGTAAAAAAATAAAATTAAAATTAATAAAATTATTTTATTTTATTTATATTATTACTTTTATAAATTTTCATTAATTTTTTTTACCTACGTGACTTTACCGAAAAAACCTAAGAGTATCACCTCGTGTAGCCTTAGCCAGGCTGCTGTTTCGCCAGGAGCAACCCATGAAGGCCGGCGTGGCACACGAATGGGGACGGGGGGCCAACACCACGCTCGGCCGGCCGGCCGCTTGCGTCTCCCCGGTGGCGATCTTTACTACACACAGCACCAGGTACTCATCTGAGGCCGAGTCGACCTAGCGGAGGCCCAGGACCGGCTCAGATAATCGCCGTCAATGGTGTTGGTGGCCGTGAACGGGAATGGAACTCGGGTCGCCGGGTTCGCGAGCGCAGCGCGCTAACCGTTGCGCCACCGCTCCCCACAAGAGAGAGAGACGCGCACGCGAGATGAGCCGTACAGGACGCGCCACGGGGCCGGCGGAGCAGCCGCTGAGTTGCCCGAGACCCACGGCAGCGGCGAGGACGCAGAGCGCTGAACTGCTGCCACCGCCCAGATTCAAGCATTTGGCTTTCAGTCGCCTGTCGTCAAATCGGCACACGTGACAATAACAACGCCACCCAATTGGGGTCGGAAATATATAATAGGCGACGTTTCGGTCAATGGCCCGAAATATTGCCGATCTTATAAATATATTTATCAGAAGCGTCGCAGTGTTGTTGACGAAAGTGTTGTTGTTGTTGTTGTTGTTTTTGGTGCGTATTCACCAAAGCCAACGCAGCAGGACACATTTTCAAAAACAAAAATGCGTTTAAACCGGGTTCTAACATGACCAGCGTGGTGGAGTATGGCCAAACAACCAACCACCGTGACCGACGCGACGCGGCGAGGCCAACCCGTCTCGCAGTGGATCGACCAAGCGCTGCACAGTCGCACACTGCCGCCGTGATCCGCATTGTGTCGCCTCGCGCGTCGCTCTCGTCGAGCTGGCGCGCCCACAGCGAGTCTCGTGGAGTCGAAGGGCGCTGAGCCCCGAGGAGTCGAAGGGGAACTTCGTGCCGCGACGCTCACCGCCACCAGGCGTTGGTCCAAATAGAACCGCGACTAAATTTTTTATTTAAAGCTTTCGTGACTGCAGGGATTCATCTTCTTGGTTCTTTCGGTAAAGTCACGTAGAAGGGAAATAATAAAAATGTAACAATAAAATATTAAATTTCGATTTAAAGCTTTCGTGACTGCAGGGATTCATCTTCTTGGTTCTTTCGGTAAAGTCACGTAGAAGGGAAATAATAAAATAATAAAAATAAAACATAATCAAATAAAATTGTATTTTGTTGTATTAAATATACGCTGCCAAGCTTGGGTGGTGTTCATTCAGACGCTGTCTTTCCGACAGATCTGTTCTTCACCTGAGGACGGCTGCTTGCGTTGTGGCCGAAATGTCGTGAGAATTGTATTTTATTATGTTTTATTTTATTATTTTATTATTTCCCTTTTACGTGACTTTACCGGAAGAACCAAGAAGAACCGCGACTGTTGTTGGGAACGCTCCAGCTCGCCTGAAGTTGGTCGGCACGTCCTCGACAAGAACGCGGGCAGAATGTCACAGCCCTTCCTGAACCTTCTCGAACATCATTAGAATTTACAGCGGTCACCGAGTCGCAGTCATCCATATGCATTCAGATGCGGTCGCCTAGGACATCCTCTTCAGATCAGACTCGTACATACACCTGGCTGCTTTGCACTCTCAGCCCCATGCATGCATAATGAGCTCGCGTGTGGAAAGCCACGCTTCTGTTGTGTGCGTTTGTCATTCGTAATCCAGCGCGTGCTCCCCGCGATAGGCTGCACGTTTGTAGGTGAGGCTGAGGCGACCCCTAGGTCGGCTCAGCCTCAAACCCGGTGCGATGTGGAAACATCGCCACTGAGTAAACAAAGGCAGCCGTGCATGCGTGGGTCTGGCCACCCACCCCCTGGTGCTCGCTAACAGCACTTGCCCCAACAGTCTGTAAAGGCTACACGGGGGGGGGATCTTTGTCTGTGCCTGTTGAGGCAGAGACGTAGTTCCCAAAATTATAACTCAGATTTCGCGTAAAAGGATCGGCCCTACAATTAATTAATGACATGCTCTCGCCACTGCTGGCCAGAGAGGCTCCACGAGAGGGAGCTCCAGAGAACCCTTATAGAGGGTATTTGGCCTACTCTTCCCACGCCGGCCTGACAGCTTGGAAGACAATGTACGAAGCACAATAACTACTACTACTACCGTATTATACATTGACAGGTCTTTGTCAATCCACTGCTGGATGAATCGCCTCCTCTCTTACGCCGCCGCGGTCGGAAATGGGAGTTGTCTTGACCGTGCCTGAATAATGAATCATCAGAACGCCGCCGAGCGCTGATGCGCGTCATTGGTTTGCCGGGCTCAGCGCGCACGCTGCGACACTGCGGGCTCACCACCACCACCACGTGCAGCATGCAAACCACAGCGGCGTGTGAACACGGCTCCACAGCGCGCACGTCATTATTGCTTCGCACCTCCGATGAGGCGCGGCTGCCTCCGCACGGTGCGAAAGAAGTTTACACGTGGGATGGGGGATGGGGGGGAGTGGTGGCGCAGCGGTTAACGCACTGGCGCTAATAACGCGACCCGGCCGCCCGCATTTGAGATCGACTCGCCCCAACCCCACAGCCAATAGCCGCTGCTGGTCACTCATTTCCTGCACCGACCTGCACTGGACCAGCGCGTGGTGAATTATGGTCAAAAAACACCCGGGACGGACGGGGGATGCGGAGGCGTTCATCCAGCATTGGATTGAAGGGCCACACATTGTCATTAATTATATTCTGTCTGTTCCACGCAGGTGATGAGATATTCGTCTAAAGGCGCGTGTAAGCCATCAATCGGTACTTTTATCAATACAACATCGCTGCAAATTAAAACTCAAATGCGGTTATGAAGTGGCCACAGGCTAGAGTAATTAAATTATCTTAAATGCATCAATTACGCTTTGCGCAATAGCTGAAGCAGCGATGATGTATCATTCATGTGGATGTGAATGCATGTTCTCCGTGACTTGTTGAGCACACACACAGACGCTGCACGTGTTGTCGTGAGACTCCTTTGGCGGTGGTGCACAATTCACAATGCCTCGACAATTATCAATGTCTCGCACACAGGTGAAGGACCTTTGTCCGAAACGTCGCCTGCTAGGCCTCCACAGTTGCGTGGGCATACAAGCCCACCCTACACTCGGGTACAGGCAATAACCATCTGTGTCAGAGCCGTACCCTAGGGGACGACCGCCCCAGGCCCCGCGCTATGGGGGGCTCCGCGCTTCGATGTCACGGTGTTAGAAGTGAGACTTCGGGGGTAGTCTGAGGGCGCAGAGGGCCCACGCGGTGGGGGGTTGCCCCGGGCCCCCCCCCCCCCCCCCCCCAATGGACGGCCCTGACGGATGTAACTGAAGCGGATTATGAACTGTGAATCACTCTGCACACTCTCCCCTCTCTGCGCTGCGAAGCCGAATCTTTCAGGGCCGTGCTATTGACGAATGTGCTGGCCTTTGGTGGTTTTATACAGTACGCATACAAATTATGTGCTTTTAATTCGGGCTGCTCTAATGAAAGTTATCGATGTTTCGGCTGAGTGGTCTCCTTCAGGAAGATAATTTAACACGTTTGTACTGCCACCTGTCATGTGTCTGTGTAATACCATTGACACGGCATGTGTCTGTGTGTATGTCTTTCTTTCGTTGTATTTGTGTATGCCACGAATCCGGCGACACGAGTTCGATTCCCGCTCATGGCCAACACCAATGACGATTTAATTATCCGTGATCCGAGGATGACTACGCCTCGAACGTACATGTTGAGGCTGAATCAACCTAGGGAGACAAAGGCGGCCGGGCGTAGTGTTGGCCACCAACTCCCCTCGTGTGCCGTGTCAGCCTTCATAGGTGCCGCTTGTTAACAGCACTTGCCCCAACAGTCTGCTAAGGCTACACGGGGGATCTTTCTAGTGTTTAGCACAATGCGCTCCGTGTACGCCGACCTCAGTTCTATTTCCTGCTCACGACCAAATTAGTAAGACACATTTAAACTGGCCTTTAAATAAGTACCTGGTGTGGTATGTTAAACATCAGCACCGAGGAGACAAAGGCGGTCGGGCGTGGTGTTGGTCCCACCTTCCCACTCGTGCCGCCCTTCGTAGGGGCTCGCTAACAGCACTTGCCCCAACGGTCCGTTCAAGTCGACACGGGGGATTTTTGCCTTTGTGAGTTCGTGTGTCTGTGAGTCTCTGCGTGTCTGCCTATGTGTGCGAGTATGTTAAGTTGTGCGTGTCATGCGATTTTCACGCGTGTCAGCGCCTGTACAAGTCTCCCTGCGCCAGTCTGTGCTTACCTGTCCGTCAGTCTGTGTGCACAAGCACACTGAACAACACAAACAACTCGTCAATACTACTCGCTCCTTGAGAGGAAAACAACAATCGACGTTTCGGGAAATGGTCCTTCTTCGCACCACATGTGAAGGGCCATTACTAGAAACGTCGCCGATGATATAGATGTGTGTGTGCTGAGAGCTGTTTGCGAGTTGAACACGATCGGCTTTCGCGACCAATATTATCCGTAAACGTTTGTTTTGGGTTAAATCGCGTAAATATGAATGTGTCGTTAACCCATCACCACCCGACACAGCCAATTAGTAAGGCTTGTCACGTAAACAAAATGTGACAATGAGTGACTAGTTCAGTACACCGGCTGTGTGTTGAAGAGTACACCCACGACGACATTTACAATCTGAGTACCGTGACGCTTCGCCGGTAATCACAACAACAATAACAACAATAACAACAACAATAACAACAATAACAGAATTGTGAAAACGCCTTCCCTCCTGTTCCGGCGAGCGATGGAATGCGCGGAGCAGCAACTCACCTGAGCGGTGAGCAGGTAGGACGAGGATGATGATGAGGAGGAAGAGGAGGGAGCGCAGTTGACAATCCCGTGCCAGACCTGGGCAGCACGCAGCGTGATGCGCGCTGTCTCCTCGTGGTTATCAGCACCGCAAAGCGACGTGCAACAACGAGAGCAGCTCACCACCAGCTCACCATCAGCTCACCACCAGCTCACCACCAGCTCGCCACCAGCTCGCTCGCTCGCTCGCCCACCGATCTCGAGCCGCGGGATGAGCCTCGCAGCCACGCGAGACTCGAATCCGCGAGACTGCACGAGTGTTCTAGCGAAGCGGAGCGAGTTGATGGAGCGAGCAATCTTTATATGGCGAATGGTGAAGGTATTACCCAGGGATATCTGAGCTATGTGTGTGTGTCTGTGTCTCTCTCAGTGTCTGTGTGGAAGCGCTCGGTCCCGTGCGCGTGGCGATGGAGGTGAGGAGTTTAATGAGCGCAGCGTGCGTCCTGCACGCGCCTTTATAGGGTTAGCAGCACCCCGATCCTCGCTCCCTCCCTCCCCCACATCCTCAACCTCGCTCCACTCTCCCTCCCTCCGACGACATCACTCCCGTCGCTCTCACTCTGTCGCGCATTCCGTCCATCACTAGTCTCGTCCCATCACTGCCTCTCTCCATCACTGTCACAACATCACTCACTCCCTTCATCCCGACGGTAGGCAGGGGCCCTGTCAGCCCCTTGACTCCCTCCTTCATCCTCACCTCCCTCTTACTCCATCGCTCGTTCAAGTTCAAGTTCATTTATTTATTAGTTCATTTATTAGGTATCGCCCTGTGAGCCATTCGGCTCGTTATCTCCATACTCCCTCTGTCACGAATTCCATCCCTGCATGCATCCCTCATTCTCTCCATTACGCACTCCATGACTCACCCCATCACTCCCTACCGCTTATATCCCCCCTTACCTCTCTCGCCCTCCATCACTTTCTCCTCCCTCTTCCTACATCACTCACTCCATCTCTGCCTCCATCACTCCATCCCTGACTCCATCTGTCCACCCCTACATCACTGCTTTCACCTCCACCGACCTTCATCCCCCTCCTGTCTCCTCCCATCATGCTCCATTCTTATCCTTCCCTCCTACATCACGCTCCCCAACTCCCTCCATCCTTGCATCACTCCCACTCCCTCCATCCTTCCATCACTCCCACTCCCTCCATCCTTCCATCACTCCCACTCCCTCCATCCCTCCATCACTCCCACTCCCTCCATCCTTCCATCACTCCCACTTCCTCCATCCCTCCATCACTCCCACTCCCTCCATCCTTCCATCACTCCCACTCCCTCCATCCTTCCATCACTCCCACTCCCTCCATCCTTCCATCACTCCCACTTCCTCCATCCCTCCATCACTCCCACTCCCTCCATCCCTCCATCACTCCCACTCCCTCCATCCTTCCATCACTCCCACTCCCTCCATCCTTCCATCACTCCCACTCCCTCCTTCCTTCCAGCACTTCCTCCATCCTTCCATCACTCCCACTCCCTCCATCCTTCCATCACTCCCACTCCCTCCATCCTTCCATCACTCCCACTCCCTCCATCCCTCCATCACTCCCACTCCCTCCATCCTTCCATCACTCCCACTTCCTCCATCCCTCCATCACTCCCACTCCCTCCATCCTTCCATCACTCCCACTCCCTCCATCCTTCCATCACTCCCACTCCCTCCATCCTTCCATCACTCCCACTCCCTCCATCCTTCCATCACTCCCACTCCCTCCATCCTTCCATCACTCCCACTCCCTCCTTCCTTCCATCACTTCCTCCATCCTTCCATCACTCCCACTCCCTCCATCCTTCCATCACTCCCACTCCCTCCATCCTTCCATCACTCCCACTCCCTCCATCCTTCAATCACTCCCACTCCCTCCATCCCTCCATCACTCCCACTCCCTCCATCCTTCCATCACTCCCACTCCCTCCATCCTTCCATCACTCCCACTCCCTCCATCCTTCCATCACTCCCACTCCCTCCATCCTTCCATCACTCCCACTCCCTCCATCCTTCCATCACTCCCACTCCCTCCTTCCTTCCATCACTTCCTCCATCCTTCCATCACTCCCACTCCCTCCATCCTTCCATCACTCCCACTCCCTCCATCCTTCCATCACTCCCACTCCCTCCATCCTTCCATCACTCCCACTCCCTCCCTCTTACCATCACTCCGTCCTACTGCCACCCCGACCACCATCACTCCCCTTCCTCCCTCCCTCAGTCCCTTGCAGAAGTAAACCGGTAACCCGCGGCTGCTCGCTGCAACACACGCGCGCGTGCACGTGTGTGCGCGTGCGCGTGTGTCCAGGAGCGTTGGTGTCGCTGGGTTCGTAGCGCCACGCTGCGCTACGAACCCGGCGACTCGGGTTCGATTCCCAATCACGGCCAACACCAGCGACGATCATCTGAACCGGTCCTGGGTCTCCCCTAGCCTCAAATGAGTACCCGGTGCGGTGTGTAAACATTGGGCGTGGTGCTGGCCACCCACCCCCTTCGTGTGTCGTTCCGGCCTTCATAGATGCTGCTCGTTAACAGCACTTGCCCCTACAGTCTGTTAAGGCTACACGGGGGATCTTTGTTTTTTGTCCAGACATACGATTGGACGGATGAACGTACATACACACGTGCGTACGTGGAGGTGCGCGTGCCCACTACTCTGGTCTTCTGCCCTGTGCGCGTGCCCTCTACTCTGTGTTGTCGACACGGCCTTGTCCGTATGAGCTCTCTCATCTGCAAACGTTGCATTGTCCCTCTCGTCTGTAGTTTCAGAATTGCATTTGTATTTTATGTGCCATCTTTCCCGTAGTTAGCACAATCGTTATACATACTCGCACATGATTTATAATTTAATGTATATAAATGTTAAAATACATCTTATTTTATTATTTATTTTTACCTACGTGACTTTACCGAAAAAACCCAGGAGTATGAATCCTTGCGGTCACGAAAGCTTCAAATCTAGAATTTCTGGAAGGCTCAACCTGAGCACATCGTCAACCGGCGGCCCCTCCCTCCCTCCGCCTGCCCCGCCCACCTTCACATAACCACGCCCCTTTTACATAACCACGCCTACCTTTGCATAACCACGCCCCTTTTACATAACCACGCCCCTTTTACATAACCACGCCCACCTTTACATAACCACGCCCACTTCTGCATAACCACGCCCACTCATTCACGAGCCCTGCTCATCTCCAAATATATAAAATGCAAAGTTGTGATTATGTGTGTCTGTTCAAAATGTTTAGCGTACTTCCCGACATGCAACAAACTTGAAATTTGCCATGTGGGTACTTTCCAGACTGTACACCATGCAAAAATTATTAAAACACACGTTTGTGTTTTTTTGGGGGGAGGGGAGGGGGCTCAATAATGCATTTATTTTTTTGCACGGCAAGTGAGCTGTGACGTCACATATGTCATGTGACCCGCGCACGTGGAAGCGTAACGCATTGTAGTGTAGCGGGTAGCGCGCTGCGCTATGAACCTGGCGACCCGAGTTCGATTCCCGCTCACGGCCACCACCGGTGACGATTATTTGAACCGAATCAGAATAAAATCCCAATGTTCACAACAGACATAGGGGGGCAGATTTTTTGACCCCAGCGGGACTCGCCATGCCAAACCGAGACATTTGGTGGCTTCATGTAACCACCAGAATAGAATTAAAATCGATAATTAAATTAATCGTTATCGTGTGTATACTACAACATTCGTAAATACCACGACCTTGCAAGGAAATAAAAAAAACATAGGTGACGTTTCAGGCAATGGCCCTTGTTCAGAGCAGATAAACAGAGAAGGCCAGAGAGATATCGTGACATTTGGAGCATATGTCTGCCTCTCCTGCCTTTCTCTCCTCCATTCCGTCTGTCAGACCATGTTGGCGCTCCTCCGTGCACGCGTGCACAACGTGTCAGGCGCACAGCGGGAGCTGAAGTGACGTGAATTAATTTAGACAATTGGAAAAGGGCTCTTGCATACGTACGGACCAGACAGGCAGGTCTGGCTCCCGGATCAATTGTCATGAATGCGAGAGAGACGGTGCGCTCATGACAGCGGGTGAGATGCAATCGATCTCTGTGCGTGTTCAACGCATACGCACATCCCTTTTGTCAAATCCAGTTGCTGGATTATGAGCCCGGCCAATCCCACGTCAGTCACGGGCAGGGCTTGGAAACCAAAAATAACAAGAAGAGGCCTTTTTTGTTCAAATTCTGTAACACCCCCGCCCACCCTCAATATTTCAAGAGCCGCAACGCAACGTGAATAACGTCACCAAGCAGCGGCCCTTCAAGAGCCACCGCATGCCGCTTCCGAGCTGCACGTTGCCGACCCCTGGGCGTGACGGACAGAGAGCACAGCCACGGGTGCGTAGAAGTACAGTCCAACAATTGCTTTGTTTTTATTTCTTTCTCCACTATCCTGTGCTACCCACAAGGCAGCCGCTACAGCAGCAGCAGCAGCAGCCGTAGCCGTAGCGGTCACCCATCCATTGACTACCCAGGCTCAATCCCTCCACATTTAACATCAACATTACGTCATGTCTGGATTATTTGGCTGCTCTAAATCTACACGTGACAAGCCGCTTCGTCGACCTATTAGTTGTGACCCGGTCGCTTCTGAAAAATAAGCTGCGTAGCTCAGTGGGCCTTACCTGGTAACATTAAAAATAGTTTAGCAGAGTTGAGTTCAATTATTTTATTGAGATTAGATATGTTGATATTGGCAAAAGGATCCCATAGATGCAACCACCTGTTGAGGAGACAGTATTTGAAAGCAGCGGGGTAACAGAATCAGAATCTTCATTGAGGCTGCAGGAGGAGGAATCCGATGAGCTCTGAAGCACTTCTCCACAGATGTCCGGTATGGGCGGGTGAGTGACCCATCTCTAAATGGACCACCCGGCCCTCTCTCTCTCTGCGTGTGTGCATCGTAGAGAGTAGCAGACAGCAGGTCGCGTGCAATGCTGATGGTGGCTGGGCGACTCAACTGGGCTCATGTCAAGCGAGGAGGACACGGAGCCAGCAACTCCCTCGGTTCGCGATTAAATTGGGCTCCCGATGGATGCCCCCCTAAAAAGAAGGCACCTGGTAAGACGCTGTGTTCACGTTCATTTGCCTTAAAGTTCAGATCGGAGAATTAAAAATGTTGGTTTGACAGACAACCTCGTGGGCAAAGTGCATCGCTGATTTTACGCCTGGCGAGACGGAGCCGATGGACTGACTGGCGACTACGCAGAATGAAATGCACCGCTGTTGTTGTTTAATTATTATTATGACTGACGTGCAGCGAACACACCGATGACATGATACGAAACGGCTTCGACAAGGAATTAAAGATAAATACAATAATCTGTGACGTTTTAGGCAATGCCCCTTCACCACAGCACGTAAAATATATTTATTTTCGTAGACCACTTATACCTGCTGCTTGAAAGGCCACAGCGCCGTCGATGAACGTGTTGATTGTTGTTGCTTGTGCAGCACTGTCCACGCAGCAGCGGCGGGGGCAGCAGGAGGATCACGAACGAAAGTGTCTCCAACTCGAGTGAATGCCGCGCGCCGCCGTCCACGTGTCATCGGTCTCCTCGACTCGCGACGTCGCACGCAGAGCACAAGACGAACAAAAGCTGCGGGGGGGGGGGGGGGGCAAAGAAAGTAAACCCCCAATGAAATGTCAGCATAAAAAAAAACTTTGCGAAACTACATGACGGTATATATACAGACACACACGCGTTTATATCTATATATAGTGTAATGTGAATCAGCTCAAGCCTCCGGTACATCACGTGACTTATGTGGGGTCACCCCTCACTCCAAATCTCTCCCCACTCGCCGTTCCCCTCGCCGATCTCCTCAAGGAACAGAAACCACCTCGGAAACTCCGCTCATCCTCCCTCATCCTCCCTCATCCTCACAGCAGCAGCAGCAGTATCGGTGGCGGCTATCAGGTAGCCATCGAACAAGGCCAGTGGTCACCGCACCGCGCGCTTATCAGATGCGGCCGTCTGGAACGCTCTTCCTTCCGATATTAGGAAGCCACTGGAGCTATGCAGGTTTACATGTAGATTGAAAACTAATTTCTTTAGAACCGATTTTTGTGTTTAGTTTGTTGTCCTTCCCCCGCACCTCCGATTATCACGGTTGGCTACGTACGGTGCGAAAGAAGTTCAGCACACAGTCCATGCAAAAGAGATGCTGCTTAGTGCTGTTTGCTCCTTCTCTCTCCCTCTCATCACCACCCTCTCATCATCCCCCCGACATCTTGGCCAAGTCATCCCTTATCTCCGTCCTCCCATTCAATCCCTTTACAAAAAATGTTTCCATCCAATCCCTCTTTATTACCCATTGTTGATCTTCTCTCTTCCCTATCCTATTCCACGAACTCAATCATTCACTCTACCCACATTCCCGTGGCGGTGTGCCACGGGTGCAACGTTTATATATAAAGACCAGCATTAGTGATGGTGCAGATATTTTGTATTCGTACACGATGTACTACCCACGCAGCAACTTAAGTTTAAATTGAACTGCTCGTGTACGTCAGTGGCGCTTGACGATCTTCCGGCGCGGCAGTTTTAACAAAGGGCCCCTGTTGATATATTGTGTTTTAATCCTCCTGCCTCTGTCCACCCGGCAGTGGCCAGTTCGAGCAGTCGATGAGCAGAATCTGCTGCGGCGGGTAAAGTGTGGGTGCCCACACCTCTCCTGACACCTGCAGCCACCGTGGAAGAGTAGGCAGATCACTCCCCGTTAGAGGGGCTCCCTCGAGCTCCCTCGAGTGGCGTGAGCGAGACATGGCAAGGCTGCACCCGTGCCCGAGACACGCGTCATATTTGCAAATTGTAATTTTTTTTATTCATCACTTGTTTACGAACGCAGAGTGGATACGCCCATCTCCATTCCTATTGATGTCGTGCCTGCGTAGAGCTGCGTGTACAGCATAGCGACGGTGCACCTAGCCTGGCACAGGCGCCCGTGGTGACGTCACCGCCACTTAGTCGTGTACATGTTTATCATGATCTATACATGAGATCGAAGATTCTCGATATTGTATGTTTTGTATGCTAATTGAATGGTCACCTCGATCGGATGCCATGCATGAGACAAAGATGGCCCGTATAGCCTTAACTGAGGTTTAGGGCAAGTGCTGTTAGCGGTGGGTGGCCAGCACCACGACCGTCCGCCTTTGTCTCCCTAGTGGCGATGTTTGCACACCGCGCCAGGTACTCATTTGAAGCTGAGTCTACCTTGGGGAGGCCCAGGACCGGTTCAGGTAATCGCGATCACTGGTGATGGTGGCCGTGAGCGGGAATCGAACTCAGGTAACCGGGTCCGTAGCGCAGCGTAGCGCTGACCAACTCACGCTACACCACCGCTCCCCCCACTCTCCCCTACAGCCCCCCCCCCCCACTCTCCCCTACAGCTCCCCCCACTCTCCACTGCAGCTCCCCCAACATCGTGACCGAGAAGGATGCTGCGCTGCCTGGGATACAGCCATATAATCTCGCTGCAGAATTTCCCGTGGGGATGAAGAAGAAGAGGGAGAGGCGTGAGAGTGTGCGGCGTTGTTGTTGTTGTGTCTCTCCCTCCCTCCCTCTCCCTCCCTCTCTCTCTCCCTGCGTCCGCGTGGAAGCGGAGACGGCGGCACCCTCGGCTCCCTCACTCGGCGCGCACCGCTCCGCAGACGCCCGCCTCTTCGTGCCGCGTGTCGCACGCGCTCGGGAGAGAGGGAGGGAGAGGAGATTTCTAGAAAGATGATTCTAGATTATTCGGCCGCTAGAAATGTCCACGTGATGATGAGCCACTTCGTCGAGTCTTTTCATTTCGTGGCCAAGTCGCTTCTGGAAGAAGAAACAACTCTATAGCTCAATGGGATTTACTTGGTAAAATACAAAATAGTGAAGTTTCAGTGTATTTCGATTTAAAGCTTTCGTGACTGCAGGGATTCATCTTCTTTCGGAACAGGTCTTCACCTGAGGACGGCTGCTTGCGTTGTGGCCGAAACGTCGTGAGAATAATTTTATTGTTTTATTTTTCTTATTTCCCTTCTACGTGACTTTACCGAAAGAACCAAGAAGATGTCAGTGTATTCATGAATGTTTAAGTTACTTGTTACCTTTCCCATACTTCGCACTCCTATCTTGTATTTGTTGATAAAACTTTATGAGCCGCCCCGACTGGACATCTGTGCAAAACAGCTTCGTATCTCATCGGATTTCTCCTCCAGGATGAATGAATAATAAAGGATTCTAATTTTGAATATTGACGCGGCACATTCGCTCGCTATGGCGTGGGGGGTTTTTTAGCTAATGTTGTCAAACAATGCACAGAACATTGCAGATTTACTGTTCTTCACAGGGAAAGTTTGTTCCACCTAAATGCGAATATAATCAGAACCTTGGCTCAGCTGTCTCTCCACGTATAAATGAAACATGTGTTTCAGTCCACCAGGCGACGGGCTCCCCGAGCGTTACGCGGGCCCGGTTTGTGCGATTTCGCGCATATGCGGCTCACCTATTCATACCCATAGTTCGCTACACTACGCAGTGTTAATGCACTCATATGCGACTATGCCGTTGGACGTGGGACAACATAGTGTAGGTATGTTGCACTTCTTTCGCACCGTACGTAGCCAACCGCGTTAATCGGAGGTGCGGGCGAAGGACAACAAACTCAGCAGTTCTGTGCGCGCTACTCGGCAGCCAAGCTGCCTCGTGCGGTTTCGCTTTGTGCGTCCCCTTTTGAATTTTGGAAAGCATCTACCGCATAAAGCGAGGGAAATAGCGAACCGCATTTATTTTGATCTTCCAGACCAATGTTATATGAAGCAGCATTTTTGTTTACGCACGCCAACTGTGGAACCGGTTTCGAACCTCTGGGTCTCATCAGCAGAGTCAGGCCTGGTTAAAGCTGGTTAAACGTGGGATGCCCATTTAAGCCAAAAATCAGAACCGCACACGAGTCCACGATGCGTTGCTGCGAACTTGCAGGGCTGTTGGTGTCACGGGGTCAATGGACATCTGTCCCACAGCTGGAATAAACAATTCCATAGACAGTACGTACGGCAATGGTACAGAGCACATTGGCTCTGGTCTAAAGAATAAGAAAAAGAACAGTTTCTGCACGTGAGTTTTGCAATAATAAAATGGTTGGTGAATGAAGCAGCTGTGGATTGGTTCTGCATGTAGAGAGAGGGAGAGAGCTGTTCGGTCTCCACAGGTGTGAATGATTGAACCTCACAGGTGATGGGTCTATTCAGCCAATGGGCGAGGGACATTGAATAGCCAGGGGAGGTACACACACACATATATAGGAGACCCAGATCTGCTCAGGAGGACATCAGTTAACTAGCCAGAGGCAACAACCAGCAGAGAGGTGGTGTATCAAGAACCAACCAGGGAGACTTCTCGCCAAGCTGGTAACCATCTGAGCCCCCTCCGCGAGGAGATGGATCTTAGTCGAAGGCCCCCACCAGCCCCCACCCCCCCACCGCCCCTGACTGGGAACTGAACTCACAACTTTCTGATTGCAAGTGGCGCTCTCTGACCGGCGCCTCCGATTGAGCACGGCTGGCTACGTACGGTGAAGAAGAAGTTCTACAGACAGACAGCAGATGGGATGTCGCACGGCGATTGTAGCACACGCGGTGCTTCATTTCAGCCCGGGAGAGTCCGGGACGCTCTTCTGCCACGTCCACCTATCCTCATGACAATGCAACAACGGCGAGTTCCATGCAACTAATTAGTTTGTTGTTGTTAATAAGCATGTCCATGGTATAGAAGGCATACGACATCCACTAATGTTTAGATGATTATGGACAAGGCGGACCGTGTCGTCTGGTGGCAGTGCCTGGTGTGTCGACAATCGCTGCTCCAAGTCAGCCTCGAAAGGGTTCTGGGAAGGGAACCAAACCCGTCGAGTGATGAATCCGAGCCCCGAGCAGGTGGCTGGAGGATGAGCAGTGGCAAGTGCCACCTCGCAGCGTCTCTCGCGAAGGGGTCACGCAATCCGGGGTCGTGGCGAGATTCAAGATTGCGTTGGTGTCGCTTGGGTCTCTGGTGATTTCCCCATCTTGTTTGTGCTGTGATTGGGATTTTTGTTGTTGTCGTCTGGATCGTTTGTGACGTGTTGCTCGCTCCCTGAGCCTAAATCTAACATTGGCGAAACACGTGTACATACACGTGTACTTACATGTGTACATACATGTGTACATACATGTTTACTTACATGTTTACATCAAGGCCGTAGCCATGGAGTCAACATTGGGGGGGGGGGGGGGACTAAATCTTCCAGGGGGTCTAGGAGTCCCCTCCCCAGAAAAAAATCTCAATTAGAAAACTAATTTCCTGCCATTTCCTGCCTAAAATATAAAAAAATTCACTAACACGTGGGATGGACTTTTCATTTATTTTTTACAATGATGTCTAATAGTTTATTGTATTACATTGCTCTGTTTTTTTCCTTTGTTACCTTTTCTTGTTTCATTGTATGTAATGGCAGAGATTAGGGATTAATAAAGTACAACCATAACCACAATCATATAAACAGAAATCTATGCATTGTTATGTGAAGACAAGTCCAGATATTGTGGCCAAGGTTTAGAAAATTGTTTTTTTTATTTACAACGCATAGCAATTATTATTTTTTAAAAATGTTGTTTATAGCAATATATTGGGGGGGACATTTTGAGCATATTTGAATATTGGGGGGGATGTGGGATGTGCCCACCCCCAATATATGTTATATATATTATAATAACGGCCTTGGTTTACATACACGTTTACATACATGTTGACATGCATGTTTAATCGGGCATTCGACATGGTGATGCATCCTTACAGGCCGAGTGCAAATGTCACCGAAATTCAAATGAACGTCGCATTAGGGCAGTCTGACCTTTTGTATAGTTCTATGCTCAAAGCATATTTTCAAACCGCTGCTCATGTTTCCAAAACGTATCCACAGCCCTCGCGGAAACTCGACTTCGTCTCATTGAGCCGCGTTCCTCTCTCAAGAAATTTCACGACAATTCATACAATTATCATCATCGGCGCGGATATATCCACTGCTGGATGATGGCTTCCCCCATCCCTGTCAATCATGGGACCTGTTTCGCCATACTTCACCAGTGCGGGTCCGTGAAAGGAGTTGCCCACGGGGCCGGTTGGGATGTTGACTCATTGCCGATACCCTCCGTGGCCGGGATGTGAATTCAGCTCGCCGTGTTCGGAGCGCAGTTGCGTTCGCGAGCCACTGCACCCGCGCTCGCCCGAGCGTGAATAGAAAAAAAACGTGTGTCTCTATATATTTATTACAAATAAATACGCGGGCGAAGTTGGCTTGGGAGGAGGAGGAGGATGAGGAGGCGGCTGAGAGTTGAGTCTCAAGTGGCGGGTGCCACAACCAGGATCCACGGCGGGAGGTCTGCGGAGCGAGACACGCGGCTTCATCACGTGGCAGTCGGGGGGCAATTTCTCGTTCTGCCCCCCCCCACACTCCCCGCCCCCCCCCATACAAAAGCGAATGCGCGGTCGTGACGGTCGCTCGTCTCCGTGCGCGCCACCTCCGGCTGACTTCCCTGCGGGACTCTGGAGGAGTCGGAGAACTCCTGCTCGTCGCCGGTGATGAATACTGACAGGCTCCTCCCATCCCATTTCGAGCTCGGAGACCCCCCCCCCCTGACCTTCGCCCCCCTCCGCACCATGACCCCCACGACTCCCTTCACCCCCCCCCGCTCACCGTTTAAAGCCTCAATTGGGGTATACACAGATTGAGGCCGCTAGCGCCGTGTCAAGCAGCGCGCACTGACATCCGTGGAGGGGCTTGCTTTTGGCGGCTGTGATTTGTTAAACTCTACCTGCAGACACTGAAACAGCCTCTCGGTACATCGATAGATAGGTGTGTAGGCGGGTGAATGGTATGTGAGTGGCTGTGTAGGATGGATGGATGAAGGTAGGTGGGTGGATGGGTGTGGATCGTAATAACAATAATATCTTTCGATTTAAAGCTTTCGTGACTGCAGGGATTCATCTTCTTGGTTCTTTCGGTAAAGTCACGTAGAAGGGAAGTAATAAAATAATAAAAATAAAACATAATAAAACAATTCTCACGACGTTTCGGCCACAACGCAAGCAGCCGTCCTCAGGTGAAAACCAGGTCCGTCGAGGCGACAGAGTCTGAATGAAACAGCACACGGGCTTAGAGCATATATATAAGCTGGGCGCATTGACAAAGGAATTTGCATATCAACAGGAATTTAGCATATTTATGGGAAATGCAGGAATGTAATTAGTACTGCATATGCATGTGCATTATGCAGGATTAACAGCATCAAAGGGAGCTGCAGTTACTGCTGCTGCAGCAGTTGCTGCTGCTGCTGCAGTTTCTGCTGCTGCTGCAGTTGCTGCTGCTGCTGCAGTTGCTGCTGCTGCTGCACTTGCTGCTGCTGCTGCACTTGCTGCTGCTGCTGCACTTGCTGCTGCTGCTGCAGTTGCTGCCTTATCCATTTTAATATAACACTATGTATTATTCTACCCACCCTAATGTGTATCATACTGCTATATGTTTACTGTACAATTACGACACCATACATTACTCTGCAGAGTATGGTGTCGTAGCAGTATGATACACATTAGGGTGGGTAGAATAATACATAGTGTTATATTAAAATGGATAAGGCAGCAACTGCAGCAGCAGCAGCAAGTGCAGCAGCAGCAAGTGCAGCAGCAGCAGCAAGTGCAGCAGCAGCAGCAACTGCAGCAGCAGCAGCAACTGCAGCAGCAGCAGAAACTGCAGCAGCAGCAGCAACTGCTGCAGCAGCAGTAACTGCAGCTCCCTTTGATGCTGTTAATCCTGCATAATGCACATGCATATGCAGTACTAATTACATTCCCGCATTTCCCATAAATATGCTAAATTCCTGTTGATATGCAAATTCCTTTGTCAATGCGCCCAGCTTATATATATGCTCTAAGCCCGTGTGCTGTTTCATTCAGACTCTGTCGCCTCGACGGACCTGGTTTTCACCTGAGGACGGCTGCTTGCGTTGTGGCCGAAACGTCGTGAGAATTGTTTTATTATGTTTTATTTTTATTATTTTATTACTTCCCTTCTACGTGACTTTACCGAAAGAACCAAGAAGAACAATAATATCAATTTGTAGCGCGCCGCGCAGAACTCGCTCATGGAATCCAGGCGGTGAGCCGGGACCAACAATATTCCAAGCTCTGCGGCCCTCTACATATTAAGGTGTTATCGGCGAGTTAGTGTTTACATGTGGAAGGAAACCGGGACACTTGCATGGGGAGATCCCACACGTGCGAGGGGACAACACTCGATCCCGTGCAGATGGAACGGGCGGAGTCCAGATTCGCTGTACCGCATCCTCCTGGCGAGCCACCGCGTGGCAACCTCCTCGATGCCGACGGGAGGGGAGTTGCGCAATATGTTCGTGATCCATCAGACGAAGGTCCATGAGGTCACGCATTCACGTCGTGAAAGCCGGCGAGAACCCCCTGACGAGTACTATTATCCTCAACACGCGTTGACCGTTTGAGAGGCCGTTGAGACTGATTTCCCGATGATCTGAAGACGCACAAGGGGGTTGTGCCTTCTGCCCATCCAAACCAACTCGTCTGCCCCTCCACTTCACCCCACCGCTTTACCTCGAAAAGTTGGCAACCCCCACGAAGGATCGCGAGAGAGAGAGAGAGGGCGCGTGTGCTAGTTGGCCATGGGCGATACGGACTGGAATGTCCTGTCAGGAGCACTGGGAACTCCCGGTTCTCATCTTCATGGGTGGCCATGAGTTATGCTAACGAACGGCGATGACGTTGATGGCGACGATGATGAGAATGATGCAGGTGGTGATGACGACGATGGCACTGCAGTTCGGGGACAGTGATGAACATGCTGATGCTGATGATAAAGCTATTGGTGGTGGTGTTGACGATAGTGATGTTGATGATTGTCTAGACGATGTATTTATTCAGCAAACACACGCTGAGCCTGAGTGTTTTGCAGGCTTTCGCGTTTGCAGGGGCTGGCGTAGACACTCTGTCTGGAATCTGGATAAACTGGTTTTCGAAAAAGTAAAATTACCAGCGATCCCAACGGATTCAAGGAAAGAGGAGCTTTTAGCCGTAAACACGTAAACTAGTATTGTGCTCTTTCAAATTGAGGAAATGAGTGGAAATTCAAGTAGTCGCGTGCGTGGTTGGTGGCGGTGGCGGTGGGGGGGGGGGGGGGCGGTGGTGGCTGGGTGGGTGGGGGGTGTGAGTTCTAGCACGCGGACGACATCGCACCCGAGGTGGGAATCACAAAGAGAAGGCGGTGGCATCGTGCCGGAAGATTTCTTCGCGTGCGTGCGATATCCGTGGTCGCAATACGCGGATCGCCGACCAGACTTCGCTCAACGTCCCACCAGGTCCGTCCACTGCTCGCCGAGCTGAATTGCCTCTCGCTTGCCGAACGAAACCCGTTTGGGAGGTCGCGCTCGTTACGCGCAAAGTGCCCGCCACAAATGAACCACCAACAACGTCGCTGATCTCGTCAAGAAGCAAAAACCATCATCACGTGAACCCCGGTCATCTGCGCAGTGGCCATCGAACAAAGGCGGTGATCACTGCATCGCGCCCTTTCAGTTGTGCTTCTGCGGCCGTCTGGAACGCTCTTCCTTCCGATATTAGGAAGCTACTGGAGCCAGATTAAAAACTATTATTTATATAACTTATTTTTTGCTTAGTTTGTTGTCCTTCCTCCGTATCTCCCGCTTAGCGCGGTTGTCTACGTACGGCGAGAAAGAAGTTCAACAAAACAATCGGACTCTCTCATATGGTAAGGAGCGCCATCGATGAGATGATCCGTGGAATCCAACGACGGTTCGAGCCCACACCCACACCCGGGAGTGTCGCTTGCGCGGCCTGCGCTTGTTTACAAGCTCCACGATTTCTGGGGGTTTGCAAGCTGAGCAGATGCGATGGAGATACGCTGCCTTATGTAAACGCGTTCATGGTTAATAGCCTCCAGTTATTATTGTTGCAGTGTTTACTGTATTCACATGTTCGTATACACACTGGTCCCGGGCACAACACGAGACGCGTAACACGAACCTGGAACGCCCAGATTCGTGTTTGATAAAGGGATGCCTCTTCCACCAGTTCGGGGTTACGGGCCACTCGGCCTCAGTTTTTGTACAACATTTTGGTGAACGCAAGGATTGCGTTTCGCTACCGTCTCCCAGTAAACACGAAACGTGTGCCCAACGTTAGCGAGGTGTTTGCTGTTTAGTTTGTGCCGAACGTTGGCCGTCAGTCGGCTTGGAGGTTAGTCGTAAGTTGGTCACCGGTTCGTCGAAGGTCATTCTCGAGGTCGTCGCACGCTGGTCAATGTGGCCACGGGCACGTCCCAAGTTGCCCATTGGCCTCGCAAGTTGATTGTCAGTTGCGCGGTGGCTGCGTGCATCGGTAGCAAATTGGTTGCAAGTCAGTCGCGCGATGGTCACAAAAGTAGCGCAGAAGAAGAGCTGCTCTACTGGCTTATAACAGGAGCTCTGCATCCTGCTTTGAGAGACAGAGAGTTGGGGGTGGTGCGGGTCTGTGCGTGATCGTCGAGTTTCGCTAAGCCCACAGGGCTCTGGGCGAGGGAGGCCAAGCAGGAGTCGTGGGTCGCTTTCACAGAGCGAAGACGTCAGCCGCTGTGGATTGCGAGCGAGCTCGACTCCGATGTCACAGGATGGGTGTTTGAGACAGAAGTAAATATCCATTTGATGTGCGCGTCCCGATACGCAGCCGGACTTTAAACAAAACAACTAGACAAAGAAAGTAATACGTAAATCAATATAGATCATCATGCTCTTCATTGTACTGTCGTGTTGATTTAACAATAAAAATGTTTGTCCATCCTCCCGCTCATGACTCGCGAACGCAAAGTGATGCGAGGATGAGCGCTGTACCAAACAAAATCAACAAAAAAATAGAATTCCCCATTCCAAATGACAACTCGGTGATTGTAGCGGGCTTCACCTGAGCTGGGGAGCAACCAAAGCGCTGCACAGAGAGAACGAAACATCGTGTTCTTAGGTTTTTTTGGTAAAGTCACGTAGGTAAAAATATTAAAATTAATAAAAGTAAAATAAAAATAAAATAAAAATCACGACGTTTCGGAGGCAACACAAGCTTCCGTCTTCAAGTGGAAGCTTGTGTTGCCTCCGAAACGTCGTGATTTTTATTTGATTTTTATTTTACTTTTATTAATTACAATTTTTTACCTACGTGACTTTACCGAAAAAACCTAAGAATATGAATCCTTACAGTCACGAAAGCTTCAAATCTAGAACGAAACATCGTGTTGGCAACCTCTGCCTCACTGCCATCTGCGAGCGTCACAGAGCTCGAAGTTAGCCGATGTTTCAAGGGCACCGATGGACGTAATGTTATGCGTTTTTGTTTTATGCGCGCTGGTAACTGGGCCGAGACCAGCTTCAGCTCTCTTGCACTCCATCACCTGTTCTAATCCCGGGGGCTGCTCTAACACGGATTTCAACCGAATCGCTCGGTCTGTGGCTCCTTCGGCACTGGCAACTTCGAGACGCGCCATGAACCTTGCGTGAGAAGTTGCCCGTGACATCTCGCGATTGGCGCTAGGTGAAATAACACAGCGACACGAAGCGCAATTGGTGGAATTGACGGGTAATGGTGGGCAAGCGATGAAGTATAATCAAGCTGGAATCCAGACTTATTCTGCAGGCATCGGGGTAAATGAGTGGATCAATGGCTACACATTCCGTCCTGTCGTCATACCGCTTTCTTGCTCTCACCTTTGCCAAAGAGATGTATTGTTGCATGGATGGATGAACTGTAAAACAAAACCTCTCTCTCTTTGAACATGAATCGGCCAAACAACCAAAAGCAGGCTTGACTGAATAAATAAACGACATTATTTGTACGCACATATTTCTGACGGCAATGTGCCCTGTAAATTCAAGGGCCGTCTAAGTACAACAGTAAATATACCATCCACAAAAAAAACAACAAGAAGATCCCTCGCATAATAATCGGCGCGGCCCGTAGCGGAATGGTGCTCTGAGCGACGGGAAAGTGCGGTCAGCACCCACGCCTCGGTCGCTTTTGTCCCCCCCCCCCACCCCTCGGTGAGAATGTTTACACACCGCTCTCGGTCCTGCATTTAAGGCCGAGTCGATGTAGGGGAGGCCCAGGACCGGTTCAAATATTCGTCGCTGGTGTTGACTGAGAGCAGAAATTGAACTCGGCTTTCGGGGATCGTGGTGTGTTGCGCTAACCCCTAGGCTACCGCTCCCCACACACACACAAACACGTGGGTGTAGGGCAGGTTCCGAAGTTAGCCATGGCCGGGAATCTAAATTACAAGTTAACTGGCTTCAGAGGGCAGTGCTCTCGCCACTGCATCGCCGTGTACAAACAAAGACAAAGATCATGTGTCTAGCCTTAACAGACTGTAGGGGCAAGTGCTTTTAGCGAGCACCTATGAAGGCCGGAACGGTACACGTGGGGGTGGGTGGCCAGCACCACGCCCGACCGCCTTTGTTTCCCCAGTGGCGATGTTTACACACCGCACCAGGTACTCATTTGAGGCTGAGTCGACCGAGGGGAGGCCCGGGACCGGTTCAGATAATCGTCACCGGTGTTGGTCGTGAGCGAAAATCGATCCCGGATTGCCGGATTCATAGCGCAGCGTAGCGCTAACCGCTGCACCACCGCTCTCCACGCGCCGTGTACGACACACAGACGCGCATACAGACACGTGACTGCTGGAGATAATGCGCTGCCCTTTCACGGACGCAACTTCAATGCGTTGTAAAGGCCGAGTTGTGTAAACAAGGTCAGCTTGTAACCCGTGTGCCACCGTGCCGTGGGTGATCACGTGCCGAGCCACCCGAGGCTTGGTGTGCCTCGGACGCACGGAAGTGGTCTCTATAAACTATATGTTTGTTTCATCTGACGAGGTGAGGCCCAATGAGCTGTGTAGCTTTTTGTCAGAAGCGACCTGCCCACAAATGACAGCTCAACACGAAGTGGCTTATCGCGTGGAAATGTATAGCAGCCAACAACTCTAAACACGTGTCTAAATGTGGAGGGGAAACCCGGAGGACCCGGAGAACAATCCACGCGGCCACGGGGAGAGAGAGACACGCACACTCCAAATATACAGGGGTCAGGGTCGGGCTCGAACCCACGACCTCCTATAAAACAGGCGAGGGAGTTAACATCTCGTTTGTGTGTGGTATAACACCCACATCACCCATGAGACACTCACTGCATGTTTGGATGTGGCTAAGAGAAACCCACAGCATGTTTAATGTGGTTAAGAAATGCACAGAATCGTAGACAAAAATCCTGGTATTTTTTTTAACCCACGTGTCTCTCTCTCTTGGACCAGACGACACAAACACTGGTTGCGCTGATGACGGAACCTTTTCAAAACGCAGTCGCGCACGGACAGCGCGCTCGGTGCCGAGTCGTCTCGATGGAACATAATCGCAGGGCGGTGACACTCCTCCCTGTGACGCGTGTGGAGGGCGAACTTTGATGATCGCCAGCTCTGGGGTTCACCCAGTGGCCACTGGCAGTGCGACTCGCGAGCAGAAGAAGCCCCCCCCCCCCGCCATGGCCACAGCGTGGCCGTGTCCCTGCTGCTGATGGAGGTGGTGGTTGAACTGTCTGGCCGCGTGTCAGATGTTGACACGCAGCTTGAACTATTTGTGCTCTAAGAGTCTCCGAGCTCACCCTTATGGGCCGTATGCAACATATGGGACCAACAACCGTGATGACATTCCTGATAAAAACAATAATTATGATGATTAAAAAACTAAAGTAGTTTTTATTTTACCGGCTAAGGCCCACTGAGCTAGGTAGCTACCTGGCGATCACAAGTGATAGCTCAACGAAGTTGGCTTGTCGGCATGTGGACATTGAGAGCGGCCACACAGTCGAATGCTTCGTGTTTACCTGACAAAAGCCTCACCGAGTCTTGAGACTCATTTAAACCGGAATCTTTATTTAGACTTCCAGGATAAATAAATATTCTAATTCTCAATAATACGAAAAAACAATGTAAGAGCAAGACAGGGAAAAGGTTTTCAAGTCGTTATAAATAGAAAGCGTACTGTATCGATAACAACCACTTTGGGATCGTTTTGCTAAATGTGTGTGCTTATTTTTAAAAGGGATAATTACAAAGGTTGACTTGTGATTTTTTTTATTGGGAGGGAAAAAATATGCACGGGCACAGTTGTATTATTAATTGTATTTCAGGACACCGTGTGCTCGCCTGCAACATCGAGGTTAAATGGTGATGCACATTAGGGAACGTGGTGTGTAATTGTGGATATTTGCTAATTAATTTTTTGCTTCCCTACATTTATGAATCTCGCAACAAAAACAACAACTTCTAAAGTAATACTATTTTAGACATTGAGCGCTCAATGTTGAGCTACTGAGTGGAAGGTGGATTGTGTGTTGTGTTACCCAGAAGGTTGAAACTGGTCCACGCGGCACGGGCAGATGAACGTCACCCAGTAAGGCGTTGACAAGGGGCTTCAAATGAGTACCCACTTCTCTTTTAATTGCAGCACAATAGACTGAGAAAGGAGGAAAATAAAGCCTCCTTGTACGATGACATCCCTGACCATTTCTATCAGGCCACAAACAGTCATTTGTAACAGACTGTTGGGGAAAGTTCCTGCGAGCGAGCAGCACCTATGGACACGTGAGGGGGTGGGTGGCTAACACCACGCCCGACCGCCTTTGTCTCCCTCGTGGCGATGTTCACACACCGCACCATCTGCTCATTTGCGGCTGAGTCGACCTAGGGGCGGCCTAGGACGGGTTCAGATAATCGTCACCGGTATTGCCCGTGAGCGAGAAGCGAGTCGGGGTCGCCGGGTCCATAGCGCGGTGCGCTTAGCGCGACACGCGCACCGTCGCTCCGCAGGCTGCACGCGCGCGCGCATGGCACATGTGTGCGCGCGTGCGCCAATCCACATTCCGCCTAATTGCCGTTAATGACGTCCAAGTCGCTAATTGCATTTTTTACCCCAAATTGTGTACGTACCCTCCACAACATGTACGCAGCCGGTCACTGCGGCGAGCGCGCGAAGAGAGAGAGAGAGAGGAGCGCTTCACCCCCCCCCCGTTCCCAGCTGTCTGAAATTAAACGATGAGTGCATTAGCGCGGCGCGCCGTCTCGTGCTGCCCGCGTCTCGCGTCCTGTGATTGAACATCTCGCCCGAGACCTCCGGGCCCACCCGCTGGGTGCGTCTGCGAGCGGACGGAGCCCCCGGGGCGATGCAGACGTCTCCGTGGCACGCGGAGCGCGCGGGGACAGCGGTCTCGTGGTAGCAGTCGAAGCGAGAGAGCGGGCGGGGTGGGGGCAACCAGAATCTGTATTGAGACTGGAGGAATACAATGAGATGTAACAGCTCTTTTTGCACAGATGTCCAGCATTATGGTGATATCGTTCGCGTGCGTCTGTGCCTGGTTCGGAGATGGACCTGTTGGGATTGGCAGAGGGCCCTTAATCGAGCGATCCGGACCGAGAGTTCGAATTTCAGGTCGACTCGGTTCTGTGATACGGGGCGATTTTTAACGAGCTGTGGTTGTCCTTGGATAGGATGGTCGTGGCTCGGAGAAATGTAAAAATAAATTGCCACAATGAGCACCAGGGGCATATTTGGAAATCTAAAGCAATGGTGCTTGTGCAGTGGTCATAGTCGTGGTGCTGGCGGTGATGGGGACATTGTTGATGGTTGTGTAGTGCTGGTTGTGACCGTGTGCTGGCGGTGATGGGGACATTGTTGATGGTTGTGTAGTGCTAGTGCTGGTTGTGACCGTGTGCTGGCGGTGATGCTGGCAACGTGTGCTCAAGTACCATGCCAGATGCCATGTATGTGACACCTAGCCCCCACGCGATTCAATGCATTGTCATCATTAAATAAATGTAATTTTGCTATCATTGTGGTTTAGTTTAGCAGCTTCTAGTGGCTGGAAGGGGCTCGTGTCAACCCATGATATGCAACATACATGAATTAAGAAGAACGACTCATTCACACGTGATTTGACGCATGTGTTGGCGAACTATTACAAAATAATAAAGATAAAACAATACAATTCTCACGACGTTTCGATTGCAACACAAGCAATCATCATCAGGTGTGAGAACCACAGCAAGAAAATGTTCTTGCTGTGGTTTAATTGTTTAATTTTTTTTATTTTATGATTTCCCTTCTACGTGACTTTACCAAAAGAACCAAGAATATGAATCCCTACAGTCACGAAAACTTTAAATCGAAATTTGAAGTATTACAAGTTAATATTAATTGATTAATGATGAATTGTATTAATGTTTTGGTCTTGCTATGGTGGTTTTGTTGACTCGACTCAATCTTGCAAACAATACTTTTCCTGGCCTCGAGTTCTGACCTCGTGAAACAACAGCAACTTGAACTAACTCATTTCGTTTAATAAGAATATAGCCACTCATTCACCATCTCGCTCGCCATTTCATTCACCCACTCGATCACCCACTCACTCATTCATTCTCATTGTCTCACTCATTCACCTACTCATTCTCTCACTCATGCACTCACTCACCCACTTAATCACCACCTCTCTCATTCTCTCACTCACTCATTCACTCACTCACCCACTTAATCACCACCTCACTCATTCTCTCACTCATTAACTCAATCACTCACTCACTCATTCTCTCACTCTTCGACGACATATTGAGTCCCTATCCGAGATCCTCAATGAAATGTGCAAAATGAATTTCATTACGATTGTTAAACCAAATAAACTTGAAACCTGGAATGTATCCCTCGACCTTTACCATGTATAAGTGCCTCTGAGCCCTGACCAGCGCTCGTTTGAACTTGGATTGCACTGCCTCTTGTTCATGTGGCTTCATCCCCCAGTCAGATGGTCCATCATCTCCGAGCCATATTAGTTTGGCGGTAAAGTTTCCCAGTAACCTCTTTTCAAATAGTTTAATTGCGTATCTGAAGTGTTCAATGTGCTCGAAATTTAATGTACGATTGTGTTGTGATAGTTCCCAAGCGGAAACGGCTGCCAAAAACCCGTTGCAGGATTAGGAAATTGTAGGCAATTAAATTTGTACTAAGGAAAAAGCAGTAACTCTCATTATGTAATTACGCTTATTCAGTTTTCTCTATACGAGATAATGAATTGCGATTGGATCGTGGCTGGTTAAAAATAGCACAGAACACCCAAATATGATGGATGCAAGGCCAAAAGACCTTCCCTATATTCTGCATGGACAGTTGTGGCGTCTTGTTAGCAAGCACCTATTAATGCTGACACATCGCAAGAGGAGGCATTCATACATTGCCCCAGTCAACCTAGGGGAGTCCCTGGACCTGTTCAGGTGTCACTTACCATTGATGTTTTAATATTATTTTAAAAAATTTACCTGGATGATCCTGTGAGATGGAACCTGTCGTTTTACAATAGTTATTCGTGGCCAGGAATAAAATTCGGGTCACTGGCGTTTGTGGTGTGGGACGGTAACCACTGAGCTACGACTCCCACACCCTACAAACATCACCCGTGTGGCATTATTACTTCCCTTCTACGTGACTTTACCGAAAGAACCAAGAATATTAAACAGACTTTTCGGTCAAGTGCTGTTAGCGAGCAGCTATTAAGGCGAATCTGGGTCGACGGGTTCATAGCGCAGCGCGCGATCCGCTACACTACACACACACTGATACAGATTTACCCTACACACACACACACTGATACACCTTTACCACCACACACCCCTGCTTATGACCCAGATACTCACTGTCATTATAGGGCACACACAAACACATTCACATCATTGATCTCTTGGTCGTCATCCCGTGCCTGTGCGGGCCCATCCATCATCATCATGAACCCACGAAGTGCACAGCGCACGCACGACAATCCAGATTGCGGTAGCAACATCGCTCAGGCTGGACTGGCGTGACACATTACGCGTATTCGTAAAGGAACGTAGGTCTCAACAACACACTGATCCCAACCACACGACCCCCCACCTCCCCATGGCCAACGCTCATTTGCGGACGGCAAGTGCCGACAGATGTTGCCAAAGAGTCAATTCCCTTCCCCGGGGTGTCCTCTTCCTCCGCAAGAGGCAATCTCTTTACCCCCCCACCCCCCACCGTGAGTGTCGAGGGACTCTGTCTAATTATGTAATTGTCAGATCGACTTTGACTGAGTTGAGACGACGTGAGGGATGGTCGCAGTGGTTATGCGCTGCTGCTTCTGCTGCGGCTGATGTCACGTCTGAGATTGTTATTTTGTGTTTCCCGTCACAGTTGCTGAGCACGGCAACCCAAGGGCCCAGCAACAAACAGAACCACGCCGTCCGTTCTCCTCCAGAGGTCTCGAACGCCAAGGGCCCAGCAACAAACAGAACCACGCCGTCCGTTCTCCTCCAGAGGTCTCGAACGCCAAGGGCCCAGCAACAAACAGAACCACGCCGTCCGTTCTCCTCCAGAGGTCTCGAACGCCAAGGGCCCAGCAACAAACAGAACCACGCCGTCCGTTCTCCTCCAGAGGTCTCGAACGCCAAGGGCCCAGCAACAAACAGAACCACGCCGTCCGTTCTCCTCCAGAGGTCTCGAACGCCAAGGGCCCAGCAACAAACAGAACCACGCCGTCCGTTCTCCTCCAGAGGTCTCGAACGCCAAGGGCCCAGCAACAAACAGAACCACGCCGTCCGTTCTCCTCCAGAGGTCTCGAACGCCAAGGGCCCAGCAACAAACAGAACCACGCCGTCCGTTCTCCTCCAGAGGTCTCGAACGCCAAGGGCCCAGCAACAAACAGAACCACGCCGTCCGTTCTCCTCCAGAGGTCTCGAACGCCAAGGGCCCAGCAACAAACAGAACCACGCCGTCCGTTCTCCTCCAGAGGTCTCGAACGCCAAGGGCCCAGCAACAAACAGAACCACGCCGTCCGTTCTCCTCCAGAGGTCTCGAACGCCAAGGGCCCAGCAACAAACAGAACCACGCCGTCCGTTCTCCTCCAGAGGTCTCGAACGCCAAGGGCCCAGCAACGAGCGGCGCTGTTGAAGAAGAATCCCAGCAGAGTTTATCGAGTGCATTCGTATCCGGGCGGAAATTGTCACTCGATATTTTCCAGAATGCTGCTAGGCTGGCTTAGGGTCGGGGTTATCGGTGTAAGGCAGAGTGCAAAGTACGCCCATTCGTAATACTCCTTCATTAGTGTACCCTATATAACCGCCCTTAAAAGTAAATACCACGAGGACAAAAAATTGAGTCGAGATTCGATGCGGGCTTGCCAACATCATCACCGGCACGGCGTTGGGGACTGTCCGGTCTGGGGCACCACCACCCCACTGCCACTCCGCCGACGACGACGACGACTTTCTACTCCGGAGACGGCGGCCGAGGCATCGTCACGCCACGTCGCCCGCATCTCGAGCCACGCCGAGAGCGTGTCGCCTTGGAGTCCCTCGTGGCCCCTCGTGGTCCCTGCGTAACAGTGGCGCGCGTTCTGGGTGTGCGCCGTTACCCCTTTCGCGCGTCCCTATTCGGCGGAAGCGTCGCTCGATCGCCTCTGCGGCAGGCGAAGGTAACGACCGCAGCCCTTCGCGGTGGATGCGTGCTGAGGGCGGGCAGGGTGGCTGTCTCGGAGTGAGCTGGGGGTCACTTGGGGGGCGGGGCGGGGGGGGGACACCACTGCCCCTCCCCTCAAAACAATCAACGCTGTACATCCCTCTGGGGAGCGTGCTCGCCGTGGCGTCTGCAGAGTGGAAATGTCTCCCCCCCCCCCCTCTTCATTTTGAACAGAAAATGAGCAATATGCCGCGCGCGTTATAAAACCCAAGCAAGTGGCTCCCTTTTGGCCAAAATTAGGTCAGGAAGGTTCCCTCGGAGGGTATGCGAGGATAATAATTTGAACTTGGAACGCTCCGCACAATATTAACCCCCTCTGGAATAAAGAGAGAGAGAGAACGACTTGGAGGAGCGAGGGAACCACGGACGAGCGGGAAAGGCGGGCAGCGTCGCGGCGAACCGGTGCCAAATTCACCCCCAAGCTCTGTGATCCTATCTCTATATTAAGGTGTTAAAGGGCAATTACTGAGCGTGTGTACACGCGGGTGGAAACCGGAGCACCCCGAGAAAATCCACATGTGAGAGGGAGCAACGCTCTATCCCATACAGATGGAGCCCACATGTTGCAGTGCCACCCTCTCTGGGGAATGCATGGTACGGGGCAATATATCAAAACGTGACGTTAATTTCTCGCGTTCTCTCGCTAGTTTTTATTGCAGAAATGTAAACATATCGCTTTTTTGAACTGCTCCAGCCCATTGAGTGTCAGTGTTAATGTTTTCAATACAGTAGAATTTGAGAGCTGAAATAGCATGGTAATTGCTGTTATTGTGGCTTTTTAGATATCAGTGCTTTACATTTTAAGAGCCCACGTGAACTGAATGTTCTCAAATGTGTTTTTTTTAAGTATGGTAATTTTGATTTAGTCGTGCGGCGAGCTAAAACGCATGTTCTCGTCATAATAAATCACATTAGCATGTTCAGGTAATAACATCCCGATGAAATTTAAGTCGAAGATTGAAGAAGATGTGAAGCTATATTGCCAGGATGGCCATGGGATATTGGGATTTCCTTATTCGAAGCCTGGCAGCTGTGCAAGAGAAGTAACATGACGCACAATTCATTCAATTTAAATGAATATTTTTGCATTTTATGTATTTCTTCCCGCAAGTAGATGAGCATTTTACTCATCTAAATATATTGCGTGCTATACTCATGCACCCATTCAACATGGCATACGTTGTATTAGACATCGGTGTGCCACGGTGGCTAGGAGATGTTAACTACCTCGCCTGGTATGCAGGAGGGTCGTGGGTTCGATTCCAACCCTGACGCCTGCTGTATATTTGAAGTTTGCTTGTCCCCTCCCCATGGTCGCGTGGATTTTCCCCCAGGTCGTCTGGTTTTTCCCCTCCACATTTAGAATCGACATCACGCGTTTAGAGTCTATTTGGCTGCTTCAAATGTCCACGTGACAAGCCACTTCGTTGAGCTGTCATTTGTGGCCAGGTCGCTTCTGAAAACGAGCTACACAGCTCAGTGGGCCTTACCTGGTATGATAAAAAAACACAACAAGGAGGTGTCCAGGGCTGTGTCCAGAAGGCACAAGAAAATGAAGAGGATATATTCACTCAAAACAGAGGGAGAGGGCTCCATCACTTGTGTTGTTGTCTCAGACATGAAGAACAGGGCCGCGGCCACGTGACAATTCCAGTGGTTCGTCTATCCCCCCCCGCCGCACCTTATGCCGTATTGGCCATTGTGGTTGTTTTGATGACACTTCACCAGATCTACAAATCTGACTGTATTCGTGCGTACACGTTACTTGAATTTGGGCAACCCTTGTAAACGTGTGAACGTTGTTAATCGTTGAACAAACCTTGTAAATGTTGACACTTGTCTGTTATTGAAGTACACCTTGCGTTTGTGTACGTGACTTCTTCTGATTGGGCACATATTGCAAATTTGAATACACGTGACATGTAATTGGGTACACCTTGTAAATATGTGCGCGTGGTTGTATTTGGGTGCACCATGTAAATGTGTGCGCGTGGTTTGTATTTGGGTGCACCATGTAAATGTGTGCGCGTGGTTTGTAATTGGGTGCACCATGTAAATGTGTGCGCGTGGTTTGCAATTGGGTGCACCATGTAAATGTGTGCGCGTGGTTTGTATTTGGGTGCACCATGTAAATGTGTGCGCGTGGTTTGTAATTGGGTGCACCATGTAAATGTGTGCGCGTGGTTTGTAATTGGGTGCACCATGTAAATGTGTGCGTGTGGTTTGCAATTGGGTGCACCATGTAAATGTGTGCGTGTGGTTTGTATTTGGGTGCACCATGTAAATGTGTGCGCGTGGTTTGTATTTGGGTGCACCATGTAAATGTGTGCGCGTGGCTTGTAATTGGGTACACCATGTAAATGTGTGCGCATGGTTTGTATTTGGGTGCACCATGTAAATGTGTGCGTGTGGTTGTATTTGGGTGCACCATGTAAATGTGTGCGCGTGGTTTGTATTTGGGTGCACCATGTAAATGTGTGCGCGTGGTTGTATTTGGGTGCACCATGTAAATGTGTGCGCGTGGTTGTATTTGGGTGCACCATGTAAATGTGTGCGCGTGGTTGTATTTGGGTGCACCATGTAAATGTGTGCGCGTGGTTGTATTTGGGTGCACCATGTAAACGTGTGCGCGTGGTTGTATTTGGGTGCACCATGTAAATGTGTGCGCGTGGTTGTATTTGGGTGCACCATGTAAACGTGTGCGCGTGGTTTGTATTTGGGTGCACCATGTAAATGTGTGCGCGTGGTTGTATTTGGGTGCACCATGTAAATGTGTGCGCGTGGTTTGTATTTGGGTGCACCATGTAAATGTGTGCGCGTGGTTTGTATTTGGGTGCACCATGTAAATGTGTGCGCGTGGTTTGTATTTGGGTGCACCATGTAAATGTGTGCGCGTGGTTTGTATTTGGGTGCACCATGTAAATGTGTGCGCGTGGTTGTATTTGGGTGCACCATGTAAATGTGTGCGCGTGGTTGTATTTGGGTGCACCATGTAAATGTGTGCGCGTGGTTTGTATTTGGGTGCACCATTAAATGTGTGCGTGTGGTTTGTATTTGGGTGCACCATGTAAATGTGTGCGCGTGGTTTGTATTTGGGTGCACCATGTAAATGTGTGCGCGTGGCTTGTAATTGGGTGCACCATGTAAATGTGTGCGTGTGGTTGTATTGGGTGCACCATGTAAATGTGTGCGCGTGGTTTGTATTTGGGTGCACCATGTAAATGTGTGCGCGTGGTTTGTATTTGGGTGCACCATGTAAATGTGTGCGCGTGGTTGTATTTGGGTGCACCATGTAAATGTGTGCGCGTGGTTGTATTTGGGTGCACCATGTAAATGTGTGCGCGTGGTTGTATTTGGGTGCACCATGTAAATGTGTGCGCGTGGTTGTATTTGGGTGCACCATGTAAATGTGTGCGCGTGGTTGTATTTGGGTGCACCATGTAAATGTGTGCGCGTGGTTGTATTTGGGTGCACCATGTAAACGTGTGCGCGTGGTTTGTATTTGGGTGCACCATGTAAATGTGTGCGCGTGGTTGTATTTGGGTGCACCATGTAAATGTGTGCGCGTGGTTTGTATTTGGGTGCACCATGTAAACGTGTGCGCGTGGTTGTATTTGGGTGCACCATGTAAACGTGTGCGCGTGGTTGTATTTGGGTGCACCATGTAAATGTGTGCGCGTGGTTTGTATTTGGGTGCACCATGTAAACGTGTGCGCGTGGTTGTATTTGGGTGCACCATGTAAACGTGTGCGCGTGGTTGTAATTGGGTGCACCATGTAAATGTGTTCGCGTGGTTGTATTTGGGTGCACCATGTAAATGTGTTGCCATGGGCACGGCGCCACGTGCGTGCCGTGCCCATGGCAACGGGAAGGACGCCGCGGCCCGCACTCGCCTCGCGGCGGCCTCCAACAACCCCGTTGAGTGCGCGCACGTCAATGTGCACCTAGCCTGGCACCAGCGCCGTGGGGACGTCACCGCCGCTTGTTGTTGTTTGTGTGTGTAAGTAAAGTGTGCGTGGTGTGTGTGTGTTGTGTGTGAGGGTGTTAGTGTGGAGTGTGTGTGTTAGCTTGTGTAAACGAGTGAGTGTGCGTCCATTGAAAGTGCACCTAGCCTGGCACAAACACTGCGGCGACGTGGACGTCACCGCGAATGGCATCTTTTGTTGTACGTGGCGAGTTTCATTCCCGTTCACGGCTAACAGCAGCGAGTGACGTCTGAACCGGTCGTAGCTGTGCCTCCCTTAGGTCTACGCAGCCTCAAATGAGTACCTGGCGCTGTGTGTAAAACATGAGCACTGGGGAGACAAAGGCGGCCGGGCATAGCGCCGGAAATAGTCCACTGTATTCTCGAGTACCGCTCAAAGCACCTGCCGTCACAACGCGTCGAAGTGTATGTGATTGTGTCTGCTGTGATTGTGTTTGCGAGGATGCAATGTGCACCTAGCCTGGCACAAGAGCTGATTGTGTGATTCCTGCAGTAGGTGTAAGAGTAACGTCTATGTCAGATGAACGCCGTGCATTCATATTGCGCGTACGATAGTGTGAGCTATGTGACGTGATTAATGATCTTGCGATTGTCAGAGCATGCAACACCACGGCACAGGTGAAGAGGAGAATGGTATTCGTGTGCCCTTGATTGCGAGTTGTATCGTGTGTCATGTGTGACGTTATGATTGCATGTCGGACGCATGTTTGCATGTAGTATGTGTGTTGACATTATTGCGCACCGTACGTCGCCAAACGTGTTCGTCGGAGGTGCGGGAGAGGGACACACTAAACACACAGAGTAGTTCTAAAGACATTAGTTTGAGTTAAAAGTGCCAAGCTCCAGTGGCTTCCTAACATCGGAAGGAAGAGCGTTCCAGACGGCCGCGATTGTGATCGTGTGATTGTGCTGCTACCAGCATTGAGATATGTTGTATGTGTCTGATAGTGGTGTGTTGTATGGGTGTCACGTGCAGTAGGTTGCGATAATAGGGTAAGCGTTGTATGTTTTGTACATTAGTCGCTGTGTGTGTGTTTTATGTGATTGTAGTACAATTGTGGCTGTTGTATGATCTTCGCATGAACGTTGTATGATTATTTTATGTTGTACGATTATTACACACACGTCGTGTGATGTGTGATCGTTTATTGAATGGGAGCATATGTGTAATGTACAGTCCAACAATTCGCTGACCAGCGTGGTGAAGTATGTCCAAATAATCCCCACGACCCACGAGAAGCGGGGAAAGAACCTCATCAAGCGGTTGAATTGACAAACAATGTGTGCACATTGTGTGATCGTTGTGCCACCCTCACCTGTTTGTGTTCACAGTTTGACCTCCGTCCCGTGCGTGGGGTCACGATGATGAATCGCGCTGTGAGCAGAGCGAGGAGAGATGGGGCCTCCAGGAGCCCAAGCACAGGTGACGGGGGACTGAGAGGGAATCAAAGCTGAATGCGCACACACAACACACGGCCAACGAGAGCCGGTGGACAATCAAATTAGCTGCTGAGGCCACAATGCCGTCAGGGGCACCGCACGTACATACGCTGAACTTCTCTCGCACCGTACGGAGCCAACCATGCTGATCCGTGGCGCGGCACGGTGTACCATTGGCACTGGTATCATGCAAGCACCTCCGATTAGCACGGTCGGCTACGTACTGTGCAAGAGAAGTTCTACACACAAGCGGTAGATTGCAGGGAAACCAAAAACAGGTGCAGAGACACCGATACGAGTCAACGTAGAAACTGAATCTCAGAGAGGGTGACATTCATAGAGACATAGCTACACAGAGACAGACACAGAGAAACAGAAGAAAGGCAGAGAGACCGGTAACTGAGACGGAGGCAAAAACACAGAAATACACAGAGTAATATCGACGGTCTTAGAGGCACGCACAGAGAGACAGCGGCCACGATCCCTCAAGCAGGGAATGTTAGACACAGACACGATCCCTCAATCGTGGAATGTTAGACACAGACTCGGCAGCGCACACACTTCGTGGAATGTTAGACACAGATCGGCAGCGCACACACTTCGTGGCTGGGTGATCACGGCAGCCGCCCAATGTCCAGAGCCGTGAAGGGCACAGGGAAATGTCAGAGGGGCACAAGCTGTGTGCGAAGGAAGACTCCACACGTATGACAACAAACGAACATGCAACGATTTTAATATTCGTATGGGGATGTAACACACATGGGAGTAATGTCCAGCGATCGATTGCTCGCACGGGGAATGGCTGTTCGTAGAGGGAATGAATGCTCACATTTTGGTAGTCCAAGCAGGCATACACATGTTGGACGTGAATAGACAAACCAAGATGTAGCATTTAACACAGTGCGATGAAAGCTCCCATATTCCAAGCACAATGGTGACCTGCACATTGAATTGTGACAAAAAAGAAAGTAATTTGACACTGTTGTGTTATGGACTATGTGACCTACTTCTCATCCACTATGATTCCAGGTGATACTTCACACAATGCAGTACACGCTGTACCTACAATTGTGCAGACAAATGCACATTTTATGCTTGTATTTTAAGCCACAGGGATGAAAATGATGCGATTTAGAATCTGACCATGCAGCGTGTAAAAGCACATGCTTCTTACAAGCTGTGGGGGAAAATTGCATAGTTATCTGGATAGATTTCTATTCAAATGTTTTGAATGTTCATTTTGAAATGATCATTCGTGGGAAAAAACCCACACTTTACAATGTGCGATGGTGTAGGTGTCTGCGGTTGTGCTGTACCGTTATAGCTGTCCGATCAGAGGGCTTCCCAGTGTCTTCATCACTAAGCAATGAGGGAAAATGCCCGAGGCGATATATTTGAGCCATTTAATCAAGATGTGAATGTGGCTTAATATCAGCAGGGCAAGTAACAGGGCAGTGTAGTTCACATATTCTACAAGGAGACATTTGTAAAGCAGTGATGGATTAAGCTGGCTCAAAACCTGTGCAATGCTTAGGACTGAGAGGTGAGCACTGCAGAATGAGATTGTTGGAGAAGCAGCAGAAGAAGATGGTGCTCTCGGTTGAGCAGAGTGTGGTGGTATTAGAAAATTAATGCTTAAATCGAGCCCATTTGTCATCACACACACGGATAGATTATGTTACGATGGAAATTATGCATCTTGCAACACTTGCGAATATTCAACTTCCCTCCGAAGATGAGTAGAGAAGTTGCAGTTTGATTTGAACTTTGGCAAATCGTGGCTGGTGATGCATAACACTTTAAAATAAGCTATGCATCACCAGAAGTGTTTTGAAGGAGGACGCCGGAAACCATCACTGTCTGTCATGGTCACTTGATGCAACAATCCCATGTCTCTTCTGCACGGGAGCTGATGTTGTTACTCGAGCTCTCAGAGTCGATGCCCTGTCGGTTGCATTCCCTCTTTTGGCTGCCATTCCAACATTAGTCTCGACCACCAGCCATTATTTCCTAGAGCGACATGTCTTGCCCAAGTTCACGTCATTTCCTCACAGTCTTTATGACGTCTCTAACTTGTGTATGTTCTCCAATCCATGTGACCCGCTTCCTGTATATCAGCGTAAGTACAAGCATGCACCACCTCTCCATGCTTCTTTGCGCACTTTATCTTTTCTTCGATTTTCTTTGTCATTGTCCACGTTACCGATACATAGATCATAGCAGGCAATATATGTTGTATACTGATTTAAAAAAAACACTTTCCTCTCCAAGCATATTGGTGGTTTGCTGCTTTTAATTATGAAGTTCAACATTTTCAAGAGCACTCCGACCTGCTCTCGTTTACGTCTAAGTAAATTGATCGATCGACTTGCCACACCCTCTAAGAGTGGGAACGTTTTTGTTTTGTTTATTAATCGCGGTCAACTTTGCACGGTGTGCACAACACGGGAGTAATTGCTATTGCTGTGATGTTAAGAATGATTGGCAGTGTGTAAGATTGTTTGTTGCTGGTTTTATTGAGCCGAGTGAATGTTTAATCAGGCAAAGTGTCCAAAGGTGTGGAAGAGGGTGCAGGCTTTTGGTCCACTGCTGAAATCACATTGGAAAGCTGGCTTGCACACAGTCCGTGGTGATTGCATTTTATCAGAAGGTGAATGCGGTTGGGGGTTTGTGGAATTTATGAATTGAAGCAGAAAAAAGAATGCTGATGGAATGTCATCCGTCCATCAAGCCCATTTTCTTAGGCGATCGATGACAAGCTTGGTCATCGTCAAAATCACCAGCTGCGAAACAGCCAGTGTGGTTTAGTAAGAAGAAAAGAAGTAAATAATACGTCTCTATCAAACAATAGCAGCTGACAAGCCAGTCGATGGAAGGAGCCTCAATTTAGTTGTGGCGAGTAAAGGCACCTGGTCAGCCTATTACAAAATAACTTCGCAATTTAGTAGCAATAAGGTGAATGCAAGACAATATTTGGACTAAGATGGGTTGGTACAATTTGCTTGTATAAAACTAAGTTAATCTAATCTCACTAAATATTCTCATGCTGACACAACCATAAAAAAATCACCAATGCTGGATTGAGTATTTCTGGTGACCACGTGACTCCGTTCTGCCAATCGGTGTACTTCATACAATGGGCACGCATTTCAAACCAGGTTTGGAAAACGTTGCATGTTGCAACGAAACTATTTACGAAGTGTTACTTCTTCCTGTATTAAATGGATGTGTGTTTGAACATCTAAACACCCCCTGTTTTATTGCCAGAAAGGGTAAAACCTATTCTTATTTGTAAAACGTTGACGTAAGCCACACTATAGCATGAAAGTTGCTATGTTTAACTTTGTTCTTACGCACATGCGCTAATTGACCTAGTACAGCCAGTAATTGGAAGAAAAAAAAGACTTTGCAAAAAGTATTTTGTCGACTATTTGCGCAAACATTATAAAGATCAGGGCACTGATATTCGTAAGCGGTCTGGTAAGTTTCAAAGCAATTAATCACGGGTCTTTGTAGTCTTCATGGAAACGGAGTTTCTCAGATGAATATACTATTTCCTGTGCATAGCGATAAGTAGGCTACAATTGCTTTCAAAGCGACAGCAACAACAACAACAAATATGAAAAGATTGAACACCTCCCCCTCCCCCCGCTGTGTTTAAACTATTTATTTTGGCAGTCATCCGGTGGAAGTTGACATAAAACAACAACAGCAGCAGATAAAATGACGCACACACATTGTGATACTATGCTGAATACAAATACTTACAAAAAACCCAATAATGACATCCTAAAAATACATGCTGGTAAATTGTTCGCCGGGTGCCCTTTGATCTCATCAGTGAAACATTGACTAGATGGAGGTTTCTTATTTTGCTCCGTCACTCAGTTTTGCTGCCTCTGCTTGGGCTATGGGCACAAAGCCACGTGACAGTTATCAGCCTACAGCGGGTTCAGAGAAGCAGCACCATCTTTGGTAATTGTAGTTGTAATTGGAGTGTTTCTGGCTCAATCGCTCTTCTGTTCAAGAGGGGAGACAGAATTGAGGTGAAGAATTCAAGGCCCATAGGTATATGCCATTACTATGGATATTTGTATTGACACTGGGAGTTATTTACTGAGAGTTTGATTGGAGAAATAAAGGCATCAGTGGTGAAAGTATTAACCATGTCAGATTGAACAATGTCATTATCATAATAGCTGATGGTAATGGATGACGGATAATGATTGAAGGACTTCAAGAGGGCTGTAAAGTGAGGCTCAATATAAATGCGAGGTGAAAGAAAAGTCACGCTGAAGAAAAGAGAATCATTGTCGGAGAGACACGGCTGTATAACACAGCAGCGTATGTGCTCGTGGACCAGGAAACAATCATTGGTAACACCACGATAAACTAGAGAGGTAGGCAAGAGTAGGATGGGGTTCTTTTGGAAGTAACTTGACAATGAAAAGTGGCATCCCATTGTGCGGAAACATTTTCAGTCGGTGCAAATTACCTGCCACGACATGGATCAAAACCATGGACTGTGGCAAAATGCACGGAACAAAAGCAGAAATGTACACAATGAACATGGAGAGATGCATCCTGGGTATGACACCGAGAGACACGCATGGATCAGAGGACAAAAACAGCGTTGCTTGTGCAGGGCACATCACTCGTAGAGATGATGGTCGATAGACTGACGAAGACATGGCAGTGCAAGAGGAGAGTGTGTCCATCCGTGAGTGTGTGTGCGTGTGTGGGGAGCGGTGGTGTAGCGGTTAGCGCTACGCTGCACTCGCTAATAGCGCCTCGCTATATGGAGGGTTTTTGTGCGTGTCTGTGCATGCATAGCTCTTCTGGAAATGGTTTTTCATCTGCTTTAAGACAGTGAATTTAAACGTTCGTGTGTTTTCTCCGCAGTTTTGGACAAACGCAAAGCAGCTATCAAGCCTTCGCTGGAAGAAGTGACGACACCCATCCTGGAGGAATCTGCCAGCAGTCACATCTTGAGTGGGGATGACATTCAGGCCTTGGCAGTGCTTAGGGAAGACCTGGCAAAGGTAAACCGACCGGCGGAGATGATTATAAGATGATGACGACAATGATGCTGATGGTGGTGGTGTTGACTAACGCGACTTTATTACGATGTCAGGGATTACAACGCATCTGTGAAGGTAAGGAGCAATATTTAAACCTTATTCACCAGATGCTTCAGATACTGCAATAACGCTTGATTTATTGTGATATATGAAAATACGTCACGGAAAGAAACAATGATTTTCCTGAGTAGTTAGTAATAATATACCTATTCTTTGGGTCTTTCGGTAAAGCCACGTAGATAGAAAAAATCATCAAAATAATAATAATATCACGACGTTTCGATCGCAACACAAGCAATCGTCTTTTTTCACCTGAAGGAACGTTGCAAGGGTTGATACGGATGCACATTTGGCGCTGCATCTTACACTGCATCATGCATTCAACGCTTTCTAAGGTGTTGCTTAAAGATCAAGTAAATGGAAGCGTAGGAAGAAAATGGAGTGACAAGAGTTTGAAACGAGAGAGGGGTCCTTTGTGCACATGCTCTCAGGCGCACATGGATCAACAGGCTTCTAAAATGTTCATTTGATCCTTGCAATGCGTGCTAATATGAGATGACTCTTTGTGAACAGTTGCAGTGGCATTCTTGCCCCATGAACCACTGACTGCAGCCTTGCACTATTTTCAATGACACCAGAAAATGTAGCTGTTATCGTTTGGGATGTTTACAGGCTGACAAAGTGATTGATTATGTGAGCCTATAACATTTAGGATGGATATTTTGATATGTGTCAAAATATTGGCACTACCCTAATACTCGATGGGGAATGGTGGTGCAGTTTCTCGAAGGGCTAGAGAGCGGCATCTGAATGGGTTCTGCGCCGCTCATTCATTAACTCAAACGAATCGGCATGGTGAAGCACGGTCTAATAACCTCCACGGACGACATGGCGTTGGTGCGAGGCCTTCATTCAGCAGCGGAATTCCAGACCCCATGAGCAGCAGCAGATAAGGAGCGACCCCCCATTTTAGAGGTCAGTCAGTAGAGAGTTTTGGCAAAAGACCTTGGTGGCTGGAGTGGAGAGAGATCAAAGGGGAGTCGAGTGAGAGGAGGGCGGCTATACGCAGGGATGAGTCCATGGAAGATCTGAAAGCTGACCTGAAGATGGTGTACATATATACTCTCTGTAAAGTGTTTTGTTTTGAGTGTATCTGCATGATCCATATACATTGTTACACACCGCCTGTATAATGTACTGTGTTACAAAAAAAACACATTTCAAATGCAGTTCACATTTGCCAAGTACTGTTTTGTGATTTTCATAGCAATATAGTAAATGGTATGGAAATTTAGTTGTTCACTTCACAGTGCTGTCAATATTAAAGCAACCTCTGGAATACTGCCAGCAAAGAGCTTTAAAAGATAATGCATGTGCTTCAGTGTCTTGTTCTCGTTTGAAAATATTTCAGTCGGCTACAGCGCGTAAATGTGCTTGTGCGCACGTGCGTGCATGCGTGTGTCTGTGTGCGATAGGGGGAGCGGTGGCGCAGTGGTCGGCGTAGTTTTACAAACCCAGCAGTTTGATGTGATTCACGGCCATAGCTCGTATCAGCGTCAGGTGAATTCTGAATTGATCCTCGGCCTCCTCAACTCAACCTTAAATGAGGGCCTGGCACATCAGCACTGGAAAGACAAAATCAGCCTGGCATGGTCCTCGCCACGCCACCGCTCATGCACCACTCAAGCCTTAATATGTGCTCGCTAATACCACGTGGCACCTAATTATTCAAGGCTCTCCGGACAATGTATTAGCACCTGTTTATCCGAGGCTTTTGAAGCTGCCATATTTTAATGCGATGGGTGGATTAATGTGGCCTGACTGCTGATGCCATGCTGGATTTGTGGGTGTACGCGATGCATGCGAGAGCAATCTCGGCTTATGTTCTGACAGAACGCTGTGTGTATTGTGATGCAGTCATTTATACTGGAATCTAATTTATTTTAGGAAATCCTCATTGATTCTTGAGATATAGTGTTAGGGTTAGGGACCTGCATTAGTATGTTTGCCCAGTGCAATTTTAAGGTGTGTTTGACATCTGGTAGGAAACCAGATAATTCGAAAACAATCCACAAAAAAATCCACGTGTTTATAAACTGCAGCAGCTGCACATTTGAGACTGAGTTAACCTACATGAGGCCCAGCATGGGCTTTCATAGCAATTGCTGCCAATGTTAATAGTGGCCAGGAATAGAACGACTGTGCCATGTTGTGCTCATCCAAATGAGAAATACCACGCACATTACCCGCCACCGCCTCCCCAAAATACAATACGATTTGTATTTAAATGTCATTGAAGTGCAACTGCATCTCAAGATGCCGTACGAAATAGCAAGACACTGATCCTGTTAAAGTTGGGGTCAAGCAGCCATGGAGGTCATAGTCAAGTAGCCTCGGGGGTTCATGAAGGCTATTAATTCAGGTGTAAAGATGCATGCATGTATTGATTGCATTATCGCTCGGTGTTTGCTCAATGATGAACAGTGAACACATTTTTTTCGGTACGTGGCTTTACCGAAAGACCCAAAGAATATGAATTCCTGCAGTCAAGAAAACTTTAAGTCAAGAGTGAACAATTTGTTATGTCTATCTTTTCTTAGTTCGTTTATTCTTGTGCCGAGCTACAGAGTGATTCTCGCTCAGATTTAAATACATTATCAACATTGACTTTCGACAGGATTTCAATTGCTACTGGGAAATATAAGCCACTGGGAAATACAATTAGCAAGCATTATCCATACATTTTTAGACTCGCTGATTTCTTTCCCTGATTCATTAAAGAGAGGTTCTTTGTGTTCTGTGTGGCGTGCTAATGAGTGGTTCTGGCAAAGCCCTGTTTTAGGTTGTGTATCAGCGGTCTTCATTAATCAGCCCGCTCGGCAGATGCAACTCGCTTGCTGCTCATGCCTGGCATTCTGCCACAGTTTTAATGTGGCACCAAGAAGATGGATTTTAGTGTGCGTTGAGTTCATCCATTGGCCAAGTGGCTAAATTGAGTGTTTGGTGTAAAACTTGCCAAGCAGTTTATTACCATTATGAATTCTCGCTTCTGATTGCGGTCTACTCTTGTTGCTTTATTTGTGCAAGTCAAACTGGCAGTGGAGCAGCGCTCATCTCCTTTGGTGGCTTTGAGCCAGTGGCGGATATTCCTCATTCCCATGACAGTCTCTGCATGGGATGAACACCATTGACTTACGGGTTTCTTTAAAACACAACGTCAACGTTCCTAGATGTTGCACAGCAGTTTAGCTTGTGCGTATGATATCCGCTTGTTGTTTTTTTCCTGCTGAAGTGCGATCTTGCCTCGTGACACGAATAATTGAGCAATGTGAAAGTGATTAACCCCTTGTTCCATTGCCACCTACAGATTATTCCATCGGCACAAAGACTCCCTTCCCTATGGGGGTTGCTGGCCACTGTTTAAGAAAAGAATGACCCATAGCTCGGGGTAGACATTTAATTGTACATCGGGGCTGGCAAAAAATATCCCTCGCACTCCGCCCACGCGGCTCGCCAGGTCTATCACTAGCGATGCGCAAAGGCCACCTTCACGCATAGTGGGGCTGAGTGTCCAACATTTAATTGTACAGCGTGACTCGCTAAAAATAGCCCTCGCACTCCGCCCATGCGACCCGCCAGGCCTCTCACTCGGCTATGCGCAAAGGCCACCTTTACGCACAGTGAGCCGAGTGTCCAACATTTAATTGTGGTCACATGCACGTGGCCTTCGGGAAGGATATTCCAATGAAAAACACCTCCAATTTGACCAGTGCCCGTGGAATTAATCGCACGGATGGTGTACTCTATCTGCACCGCGAATGACCTTTTGTCACTCGGAACAAAAATGTCTGCAAATCTGTGTCATGTGGCCATGCCCTGAGGCTAGCATAAGCATTTAGTGCTGCCTAATACGTCCGAGTTTGTAGCTGTCCATCTGCGCTAATTGAGGCAGGTTTTGACACGCCTACGTCGTCCGCACATGAGCCCCGCGCGTCTGTGTCGTTTAATTGTCGCGTGATTATTTTTTTATTTTTTGTAAAACATTTCCTGCAGATTTTAGCTGAGTTTGGAACACATGGCGGACGAACGCGTTGTAATTGTAAACCACGGCGCTGTCCGTTCGTAGTAATGTAAAACAATTCCGTTTACTCTTGAGACCAGTTCAAGCACCTCCGACTAGCACGGTTGGCTACGTACGGTGTGAAAGCAAAGTTCTACACACATCCTGATGTATGATTGTTCGTATGCTTCATTTATTGTTTTATTATGCATGCTAGGTCGGTTTACATGTGCAATGCAATGTTGTATGACACCTATATGCGTCCGAGTCTCAAAGCGCTGCACAGAAACAATGGGCTTTCTTTTTCGAGGCAGTCGGTCACGAGGCAGAGGGTGTTTCTCGCTCGGAGCATAGACTCCACTACATTCATACCAAATGTCAGCTCTCTAGCCCTTCGAGAAAATCATCACAATGAACATCAGTCACTCGCAACCAGTTATATCTAATTTATTGCAGCCCTTGTCCAACCGCGTCTTGATGGCATAGACATATGGAGAATAGCATCACAATGTCTTAATATGTGTGACCTCATAAATCACTCTCCCTCGCTGGCCTCTCTGTGTACTGTGAAGAAGGGTCATTGCTCAAAATGTCACCGATTGTATAAAAAAAGTTTTAATGTTGAGTTTTAATTGTTATTTGTGCCTGTGCACCACTGCCAATTCACTATCGGCAACATGTATATCTCATTATGCGTTGCTGTGGAGCACTGCTGTTAAAAGCATATGTAAGCAACACTCTGTGTGAGTCTCCACAAATTGATTTTTTAAAATATTTGTTTCTTGGGCCCTGTTGACTTTCCAGAGTTGGTAATAAGATATTGATTGCTGTGTTGAACAGGGCCCGATAGTCGAGCTGGAATGCTCTTGCAAATAAGATCCAGTAACCCAGCAGCGTTTGTTGAACAAGCCTGACTGCTGTTGAGACCCAGAAGGTCGACACCTGCACAGCGTTTCCTTGCTGAAACCAAATGCTGTTGGATAATATTGATCTGAAAAGCCAATCGGCCGACGGCCTAGACATTATATTTATTCATATATGGAGACAATAGAAGAGAGTTTGGCTTCTGTAGACATATATTGTTTGACACGTAGGCTTTCGCGACCAATATTATTCATAATCAACGTTTTTGGGTTTAGATCGATCTAAACCCAAAAACGTTGATTATGAATATATTGTTTGGTGTATCTGTATGCTGTACTTTGATACTATTCCGTACGGCATTTGAGGCTGGACGAGACCATGACAGCGCGGGCACACAAAGGCACATAGCTCAGGTAGAGGTTCGTATTTGAGGGTTAAAGGTCATCGCATGCTGCCAGCACAGCAGCCGTGAAAACCTGCAGGAGCTACCCTTGTGCTTTAATGAAAAATGCGCGTCCACAGCTACAGAATTTTGCGACACCTTATTCCCCATAACGTGACGGAGGTGTGCGTCAGTGCCGAACACCTTCCTCGCCTGATTATCTTCTCTCCCCAATGGTTCCGCCTTGAAGCGTTAAAAAAAACACCGGCTCGGATGTGAGCGTTGCCATGGTGAGCCCCGCGGGGTGCATCTGCCGGAGCAGCCGCAGCCTGGCGATTCGCAATCTTGCGGTGATTGTAAGCCTTGAACGTGTCTTGAGCTGAAATTCCAGTGGCACTTTTCTACGGCGACGTTGCTTATAACCATGCGTGTAATATACGGCGCTTTTGTAAATCCACTGCTGGATGATGTCTTCTCTATATCCGCTGCTGGATGAGGGCTGCTCCTCGACATGTTGAGGTCCACGTTATCGCTGCTGTGCTAGGTGTGATTTGTTTCTTAGTCCACTGCTGGATGAATGCCTCCCCACATCGTGTGGATCATGGGTGGGGGGGGGGAATTATTATCCCATACTTCACCACGCTGGTCAGTGTAGTTTGATGACACAGCATAGAATCACAGGACAACATGTTACCACTGCAGCATGTCAAAACCTTCAGTCATCCTCCCCTGAATGGGAGACTGCTCCATCTATGTTGCTGCCTGATATTCTCGTGATGTGGCCATTCACAATATGAATTCATTCCTCGTGTTCAAGTGTGGGTTGAAGAAAATTCCTCAGTGCCGAGAACTGACCATCTCCTTCAGTGAAGCATCTTCATTGGTACCTTTGTAATCTTCTCTCCTGCAGCCTTTTACTCTTTGTTCCCTCCTCTGGAGAACAAAAAGTCTCCTCTTAAGGTTACATTTTTAGTTCGCCCTTGTGCTGCAGAGTCTTGAAATGCGGTTCCATTAGGAATCCAATTGTCATTGTGCCGTGTGTCAAAGGTGAACATGTCAGACGAATAGGGGTGTTTGATTCACTGCTTGCTTTCCTTCTGCCATCAAACAATCGAAACACACACATGAATTAAACTGTTTTACTTTTACCAGTTAACATATATTGTTGGTTTCAAGTTCAAGTTTTGAGCCAGGTGAGAACTCAAGAGACAAGGATAGTCCAGTTTGCAAGAGTGAGCGTGATCATCAAAATGACAAGAGTGAGTACAAGAATAAAGTAAATATAAATCAGAGCTAATATAACCAATTACTGGACTTGAAAACGTGGGTTAATCGTGGATGGCTGAAACCCAGATTCGAGCTCAGGACTTGGGCAGTGCTGGTTCAATGCTCCGACTCATTTCTCTAGAATTGATTGTTTGTGTGTTTAGTTTGTTGTTCTTTCCCCGCACCTCCGATTAGCAACGTTTGGCTACGTATGGTGAGAAAATAAGTTCTGCATAGATACATACTGACAGAGCATTAGCCCTTCTGAGCCAACCGTTTACTGAGCCGTGCAGCCCATGGATGCACAGACTCATTTGTGATCATCCCTGAATCACAGGGATGACCACGCCAGTGCCATGTGACTCACCGCTGGTACAGGCAGTTGTGGTGGGTAGCCGCAGCCCTGGCGTGGACATTTTGGACATTTGATTGTCACCTTTTTAAGGTGAAAAAAAAACAAGAGATGTCATATGAAGAAGGATATCCCACAGTGTATTATTGCACAACTGACAAAACACGGGACTTTTGAAAGTCCTGTAAAAACTTACAGATTTTACAAGACAGCTGCCTCCAAAGAGATCATGATCCTGGGACACCGAGGACAGGTGGCAACCCTCGTGGACATGCGGGGTGGCACAGGCGAAACCAGCGTTTCACGGAAGACAAATCGTCGCTGGGCTCGTGCTGTCATTTTTAAGTGGGCACTCGGCCATCTGAGGGTTCGAGTGGCTATGTTCTCCACGTGTGCAGTGGCGGTTTTGTGGCCAAGGGGACAGCTTGAGTGTCGCGCCGTGTACCTGCTTCTAAATGGTCATTCCAGAAAAGATGCCAGGTAGTTGAATGGATGTTTCACAGCGGAGTTTAATGACACCACTTTCAGTGGGGCCTTCTGACGTAGCCTCGCCACCATGGCACCGCGTTGAGGAAGGTGACGGTGTGCACAAGGGCTCATCCTTGCACTTCTTCAGCACATCGAGTTAAGAAGCAGAACGATGCGCAGAGCTCATTAAATATAGAACAAATGATCACGTGGCCACAAGGATCGTGATGAAAGCAAGCGTCTGTCAATAAAGAAATGTTAAGCATGGTGAGTTGAACAATATTGTTGTTTGACCAGCCGTCGGTTAGTAAGTGTCTGGTGAACAATCACAGCTGACCTTACGCTCCATTCAACATTTTTGCCTACTGTCCAGGTCAGGTTATACCCTTTCAAAAAACGAAATATATTTTTGTAAAGGTGAATTTAGTTGTTGGTTTTAGTGTTTTGCTCACCGTTATGCTCCTGTGGGTTCTTAAGTTCTAAGAAGAATGACCAAACATATTTAAATGAATTGGTATTATTGATAACAAACGTAACAAGCAGGACTCCTTGCATCACATCTGGCGAGGTGGCGCTGTGATCAAAGGACTCGCCTCTGAATCAGAAGAGGCGCGAATTTGTGTCTCGGTCGAGGATCTGCCCGTTATGCCTATAGCGTTCATAAAATAGGTACTGCCTTTTAGGTTGCCAACAGAGTGTCCTATGGATAAACTGAATCAGTCATGGAAGTATGGAATGTCCACCACATGCTCAGGATCGCCAGTAGAAAAGAGCAAAATGGCAAAGACAAAAATTCCCCATATAGCCTTAACAGATTGTTGGGGCAAGTGCTGTTAGCGAGCAGCACCTATGAAGGACGACACGACACACGAGGGGGTAGGTGGCCAACACCACGCCCGTCTGCCTGTATCTCCTCGGTGGCGATGTTTACACCGCGCCAGGTACTCATTTGAGGCAGAGTTGACCTAAGGGAGGCCCAGGACCGTTTCACATAATCGTCACTGGTGTTGGCCGTGAGCGGAAATTGAACTCGAGTCGCTGGCTTCTTAGCGCAGTGTAGCACTAACCTGTCGAGAAGAGCGTCCCCTGTCTGTCGTTGACTTTCATAATACTCTACCTGTCCCAAAGCACGAAACACTTAGAAATACGATGACCATGCCACAGGAAGGCAGGTACATAGGGTAGGCTGACAGGTACCAACCTGTGCAGAATGCCAGTTTCCACAAATAACAGTTTTTTTGTTGCATTAATAACATTTCTTGAAATGTGTTTTAGATTCTACGTGTGCATTGAAACAAAGTGTAATGTAAAGCTATAGCCATTTTTACATGCAAAGAAAACAACGAAGCCAAACTGGTTTTAATTTGAGTTTACGTAAAACCAGGTTATTAGCATTTGTCTTTTTTAAATGTTACACATTTCAAGCCACCTAAACGACGTGAGGCTGGAGCGGTCCCCGCGATGGTTAGCATGTTGCGCCATCAACCTGGCGACCCAAACAGTTCCGGATGCGGCTAACCTCCGTGGTGAGTGACATTTGAACCGGTACTGGGGATCCCTCCTGCATCAACCTTCACTGATTGTTCTGTCGAAGTATGCTCAAATAACCCGCATAGGGGGAGAACTTCATCCGACGTTGGATTATTTAAAAAATGAATTGCTTCGGTTTCTTTAAATATTTGGGTTAAATTGGTTGCATTCAGCCAGGTTGTGCTATCTCACGGAAAAGTAAAATGAATTGTCAAAATCATTCTCTATTTTAAATCTCATTGAATGAAAAGTTTGTGACTTTGAATAGTTTACGTAAATCCTACTATTACTACGAAGAAAAAATAGTTCAATATAGCAGCACAATTGCAAAAGAGTGTTTCGACTATGCCCTCTGGTTTTTCTGATGATAAGTACATCTCAATACTGTATGCCTCTGATGTTGATTGAGAATATTGTATTCGACTGAGCCAAATCAAAATGTAATAACCTAAGACAGTTTGCTTTTATTCCCAGACAACAAAGATCTGTCACTGATACGTTTTGTATTTGCAATGTCTGCTTTCACAAAATTCAATTGGCTTACAAAATGATAATACATTGTGTCTCTGAGTTCCCAGCTGCTGTTTGTAGAAAATACGAGAGAGGTGGTTAATGTGTGGCATGCAGTACGAAAAGTGCGTGCAGGAGCACGTGTTTTCAAATGTACATAAGCAAACACGAGTACCCCGGGCTCACAATGTCACACTATTGACATGATGCATTTAAAGTTTAAGCTTTAAGATAAAAAGCAATGTTTATTTTACGGTTTATGACAAACAAGACACATATCCTCCATATCGCCTGAACAAACTTTTGGGCCAAGTGCTGTTCGCGATCACCTATGAAGGCTGCTACGACACATGAGGGGTGGGTGGCCAGCACTACGCATGGCCGTCTTTTTCTCCCCAGTGGCGTTTTTTTCACACCGCACAAGGTAATAATTTGAGGCTGAGTCTACCTAGGGGAAGCTCGGTTTAGAAAATCGTCACTGGTTTTGGCCATGAGCGATAATATAATCGAACTCGGGTTACTGGGTTCGTAGCGCAGCGTGCTAACCGCTGCACTGCCACTCCCCACAGCAAAGACATAGACACGCACACACAAGCAAACAGCACATTCGAAGCACATGTAACATATATATTATATTTTTCACTGGGAAGGATGTTTGAAAGAAGTAAAGTTGCCATAAAGTTGCCTTTGATCGGATTGCGTTTTTGGTAGAAATATATTTCTCATTATAGAATATCAATCTCGTATTCTTTGGGTCTTTCGGTAAAGTCACGTAGATAGGTTGAAAGAAAGTAACAAAAAACTACAATATCCATCTCGTTATCTCATCATACAACTGTACGGTACGTATTCGCATTTCTTCCAAAAATCAGTTTGGAGTCTGTGATTCCATCAACCTATTTCTAGAAAAATATATACTACAATGTGAATTGAAATCCGCGTGTGCATGTTGATTGCTATCCTGGCAGACGGAAAGGAGGCCATGAATCAAACATCCCCATTCATCTGAAAGCATTTCCACATGTGATGCATCATAATAGGATAGTTTGGATTAATATAGCATCTAAATGCAACTGCATCTCAAGACAAAGGTGCGACATGCGCATCACAGGCACAAAATGGAGGTGTTTATATTCTTCAAATAAGGTGCAATTCAAGTCACTTTTTAGATAGGGACGGTCAATCATAGACAGGGGACCAAAGGGAGGCATAGAATCTCGACTTGAACACGGGCAGCACGCTTCGTCGAGGGGAAGGAATTCTAGACCTGAGAGTCCGCAGTGGATACAATGGTGACGGCGCGGTGAGCGAAGGTTGGTCCAGTTGTGCCCGTGGTTGCTGGAGCTGAGAGTACGTGAATGAGAGTAGAGTGAGGTGAAAAGGATGAGCGTAGTTATTTTATAGTTTATTACTCTGAACTCTATGAGGGGATATTGGAGAGATCTGAGGAGTGGGGTGATGTCCCATATAACGATTCATGTGATGAGTCTTGCAGCAACATTTTGGATTATTTGGAGTTTGGAGGTGAGTGATTTGGGGGGGGGGAGGCTAAGCAGAGTAAGTTGCACTAAGTCAAGACAGGAGGTGATGAATGCATGGATGCGGGTCTAGCTGAGCTGGGGCAAGGGGCTGGCGGACCTGGGAGATAGTTACACGGAGGGGGGGGGGGTGTCAGAGGTCCTGCAGAGCTGAGAGATGAGGGCCAATGGCTCGCAAGGACGCGGCGTGATACCAGAGTTCACGTTCACAGTGGAGCCCTTTGCTGAGACTGAATGTTCCTCAATCCTTGCATGTCCCTGCCGTCTCAAACATGATGTTCTCTCACCGTTGTCCAAACGATGTCGAGCGCCCTGAGTGAAGGCGCTCTATGAATATAAAATGAAATCAGACTACATTTTAGCTCGAGAAAGATTTGAACCAATTCAGGACGAGCACACATCAAGGCAGGGTACGAGTGTGGACATTAAGGGTGGGTTCGTGGAGTCGGTAGTGATGCGGAGTTGGGTGTCGCCAGCATAGAAATGGTGTCTTTTTTCTGGCTTTTCCCTCCACACGCAGCAACATGCATTTAGATTATTTGGCTGCTATAAATGTCCACATGAGAAGCCACTTTGTTGAGCTATCTTTTGTGGTCAGGTTACTTTTGAAAAAGATTCTGATAGCTCAGTGGGCTTTACCTGGTAAATTAAAATTTGTTTACTTAAATTTTTTTCATGATTTTCTTACCTTTTCGATACTTTGCACTCCTATTGTGTGTGTTGCATTGTTCGTTGTTGTAACTTTCTGATCCGCCCAGACTGGACATCTGTGAAAAGAAGAGCTTTGTAGCTTATTGGATTCCTCCTGCAGTATACATGAGATAAATTTCGTGGCAGCTGAAGATGATTTAGCCAAGTGGGGTGGGGGGAAGCTTGGTGGGAGACGGATGGAAACAATCAGCTGGGCCGGGGATGTAGCCTCGTAGTTCACAACCACAACACGAGGGTTCCTGGGAAGAAGACATCGGGCCATAGCAGCAGTGTAGAAGGAGCAGCGCTTTGAGCGGTGGGAACAGAGCAAGGAGAGCCGTGCGCAGGAGACGCCTCCGTCGTTATTGAGACGCTCAAGGAGGATCGAGTGGTCGGTGGCATCGAAAGGAGCAGTGAGGTCCGGGAGAACTTGGAGTGAGATCCTTAATGAGAGGAGAGAATAGGAGGTTGTTCAGCACACGTAAACAGTATCAGTCTCTGACCTCTGATATGTCTCTGACCTCTTATATGAATGACCCTGACGGAAACCAGATTGTACTGGGTCGTGGAGACCTTAAGCATGTGACTTGAAACGAAGTGACATATTCATCTATTGCTGGAGCATGATTACTGGAGCATGTTGTCGAGCAGACATCAAGGTACACCGCGTGAGTTCATTACCTTCGCAGTCTGGCGAACGTTGAATGAAGTTGACAAATACAAGTGGAACATTGTATTCTTGGTTCTTTCGGTAAAGTCACGTAGAAGGGAAATAATAAAATAATAAAAAGAAAACAATAAAATTCTTACGACGTTTCGATTACAACACAAGCAATCGTCATCAGGTGTGAAAAGCACAGCAAGATTTTTTTTTAAAAAACCGCCAGTTTATTATAATTTTATTTCTATTATTTTATTATTTCCCTTCTACGTGACTTTACCGAAAAAAACAAGAATATGAATCCCTGCAGTCACGAAAGCTTTAAATCGAAATGTAAGTGGCACATTGGTAACATTTTGCAATTTTGCATCCTGATGATTTTTGGAATTAGCTGCAAGTGACTTTATTTGCTCTCTGAGGGCTTTCCATTTCGAATTATTAAATTTTGTAATGGATTCTAAATCATTCGGGGTAAAATCAAATCACATATACAAATAAACTAGCCTTTGGAACGAAGGAAAATTAGCTTGGAGCCTTACAAATGACTTGTTAGAAATCAAATAAGAGTATTTTTTTCATGAAAAGCTAAGCCTTGTTCGTCATATGTATCAATGTAAAATCGTCTGCAGTGTCCCCGACCACAGTTCCACATGAGGTTAAATGCATTTAATATGCATTCAGAATGTATTTGCAGTCTTACGTAGTCGTGCCGACTGCCGCAGCTGCTTGCACAATACCTGACGATGGACCTGAATCTATCAAAGATTAACTGGGCACTGCAGAAAAATAAACGAGCCTTTGCAATTAAGTCATAGCTGATGGAACTGCCTGCCAAGCCTGGCAATTTGGAGTATGCTTAATTTGCCTGCATTATTATCGGGTTGCTACTTTTATTTTTATTTTTTAAATAACAAACATACATGAATAAAAATAAAGAATGTTTCCGATCATGCACACGTGTGTCTGTAATATATGACTGAGGTCATCTTGAAGCCACACACACACATTCGACGTAGTAAAATAAGAATGGGGTTTGTTGTTTTAACTGGTATTTTTTATTATTATTACAGTAATAAATCACACATCAAACACATGGTGCGATGCCTACATCACCATGTGCAGATTTAATAATATTTAAAATCCCACTGGGATGGAAACGCAGCTGATGCCTAATTCATACCCATAAAAGAACAAACAAAGACGCTATTAGATACACCCACTGTGCTACAGCTTGCCTCTGGGCATGCAAACACACACGCATTAATAATAAAAAATTAAATCATTATCACATTAAAACACTACCTTGTAATAGGTTTACCATCTGTGCCTGGTTCCAGTACCTTTACTATTTGTGCCCTGATTTCTGCATGCAATGTATGCATTGCACTCGGAGTGTACATGATATAAACGTCTCTTATTAGGACATAGGTGCCAAGTTTCCCATTTGTTAACTTGATAATACATTTAAAACATTGTGAGGAAATGGGGGGGGGGGGGGGGGTGAAGTCCAACGAGCCAGAGTTTGCATCTCAAAGCATCCTCATACTTTTTGGTTATGAGTGCTCGGTGTGACCATACTTCACCATGCTGGCTCCTGCGGGATGTTCAAATGAGTATCGATGGGGGGGGGGCACAGGACAGGTTGAGATATCACTCACCACGGATATTAGTCGTGGATAGGGAGCAAACTCAGGTCACCAGGTTCATAGTGCAGTGCGGAAACCACGCGCCACCGTTCCACCTATTGCGGCCACAATAATGTTTTTGTTCCCCAATCAATGTGTTGCTTCTTCTGCTCAGTATGCTTTGTGTACTTTTAAACTTTTGTCAAAATGTCTTTGCATCGTACGTATCCAACCACGCTGAGCCACCAGGCCATTACCGTCAGCGGTAGAGCGAGTGGCACACAATGGGATGGTTGTGACTCCAAATTCTGCTTGGGGTGGGGGGAGAGAGGGGTTGACTTGGCCCATCATCCATCCTGTGTCGATATGGGGAAGTCAACAGTAGTGGTCCCACCACTGGCTCAGGGCTGTTGACTCTTTCCCGTTTTGAGACGTCTGCAAGTTGCAGGGTGGGTGTCCCGTTCACCGCTGAATCACGGAACGCGCAAGCGCTTAGCTGTTAATTTTATTTAGAGAGGCATAGCGGCGTTGTTTTAAAACACATCGTGTACACCGCAGAGAACCGTAGCGACACGACCGCACTCTACGATAGCTGGCGCCAAACTGTGCCGCTCGCCCTCACGCATCGACTTGTGGGAGCCTTGATACCGATAAAATTACGTTGTGTTGTTTTTTTTTCCGGTTCCGTTTCAATGACGTAGACGTACGAACACGTAAATCATCGGAATGGGAAAGGGTTAACAGACACTGCCTCAATGCCCTTTTTGAGCAAGAAAACACTGACCTATTTTCAGTGCCACACCACGCTCTGCAGAGCATTTCTGAATATGAGCAGTATGCATCTGGGAGTGTTTACATGCGCTCAAATAGCATGAGTAGCCGGTTCAGCCAATACTGCCTTAAGCTCAAATGAATGGATTTAAAGTCCTCTTAAGGAATTCAGTGAGAATTGGATTCGCAATTAGTCCATTAATACGACTGGAGACCATAATGTTAATTCTTTGCATCTTTTCTCCCTCCAGTCGTGTTCACATGAGCAGGTGATTCACAAAAAAAGACACTGGGGTTTAATGTGGCCTTGTAAAGTGGCACCGCGTTGACGAATTTCCCAAATTCCTCAATGGATTTTCGCTCGAGTAAGTCATCTCACTTTACCACCCCCTTGTGAGCTGGGGACAATGGGAAATAGATGCATGCCAGCAGCCCTTTGCTTGGCGACTCTCGTTTCGGCTTCACATGCTCACACTATGACGTCTTCCGTCGTTTGGCAGTAAGGAGGTGCCACTTGAATACGGACACAGGGTGTACTCTCGGTGATGAAAGCAAAGCGTGAATTCTGTACATTATGATATTCAGAATGTGATTTCCTGTTAAAGTTTTCATATATATTTGTTTTGGTCAGAATCGTAATCTTTATTTATCCTGGAGAAATCTGATGAGCTATGAAGCTCTTTTTCACATGTCCCGGAGACATCATGCATATTCAGGACAGGTTTATTTTATGGAATTAGGCCACTTAGTATTACATATAATAAACGTTTTTCATTCTCGTTTATTTATTTCTCATGCCGTTTGGTCCCTCTTCCCCCCCCCCTTCTCGCCTTACCATATGCTGTAATGAAAAATGGCATGGCGGTAAATCAGCCACGACCCTCGGGACTTGCAGACGTCGTCACCGTTAATGTGGCCCCTGAGACGTGTAATCGCACGTGCCAGTCACACCGCAGAGAGCGAAGAGGGGGGGGGAGCGGCGGTCGGGGGGGGGGGGGGGGGGCTTGGCTCCACTCGGCGCGTGGATTATTCAGTGGCGCGTAAATGTCGCAGCGTTGCTCTCGTTTCATCCTCCTGACTCGCAGACGGGCATCGCCTGCAGCAGGTCCAGCACTTCTGGCCCCTGAGTAACCTTTCGCATTTACGTTGGAGAGGATGGGAGTATTGTGTGTGTGTGTATTGTGTGTGTATTGTGTGTCAGCGGTGGTAGTGTAGCGGCTTGTGCTACGCTGTGCTCGGAGCCTGGCGACCCGAGTTCGATTCTCGCTCATGGCCAACACCAGTGGCGAATATTGGAAGCGGTCCTAGGCCTCCCCGAGGTCACCTCGGCCTTGTATGAGTATCTAGTGCAGTGTGAAAACATCAAAGGTGGCCAGTGCTGGCCAAACCACTCCCCTGTGTGTCATTACAACATTCATAGCTGCTTGCTAATATGACTAGCCCCAACAGTCTATAGGCTACTTGGGAGAGTTCAATCTTAATTATGGAGCTTTCATGACTGCAGGAATTATTCTTTGGTTCTTTCGGTTAAGTCACGTTATTTTAATTTATTATTTTATCTTTAGACGTGACTTAACCGAAAGAACCAAAGAATACTTGGGAGAGCTTTAGCTTTCATGTGCGTGTGTGTTCACACACCTGCAATCCAGCACTCTTCAGGTGAGGCTGGTGGATTGCACAAAACATATGTGTGCCTAAGATGCCCAATCTGCAGAGGGAGAAATGTGCCTCTAAAAGGCAGTATAGCAGGTAGGTTGTCACTATTTGTATATTTTTGCGTTAATAAAAAAATATTTGATTGAACTGTAACCTTCAATCATGACAATTCTTCTAACCGACGGGGGACTGAATCATTACACCTTTTTTGACAGCAACATCGGTGGGTATGTTGCGTGAACTTGGTCTGGGCTTCTCTTTGGTTGGCTCGGCCAGAGATGTGAGTGCCCGTTGCATTGCGTTCAGCAGCGGCGTGGGGAAGACGGCAGTGGGGCGGCTCTGTCGACGCCAACAGGCGCTTGCTGACTTTGTTACAGCTCTTGAAACGAGGAACAAGGCGATTGTCAAATTGCGGAGGCGTGTGGCCTGTGATTGAATGGCCCGCGCGGGTGTGTAAGTGGCGCGCGGTTGCCCTGGGCTCACCCCTGCCACGACCTCTCAGCGACTCGTCCAGATGCGTTTCACCTCCCACATTGCACCATCGTCATCTGCGATTCCTTGAGTAATCCACTCGTCGTCGTCATCATCATCATTACAATCCATAGGCAGATGTAGCCTGCACATTTCGTCATTTCGTCACCAATTAGTAATCAATTACACTACTGATTACGAGTTCGATTAAAGGACGAATTGGATAACGGCGGAAGTAATTGGATAGAACAAGTCTTGCCTCTCTTCCCACGTGTGCCGCTGGGCGAGAGGCTTGGTGATGTCACCGAGGTCAGCTGCATAGCTGGGCGTGGCGTGCGGGGGTTTCTCGCCTTCAAGAGGCAGGATGTCGAGATGGTTGCCATTTTTAAAATGGGCACGAGTAACCGAAAAGTAGTCCAATTATATTGCACTACTTTTTGGTGATCATCCTACCTCTAGATCGTCCTCATTACAATGCCATAGATCTTCACAACTCTAGATCGTCCTCATTACAATGTCATAGATCGTCACAACTCTAGATTATCTTAATTACAATGCCATAGATGGTCACACCTCTAGATCGTCCTATTACAATTTCCTGGATCGTCCCAGCTCTTGTGATAATTTATTATCATGCGGATGCTGGATGAAGTGACCTCGAATCCGTTCAAACGAGCGATGGGGTGGCGGCCACCACCTTCGGTCGCCCTTCGGCATTGGTGGACGTTGCATTTCCCATGGCGAGGGCAAGTCTTTTCACAGAACGACACTCGTAAATTTCCCGTGAAGTCGTACGCATTTTATTTTTCGCGAAGGGATGATAGGCTGAGTAAACTCCCCCCCCCCCCCCCCCCCGGCTGGGATTTGTGATTTGAGCGCTTTTTATCAAAAGTGTGCCGTTATAATAATGCCACTGCCCCCGCCCGTATGCAGCTTACGTTCACGTACACATGAAATCGCAGACTTCGGTTTCCTTGTGTTTCCTTCCGCCTTGGCACTTCCGTGCTAGGTGCGATCTTTTCCCTGTGCTAACTGTAATATATAATATATAATAATTACATTCACGTTTGGACCCTTGTCAACTCGCTGCTGGACGAAGGCTCTCCCTATGCTGCTGTGTCAGTTGTTGTGGCCATCTACATCAGTGTGGGCTATTGAAGGCAGCAGTCACGGTATAAATCATAATTAGTTTTATAATAAATTTGTAATGGTTAATTTGTCCGTTTATTATTTCATAGGATATGTAAAGAATAATTTGCCGGAAAGGAAGCACAAAGTGTTAAATATTCATCTATTCATTAATTCAGTTACTGTTTTATTAATGTCAGGGTCGCATAAAAAGCGCAATTACTGCATCGTCCCAATATTCTCTATGTCACGAAATATAATGTTGAGGCAATCAAAAGAGCCGTAAGACCTCTCTCTACATACTTAGATAAACACGCAGTTTGATGAAAGGGTAAAGCACGCTAAGATGTTAAATGTGAAGTTGGCTTCTTGAAAGGATTTATTCAGGACCGTACCAAATTACGTTTTATCCACTACATGAAAGAAAGCTTCGCTCAGACTGGTGGGTTCACTGTGAGAGAATTGAGACGAATTCTGAGAGTTCAGCGCTTTGTGCAAACGCAGCGAGCATCTTGCGTGACAGAAAGCAAAGAAGTTGTGAGTCCCTAGCAAAGGCAAGGAGGGATGACACGTTCAGTCAGTCACTTTGTGTCACGGAAGGCCCCATTCCACTAGCAAGCTCTTCATTGGCAACCTGGCCAAAACGGCAAGCATGTAACATGGGAAGGGAGGGTTCACATGGGTTGGTTTCATAGAACAAAAGCAGGGACATTTTATAAACAGGATTAATAATCATAAACAACCGGAACTATGTACAATGGAAATCGAGTAAGTGAATTTCAAAATGACGAGACGAGTGAGAGAACTCGCACGTGGGATGTAGTAATGGCATTCATGACAGCCAGAATCATAATTGCATTTCCTATTTTGTATTGTCTTTCCAAAATTGGTATTTTCAAGTCTGCAGAGTGAGTCTATAACAGCGCCTGTAAATAAAAAGTGTCAGGTTTTGGGCCATTTTATAGCCTGCAACATAATAATAAAAGCTTAATACTGCCCAAGAAAAACGTCAATGGCTATAGCAAGTGATAGCGCTGTAGTGGAGGTACTTTACAACCACTTACTCATCCGCTTTCACAAAGCAAATTACTGTCGTTTATTAACAAAAGAAAACAAAAAATTAGGTTAATAGCTCACCGTATGCCATCATTTAACTTTGGCAGTGTTCATAGGCCTGTTGACCTCCTTTCATTGTCACGGCTGCCATCGCATAAATGACCTGTAACTGTTCAAACGCTGCTATAATTCAAAACTATTATCGACGCACCACCCACACACAAGGCTGTTATTTTTGCAAAAGTTTTCTCTTGGTTCTCGTTACCTTTTTGTCGTTGTATGTAAACAATATATTCAGACGCTGTCTCCCCGACAGACCTGGTTTTCACCTGAGGACGGCTGCTTGCGTTGTGGCCGAAACGTCGTGAGAATTATTTTATTATTTATTATTTTTATTATTTTATTACATCCCTTCTACGTGACTTTACCGAAAGAACCAAGAAGATGAATATATATCAACTATGATGGATAGCATTGGTTCTTGCAGACTAATATTTAATTGCCAAAACCTTCGGGTATGTTGTACTGCTCGGAAATTACACTTGAATGGTTCCCATGGAAGTTCATCCCATTTTATAACCAGCCACAGTAGTTTATTCTTATACAGCGGTCGGGATGCCCTTGATTATATTCCGTGACTGCTCTCGTGTGGCATGTGAAATAATGGCGGTGAAGATGCCTGGACATTAATTCTAGATTTGAAGCTTTCGTGACTGCAAAGATTCATATTCTTAGGTTTTTTCGGTTAAGTCACGTAAGTAAAACATCAAAATAAAAATAATAAAATAAAAATAAAAATCACGACGTTTCGGAGGCAACACAAGTCTCCGTCATCAGGTGGGACCCCACGTGCAGTCTTTGATCACCGCTCACCCTCCGCTCCGACACGTTTCCATTCATTGTGTTGAGCACTGCGTGTTGTCTTTGATCACCGCTCACCCTCCGTCCCGACACGTCTCCATTCATTGTGTTGAGCGCTGCGTGCAGTCTTTGATCGCCGCTCACCCTCCGTCCCGACACGTTTCCACTCATTGTGTTGAGCACTGCGTGCAGTCTTTGATCGCCGCTCCTCCTCCCTCCCGATACGTTTCCATTCATTGTGTTGAGCACTGCGTGCAGTGTTTGATCACCGCCCCTCCTCCCCCCCGATACGTTTCCATTCATTGGCTACCACAGTCTGATAAGCTCTCCAACCCCCCCTCTCCACCTCCCTTCAATTTGCTTATAAGGGATTACATCTTGAATCATTGCTTCACTTGATGCAGCTAATTCGGCTGTGACGGTCCCACCTGATGACGGAGACTTGTGTTGCCTCCGAAACGTCGTGATTTTTATTTTTATTTTATTATTTTTATTTTGATGTTTTACTTACGTGACTTAACCGAAAAAACCTAAGAATATGCCTGGACATGCAGCCTTTACGCACTGTGTTCAATTAATGACCGTGATTGTTTAAGTCTTCAGCTAAATTTAGTACGTACAGATGACAGATGTTGCCAAAAGGGCCTTGACTTACAGGAGCTCGAGAGAGAGAGAGAGAACTCCACCACAGGGTACTTTGGAATTTGCTTTCATGCTGGCCAGATATCTTGTATGTTTTTTTCGCATCGTTCCTAACAAACCGTGCTAATCGGAGGTGCGGGTGATGGACAACAAATTAAACACAAAAAGCGGTTCTCAACAAATGAGTTTTTCAATTCAGAATTAAAAGTGCATAACTCCAGTGGCTTCCTAATATCGGAAGGAAGAGTTTTCTAGACGGCCACAGAAGCGCATCTGAAAGCGCGTGATGCGGTGACCGTCTTTGTTTGATGACCAGCCAAAAGCCGCCGCTGCGAGGATGACCAAAGTTCGCGTGATGGTTTATGGTCCTTGACGAGGTCAGCAAGGTATTGTGGTTCATTTGTGGCGATCACTTTGTGTGTAATGAGTGCGACCTGGAAAGGTATTCGTTCGGCAACCAGAAGCCAATGCAGCTCGATGAGCACTGGACGGACACGGTCAGATCTCGCAGTGCCCGTCACGACACGTGCCATAGAATGTTGTACACGCTGCAGTTGGAACAAGTGGGAGGACCCACACTTTACCCCACCATATGCAACCTGGTGGTCGATTGTTTCAACTGCCACGCCAGGGGATTTGAACTGGTGACCTCTTGATTGCAAGCGGAGCATGTGCTCACCATTTAATCATGGCAGATGACAAACCTATTCTTACGTGCCCTTTAGAAGAGGGCTGTTATTTTTTTATTTTCCCTATGGTGCCTTGAGTGCTGTATAAATTGCACTGGCATACTCAGCGAGTGTATTGGATAATGTGGCATTCAAGCTTTGAGTTGTGAGTGTGTATGCAATTGTGAGAAATATCAATCTTATTCTTGGATCTTCCGGTAAAGTCACGTAGAAGGGAAATAATAAAAATAAAACAATAAAATTCTCCTAACCTTAGGACGCTGTCTTTCCGACAGCTCTGTTCTTCACCTGAGGACGGCTGCTTGTGTTGTGGCCGAAACGTCAGACTTTTTGATCACCGCTTGCATCGTTGGATGTCATTCATAGTGGTGGTATATTCCACCAGCCATTGCCATCTAACCGTGTCTGGCTTGCCACACCGGCCCGTCTCATCTGTTGGCATACAGCACAGAAAGATAGCGGCCCTTGATTAAAAGTAGGTGCGAGATCACTAAAAACAAAGAGCTATTTTCAGGGGAGACCTGGTGGTCTGTGTCTGCAGGTAAAAGATGAGTTTGGAATTTAAAGTAAAATTTCAGATCTTTGTTCGTATTTTTTTTTATTTGAGCATTTATTTAATGTAGTAATTACATTTTGTTTCATGCTTACAAAAGTGACATCACCCGATGTCACATGACACCACATTTGGATGGGAAAAGCACGACATGTCATGGAAGTGACGTCATGTTTTCGGATCTTCCAAAATATTGATTTATCATATCCCGAAAATCGGGAACACAACCCTAGTGCGGGGTGGCATGAGGGGAGCATCAGGGGGTGTGTGGGGTGGATACTACCCTGGCACTAGCGCCTCAGCTTTTGGTAAGTTGGGTTTAGGTTGCCAGGTTGTGCGCGTCGTCGCGAGGAAGCGAGTTGGGATGGGCATCTGTGCGTGGAGGCTCCACGTTGCCCCACCTGCGAGATGAACGCGTGTCTGATGCCGCGTGTCTGTCGCCGCGTGTCTGTCGCCGCGTGTCTAAATGCCGCTTGTCTATCGCCGAATTTCTATCTCCGCGTGTCTAAATGCCGCGTGCAGACTCACCCCCTGCGTCCGCCACCCGCCAGCGAGCGGCCCTCGACGGTGATGCGCGTGACCGTGCGGAGACCGACGCGTCAGCGGCAGCAGCAGGAAGAGGCTGCGGGGAAGACGCGGCTGCTGGTGGTGCGTCCAGCTCCTCCGGAAGCTGCTGCCAGTCTCCTGGAATACACCGGTAATCATATCGGTCACCCTTCCCGAGGACTCCAGGATCGTTCGTGGGATCGAAACTGCCTACCTCTCACCTCTCACTCATCTCACTCAATCCCCATCTACGCACTCTAATACCTGTCCCCTCTCATCTCACTCCACTGCCCTCCACACACTCTCCTACTTCTCACCTCTTACTCATCTCACTCAATCCCCATCTACGCACTCTAATACCTGTCGTCTCTCATCTCACTCCACTGCCCTCCACACACTCTCCTACTTCTCACCTCTCACTCATCTCACTCAATCCCCATCTACGCACTCTAATACCTGTCGTCTCTCATCTCACTCCACTGCCCTCCACACACTCTCCTACTTCTCACCTCTCACCTCTGTTCGGCACCACGTACTCTCCGACCGCTCCCCTTTCATCTCGCACAACTCCCGTGCACGCGCTCTCTGCCTCAAGCCCCCTATGACTGACTATATCTCAAAAACATAACTACGTCCACTGTTTCTGTGCAGCATTTTGATATACGGTTGCATTTGGTGGGATGTTGACTACCTCGAGCGGTATACAGGAGGGCATGAGTTCGATCCTGATGCCTGTATATTTGGAGTTTGCATGTTCTCCCCATGGTCGTGTGTCTTTTTCTCCGGGTCCTCAGAGTTTTTGTCTCCACATTTAGAATCAACATCACGCGTCGAGAGTATTTGGCTGCGTTACATTTCCACAAGACAAGACACTCTGTTGAGGTGTCATTTGTGGCTAGGTCGCTTCTGAAAAAGAGCTATCATAGCTAAGTGGGCCTTGCCTGGTGAGATAAAATATAGTTTAGTTCATAGTACTTTAAAATGCACGTACTATGCAACGTTATAAGCCCTGTACCCTCACCCACTCTTGCCACATTACGTCACCTGTCTGCGAACTGACCTGTGCCGCTCAGCTGCGTGGTTTGTGTTTCCGTGTAAACTTGCGTCGCAGTGCTGCCCGTGCCTCACGATGCGCTCTGTCGTCTCCTCCTCGACCCCCCGTCCTGCCGACTCTGACACAGTCACCGCCTACAGTAATTCCCCCTCTCTCTCAACCTGATGACAGTTTGCGGGTTGCGCTGCGCGGTGAGCGTTTCTCCCCTCTTGCTCTCGCCACACGCCACTGTGGGCATCTTCAGCTCCTGAAGATCCGTGCACTAGTGCGTGGCGAAAGCTCCTGGGATATTCCTGCAATGGTGTGTGGTGACAGCACCTGGTGATGCCCGCATTAGTGTATGGTAAAGGCTCCTGAAGATGTCAACAGCAGTGGGAAGAGATGCTACTCGACATGCAACCTGATCCAGAAACTGATCCTTGGATTACAATTGGCTGCGAAATCATACGTTGTATATTTACAATTTGTTTTTAAGTCTATATGCCGACCATCCACAACTCCAGTGTCCCCATTGCTGATATTGGTGTGGTTCACAAAGGTCAAAGATCAGTAAATTTCAATAAAAATAACCCCTACAGGCCAAACACTCTTTTCTCTCGCAAAGGCTGCTGGCCATTGTGTTAAATTAATGCACATCCTGTGAGGACACATTCCCACAAAGCTTTTTCTTGAACCGTTTAATAATAGAGTAATCCAGTTCTTTTTTACCCATGAAAGCTTCGCTAGATCTCCAGTCTCGCTGTCTGTAGGGAAATGATATCCGACAATGTTGATCTCATTCTGTTTTTATAGTATTTTTGGTTTGTGTTTTGCGTATTGGCAAACCACACACACAATAGGAGGATGCAGACTCTGCGCAGATAGCCCGTAATCAACCTACTTTCTGTACTGCCTCTTTAAAGGAACCTTCGCACTGGCAAGTAGGTGTGTGTGTCTCACGCAGTTGCCATCGCTATGTAATCCACCAACTATGATGACAGCTGTCTGGATTGTGTGACTATCATGTGAATTTATACACACACATTAGCTGCGTCTGCAGTCCTATTAAATATTACAATCTACTCCGTGAAACTGAAGATATCATCCATTTTTATCAAGTAATTATTTAATCTTACTTTGCAGATGCATTAACACCAAATTATCTCTTCCTCGTTACTGTTTTTAGCGGCACTTAGCAAAGTCATTAGCATAACAAACGGCCCGTTAACAGAGCATGATAACTTTTATGCAAATAACAGGAAATATCTTCTGCAAAATTTAAGATAGTTTTTTTCCTTCATATATCGTCCTATAATCTCTTTGTTTCTTTCCAAAGGCAAATTGAAAACGAAAGTGCGCTCTCAAAATCCATCTCTCCATTACAGACACTGGCTTTAATTGAAAATTCTGTTACGTAGTCACCGGATGTATTGAAGGTGTTTGTCAAGTGTTATTGTTCCTGTCGGCAGCATACACAAAGAAAACATGTAAGCATACGTGGGAGATAATGACGTCAATGGAAACATTTGCCAAATATCTCCCTGCCCAGAAGACCAATTGAGTCGTGTGCATCTCTGTTGGTGGAAATTCCACATTCCCTTCGGGAGGCCAGGTTCACTGTCGTCTGATCACTGGTGGCTTCCCACAAAGTTGCACGCGTGTTTTATCGACCCCAAAGGGCTGCTGCATTTTGTCGCTACTTGACCAGCATTTGAACTTTCTGATGGCGCATGGCCAGAGGGGTGATGGCTCTAATCACAGTGTCACTGGTTTAGTTGTTGACACCGCGTTGCTGCATTGGATACTCCAGCCAGGGCGTTACGTTTCTCAGTCAGCCCTGAGTTTTCATTAATAAACGTAAAGTAATATTCATGAAGTGGCATACTTGAATTAATCTCAACGTGACCATAAAGTATGTGGCTACAGGAGGATACAATACAATAGCCATGCATTGTAGACTTGTATAGCATCTACGTGTGACCACATCTCAACACGCTGCATTGAGTCAGTGGGCACATTTATTTTACAGAAAATCAATCGGCCATAGATAAATGCAAAGCATGTTTTATGAGCTTGAGCCTGAATTTGAACAACGGCAGTGAGTCGACAGCACAGGTGGTTGGAAGAAGCAAGTTCCAGGATGTGGGAGCAGTAGAGGAAGATGAGTGACCTCCCGCTGAGCGGAGGTTCACCAGGGACTGAGACGAAAGGCCTTGGTGGGTTGCTGGCGTAGAGAGTGCTTGGAGGGGGAGTAGAGAGATGAGAGAACAGAGGTAGGCAAGAGTGAGTCGGTAGAGGATCTTTAAGATGGTGAGTGTAATATGATATGCAACCAGGTTTAGATTGGGACTCAGTGCAGGGTTTAGAATATTGTGGTGACGTGGTCTGGTTTATGGGTGTGGGCAGCAGCATTTAGGATCACGTTAAGTTTGGAGATGAAGGATTTGAGGAGGACTTTGAGGAGAGTTGCAGTAGGAACAGCTTCAGACTTAACTTCTCCACCGTCTGTCTCACAGTATGTGCCTGGTGCGGTGTGTAAAAACATCGCCACTGGGGAGACAAAGGTGGTCGGGCGTGGTGCTGGTAACCCACCCCCTCGTGTACCGTGCCGGCCTTCATATGTGCTCGCCAACAGCACTTGCCCCAACAGTCTGTTAAGGCCATACAGGGGATCTTTGTCTTTGCCTGTCAGCGAGCCTTCACTCACTACTTTTGCTTTGGCAGATCAAGCATAGGTCTTGTCGTGTCGTGAGTCTCCCAAACTCGCTGGGCGTTTAAGTGGCCAGGAAATAGTTGCGGAGCAAATTGGGTGCGTAAGGACGTGTCTGCAAACCGTCAAGAGTTTACTGCTTGTATGTGTGGTTTCTCTTCAGCCACTCTGGGCTTCTGTTCCACATGTGAAAACGTTTGGCCAATTTGGAATCAGCAGAACATCCCATTCGGGACGGTACTAAGACATTTCGTTGAGACTTACGAAAACTTTTATACGTATGAATTGTATTTTTTTTTATAACCACTGACATCACTGCAAAGTGAATTAATTAACCAATCAAAACATAACTGCAAAAAAATGTACTTGGGACCGAACTTGTTTTTAATACTCAGTGCACAGGCACCATTATGACTTAATTTCAGCTTGTAAATGTAGCACTAACTCTTGCTTGTCGTGATGTAGCTATGACATCAGAATTACACACAAAAAACAGTGCTTTTCAATCTTGCGTTTATTTTTAGCACCACAATTTACCATTCTTGTTTTTGGTTTGACGTTCTTTAAAAAAGAAATTGCCATGAAAATGTTTGTCTCGACTCTGTTGTTGTATTGATAACTCCATTTAAATATGACTCACCACTGCCAGACCAATTTATTCTAATTATGCTCTTGGTTCTTTCAGTAAAGTCACGTAGAAGGGAAATAATAAAATAATAAAAAATAAAACATAATAAAATACAATTCTCACAACGTTTCGGCCACAACGCAAGCAGCCGTCCTCAGGTGAAGAACAGGTCTGTTTTTTTTTCCCTTCTACGTGACTTTACCGAAAGAACCAAGAAGATGAATCCCTACAGTCACGAAAGCTTTAAATCGAAAAATGTAATTATGTTATCTGAGACCACGAGTTGACTGGAAATGGTGAAGAGTTTTCCTTGTCATTATGCAGTGCATTTGGAAAGTTCAGGATTTGTAAGTTAATTATCGGTAATTGGTGCCCACCCGTGACATCGCCTCTCGTATATCTTCGCGCACTTTTTTGCCTTTTTTCCATTTCGTTTGTCAGTGTCCGTATTTATGATCCACACGTTACGGCAGGTAATATAGGCTGACTAAAAACGTACTTATTTAGAAACATTGGCATGATGCTGGCAACTACACTTACAATGAGGAACACATGCATTATAGCAGCGGTCGGGAACATATATGGCTCGCGAGCCATATATGGCTCGCGAGCCATATATGGCTCTTCCAGTGAACGGCATATGGCTCCCAGACAATTTTGAGTTGAATAAAAAAAAATCAGTTTGTAACTGATTTTAAAATACTTGTGATATTTGCTTAATAATACTGTGTCATTTTAAAGTAAACAGAAATTAGTTTTGAAGATAAATTTCACGGGTCACGGGTCCCGTGACCAGAAGTCGCATTAAAAGTAAGACATATTTAATTTATTATACGTTAAAAATACTATATGGCTCTCAATGAAATATATTTAGAAATATTTGGCTTTTATGGCTCTCCTAGTCAAAAAGGTTCCCGACCCCTGCATTATAGAATATATGAAAACGCTATTTAGTGATATCATTAAGAAAAGATGCGTAAACTTGGGCAGAGCACGTTGCTCGAAGGAACGATGTCCAGCGGTCAAGACGAACGATGGAGTGGCAGCGAGAGGAGGTCACGTGACCGAGAGAGGGTGCCCACTGGGCAGAACAAATAACGAAATAAGCTTGTGCGCAGGTGCTCGGTGGATTGCTACATCACACAACTGTGAGAGATGGCGACGGCTGATTTGGTCATGGCCGATGATGATGTTTATGATGAAGCTCCCTGTGATGGATCCTACTACGGTGGGTGGTTCAGTCTCACGCGCGTCCCACGTACTTGATTTATCTAACTCGGAAGTGCACGTGGCTGACATCACACATGCCCCCCCCCGAGTGTTGCAGGAGCCCCCTCGTGTTCCGTTTACAGGCTCTGGTCACGCCACTCACGCTTGGTATTTAGTCTGAAACCACTCGTTTGATTGTTTCCCCTAGCAAAGGAGAATTGTGAACGGAATTACTTCGTCAGCATCGGTTGTGTGAAGTGCCACTCACCTGTAATGTGACTTGTCAGAAGCGGGCCGTGCTGAATTGATTGAGGATGCAAGTGCACGATGCACTTGAGCGCCGGGTCGAGAGATCGGCCCCCGTGACATTTCACTCGGGGAGTCAAGGGGCAGAGTTGGGATTTTAAAAAACAATGAGTGTCATGTGTAGGCGTCACATCCAAGTGAGTAACATAATAAAATAATGATAAATGAGATATTTACCCAGGAAAGCCAAACTGAGTTATCAAACTTTTTTTGACGAGGGTCCTGCATTGTGTTTTTATTTGATTTATTTTAAGATGTTTTCAGCCAATTAATGACGAGTGTTTATGCAAGTGGGATTCCGAAACCAGAGCACCCGGAGAAGACTCACGCAGGCGAGGGGTAGGTGGAGACGGATGGGGTTACTCCGCTTGGAAACAGGTGTAAACAGGTGGTGGTTAGCCCACTTTTCTTACGGCCTTCTGACGAGCCAGGAATATGGTGCCTCCTCGACACCCACTGGAAGGGAGTTTCACAACATTTGTGCGGTGATTCACCAACCCTCCCTACCTCCACTGTGCTGGATTACAGGCTACCGCCCGACTAGCAGTTCACTCCCTCCCCTCCCCCACACTGCACCACAATTCAATACATCGTTACGATTCGGGGTCATGATTTTATTTAAGAATCATCTCTTTTATTCTCCCCCGGCCCCTTGTCTCCCCCGAGGATGTTAGTTACCTTTATCCTTCCCCTTTCCCCTCCCCGTATGCATCTTCATGCTCCTGCACGTGGTCCCCACTTAGGTGGGCCAGCGAGCTCAAATTCCCCTGTCCATGAGGTCCTGCCGCGCCGAAATCGGGTTGCTGATTGTGGAGTTTCTGTTCCCCTCCATTTGCGATCAGAGTATTGTACCGGGCTCACGTTGTGTTGCAATCAACACATTAAAATAAAAATACTCGTTTCTTTATTCTAACTCTAGGGCAGGCTGAATAACAACAGGGGCAACTCCCTTGCTGTTAAAGGAACAAAGTCGAAACATTCGCCCGTGTGTGTGCGTTTCATCGTCTAGGACCTGGAGGTCCACGCTTTGATGAGAAGGGCCAAGTGCTGCTGCACAGCATTCTGGGAAGCGTGGAAGACTACGTTACAGAGGCTGTGGAGAGAGGAGAGACCAAGGTATCTGCATCTTCGGCTCGGCTCCTCTTGTGGATGGCAACGTGTTGCGGAGCTGAATGCAGGCCTGCGGTCCTCAACCAGAGGGCTTCAGGAGAGGGTTTGTGTCGGTTTGCAATTCCTCCTCTGTCGAGAGAGCTCAGACTACGGTGGATTCCTATATGGCCCACTGTTTACTTCATCATCTCCTGTGGCCATGGCTACCTCGTTGGATCTCGGAAGCTAAGCAGTGTTGTGCCTGTTCAGAGCTTGGATGCGTAACCACCAATGTTTTCGGCATGGCACTGTGATATGTCCAGGAGATGCCAGTGATGAGTGTGCATGGTGGGTTTCTCAGGGTACTCTGGTTTCCTCCCACACAAAGCCGGACATGAAAGGAATTGGCCCAACTGAATGCAGGACGTTCCTTAAACGCAGTCTGGAGACTTATCACTGCACATGTGTCAATCACACGGCAGCCTTTATATTCGTTTATATATTATATTAGTTTATATTAGTTGCCGAGAACCCAATGAACCTCTCACAAGGGAGACCCTATCCCCCGCCTGGAAAGATTCTGCAATACAATAAACTCCCTCCCCTTGCTGATCACCTCCTACCACCACCCCCTATATTTTCACTTCCTTAAACTGCAATTATGTCAGTCATGTATTCTGAACACATTGCACTCTGTAAGCGTGTCGTGAAAAACACAAGGGAAGAACAATGCGGGCACGAATTTAATGCAAAAGTATCTTTGCCTTCAGAGAACGATGCACTTTGAAAACAAAATAGCAAAAATGTGAACGGCAGTGCAGCTCCATCGCTATTATCATTGCCAGCCATGATCTAACCGCTGCCGGATGAAAGCCTCCCCAACCCGTTACCACCCTTCATGGACTTACGATGCAACAATTATTTTGGTCTCTAGTTGAGTTCATGCCCTGATTTTTTAAAAGGGTAGTTTATGCATGCGTTTTATGTATTGCTCACCCTTGTATATATTTTGCTAATTAACAAACATCCTGCCCAAAATGGGTGGTCGTAAGTAGTAGTGTGATATTCTTGATGCGTGATCATGTTCATGCTCCACGCCAATAACAAAGATAATCATTTGGTAATAAAAAAACATTTTTTACAGCCCTTCACTCCCCTGCTGGATGAAGACCTCCCCTTGCCGTGCCGGTCACGGGGGTTGTTTGACCATACTTCATCGCACTGGTCAATGACGATTGGTGAAGGGTGGCACGCCGGGCCGGTTGAGATACCACTCGCCACTGACGGTGTTAGTTGCGGCCCAGAATCAAACTTAGTTCGTAACGGCAAGCGCGAACGACTGCACGACTGCACCACGCCGACCACTATGACGTGGTGAGGCCAAACCTAACGCAGCCATCCCCGTGCGCAGGTAGCGCAGCTGGTCGGCGCGCAGCGGCAGGACGGCGACCAGTGGCCTCTGCCCTCCGATGCGCCCACGCGGGTGAAGCGGAGAGGTCCCAGTGGCGCCGCAGAGCCACCTCCTGCCGCCCCGACCGGCCTGGATCAGGGGCGCGCCCTGCAGCACTGGCAGCGCCGCATGGCAGAGCGCCGTCGCCTGCAGGGGCACATCGCAAGTGAGGCCTCGCGCGGCCGCCGCAACAAGAACGGCGAGCAGTGACGGTCGCCGCATCGTCGCGCGGCGCTTTCAGACGCGCTTCTGCGGCTATCTGCAATGCTGTTCCTTCCGATATTAGGAAGCCACTGGATTGAAAACGAATTTCTTGAGAACTGATTTTTGTGTTTAGTTTGTTGTCCTTCCCCCGCACCTCCAATTAGTACGGTTGGCCACGTACGGTGCGGAAGAAGTGCAACATACATATGTACACCATACATACAACATACGTGCATACAACACACGCCGGCACTTCCCGTCCTAGCGGGACTTTGGGCCGACGTGGAGTCATCCAGGGCCCCAGCGTGGAAAAGGTCCCTCCTCTGACGTACCGCCAGACAGCCGCTTGCCTAATTACAGTCGCGCCACCTGCTTAGATGATTAAACGCATATACGAGCAGTGATCCATTCGATCTTTGCTCATACATTAAACTAAATAATCTTTAGTCTTATCAGCCTAATGGAATTTAACACCAATCCTATGAAGTAGCGTTATGAATCCAGCATACGCTGGACCAGTTTTGACCTTCTGGGTCTCATCAGCAGAGTCAGGCTTGTTAAACAAATGCTGCTGGGTTACCGGATGTTTATTGGCAAGAGCACTGCATTGAAATGATGTGGCCCTGTTTAAGGCAAGAAGCGATACCGTTCACAAACTCTGCTTCAATGAAGATCTCTGAACGTGCCGGCTGAGTGTCGCTCTAGTGGTGTTGTCTTCGGCCCTGCCGATGTCGTCCTCGATGTGAGCGTGGCAAGTAGACCAACATGCACGTGTGACTTTGTCACTGTTAATGTTGCTGCTCTAAACACTGCTGATGAGTTCGAGCGGCACGTTTCCGTGTGGGTAGTTAATCGAGTTGGAAAGTACGGCCGTGAGGGACTGCTCTCACGCCTGTGATTCTCTGGGTAGTTGTTGCGCTTGACATTCAGCAGCGTTGAAATGTAATTTGGCTGCTACTTTTCACAATAACAGCCCTTATCAGCTTATCACAGTTTGCAGGGGAAGGAAATAAATTAGACACCACGGGTGACTTTGGCTTGCTCACTTTGCAGTTGCGGAGGATTCGTACAGCAGTCGTCCGATTTGCAATCCTACAGAGAGAGCAGTGAGTGGTAAGAGTTTGAAACATGGGTCTGTTTGCCATAGGTCTGAGCGGTGCGAGCAGAGAAATGGTCGTGAAACGGGGCGGGTGGGCATAGGTGCACAGTTATTGCTTAGCGCACCAAGAGAACGGGGTTTGCAATTACTGCACCATTTAGGCGACCGCACATTCCAGCCATCTGCATTGTGAGTTACAAGAGAGGCTCCCACAACAACAAGCAGTCATTGCGCGAACTTTGCAAAAATAATGATGCGCAGAGAGAGTCGGCGAATAGTGAACGGACAACGATGCTCCAAGGAGGTTGTACAAATGAGCCGAGGTGTCTCCGACTCCGCTTAATTGGGGGCGGGGGGGGGGGGAAGCGATTCGTGGAGCGTCCTCGCCACGCGTGCCCGCCCCTGCCCGCGCTGCCGGGGTGCGGTGTCCGTGCATGTGTAGACGTCTCGGCTCTTCGTCAATGCACTGCGGGGTGAGGACCTTTTCCTTGCACTCTGTGGGTCATTTGATCATACGTCACCGTGCTAGTCAGTGAAGGTGGGTAGCATAGATATGGCAGCATAGACGTACAATACAACCCACCATGCACACGAGGGGGTAACACTCATCACTGGCATCTCCTGGACATTTCACGTACAATACAACAGTGAATTTTGCTGCACTGGCCTTTGCTGCCCACCATGTAACCCCACAGCCTATAATACTTGTTGTGCATTGTGCTTGCCCTTCCGACAATATCCAGGCTCAATCCTGCTTTAAAGCAGCATGTTCACCACTTTAAAATAAATATAATTTAACATGTTTTTATTATACATGTTATATTACATATATTCTAAATTATATACAATGTACAGTGGGTTTTTTTCTATATTCTTGTATTTATAATTCGTTATAGAATTGTGTTTCAGTAATCTGGCATAGGCCTGGCTAAATCTGAAATATGTCTACCTGGAGTCCGGCTAGCTGGGGAATTCATGTATTTGCCAGTGATGTAGTGGGTGTTATGTAAAACTAAACTCATTTTATTTAACCAGGTAAGGCCCATTGAGCTATGTAGCTCTTTTTCAGTAGCGACCTGGCTATCACAAATGATAGCTCAACGAAGTGGCTTATCATCATGTGGAAATTTATATCAGCCAAATACTCTAAACGCACGATTCTAAATGTGAAGGGAAACACCGGAGGAACCTGGAGAAAATCCACAAGATCACAGGGAGAAAGAGGACATGCAAACTCCAAATATACAGGCATCAGGGTCGGGATCGAACCCACAACCTCCTGCTTACCAGGAGAGGTAGTTAACATCTCGCCACCCATGAGGTGCATGAAACTTTTGTCAGCATAATCAAGGACCAGCTCTGGAAGTAATGTCACTTCTGAAATGCAACTCTTGCCAAACACAACAATGGAATATCAATGCATTGTTTCATTTAGTACTCAGAGAAGCTGGCATGTGCAAAATCAAAACAAATTTTTAAGTTAATAAGATTATGTTTTTTGTGCTGCCAGTGGTGAGCACGGTGAGACCACCATCTCACTTTTCTTCAGAATCTGGTTATATCACAAGTTGCTGAAACCTCGGTTCAAATCCAGGTCTGCAACAATTGCGCTCGTCGCTTGAGAATTGCTGTTTTCTCAATCCTTATGGTCACTATTAGCTTCAAGAGTCCATTCTGTTGCTTGCACAATCCCTACAACTGTCAGGGCATGGGGAGGCCTCATCCAACAGTTGAGAAAGGTCATGTGCATGTATAATTGTCACGATAGGAAACCATATGCAGTTATACAAACCCTGTGTTACCGTACATTTAAAAATATATATTTCTGAAAGGATTCGGCTAATGTTTGGGCTGATGTTGTTGCTGCTGCTGTTGCTGGAGGCAGCTGCACGATTGTGTGTGATTCTTAGAGCTCATGGAAAACTCTCTAAAATGTAAAGGTGTCGAAACATTTCCCCTGTGAAGCCGAGGCGTAAGAAGACAGCGCTATGGTTTTTAGAGGCAGCTTTATTTACTAAGCCTTTTTCCATTCGTCTGGATTAGGGGCAGAATTACAAAACCGAGTGTGCGTTCTTAATTGGCCACATTTGAAAGGCAATATTAAGATGAAATGCATTTTTCTTGCAAAATTGTGGGCAGGTAAAAAGCGAAGCTGTTTGTAGAATCAGGGCACAGGCATCAATGTATCGTAAAAATGTGTGTTAGGAGTGACACTTTGATACGATGTGTGAAAAATATAAAATGCCCTTCATATCTGGCAGCTTTGAAATGCAATGATTGGCAGCAACTTCCTGCAGCCATCTGCTGAATGCTAGAATGAGGCGTGTATTTCATTTTATGTACACGGTGTTACATTTATGAGGAGATCGCATTGCAGCTGAGATGTAGCGTTTCTATTTGCAGGGCGATGATCGCGATGGCCGCAGACGAATTCGCCATTGCCTATTTGCGTTTCTCTGAGTCTTGCTTAAAGGAAAAAAAAATGCATATGACGCATCGGTCCTACAAAAAGGAAATGATTTCACTTCGGGTCATTATGCCATATCGTTATACAATGGAGAGGCAGACTGCAGAATAATGGATAGCTGTTGGTGTTCCGTGACTTACATTACCGTGGCAGGGCACTGGCGCTAACCTTAATGTCATTCTCTGTTGCTATAAGGAATGACGCCGATCAATAAACATGTTTAGATCCTCACGGACACGTCTCTGGGCTGTGTGTTCCGTACTGTCCAGGGCTTCGTTAATGAGGAAGATGATACTTTGAAACGATTTACAGGAGAGTATTCTCGTCGATGTCATTGCAGAGATTTTATAAAAAGTAAAATAAAATCACGCAGCTTGCGGCGTCACTCGAGCGGTAACGACTTTCGTAAACGTGAAATGTTTTTTCTCCCCACATTACAACGAAGACATTAAAACGAAGTTTCAAAGCAATGTCAGTCAGACAGCCTGGGGCCCAGCCTTGTTACGTATCGATACGATTGTAGCTGGTGTGCTTTGGTCCGTGTCCTTGTATAAAGACCCTTGATCAGTCCTGTTACACAACATGCATGGTTGCCTTTAATACTGTGGAGTATCTTCGGCATAAACGGGCAGAACAACTACAAGTGCATGCCTTGTTTTGCAGAACTCTGGGACCTCTTCTGACATCTTGAGATCCCAACTCCCATAATAATATTCTGCAGGAGCATGAGCAACCGGGGGTGGCACGATGTACCCCTCTGGCGTTTCGTTGACTTGCTGCGATCAGATTTCACGATGCTAATTCAGGGATATAATTTTTTACCCATTTGTGGTGAATGGTAGTGCCTCTCCTGACATTTACCGAATCACCCTCCGAGCGATGTGGTGAATTGACACAATTCCTGGGCTCACAGTTTGCGTCACGCGACAACATTAATTATTTCTCTGCTGGTAGAAGAGGGTGTACAACAGGTACAGTGTCATTTTGCTGACGCGATCCGACTCAAAATCGTTTACGAATCATAATATTGAGAGCCGACGTGTTGAAAATGTGTATTGCACGTTAACCGCACAACGAATGTAAAACTAGCATTGCCTTCTGTAGTATAGCAGAGCGCTGGGCAGCAATATTTCAATGTTCTTATTGAGGTTGATTAGGCAGTGGATGGCTTTAGTTGTAGCCTGGCAAACATTTAAAATGCTGATGGAGAGTGATCAAGGAAGACGCTGACGTATTATTTTGTCCACAGTTTGCCTTAAATGGCATCGTTGACGTCCGGTGTGTGCGTTGCTGTGCCACTTTGAAGTGATTCCTGCCGCGTGTGTGTGTGTCTCTGGCTGTGGGGAGCGGTAGCGTAGTCGCGGTTAGCGCTACGCTGCGCTACGAACCCAGCGACCCGAGTTCGATTCCCGCTCATGGCCAACACCAGTGGCGATTATTTGAATCGGTCTTTAGGCCTCCCCTAGGTCGACTCAACCTCAAAATGAGTACCTGGTGCGGTGTGTGTAAACATCACCACTTGGGAGACAAAGGCGGCTGGGCGGGCGTGGTGCTGGCCATCCACCCCCTCGTGTGCCGTGCCGGCCTTCAGAGATGCCCGCTAACAGCACTTGCCCCAATACTCAGCTAAGGCTACACGGGGGAATCTCTGTCTTATTTGCCTTCAGAGGTGATGGACACGTCGGAGGAGCGGCTGGTGATGTGTCAGAGCGGGCGTCACCGGCACGTGCAGGAGGAGAGGGAGCTCATTGACCGCGCCATCCCACAACTCGACTACGGAAAGGTAACGCGCGTGCGACGGTGGTGCGTTGCCTCGTCGCATCTGACCATTCGCTCGTCCCTTTTTCTAGGCCTCGCTCTATCGCTGCGTTTCCATGGGGAATTAATCAAAACGAATCAGACCCCGAGCCATGCCGTGCCATTTCTGGAACAGTCTGGCATGGCTCAAGACTTGTCTCTAAGCACGGCTCTGTGATCCCAACCTCTCTCTGTCCTTTTTTCTCCACAGCCAGCGGGAAGCAATGGCTTATTCTCGAAAGTTTTAGCCAAGTTTCATTTCACGCTTGGGTTACCGTACACTATCCAAAGCAAATACACTGCTTTTGTAATTTTGAAAGGATTGCCCTCAAGCTGACCGACCTGAGAGATGCTCTCGAGGGCGCACGTCCCTTCTGCGGCTGAAGACTATTGGACGATTGGCTCTCGGTGGGCTTGTCAGCGAGGCCAATTTAATTTCTCTTTCTACGAATTCTCACCGCAGCTCATTGCTCAAATGTGCCTCGTCTGTCGGACCAACTAACTCGCGCCGCCGCCACACCAGCAGTTCCCACTCGCGCGGCTGGTTTGCGAGCTAAACAAATTGTGTGCAAATACGAGACGTCAGTTCGTACGAGTCCACGGCCACGCGCTGTGTGATTGTGCTGCCCTCGTTGAGCCTCCTGACAATGGACGGTGATTGTTCTCTCAATCGATGCCTGTGGGTCTCTGTCATACACACACAATTGTGAGTGTATATACACTCACAATTATGTATACACACACGATTGTGTATATACACACGATTGTGTATATACACATACACAATTGTATATATATACACGCACACACAATTGTGTATATACACACACACAATGTATACACACAGATACAAGGTCCTTACACCGTTCCAACCTGGTGCTGTCCTCGTGTAATTCACCGTATTTGTAATACACACGACTGTGTATATACACATACACAATTGTATATATACACGCACACACAATTGTGTATATACACACACAATGTATACACACAGACACAAGGTCCTTACACCGTTCCAACCTGGTGCTGTCCTCGTTTAATTCACCGTATTTGTAATCTCTCTCTGAATGCGGGGGGTCACTGTTGGTGGAGTAAAACGTGGGGCCTTGTTTTTTTCCCCTCAACGATGGAGGATATGTTTTGGAAACCCATGTGAATAGTCACATTGATTCCAGGGATACAAATTTGTTTTCTAATTTGGCCTCATTACTTCAGATGTGGGATTATACACTCGTGCGATGGGTTGTAATGTTCCCGTTATGCTCGTTAATGCTTGAATCCAATCCACAACATTGAAGGCATTATCATAAATGTGCATTTGAATGTGCAATTTTATTACAAAATTAATATGCCTCTTTGAAGTTTGACATTTATTTTTTTAATTTTGAGCATAACTCTCTGTATATTAATTTTATGGGCGAGTGATGGCAGAGATGAGCTTTCTGCACTATGAACCCGGCTACCCAACTCAATGGCAAGCAATATCTGAACCTATACAGGATACCGCTACCTTCACCAACCTGCACGAACCAGTATGGTGACGTCTGTGTTCAAAGAACTCCCATCAACGACACGGCATGGAAGTAGCCTTCATCCAGCAGAGGATTACAAAGAACCGTACATCAACAATATCAGTTTCTTATTTCTGCATTGTGCATTTCGGATGCCACCTCGACGTACGTTGCTTTTACTGTTACTCGTGGATACCAGGAGAGCAGTATATATTAATTTTGGCACCGTGATATAATGTGACTGAATTCAATTTCAAAACCTGTCAGATTTCTCCGTATTCAGAGGTTTTACGGGTTCAACCTCTGTCCAGGGTCGACTCGTCCCACCATCCCTCGAGGGCATATAAAACAACTACCACCTAGTCAGCAACAGTTATCTTAGGGGAGGAGTGACCCCCTCACTATAAAAACGTGAAATTTCCACCGCTGGTCCTCGACAGTGAATAGAGATGCAACGAGCGGCGCGCCCATGCTCGCTTGCGCTGGGGAGACGACGCCAATGTCACCTTGAGCCTTCGCCGCCGCCACCGCCGCCGCGTGTCTCAGACATCACGGAGAAGCCGCGACGTTAATCCGCTGTGACGCAGGGCTTCCACGTGGGCAGCGAGTTTTGGCAGCTGCCCCAGCGCCTCGGAGACGAGCTTGGCGGGATCTCGTCCACGTTGACCCAGACGGAGCGGGGTCAGCCCTGGTCCGTCACTCACGTGGGCAAGCCAATCAGCACGCAGCGGGAGACAGGTGAGCACGGCCGTTTGAAGCTGCCCACTTGGCCCTGCACTTCCACGGCCCCCTCCACTCACACTCAGTCCTCGTCGTCATTCCGTGCACAGGTCGCCTTTGTGGAGAGTTGCATTGGAGTAATTGCGTGTCAAATGCGCAATTTGAAAATTGCTTGGAATTGAAGTGTAAAAAAAAACCTCATAATTCTTGTGAGAAAATTAAGCTTACCAGGCTGCCTTTCAAAAGAGATAATTATCTTAATGGCATCTCACCTCATTGAATGTCACTGATTGACATTGAGATTCACCCCCTCTGATCTCATTAGGCAGACAGTTTGATGCCAGTGTGTGGGACTTTAGAATTATCTGAATATTGATTTGTTTCTTCTGTCCTTTTCCCAAGAGAGCAGTATTGGTAGTGCCTCCGCGTGAATGTTTTATTGTTTTCGTCATACACCATGTACCAACTGGACGCGTGGGTGTGAGTCTAGAGGCGCCGTGGTCGTGGGGAGAAGGGGCACCGTGCCTACTGCACTGCAATTTCAACCAGGCCACCTAAGTTGGATTCTCAGCGATGACCAGTACCACTGGGTAGTGTTGTCTGGAGCTGTCCCCTGGGCCTTTCCTAGAATGACTGAGTGAGAGTTGACTGCCTGGTTCACTGTGTATACAAGAGCGCTCGGGAGTTAATGCAGTCAGGCATAGTGCTGGCCATAGCATCCATCTGTATGCATGGCCCTACTCGGTGTTCACCAACAACGCTTGTCCACCATCAGGCGACAGTACCGCCTGTCCATGAGCCATGGAGCCCCGTGCGTGAACTTGAGTTGCCTCTCACTGCCACATGTTTCAATATTTTTAGTCAATTCTAGTTGGCTGCCAAATTCGGACAGCAGAACCAAATAGCCAGGCTGATTTCACTTCCCCGGCTGCCCGGAATTAGTTACATCAGAATTTGGGCCAAGCGGGAATACATCACCAAACACGTTAATCAAAACGTGTTGATGGCGGCAGAAACATTTACATTCAGCATTTAGTTCTGTCAGTAACGTGGACTTGATCTTTACGTTGCGTGTATTTTCTGGGATAGTCTTACTCACGTGGTTTCTGTAGCAACTCAAAGAGTCATTCAATTGCAGTCATTGTTTTTGTTTCTAACCAACTCAAGTTGTTCATCACTCGAGTTTTGGCAGAAATCAGGCCAGCTCGAGTGGCCTCAAGTCGACTCGAGCTGGCTGTCCATGGACACAGGGCATACGACTGTCCAGTCTAAACGTACACACATTCTGTGTGTGTGTGTGTTGTGCTGGCCTGAATGAGTGCCTACTAACGTTGCTTCCCTCAACAGACCATGAGGCCAAATGGGCAAGCTTTCTCGCTTTATTTATATTTATAGCGCACACATTGTTGTCATTATAATTCGTATAGGCAGTTTATATCCATCGTGCACACGCATGCAAAGAACACAGGGTGTAACCCCTGTAAGATTCCACACGTGCATTTAGATTCGATACACGCATTTTTACTTGCAGCAAAGTATATGCTTTTAACAGCGGGGACTGCCTGCGGTGCAAAAACGTAGCGGCGCGGGGACAGGTGGCCCATCCCGATTCTGTGTAAAAAAAAATGCGACGATGCTCTTGGCGACGACGTGGAAAAACGGCACGAGCGCGCGATCGATGGAACCCATCGGCTGTGCGGTGACGTTTCGTCCGAGCGCGCGAGATTAGGTCGTGGCGGTGACGTTTCTTCGGAGCGCGCCAGATTAGGTCGTGGCGGTGACGTCCACGGCGACCAGTCTGCCATTGTGCGCGTCGGTTCTGAACGAAGCCACCAGCTGCGTTTCAGTTTTGTGTTTCAGTGGGTGCCTCTCCGCATGCCTTCAGTTCATCTCCTGTCATTATTCTCTGGTTCTGTCTTCGCCATCGTCATTGCCGCTTGTTCCACTTGCACGACAGCTCATCAGATATTGTAATCGTGTGTTTGTCATTGATATAATTATATTTGTTGTTGTAAAAATGTGCAAAGTCTAGCACTATTGTGAAACATCATTTTGACCAACGTCAGTGGTCGGGGGATTTGTTTCATTTATTGGGATCCTGCGTGAGGTGAAAGTATTGAATATAATTTAATGATTGAATTGAAGTTAACAATATAGGGATTATTGTCGATAATGTTACCGGCATGGGGGTGGTGTTTTCGGCTCTTCTGTTGGGTGGCATTGTTGGTGACCTTTGTGACCCCGCTTTAATCGCGGTTACCGTGGTTTGTAAAACGCGCATTTGAGGAATAACTACCTTGTGAGTGAACGGTCCTTTTCCCCACCGCTGTCCAATTGAACCAGAGGAAACGTCATCTTATTTACCTCTACCGCAATCGTTATTGATCGGTGATTATTTTCAGAGATGGGGGCCTTTTTGCGGTTATGAATGAAGTCTGTACTGAGAGCTCCATCGATTAAAAAAAATTTGTTGAGTAAAGTGCGTAGCATTTAACCCGAACAAATCCTGCCTTTGCGTTATGCCACGTTGCTTCTCATCATCATCACCGTGATCAATGAGCAGATAGCCCACACGTGTCCACTGCACATTTCGTCAATTGTTTCCAATTTCCTCTGCGTTGTGCCAATGTGCCCAAGTAGTGCGCACATCTTCCCGGCACCAATCTCTCATGACGTGGTCATCGTCAAGACATTCTCTGTGAGCTCTTCCTCTCTTTACGGTTCCTTACATTTTTTCCCGAACAACAACAACAGCACACTTTAGAGTTTCCTGTTCTTGTCCATCCTACGCGCGTGTTCAAATAGTGCCACTCTCCTGCCCAGACAGAATACTCCAGCTTACATTTGTCTATGGAGGACTGTTGGCATTTACGTCGGTTTTAAATGAGAGTACAAAAAATGTACGGTGCAGTCAGCCATATGTTTCTTGACTAAACAATACAATTTAAGTCTCTCGCCACAAACGGCATGAATAACTTCCTTCTTGGTGCAGCGGTTAGTTCAAGGTATTACAAAGCTGATGGCCACTTGATGCAGCAAATCTGGCTGTGACGGTCCCACCTGATGATGGAGACTTGTGTTGCCTCCGAAACGTCGTGATTTTTATTGTTTTATTTGTATTAATTTAAATTAAAAAAAATTTTTTTACCTACGTGACTTTACCGAAAGAACTTAGAGTATGAATCCTTGCAGTCACGAAAGCTTCAAATCTAGAACTGATGGCCAGAGTTCGATTCCTAGCCATGGCTAACTAACATCAGTGGCAACTGATATCCGAACTGATCCTCCCTCTCCGACAGCTTCAGCAACCTGCATTGTCCCGTCCATTGTGGTAAAATTTGGTCAAATAATCCTCATGACCGACATGGCGTGGGTGGGTGGGGGAGGCCTTCTTCCAACAGTGTTCACAAAGGGCTCTCAATTACCATCATCATAATCACCAGATTATAAGATGCAATTTTTTTTGCCTGTAATTTAAAGCAAAATTTGTGGGTGATTCTTATCATCCGGTAGGTGCGTGCATGCACGCGTAACCATATTTGTATTACTTCATTAACACTGCGCATAATTCTTGGGTGCATATTACTATCCATAATCCGAAGAATATGGCATAGGTTATCAACATGTGTACAATACTTGTTCAAACAATTCTCTGGAAGAGTGGACGATGCATTGTCCAAATTTGCCAAATTCTAAGATTGCCCACAATTACTCAATTTGGATTATGCAGGGCAATCATCACACCATATTGGCAGACATGCCCCAGGTCACCCTTGCAAATTAAACTATCCTGAGCTCTTGAGTCCTTGCCTGTGTAAACGGAATAAACTGAATGCACTCGAGCACCTATGAAGGCCGGAACGGCACACGGGGGAGTCGTGTGGCCAGCACCACGCCCGGCCGCCTTTGTCTTCTTTGCCACATTTTTTTGTCTGAACTCCGAAGCCAGGAAGAGACCCGAGTGGTTGGTCATACGGAAGCTACTGCAGAAAGCTTCGCTGCAGGCCTCGGCATCAGGAATGGTTAGCGAGCATGGCGTTGGCCACCTTGCGATGTTTTTAAATTGACGGTCTGCTCCTTAAATTTCGATTTGAAGCTTTCGTGACTGCAGGGATTCATCTTCTTGGTTCTTTCGGTAAAGTCACGTAGAATGGAAATAATAAAATAATACAAATAAAACATAATAAAATAATTCTCACGACGTTTCGGCCACAACGCTCCAAGCCCAGGACGTGTCATTCAGACTCTGTCTTATCGACAGACTTGTTCTTCACCTGAGGACGGCTGCTTGCGTTGTGGCCGAAACGTCGTGATAATTATTTTATTATGTTTTATTTTTATTATTTTATTATTTCCGGTCTGCTCCTTCTATAGACATCGTCGTCATCAGCCGTAGTCAAGCCGCTGCTGGATGAAGGCCTGCCCACTGCCACTGCCACGGCTCCTGCGAAGCAACAATCCCGCCCGGCACCTGCACACGGGTGCCGGGCGGGATTGTTGCGCCGTGCGTATCATTTAAAATAGATAAATTCATATACTGGACTTGTCATGATGTGAGGCTGTCATCAGTATACGACCATACGTCATCATGATGTCATCAAGCGCATATTTTTAGAAACCCTGGAGTAACACGTCACTGCTCCATCTGGGCGAGCATTACACTTCTGTGTGTGCGTGCGTGTGCTGGTGGGGGAGCGGCAGTGTCGTGGTTAGCCCATCGTGCTAAAAACCCAGCGAGCCGAGTTGGATTCCCGCCCAAGAATAATTGCGGTGATTTAATTTAATTTTTTCATTTATTTTATTTTTTACCTACGTGACTTTACCGAAAAAAACAAAGAGTAATAATTGCGGTGGCGAATATTTGAACCGGCCCTGAGCCTCCTCCCTTCGGTCAACTCAGCCTTAAATGAGTACCTACTTCGGTGTTAATACATCCGCACTGGGAGAGACAAAGGCGGCCGGGCGTGGTGTTGGCCACCCCACTCACCCGTGTGCCGTGCCGGCCTTCATAGGTGCTACTCGCTAACAGCACTTGCCCCTACGGTTTATTCAAGGCTATACGGATGATTTTTGTTTTTGTTTCCGATAGGATTTGGCGCTGTGCTAAAGGAGGCGCCTTTATTATGATGAGATGTAAAACCAAATCCTTTCTCTGTCACGTGAACATTAAAGATCTCATGACGCACTTCAGTCATAAAAGGAGGGAGGTCACTGAGGTCTCTCTCGCAGCTGGATCCTTCCGTTTGACTAATCGTGTTTTTTAAAAATATAAAACAACTTCGTATATGTATGGGGGCTGGAATCTCTGCAAATGAGCACTGCACATCTCACTGGATGCATCATTCTACCATTAGAGTGCTTTTTCAATCGCATCGCTAAAGTTCGTGTAAAGCTGTGAATTTTACTCAAACCAATGATTGGATGCATCCGATAGTGGTGTACGCATTGATATTCACACACTCCGTACAATTACACCGTGAAGGATTTACAGTGAACAAAAAACATTCAGAAAAATGCAACCATTCAGCAATGGCCCTATTCACATTTTATGAACACCTTTAAGAGAGAGAAAATTCGTAAATCCTCATAATTTTGTAAAACGTTACCATTACAGTATAATAAACAGCTCAGTACAGCCTTTCTTAGCTACATATTTACAAGATATATGTATGAACATTATTTAATTGCACATGTACAGCCCCTATATCAATCAGCCACAGGATGAGGGCCTCTCCGTGCTGATAGTGGGGGTTATTTGACCCATCTTGACCCGGCATGGAGCACAGCACTGCCCTGTGCTGACAGCGTTGCCCCGCAGCAGCCTATAACACCTGTTTTTATGCATATTTGTCTCCCAAATGAGCACTATCCAAGCTCAACCCTGATTTGCTTCCAAAATTTGATAAGTTCAGATCAGTTTCGGGTGATTTTGTCAGAAATTTAATCCTTATTCAGAATAGATTTTTGGGTCAGATCGCGTAAGTAAAAGGTGTGTCGTAAACCATCTGCAAGCCGACACCGCCAGTGTATTAATGGTGATCTTAATTGGTTGTATCGGGTGGAGGAGGGTTTACAACATACATTTCACTATGTGATGTGACCCAAAAATCTATTATGAATGATACCGGTCGCGAAAGCTTACTTGTTAAATATTTATTCCTGTCTGTAAATCCACTGTTAACGTGATAACTCAGGACAATTTCCGCTGATGAATAACGAGCATCCTAGAAATCACACGATGTTGTGCATATGTCACATTATCGAAGAATAAGAAACAGGAAAACACCTGCAATCTCAGCGTTTTTTTCAGATATTTTTAAGACTCGCTTTCCTTTGTGTACATTGAGTACTTTATAAGTGTCAGCCGTATTATGTGGAGTAAATGAAAAAACTTATTTTTTTATACAAACATGGTTAGTTTTCTAAACCCCATGAAGCCATTTACCAGAAGCACAACACATGCTGTCATACTCATGGCCACACGGGAGATGAAAATCAAACTTTGTTATTTACATAAACCCTGTTACTGGTCAACTCCGTTCCACGGTGGCTCAGCGCTACGAGCAAGCGGCTTGTAGTCAGGAGGAGGGTGTGAGTTCACATCCTGGTTGGGGGTTGTCTCAGCCCATCATAGCTCCGTGGGGGCCGATAAAATGAGTGCCACTTTGTTAAGTGGTAGTCGAATGAAGAGACTCATCTTTGCCTTAGGAATGGAGAATGTTCATCACTGGCTCAGGGCTGTAAGAAGGAGAACAGTGGATCGCTTCACCTGTTACAGGCCAACTCCGTTCCACGTTTAGGTAAAAGCACAAAGTGCAAAAAGCACCTTAACGATAGAGTGACCCAGATGTATCCAGCACAAGAGGGCTTAAAAAAATAATTAGGCCGCGCCTAATTGGCTGCCAGACTCTTGTGGCACAAAAGGCAAAACGCACGGCTGATGCGCACAATTAAATGTGAAATTGTGCTTTAAAAATGTTCATTAATTTTGACAGGCAATTGAATCCAATAACCAGTTAACGCAGGACGCCAAATGCTTTGCATATTCCATGCGATCACCTTGATTGATGGCATTGCCGATTGGCACGGGGACTGTCCCGGCTGTGAGCAGGTGGCAAAGCGGTGAATTCCAGCGTTGGTTGGAGGGCGCGTGCGAATGTCCTCTCTTTGGCATCATTTTGTTTCTCGAGCAGCCAGTGCAACTCTTGATTATTACAATGAGCGGCCAGATTGCTTTCATTATCACAGCAGAAGCTCTCCGAATCGCACAATTAACGATGAGTCACAGAGGACCTGAGCAAGCGATGTAAGAGGTGGGGGAGCAAGTGCCCTTATATTTTTTCATCGCGATTTATTTCATTTCAGACAGGTTAATTGCTGTCAGGGCATTTGCCATATTTAATGTTTGTCCTCATTACATTCTACTCGTATTTGACGTGCTCAAATTTGTGTGATTTACTGTCCAACTGTGTTTACTTTCCACGTTGGAAATGTTTATGTTTTCATCAACAGATCTGACCCGTGTTCATTTCTTTTCATGGTGTCGGCCTCAAAGGGAAATATGCTTTCAGTCGGTCTCTTACACATTGCACTGGTCATGTCATTGTTAGTGTTTCGTCTGTGCAGAGAACGATCACGGCTCACGTACAAGCAAGCGCTGCCAACACACATTTAAAGAATTCCCGATTTAGCCCCAGCACGGGCACACGACGATCTGCTGTTGCATCGTGGGGCCCTAATTGAACTCCGCTGCTCGAGCAAGGATCCTCAGGAGGGTGCTCGTTTTAAAAGCACTGGATTCAGTTTTCGCGAAGCCAGCGGTGTTTTTGTGTTACGAGAGCATCACAACAAAGTACGAAGCTACCAAGCGATTTATCTTATTTGCAAAGAATTCGTTGTAATTTTAAATCATCCTGCCATCTGCTTGCTTTTCGCTTTCGTACAGCAACGTATAAGTCCATGTCCAGGCCTGACAGCCACAGGACAGCATTGGGACAAGCTGAATGGATGTTTTCATGAATGCCACCGCTGAATTCACGAGGTTCACGTTCTTTTACAATGTGGTCCCCAGGCTCTCATGTAATACTCGCGATGAAGCTTCTGCACACACACACGGTTGGCTGTGTGTGTGACCTATTAATTTGTTTTTCTTAACCTGTCTCCTAGTTACACGCAAATGTTAGAGCGTGCATCAGAAAGCATCAACGCCCGTCTACAAGGCTGTCCTTCGGTTGAGTGCTGCGCTTGTCAAAGACCGTAACTTTGACATTTAGAGGTTATTTGAACGTACTGCGTTTTCAATTATCCCACCATATTATGAGCTGTTTGGCGTATATTTATTGCCATTTCAAATGAAATTGCACCGCAGGCATTTGAACAACGCGTGCGACTGTTAAAGGTCACCCGCTAATTAATGTGAATATTCAATCCTTCCTGGCAGCCATTTATCTGATGTTAACATCAAACAACTGGTATCATTCACCTGGACACATTGCGGCATTAAGAGCAGTGTGCTGAATCCGAAATAAGGAAACCAGTTCTTTACAAATTAATGACAGCTTGCACTAGTTTCATTTTTGAATGCTATCACGTAATAATGATATTATTTACTTATCCATGAAACCCTGCACACACTTTATCAAGAGGATCGTGCATTGGGATGTTTGGCCATTTCTACTAATGAGGAGCGTTTGACCTTTGGAATGAAAACGGGTTACCTGGAGAAAGCCCCCGACGTTAGAGAAGACAACAATAATATCCTCTACAGCCAGGAGCAACTTTTGCATTACAGAGCCCATGACGCTCCTGTACAACCCAAGTCTAGAACACCTGCTATTTATTTACTTATTCATTTAAATAACGCGCCGCACAATATTCGCTCGCTCACGGGGAGGAACCACGGACTCGGCGGCGAGCCAGCGCGACCAACACTTGCCCAAGCTCTGTGGCCGTCTATATATTAAGGTGTTATTGGCCAAATTGATGAGTGTTTCCAGATATTCCTGGGCTGTCTTCCCTCCAAGTGCCCACAACATTGGATGGACATCCAAATTATGGGCACAACATCCGGGTAGCTCCTCAGCACATCTCTACGAGGAACACAAGCAAGTAATTACGTACATAACCAACCACTTTATAGGCTGTTGGGGACAAATTATATTGGTATGGCATTCTGTGGGCGGGGACACGACCACCAGTAGCACGCTGCTTGCTGCTTGTTGTGGGGCGCCACGGTAGCGAGATGTTAACTCCCTTGCCCGGTGTGCAGGAGGTCGTGGGTTTCATCCCGGCCCTGACGCCTGTATATTTGGAGTTTGCATGTTTTAACTGAGGTCGCGGTGGATTTTTCTCTGGGTCCTCTGGTTTTTCCCTCCACATTTGGCATCATCACGCGTATAGAGGAATTTGGCTGCAATACATTTCCACGTGAAAAGCCACGTCGTTGAGCTATCATTTGTGGCCAAGTGTCTTCTGAAAGAGAGCTATATAGCTCAGTGGGCCTTACCTGGTCAAATACAAATAGCTTAGTTTAACTACAATCCAGGCTGCTCAGCTTCTGTGATCAAACAAGAGTGGCAAGAAGTAAGTGATGAACGGGCTACATAAAATACCTTAAAATAGGCTGGCATTAATATTGAATGTACAAAGAAAGCCGTGTTGCTCTTTCCAGGCGTATGTACGGGTTTTTTTTCCAGCGAGCTAAACACTACTCCACATTGGCAACTCGTTAACGTTCTGAAGTACGGGTTCATCTTATAAATAAGACACGTATTGCGTCTGCAGGCGGATGCATCATCAGTGCGTACGGCACGCGGGTGTGTGCCTGCACTCACCCGCTGGCATGGAGGAATTATATGCCCAGGTGACGGGTGATGACGCATAATCTGAACAGAGGTTAAAGTAGTGTTACGTATCTGCTCATACATACGTGTTTAACGCCAACACCATTTTTTTTGCAGCGCCGCATTAGCGTCAGAGATTCGGGCACCAATTCCTGTTAAATACGCGAATGTGCGTAATTAGGTGGCTGCTGTATAACGGATCTATCTATAGCGATGTAACTTTATAATATATATTAATACTATATCCGTGAGCTTATTCAATTCTTGCCGTGCCATTTAAATTATTCATTGATGTACCGGGCCGGGAGGTGTGAAGGCACCGCACGATGTATCATTCCAGGTTTGTGCTCGTGAGATGGTCATTTTTGAATATTTTACTGTAATGCCTCAAGGGTTCTGGCTGTACTGCTGGACTATTCCACGTATATAACACGCTCCATTGTAGCGCATTTTCTTAGGAAATGTTATATGATCTCATTTGTACAGTTTCGTCACTAAATCTCTTATTTATCAGTTGACAACTGCTATTTTTCAGGAGTGTTGGCCAGTCGGGTGTTATTATCGTGTCTACGTCGGATGAAACTCGAGTTCCCGGAGAATAACCCACGCGTTCGACAGGAGAACTCTCAAACTCCACACGCCTGTGGAAAAAATAATCCACAACTGTCCTACTGCCACGGCCACCCCCGTTCGTTACTCGCCATGTGGCATCTCGAGCAAATCACCGTGGCTCTTTCTCGACGTCATCCTTCTCCACCGCTCCTCAAGTCCCCAGAGCCGTGCACAGGGGCGGGGCAGGTGGGCCTCAGATCCGCGGGGGCCTCACAAAGTGCTGAGGGATCCATCTTCTTGGTTCTTTCGGTAAAGTCACGTAGAAGGGAAGTAATAAAATAATAAAAATAGAACATAAAATTATTCTCACGACGTTTCGGCCACAACGCAAGCAGCCGTCCTCAGGTGAAAACCAGGTCCGTCGAGGCGACAGAGTCTGAATGAAACAGCACACGCCTCGACAGACCTGTTCTTCACCTGAGGACGGCTGCTTGCGTTGTGGCCGAAACGTCGTGAGAATTATTTATTATGTTCTATTTTTATTATTTTATTCACTTCCCTTCTACGTGACTTTACCGAAAGAACCAAGAAGATGAATCCCTGCAGTCACGAAAGCTTTAAATCGAAATGCTGAGGGATCATCAAATGAATTTTGCCCCAGGCCTCAAAAAACCTTTTGGCGGCTCTTCTAGCCACGGCATCCATAACAGACACCACACTCAGTGGCTCGAACGTCCTTTGTTTGCAGGGTTCACGAGGGTCTGTACTTATCGGCATTGCCAAGAGCATCGTTTGAGCCGTGGTGATGGGGATCTCATTGTCCTATTAGGCTGCGGAGGTGGCGGTGGTGGATCCCTGGCGCAGGAGCGATTTCACAAGACGTGGGAGCGCAGCGAGTACTTGCAGCAGCGCAAGCAGCAGCTGTGGGACGTCCTGCGCGAGCTGGACTTCAACCAGCCGGCGAGTGCATCCCATTCTGCCGGCACATCCCGCACACTTTCCTCCTCCTTCGTGCTATGGAGAGATGTGCGGTCGTCTGAATTCGTGTTTAGGGTAAATATGCATATTCTTTGGGTCTTTCGGTAAAGTCACGTAGATCGAAAAATAATACAAATTAAGTGAATAAATAAAATAAATAAAATAATAATAAACAAAAACCACTAATGTAGACTGTATCCTGGTTCTTAACCTCGGTGAGTATACTGACAGTCTATAATGTAGACTGTAGCCTGGTTATTAAGCTGGGTGAGTGTACTGGCAGTCTATAAGGTAGACTTATTCTTTGGTTCTTTCAGTAAAATAATCAAATCAAATTTTAAAATGAAAGACAAAAACCACAACGTTTCGATCACAACACAAGCGATCGTCTTCATGAGGAAAGAGGATTATAACAATTGCTACAGTCTACATTATAGACTGCCAGTACACTCACCCAGCTTAATAACCAGGCTACAGTCTACATTATAGACTTCCAGTACACTCACTCAGCCTAATAACCAGGCTACAGTCTACATTATAGACTGCCAGTACACTCACCAAACTTACTAATCAGGCTACAGTCTACATTATAGACTGCCAGTACACTCACCAAACTTAATAACCAGGCTACAGTCTACATTATAGACTGCCAGTACACTCACCAAACTTACTAACCAGGCTACAGTCTACATTATAGACTGCCAGTACACTCACCCAGCTTAATAACCAGGCTACAGTCTACATTATAGACTGCCAGTACACTCACCCAGCTTAATAACCAGGCTACAGTCTACATTATAGACTGCCAGTACACTCACCCAGCTTAATAACCAGGCTACAGTCTACATTATAGACTGCCAGTACACTCACCCAGCTTAATAACCAGGCTACAGTCTACATTTTAGACTGCCAGTACACTCACCCAGCTTAATAACCAGTCTACAGTCTACATTATAGACTGCCAGTACACTCACTCCAGTACACTCACCCAGCTTAATAATCAGGCTACAGTCTATATTATAGACTGCCAGTACACTCACTCAGATTAAGAACCAGGCTGCAGTCTACATTTGTGTTTTTTATTATTTGTATTGTTTGTTTATTTTTTAATCACTTTATTTTATTATATTTTTTCTATCTACGTGACTTTGCCGAAAGAACCAAAGAATATGAATTCCTGCAGTCACGAAAGTTTTAAGTTAACATTTAGGGTATATATTATTGACACTGCAGGGGCGAGGTATGTAATTACATCACGGGATCGTGGTGGCTTTGGGAGGTCTTCATCCAGCAATGGATTGACCATGGCTGATGATGATGATTTATAGACCGCAGTGCAATGCCCTTCAGTCAAAAACATTGAGGAGTTGATAATTATATACACAACGTCAAGGTGTCTTCACACTATGATTTTTAACGAGTGGCTTTTTATTACTTAATCAAATTGGAAGCCATCAATACCTTAGTCAATGAACCCCATTTACTACCAAATGAGAGCCCATCGAGATGCAAGACTGTTTTGCAAAGGTGACTTGGGATAGATTATACAAGGTGCTCAGGTTTGAAGTCATAATAAAAAAAAAACCCTCAAATATCAACAAATATAGAATGGTACAATTTAATGAAGTGCAATTACCAGTGTTAACATTGTTGACTTCCCCTGAAGCTGTCGGCCGACCAGCTCTTGTATACACTATTACTGCAGCTTTATTATCATTGGTGTAATCGCATATTCCTGGAAAAAGTGGGTTGTATTGTAGGATGGCCAAGAGGACCCACACTGTCCCCAGCACCCAGTGTGCCTGTACATAATAAATACACAGACAATCCGCCTGCTTCCGATATCTCCCTTCCACATAACATGATTTAAACACATTTTTTCAGCAAAATAACCTTTAACACAAACTAATGATGAATATAGAAAGACAAATTAATATTATTCGGTCAGTTTTGTGCTCAACTAGAACTTGCATCTCATAGAGAGGCTCCTTATAAACACCAACATTGGTTCAAGCAACGTTGACTCTGCTCATGAGACACTGAATGTCACCGTCTAGGGTCAACAGAACACACCAAGCTCATCATCAATACATTCTGAAACGAGTGCTATGACTGACAGACTGCCAGGCTGACAGGTGGACGAGTGAAGTTTGATGTGTACATATTGGTGTACATGGTCCTGTGCAGGACATCGATGGTCTGGAAGTGCTGGGGACATCACAGCCTTTCTCGTCCACGTCTGCGGAGAAATTCCCCACCCACGAGGAGATCCTGGAGGCGCAGACGGAGGAGGAGCGAGAGAATGAGTAGGGACCACCGCGGGTGTGCTTGCCTGTGCATGTTTGCGTGAGTGGGGAGCGGTAGTGTAGCGGTTAGCGCTACGTTGCACTACGGAGCCGGCGACACGAGTTCGATTCCCGCTCACCGCTTTTAATATCAGTGACGATGATCGGAACTGGTCCTGGGCCTCCCCGAAGTCGACTCAGCCCTCAAATTAGTATTTGGAGCGGTGTGTAAATATCGCCACTTGGGAGACAAAGGCGGCCGGGCGTGGTGTTGGCCACCCACCCCCTCGCGCACCGTGCCGACCTTCATAGGTGCTCTCTAACAGTACTTGCCCCAACAGTCTGTTGAAGGCTATTCTGGGGTGCAAATGTATGTGTGTGTGTGCACCAAATCTATTTACCACTCTATTTAAAATTGATTAATTTCCGTCTTTGGGAGATTGATGCTTATTACTTTTCAAGGCAGGGGGCAAGGAAATCTAAATGTCTGCAGAGCTCGGTGGATTATTATATCACAGGGTTGATAGACGTGGTGGCGGCTTTCATCCAGCAGTGGATTGACCATGGCTGATGATGAATGTTCAAGAATGGGATTGTAGTTATGTTGGTGTCGTTTTTGTAATTTCATTTGTGATAAGAGCTCATCGTCGTTACGTTTCACAAACGGATTTCATTCATAAACTTGGCAAGAACCTACTGAGACAAAGGTCCGCATTGCAAGGGTTTCCAAACTCCCTTTCGCAGCAGCTGACGGAGTGGCCGTAACAGCGGCATTTTTCTGCCGTTGTTTCATTTTAACTGTCGAACCTTTCCAGAACGATCCTGCGGCGGTCTGAGCCCCTGGTAGGGGCTGCCCAAACGGTCGGTCGTCCCCTCGAGTCCCCACCTCGTGAGGGTACGGCCAGATGTAGGGTCTCCGCGTAAACCAGACACGGATATTAAAACACCGCGGGGTGGGTGGATATTAATTCTGAGAATGATGTGTGTGGCGGTAATGAAATGGACAGTTTAATTAAGCATTATGTCACAGGAAGGCGAGAACAAACCTGGTGCTCATGCATAAATGCATGATGGTGCTTACGTCACCGCTGCACGCGTGTGCCGTTTGTTTATGCATTTCGTTTTTTAATGTAGTCTCGGAACACTTTATCTTTGTCTTTATTAATTCAATGGCTCATTAGTTTGTTAAATTACGATTTTTACCCATTTATTTGGATATGTAATCCATTTTTAAAATCTCAGTTTATATTTGAGTTGAAAAATGTTTGGTTTACAATTACAGTACATATATTTTTGTATTTATGTAGCACTTACATGCAACCGTGTCTCACAATGCCATCAAGAACATTGGGACATAGACAGCCTGGGTGTAGAATGAAAGAAACAGTCATGGGTAGAAGAAAACAAGATGGTTTTTCGAGCCTACACTTAAATGGTTGCCCATCACCTTTCATCCAGCGGCACAGAGGTAAGACTTCTTTATTCAACATTTTTTGTGTTATCTGTTTAGTCGCATAATCTAACCGATAATGTAATCGGGAGAGCGATCGATTATTTCATAATCTGACAGCCCAATTTGAAAACGGGAAGGCAAAAGAAGTTGGGTTGTCTTTGCGTCGCTGCGGTGTGGATCGATCTTGTTAATTACTGAATTATTGTCGTCGTCTTGGGATATATCAAGAGACCTCCTCACATTCTGAATGTTGCATTATACATGTGTAGTGACACCGCGCTGACTGCTGCACAGCAGCTGCAACTGCAGGTGGACACTTAGCGCACACGCCATCGAGCATATACAGATGCTCGCCCGTTGTCGTTGTCGGGAGGGCGTCCCACGCGACGAATTCTCCGTGGCACTCGGAAACTCCTTCCTGGGCTGCGGTCTCTTTCCCCCTCTTCCTTCCCCTCCTCCCCCGTCTTAGTCTTCTTCTCGGACCGTCAGCTCGGACGGGACTTGTTGAGCATAAGGCCGTGGTGAGTCCTTCAGTGGCGATCCGCTTGCATGGACCCAATGTCAGAAAACAGTGCGAAGCAATTTCTCAATGGAAGACTGCATGAACAACTCAGCTGGCTGATCCTTAAGCTCATCTGGCGTTCAGAGCTATTGAGACCTGTAACTTCAGGGCAGTGCGATAGAGTGGATAGTAACAATAACAACGACAATTAACATGTAAAATAAAAAACAATGGAATAGCACACTGGTTGATAAACAACTGGGCATCTCTACATGTATCTTTACTAATAGTGGTAGAGTGCTACAGATATGGTACGTAAAATGCGCGTTCAGTTCCTGCTGCAATACTCATTTTAAATCCTTTATATTAAGTTCACTTGCCTGCTTGCTTGCGCGCTTACGACCGTGCAAATCTTTCGTCGTTTTTTAACCCACTTCCCGTGATCCAATCGAGCTGACATTTTGCATACAGACTCGTTGTGCGTGACAATTTATTTTCGTGAAAATTTTTTTCCATAACTTTACACTTTTTAGGAATTTTTTTAAAATATTTAATTACCAATTGCTTAATGGTGGCAGGCAATCATCTGACCCATAGGTGGCAGCCATCTCAAGCCAGAGGACGAGAGGACTCTAGCCTCCACGCATATAAAGGATTTATAGTGAAAAACTTAGTTTTTACGGGTTAATTTGTACAACAATATCCAGAGCAGACTGAATCAATGCCATCTGTTTCAACATGCTACTTTTATAGCTAACTGAGACCGGAAGTTGCATAATATACCCATACATGTTATAGATGTATTAACATAAAATATGTAATGTGATGTCTGATGCAAGACATTTTTTTTTTAACACAAAGGGACTGATGTTGCACACTGCACATGAAGTATCATTTATTAATTACACTGTCCCTCTAATTCCATTCTATAATCATAATTAATCTTTGAACTGAACACATTCGTAAACAACGACTTTGAAGTGAAAATATGCAATAAATGACGGTTTGGTCAATGATGCTTCTTCATAGACGCATAACTCGTGATGAGGCCAGACAGGTAGAGGAGTTAATTATGCTTTCTAGAGCACCGTAATATGGCAGGTCCATTACACAGGCGCTGAACAAAACGCACAAACATCAAAGATTCGTCACACGCCCACTGAGGTGAGATGCAAAGGTAGTGCCGCTTGTGGCGAGTGAAAGGCCGGGTTGTGAGTGAGATTTTGAATGGCGTCAGGCAGTGTCTCAGCGGCTCGAGAGCGCGGCTTGGCAAGGGCCGTTCCACAAGCACGTGGGCCGAACATCGCCGTTGTCGTCGCTGCACCCAGTTGGCCGTGCGCAGCAGACCTCGGGCCACGTCTGGACTTGTTGTCGGACAGAAGTTGCCCAATTACCAGGTCGGAGGGCAAAGTCTTGGACTCGACGCTTTGCGGGACCTGCTACCGACGTGGTCAAGCAATTCAACTTCGCAGCGTCGCTCGCGACTGACTGTAGGTGCTGTTCGAGCCGGCGTTGAGGCGCCCCGGCCAGCTGACAGTTGCGGTCGTCAACTCTGGAGACAACAATAAGCAGTTCACTCCAGTCTTGACGGCTTCAATGGGCAGCGCTTTCACGCAGCTGTTGATTCGCTGCAGCCGAAAGAAGCACCTGCTGACCTTCATACGGGCTGAATGAGAACTTCGAGGCCAGTATCACGCCGAGGTCACGGACTGACAGCGGTGGTGTGATAGAACATGAGCGGGGCCGTGCTCAGTTGCTGTTGAGGATGAGCAGTGGGACACGACATTTTAGAAATGTTTCCTGACGAACAGTTCTTAAGTTGGCATATGATTCTCTGAGACTCACCCACTCCAGGGAACAACATCCAACAATTTGCAATCTTGCAGATTTAAGTTACCGGCACGGGGAGAGGACTTCACTGTCCCCAACACACGTCACGCTGAATGCCAATTATTCACCATAATTACACCCCCCCCCCCTTCTCCTCGAGAGTGTATTTTTCCACAAGTGGCATTGTTTCATCAAGACAGCACGTTCCATGTTCCCTTCGCCGTACACTCCATATTAACCTATGCACTACCGTAACGTATACCACTTAACACACTGCAGTTTAAGTTCAGCCTTAACATTTTACAAGAAGGCATGCACACTGCACTTGCTTGCCCTCGTCTTGAATATCGTGACTTTCTCTCAGCAGGGTCCTGCCAAGTTCTCAGAGTAGTAGGGGGCAATGACTGCTAGATGTGTAATACCAATTTGGGTCATTTATGGGTAATTTTTCAAACTTGGCAAATGTGGACTAGGATACCAAGCTGCCAGGCAAAACAATAGCCGACTCTTATGAACCACGTCAGGGGATCTTTAATGTCCACTCGTGAAACGGACGGCACCTCGCACGGTATTTTTTGTAGAATGCACCCACAGGATTGATCATATAAGAATATAAGAATAGGTTTTAACCTTTCTGGCAATAAAACAGGAGGTGTTAAGATGTTAAAACATCTAACAGAAACCTTTTTCAAGGAATCCTGTCACTGCATTAACCACATATTCTTGTGGTGAACATGCAAACCAAAAGCACGCTCTAGTAGTAGATGATGATGCATTGTCTTTGACACGGATTGGTCCACACCAGAGGCAGCTTTCTTGAGAGCCTCGTCTCACACAGTGTTAGACCAGAGGACGCCAAAAGGCGAACAGCACAGAGACAATGCCACTGTCCGCATATTGAGAGCTCGGGGCGAGCAGCTACATCGTGGCGGCCGCAGGTCACCATCCACAGAATGCCCTAACAACATAATTTGTCCCCAACAGCCTATAAAGTGGTTGGTGTTGTACGTAATTCATTGCTTGTTGTTCCCCGTAGCGATCCACTGAGGAGCTACCCGGATGTTGTGCCTCTACCCATCATTGGGCCGTCCATCCGCTTCTGTGGGCAGCCGGCGCGCTGGACTGGTGCGGAGCCCATCCACGAGGTGACGGGTGTCACAAGAAACAAATCGCAGGGTTCCTAGAAATATTTTGTGCCAAAATCATTCTCGGGGGAAGAGTGTTCCACAAGCCTGGCGATACAAAGCAGAACAACACTGCACACCTTGCCCCAATCTCGTCAGATCTTAGATGCTATGCAGGGTTCAGGGCCGGTTGGTACGTGGACGGGTGACCACCAGGGCTTGTCAGGTGTGGCAAGGTGTGGCCAGCTGATTGCGTGTGTTTGCCACATGACAGTCAAACTCATGTTTAAAAAAAAAGTTTTATTGAGGCAGTGTGCCGGCCCGATACATCGCATTGTGATGCACGTATACACTGTCAACGTAAGCCAAACTGGTTATGAAAATCAGGGGATAGAAATAATTTCAAACTCATTATTAATTCTAGATTTTTGATGCAGCTAATCTGGCTGTGACGGTCCCACCTGATGACGGAGACTTGTGTTGCCTCCGAAACGTCGTGATCTTTATTTTATTTTATTTTTTATTAATTTTGATGTTTTACCTACGTGACTTTACCGGAAAAAACCTAAGAATATGAATCATTATTAATTCCCATTGCTGGAATTTTGCCAAATTAAGCATAACACTTAATTTAACGTCGTGGTTTTTTATGCAGTCATTGCGGACTGATCTGAGACTATCTGCTTGGCATCCCAGTTTAATCACAGGCGTCTGCGTGGATTTGAACCCACGATCCCAGCGGTACCAACTGGGGGACACCATTTTAATTTTAAATACAAAGGTGACTCTAGGACAGCGAGAGCTGCTCTTCACAGCCACAGGCACCCATGCCAGCCTGCCCACTTACGCACTGTGGGTGCCGCCACTGCCGCTGCTGCGGTTGCTGCTTGCGTGCAGGATGAGGTGGGAATCGCGGCGCGCATCACGTTTGAGGCCCTGGCCGGAGAGAAAGCCACCTCCTACCTGGAGGTGGTCAACGATGGCACCACCGCTATTTACTACGAGTGGGAGCGCCTGGTGCAGCCCGGGAGCTTCCCCAACGGCCACGCCAGGGCCCACGTGCAGCGCTTCTACTTTGACGTGACCGGTGGTATGTGTGTGCGTGCGCGTGTGTCCACCTCTGGGTGATTCCCACTCAAGGCCAACATCGGTGGCGATTATCTGAACCAGTCCTGGGTCGACCCAGCCTCCGAATGAGTAGCTAGTGTAATGTGTAAAATATCGCCACTCGGGAGACAAAGGCGACCGGCCATGTGCGGTGCTGGCCGCACAAACCCATCGTGCGCCGTGCCGGCACTTCAGCCTCTATAGGAGTTCACGATCGGCACATCCCCAACAGCCTGAAATGGTGTACGGTGATGTGCGTGTGCGTACGTGTGAGAGAGCGTGAGTGAGCGTGTGTGTTTTGACAAGTGGGATGCACAGGTGGTTCATATGCCAGTTAATTAATAAAGTTAACCTATAACACCTGGGTTTGTCCAGTGACCTACTGCCAGTGAGCCATTGACATTTCACGTGGCCTCAAAGTGCACCTTTGCCTGGACACGTGCGTTGTGGTTCAGGGAGTGGTGTCGTATTGTTAAGCATACTGCGCTATGAACCGGGTGACCTGAGCTCGATTCCTAATCAGAACTCGTTCTGGGTTTCAGCCAAGCCTTAAGTAAGTCCCTTACACGGTATTTAAGCACCTTACACGGTATGTAAACATCAGCACTGGGGAGACAAAGAACAGATGAGGGAGGAAAAATCCAAACTTGTAGCTATTTTCAAAACATAATTTATAACACATCCAGATTGTGTTCTGAATTATGTTTTGTAAGGAATTCCATATTCATGTGAGACTAGGCTCTAAGGAAAGCTGTCTCGGGTGTGGACCAATCAACTTCAAGGACAGTGCATACATTATCAGAGTTATGTTTTTTGTTTGCATTATGGCTGCAGGTATTGTGGTCTATGCAAACATGACTCCTTGTAAAAAAAGGTGTCAGTTTTGTTGCCAGATAGAAGGGTAAAAAAACAATTATCATTCCCATACCTGTTTTTTAATAACAGTATGCAACATCGCTCCACGCGTGCGGAGCACGGTACATGCGGTTCGCATTTCATCAGCCCCAGAGGAGCGATCGCGCCTTTCCCTTGCCGGCTTCGCGTCTCGCCGTGGCGCGTGCAGGGGTCGCTCTCCCCGGGGCCACGCTGCTCGCGCCCTTCACGTTCAAGTCGCCGTCGGCAGGGATCTTCGGCGAGCGCTGGCGGCTGCGCACGCGCCCGCTGCTGCTGAGCGGCGCCGCCCTGCAGCTGACGCTGCGCGGGGTGGCGCTGCACGAGGACCGCACGGCGGCGCGCAGGGACAGCATCGAGGTGAGCCGAGCTCCGCGTGCTCATCGGAGCGGAGCAGAGCTGCGATCAGCGCGGGTCGGCTACGTGCGGCGGTGCGGAAGAAGTCCGACGTGCGGCGCGCACGTGCGGGGCTGTGGTGGAGCCGCGTTGAGCCGGGACAGCCCAAAGTGAACCAGAACGTGCCAATACGCGAATGCAGGTCGGGAATTATCCGGGATAAGCTCGAAGAGCCTGGGTTGAGTCGGAATGTGCCGGAATGTGCTGGAGCGATCCAGAAAAAAATCGTCTTGAGACTCGGCGAAGATTTTCTTTGTTTGGTGACTGCTATCATTAATAGTGTCGCCTGTGACCAGTTGTCCTGGAATGTGTCTGCTCAAATCTCGGAAGCTAAGCAGGGTTTGGGCCGGATTCGTGCTTTGTAAAGGCGACTGCTATGCACAGACAACTTGTCAGAGACCTTCAGAGGCTATGTAGTGGGCAGCAGAGGTCAGTCCAGCAAAATCCATTGTCCTACTGTATTGCTGTGCTCTGACACCTATGCTCTGTCTTCATCAAGGTGCACTGACCAGCGTGGTGAAGTATGGTCAAATAGCCCCCACGAACTGCACGGTGCGGGGAGGCTCTTATCCAGCAGTAGATTGGCTAAACAGCCGTGTATGTGTGAACGCAATCGACGTTATTATTTTATTTTAATTTCGTTTTTTATTCTTTTTAAATGTTCGAGTAAGTATTAATGTCGCACCACACCAATTACTCCTAGATATAAAAAAATCCCTACGCCCGTGTGGCCTTTCCTCCCGACCACTGCGCGACACCTGCGGCCCCATGGAGAGCCAACCTGCAGAGGCCTTTATGAGAGAATAATGTCTCCAGGGGAGTCCATTCTGCCGAGACATCCTGCCTATTGATGAATCAATGAAGAGCATCAATGTGTCTCATCATGCGAGGATCCTGTTAACTAAATTGGATGGAGATCGGTTGTTGCCGCTGTTAAACGCGTCTGGCATTTTGTTCACAATGCACGGCAAGTATGTCACCGTGGTTTCTCTTGACGGGTAAAAATAATGACGAGAATAATTGTACAGACCTCTGTCAATCCACCGCTGGATGAGGCCCTCCCCACCCACCGTGTCAATCACAGGGCCCGTTTGGCCACACGTCATCACGCTGCTCTGGGGGCAGGTTGGCAAAGGGGGGCCTGAGACTCGTTCATTATCACCCGCCCATTGATACTCATCGTGGTCAGGAATCAAACTCAGGTCACCGGGTTCCATAGCGCAGGCAGCTAACCACTGTGCCAGTGGTCCCCTAACGGGTACGTTTCTGCATGTGTTTAAAAGAGGCGTTCTCTATGACAATTAGTTTCCCATTTTCCTTTGGCAGGGGCACCAATCTCCATATAAAAGATTGCATTGCATTGATGCCCATCACTCGGTGCAATCTCAGCAGCTGGTGCTAAGTTTACTGACCCCAGAGTGTGTAGTGTAGCGTCCATGCAAGCGTTTGTGCCTATGTTTTATCTTGAATAAGTGGGGTTAACTTCCTGCATGTGAACGCTCATGCGTCATAGGGCCGTGAGTGCACCCACGTGAATCACCGAGAGGCCGCTGGTTCAGTAGCCCCTGTGTGCGCGCACGCCGTACTCTTGTGTCTGAAAGCTGAGTGCCTCTGGGCCGAATGCTCGACGGAGCCGTTTAGCGATGCTCGCAAGCCGCGGGTTGCCGCATTAAATCGCTTTTGCCGAGCTGAGCTTGCGTGCGATTGGTCCGCACGTGCCCACGACACGCGGACGCAATTTCGTTACGGCAAGTGGTGATTGCTCAATCATGGTACGAATGCGATGGGGCCTTATTGCATTATTGTGCATTAATGCTGCGTGTCTCTCTCTATAATCAGCTTTTAATGCGGTTTTAGCGCTGCGCTGATAGCGTTTTCCGCACCATACTGAATCCGTGCTTACAGCGCCCAAGCAAATTATGTCCCAATTTCCACGGTGCAGGCTGCGACGGTGCCACAGCTGCCGAGACCACGTCGGCGCAGCGCTTCCCGTGCGGCGTGTATGCCGCAAAGGTCATGCACTCCAGTGCTGGATTATAAAAACGCCTTCTCTGGGACTGGCTTCAGATGCCTGCGCTCCACACAACATTAACAATGCTTTCTAAAGCCAGCCATGCGCAGGGATTTAGGAAGTGGTTTTGAAATGAAAGCTATTTTGGAAAAAAGTTCACTCGCCCCTTCTTTATACATGTCTGCCGATATTTGGAGACGATTGAGCCAAGCCCAGAGATTGTGGGTGGCAGTGAAATGAGGGCCACACAACCGTGACAGGGTGTGAAGAAACACAGTCGGCAGTATGGGGCAAGAGTGAGTGTTTGACTCAGAGATGTCAGGGATTCATGCTGGGCGTGCTTTTCTTATATGAGCGACATAAAGCTCGTGCTGCTGTGGATGTCAGGTTACGCGAATGGCACCGTTTAGTGTCGTACGGTACGTTCCTTGGAAGATTTGCATGAGCAGATTGATCTTTGAACCAGAGTAGTCGCTGCTTGCGAGCTCAGGTGACGGGTGAAATATACTGAAATTTTGCCATGAATCAGTGAAATGCATGTTTTAATACATTAAATACATACTCTTTGGTTCTTTCGGTAAAGTCACGTGGGTATAAAATAAAATAAATCACGACGTTTCGGGCGCAACACAAGCGTCCGTCATCAGGTGGGAAAGATTTATTTTATACCTACTTGACTTTACCGAAAGAACCAAATAGTATGGATTCCTGCAGTCACGAAAGCTTCAAATCAAAATTAAATACAATGCAAAGTTTTTTTAGAATTCATATCCAACAACGATAGAGCGCAAGATTTCTAGAAACGAGCAGAGCACGTGGTGGTTTGACGCGCCCAAAGGCTTCAGTCTCGCACGCGCTCCGTAGTGGTGACCTTACGCTCTCTCTCTCTCTCTCGCTGGGTCTGGCTTTGAGAACTTTGTCTCGGCTGTGTTTGAATGCAAGCTGTTAAATGTTTAAGGGGGGCCCAAGCCATGGTTAGTCCTAGCCGCCCGCCACCTACGGGATCGAGCCACATGTTGATAACAAGTCCTGGTCAATCTTACTCGCTTGTCTGGCGTGTTGGTGCTCTCGCCATTGAGGCGGTGTTTCTTTTGCACGATCAATATCTCGATTCCTACAGGTGTAGCATGACGCGGAGAGGCATCGCCAGGACGCGCTGTCTGCTGTAAAGGTGACATCACAGATCACACGGCATTTTTTGTGCTGTGTGTTCTGTCCCATTTTCAGAATTTGATAAATGACCCGCAATATGATGAAAAACTCATCGTTATTTTTATGGAATTTTGAAATTAGTCTTGAGACTTAGTGAAACTTTTTTTGGGTTATTCGGATGAGGTGATCGATCATCTTTGCCATCTCCGGTTATTGATTCTGCAGTCACATTCCTTCTTTCTCTCTCTTGCCACCACCGCCAGGTTAATCTGGTTTCACCTTGTTGTTTTATCGATGTCCTTAGCAAACCCTCCTGCAGGCAGTCTTGTGCCTGGTCATCTGTGTATTGGCTTCCATTTGTATGACAATGTTGACGAGCCCATTCTCACCATGTGTCCCACCCATTTAATAATTTTCTTCCTGATAACGTCAATGGTTTTTTTGTTCGGTTTCTAACTAATGCATCGGTGCGTTTGTCTATGTAAGTGGTTCAAAGTGGATTTGGACCCCAGTTATTCTAACAGACATCTCGCCGATGTTCAAGGGCCATCATTATTCAGCTTTATGAATCCCTGCCACGTGTTGTACAACGAGGACTTCCACTTTCAATTTAACTTTCATTTTCATTTCATCATCATGCTGTAAACAAACAAACAAACTTCTCTCAAAATCTAATCTCACTTCCGTCTTTATTGTCTGTTCCGCCGCCGAGATAAATTAACCTGGGCACCTTTCCCATGTGCCTTGTTTCCGTCGTCTGTCTTTGTTGTTCTGGACCATATCTGCATGCTGCTCTCACGATCATTCATTGTCTCAGCCTTTTCATTGTTATTCCCTAGTCCACTCTCCTCTTCTGACACAGCGGTGCATTCCACGAGCTAAAACATTATTTCAGCTATCAGTACCGTCTCGTCGGCAAATGCCGTACATTGTGCATTTACGTCATTGATAGAAATGCCTGATTGCATTCCTCGCTATCGGCCCCCGTATGTAATCTAATACAATGTTAAACAAAGTTGCCGATAGGATCCCAGCCTTGTCGAAGGCCTGTCAGTGTCACGGGCTTTAAAAGGACATTATCATTGCAGGCATTGATATGCAATTGAATTTAGATGTTATACGAATCCAAATTACATTGCAAAATTGCATTGTATTGATTAAGCACTCACAGCACCGTAGCAAGAAATATATTTCATCACATTGGACTTACATTTTTGAAATGAATACGTTTTAAAATGAATTTGTAGAATTGAGGTTAAACGGAGGAATGTTTGCACGTGCGTCAGAATGTACTAAAGATTGCGAGCAGCGATAACTCTGTTCTACGTGAAGCGCAAGCGCGCACACATTCTTACCATTGCTGGTGTTGAGTTTTAAAATGAAGTCCGTGTGCAACATCAGCAAATGGAATTACATCCGCTGGAAATGAAAGCCGGCCATTGAAAATGCATTCTTTTCCATTCAACATGGTGAGTATTTAAAATTATAAAAGCCATTCCGCGTGGCTTTATTCATTTTCGATATAAAACCAAATTGCTAGACACATTCTCATCCTTGAAAGTGCTTCTGAAAGCAGCAAGCTTAATTAAGATAGTAAGCCGAGAAAGAGCTTAAAAATGCAACATCTCTCTCTCAACGGATGCTCTTTGTAAAGATTCGCAAGAGGAGGCATGTGATGGGTTGCGATGGTTCATTGACATTCGAACTGCGGTGCGATCCTCGGCTACGGCTGAAACCCTCTTGCCTCTCCCTCTCGCCCCCGAGGGTTTTTATGCCGAAAGGTCAGCACCGTTGTTTACAAATGCCTTTCTGTGTTCTTTATTTTCTTTGGCTCAGAGCAATTATTTATATATATAAAGAAAAAACGAGCACAAGAACAAATTGCAGCTTTTAGGCTGCCAAGTGGCTCGGTGAGCTGAATCACCTCGTGTGATTAATATTCCCGGCGACCTCCAGGGTCTTCAGTTCGATTCCTCCACGAAATAAAAAACCCCAAAAACGTTACAATATAAAAGGGAGAAGCGATTTCAATTCTTTCTGCTCGAGCGACCCCTTTAAAGCAACTTGCACTGGAGAATGTGATGGCCTGGGACCTGTGAGACTCGCAACAGTTTCATCTGCAAGTGTCCTGGCAAATTGAGGCATTGCCATCTTTATATATTACACGTGGAAAACCTTAGCCAGTCACGACGCGGCTTTGAACACTGGGAATAGGACGTCCCATTATCGTCTGGTCTGACAATTGGTGAAGCTTGGTTGAGCGACGGTTACTGAGCAGTGGCACATGGCGCACGTGACCGTGTCTGGCTGAGCATTAACGGATATTGTAATTCATCGATGGTCCACGCTGTGGAAGCTCAGGTTTACATTGTAAATGACGTGCGTTGTCTCAATGAGCTTCCTTCCCGGTTGTTTTTATGATGATAATGACGATGATTATGAGTCGAATGATCATCGATCATCACGGTTGGCTACGTACGGTGCGAAAGAAGTTCAACATACATACATACACGTTGACTATATTGTATATTGCAGAGTAGCCCTCTGCATAAAAAAACTTCTTTGGAAATTGACGAAAGCGACAAATAAGCTCAGCTTTTCAAATCAACTGCATCGTGAAGCCCAATAAACAGGACAATGGTGCAGCCCTGTAATGTTTCGCTCGCACCACTGCTGGAAATACCCACACTTGACCCCACCATCGGCTAACGGTGGTCGAGTATAGCCACTTATACTGCTGGGTTGACAGACGGGGGGTGGTTTAAAGAAAACTAATTCCACACCGAGAGGTCAAATCAAATCGGCGACCTATGGATTGCACATCCAGTGTGCAAACTCTTACACCACGGAGGCTCAAAAGGCCGAATAGATTGCTCGTTTCGACGTTCTCAGTTTTCTGTCTCTTCATGCATTCATCCGTGTGCCGGGCAGAGATGTTAACTCCCTCGCGTGGTATGCAGGAGGTCGTGGATTCGATCCCGACCCTGACGTCTGCTGTATATTTGGAGTTTGCGTGTTCTCTCCGTGGTCGTGTGGATTTTTATCCGGGTTCTCCAGTTTTCCCCTCCACATTTAGAATCAATGTGCGTTTAGAGTATGTGGCTGCTATAAATGTCCACGTGATAAGCCACTTCGTTGAGCTATCATTTGTGGCCAGGTCGCTTCTGAAAGAGTTATATAGCTCAGTGGACTTAAATTTCGATTTAAAGCTTTCGTGACTGCAGGGATTCATCTTTTTGTTTTTTTTTGTAGCCGAAACGTCGTGAGAATTATTTTATTATGTTTTATTTTTATTATTTTATTACTTCCCTTCTACGTGACTTTACCGAAAGAACCAAGAAGATGAAGCTCAGTGGACCTCACCTGGTGAAATAAAAATTAGTTTTTAATAGGCGCTCGCTCACAACACCTGTCCCGGAGTCCGTGGAGGCGGGACGTGAGTGGCCGCGTTGCCGTGTGTCTGCGTGTGTGTCTCAGAGAGGCTTGCGGCGCCGCGAGGCGGTGGCGGCGGCGCGCGGCCTCCTGCAGGAGGTGCTGGACGGGGTCCGCACGCCCCCGCGGGCCCCCTCGCCCACCGGCGCTCGCCTCTCCGACTGCGACCGCTTCAGCCTCAGCAACCCGCAGGTGGTGGTGGACCGCGTGCGCCTCGCTCCCAGCTGGCACGAGGGGGCGGGGAGCGATAGGAGCATGGACGAGGAGCGGAGAGGGAAGAGGAGGAGAAATATTTGAGTTGGAGTAAGGGGAGCTGAAAGTGGAGCCGGAAGAAGTGGAGAATGAGATTGAGGAGGAACAGGGGCAGGAGGAGAAGGGAGATAGCACAGCAAGTTCTCAGAGGATGCAGGAGTTATATAAATTATTTTAATGGTGACAATAAATATAGTTATAACGTGATGATATTGGAGATTATACTGAAAATAGTAATCATGGTGGTCATAGTGATGAGAGCAATAACGATCATGATGTTTTTGGTTAGTAAGAAGAGGATGGTGATTACAATTTTAGCCATGATGATGGTTTAATATGTTTGATGATGGCAATGAGAGCATTTCACGATGTTGTTAAAACATTCACAGTTGGGAAATATGGTTGCGTTTAGAACGGTTGGAGTGCCATATTCCGTGAATGATGATGATGGTGAAACTTTAACTATTTAAATAAATAAAAACATTTACCAGGTAAGGCCCACTGAGCTATGTAGCTCTTTTTCACAAGCGACCTGGTCACGAACAATAACCCAATGATGTGGCTTATCATGTGGAAATTTACAGCAGCCAAATCTTTTTAAAACCGGAGTACCTGGGAAAAAAAGTTCACGCGACCATGGGGAGAACACGCAAACTCCAAATATATCGAAGCTACGACCACCTGTAGACCAGGCAAGGTACTTAACATCTGGCCACCACAACGAGATGTTTGATTATTTAGATTATTTGGCTGCTATAAATGTCCACATGATAAGCCACTTCATTCAGCTATCTTAGGCGGCCATGTCACTTCTGAAAAATGAGCTAATAGCTCAGTGGGCTTTACCTGGTAACATAAACATAGATATGTATATATATTTTTAATAGTAATTTTTTTAACTTTCTTATACTTTGCACTGTTTTCCTATTGTTATTGTAACTTTCCCACCCACCCCTACACTGGACATCTGTGAAAAAGAGCCATATAGCTCATCGTATAAATAATGATTCTGATTCTAATAATAACAACAGCGATGATAACGATGATTGCCATGTGAGAATTCAAAGCCTTCCCTGCTGTGCACGAGCGCGTTGCGCCCGTCACTCCGCGCTCGACCCTTGCCGTGTGTTCGGTGCCCGCACGCAGCTCCACTACCACTTTGAGGTGGTGGAGAGCCTCAAGCAGCTGTATGCGGAGCACGCGGGACACGGCGTCACGCCGCAGTGGGACTTCTGCCTGAGATCCTGCAGGGCGGTACGTGCTGGAAGAGATAGAGAAACTTACGCGTGTCTGCATGTGTGTTGGGGAGGGGGGGGAGCGGTAGCAAGGTGGTTAGCGCTGCTGCGCTACGAAACCATTCGGACCGAATTCAATTCCCGCTCGTGGCCAACACCGGTGACGATTATCTGAACCGTTTATGGACCTTCCATAAGCTGACTCAGCCTCCTATGAGTACCTGGTGCGGTGTGTAAACATCGCCACTCAGGAGACAAAGGCAGGCGGACACGGTTCTCGCCACCCACCCCCTCGTGTGCCGTGCGGCTCTTCATCGGTGCTACTCGCTAACAACACTTGCCCTAACAGTCTGTTAAACGTTATACGGGGGGTCTTCGTCTTTGTGTGAAGGTCATTGCATGAGTAACGTGGCTGGCTGGCAGATGCATGGGACCATTAATGGTGAAGCCGTTATCCAGAGCTGAGGTGCGACATGTCGCCAGACTCGATGATGGAGACCGGTGGCCGAGACTATAAAGGGGATGGCAGCCAGTGAAGTAAACACGCCTGAGAGCAGGCCGTCCACCGTGGATGTAGAGCGATGCGATCAGCTTTTGTCTCGTATCCAGATGGATTGTTGCATCGCAGGATCAGCCGGATGGCAACGGCTTGGGGAAGCCTTCATCCAGCAGAGGATAGCCCGTCGCTGACGATGATTCAACCAGCAGTGAGTTTACAATGGTTGATAGGTGATGGTAATGACGATTTTAATGGTCAGACATATAATGATGCATTGATTCATATATTGAAATTGTTACTTTAGCTGCAGTGAATTGTTTGTGTGATTTTACTATTCGTGATTCACGAAAATCCTTTGCTAAATTTACATTTAAATTAATCATGACGGTTCCTTATTCACTGAGGGTGGTCAGCTGTTACGTGCCTCCCAATGATTCATACAAACGTTGTGAATATGTAAATAGATATGCCAGCTATTGCTGTTTTTAGCCACTGAAAAGTGTCTCTCCCTGAACAAATGAACAACAGAGCAGCGCTCATCTCTGTTGGCAGCGTTGACCCTGAAGTGTAAATTGCAGATGACCATGTCAGGGACAGGTTTGTCTGTATGATGACCTCTTGTTAGCTTCTGACAAAGTGGTATTCACTTTATTCACCCTTGCGGTATGATGGGCTGTGTTCACGCTCAACTGGAATCTGAAGTCATGCAGAGCGGGAATTCTGCTCACAGCGCCACCCAGTGCCCCCAATGAGGTGGTGCTACACATTGGGCTGTATCGCCAGGGGTTTACAGTGGTTCATCATAGACGTCTCACCACAAACCTCTATTATGGATGATATTGGTCGCGAAAGCCTACGTGCTAAATTTAACAGTGGTTGTTCTAGGGAGGGCCTGGCCCCTGCCACGGGAATGTGGAACTTCCACCACTGCCACAGCAGGGCCCTCGTTGAAGATGAGCACTGCCCCATGCTTGTGGGAACGGGGAGACCCCTTGACTTTTGTGCTGATTTAAGCTGTGCACTATTTGTGATACAGAGCAAATAACTAAACCTGCGGAATCGGAGCCGCACGCGGTGGCTCACTGAGGACTGCTGCTTCGTGACAGTTCTTTGTCAAGCACCACCACAGTCCCGTACTCACGACGTGCATTGTGGCTCTTGAACTGTTGAGCGTTGTTTTTTTTTTGTACCGAATTAGTAAAAAAAATGGCTCTTGTTGGGCAAAACAGTATGCACAGTGTACACTGTAAGGCACCACGGCGTCTCACTTGAATTCAATCTTTACACGAGTGCCAATTATTGATAACACTGCTTATAAACCGCGATGAAGAACAACTGCACTGGGAACAAAGCGTCTCTCCCGGGTGCAACCGGTTCATCCCGGAGCCTGCGGAGTGACCGATCACGATCGCTGGCTCCGAGCGGTCCCTGCGCTGTGCCGTTCCTGCCCTCGTGTGGAGTAACGCGTTATTGTAACACGCCAAGCACTGCCACTGAGCTACAACATTACCACGACGAATGTTAAATTACCGGGTAAGGCTTCAGAAGCGGCCTGGCTATCACAAATGATAGCCCAACGGAGTGGCTTGCCATTTATAGCAGCCAAATGCTCGAAACGCGTGATGTTGATTTCGCATGTTTCTAAGTGTGGAGGGGAAAACCGGAGGATGCGGACAAACATCCACACGACAACGGGGAGAGCATGCAAACTCCAAATATACAGGTGTCAGGGTCAGGGTCGAACCCACGACCTCCTGTATACCAGGCGAGGTAGTTAACATCTCACCACTGCGGCACCCTCATTGATTGGGGCAGCACCGCCGATGTATCCGCGGGAGCAGTCGCATCGCGCTGCGTTCTTGTGGCTCTGCTTGGCCAGTCTTGTGAACCATCCCAGACATTCGGCACAACGTAATCGATGTATATGCCTCGCTACAGCAGAAGTGGTGACACATCATCATTGCGTCCATCATGTATTACAGATTTGCAACTGTGGGGCCACGTTAGTCGGCTGTCTTTGTATCTGTGGTCTGGATGAGCACAGGGAAGCCATGCATTGGGGCAGAGTGCAGGACAAACGCACTGCTCACCGCACCTGTTGTGCCACCTGTTGTGCCACCTGTTGTTATGAATGAACTTCCATCTTCTCTGTGTTTAAAAGTAGCTGTGAGCCCTTTGGGACGGTGGCTCTGTTATGCGAAAGGCCAGAACACTTACGATACGTATACAACGTGCCCTATTAAATGGCACCACTAATAATTGACAGCACTGCTGGATTAAGGCCACCCCCAAGCATGTCAATTATAGGGGTTGCTTCACCATACCTCACCATTCTGGGTCATAGTGGATTGGTGAGGGTGGGGCCTAGGACGAGTTCAGATATCACTTGCCATGAATGTTAATTGTGGCCGGGAATTGAACTCGGGCCGCCGAGTTCACAGCGCAGTGTTTTACCCACTGCACCGTCACCCCCCACACCCGTTTGCCTTACCCGCAATGGTACGTTACCACATATTGACTGTGCATGACGCATCAACAGTTTTGTGTCACGACTCTAGACTCAACCTGTCGTAAATATATATCATCTAAAATCCCGTGTCCCTAACCGAAGGTGGCCGTGACATCGTACCGCAGGTGCTGCTGTCGATCGCCGATGCAGACAGGAGGGAGGCGGCTCTGGCCGAGTTTAACAGAGAAGCTGTGCAGCTCTCAGCCGCTCCGCTGACTGCGCACTACAGGCACATGCACAGCATCGGGTAGGAGACGCACTGGCCAAGTCGCGGCGTCTCCCTGCTCACACGAGCTTCGGGCTGGTGCTCGGCTCGCCCTGCGCGCGTGTTCAACTTATTTTTCACCGTACGTAGCCAACCGTGCTAATCGGAGGTGCGTTGGTGTCCCGGTGCCAGCAGTGGACATTCCACATTCCCATGGCGGAGGCCAGACACTCCTTAGGACGGCCACCGTTGGTTATCCCACAAAGTGACGCTCAATCGGCCACTCGTGGGGCAAACGCCGTCCCGGACTGGAACTCGCAACCTGTCGACAGTGAAACTAATGATTTGATGATACTGCGTTGGCAGCGGTGCACAAGCACACATAACAAAATAGGACTCAAGACATTCGTCAGTATACTGCCTTAAAAATAAAAAGTATTCAATAGGCGACGTTTCGGGCAATGGTCCTTCATCACGCCACATATGCCTCCCCAGGCAATGCTATTGAGGAATGTGTTGATTTATTTTGTTAAATAGTGAGGCGTGTTGCCGACCAAAAGTTCTATCTGGTTCGATTCAAAGCAAAATAGCAGTTAAGGAGTATTCCATCATGGAGCTTGTCACGCTGCGTGGTTAAGAACCATTCTACAAATTAAGAGTTGACTCTTTGTATAAATACCACCATGTGCTCATATCAACGAATATTTGTTCTCTGGGATATTTGTTGCCCTCTACTTATTTATACCCCTGGGGAGGGGTGAAGGGTTAGTTAGCCTCTCCCTCTGTTAAGACGAACTTAGGATCAAACCGAATATATAGAAGAGTTAAACAGTACTGAAAGCCAACTGAGCAAGTAATGTACAAACAATTTGGAAAGTGGTCTTAAAATTGAGATCCATGGAGATTGACTTAAATGCAAAGAAATATTTCTTTGTTACGAAAAATGAAGGCTGTGCAAATGTTCAGAATGGGAACCATTATTCCCGAATTTTAGTTCATTTGGGGGAACAAATATGAATTTCTGTAGGAACCAACATTTAATGGGGAACGTCTACCCTGTTGGACCGGCAGGTACCAGCTGCTGTCGCAGATGGTGGACGCGATGGTGGGGACATCCATGCTACTGCGCCACTCCATGTCGCTCCCGGAGAGGGAGGGAGGTTTCTCCCCGGACGACGACACCGGTTGGTTGGACAGACGAACGGGCGGGTGGATGGACGGACGGACGGTCGGGTGGATGGATGGACGGGTGGATGGACGGGTGGATGGACGGGTGGATAGACGGGTGAATGGACAGGTGGGTGGACGGGTGGATGGATGGACGGTCGAATGGATGGACGGCTGGCGGGTGGGCCGGTCGGTCGGTTAGCATTGTGTCCAGAATTTTAACTATGAATGGGTGCAATGATAGAAAGATATCTGAAAATAGAGGCAAGTGCAAAAATAAGTAGGAAGAGTGCCTTCACATTCCCAAATGTTAACGCTTTACAGAGTTTTGTCAATTCGCTGCTGGATGAAGGCCTCGCCATCCCACGCCATTCGTGGGGGCTTCCCCCATTGAGGTCAAACCAAGTGAAGTCTAATCTACTTCCCCTGTGGTTAACCTTAATGCACGAGATACATGATGCGTGCCTCCTCATCCGCAAGGTAAAAAAGGAGGGGTCCGAGTGGGCAAGGGGGAAGACCGGAAGAGCCATACTGGCAGAGAAGAGAAGAAGTCGACGGCCGGGAGGGACGACAGAAAGATGGTGAGAGAACCCAGGCTGGACTCGTTTTCCGAAAGAGCGTCCGAGCAAAAAGATTTAAATGAAAGGAAGCGTCAAGTTACCCTCACTCCATGCCCGTCACGTGTGCAGCAGACTCATGACGACGCTCACTTCTCCATCCTCATTTATACAAAAAAAAACCTCGTTTGTCAGCCACTGCACTCCAGCAGTGTTTGTTGCAAAGTGTAGAATGAGAGCTCATTGTAATAGGAAGGAGCCAGGGACCTATGTTATTGCTAATAAGCTGTGTATGATCTCTGAGCTTTGGACGAGGTAAAAAGAAATATACTCTGACCGACACCAGATTTCGCTATTATACCCACATCACTTGAGGATCGCAATGACCTGATGACGCCGAGTTAAGCCTCAGCATGTTTCACATCATGCAATGCAATTTAATTAAGCATGGTTATATATGTTGAACTTATTACACACCGTACGTAGTCAACCGTGCTGATCGTAGGTGCGGGGAATTTAGAACAAAGCGGCCGTGCAAGACAGCTTGGGATGCATCTGCTGCCACCCTTGAGCTTTGCTTTGGCTGATTGGCAGTGTGCACGGCTGTGTGTTGGTATGCGAAGGACCGGCCAGGCAGCAAGAAAGTGAAAATCAAAGAGGACAAAAAATCCAGCAAGACCCCCGGTGCGGCCAGAGATGGCAAGGAAGCCGCGTCTCTCGCCGACGGCGAGGCCGTGTCGCCCACGTCCACCCTCGTCGACCGCGCCACCCAGCACAAGTACGAGCTGCAGCTCTACATGCAGGTGGGTGTCGGGCAGGAGCCTCGCCGTGCCAACCGAGTTGCCAACCGTACACGATTGGCATGTACGGTTCGTAATTCAGATGGGTCTCTTCCGCCCTGTTCTGGACCCTTCGTGTACGTGTGGCGACCCGCTTTGTCAATGCGCTGCTGGATGACGGCCACCCCAGCTCTTGTGAAGGACATTTGAACATACTTCACCACGCTGGTCAGTGCGGGTTGCTGAAGGTGGGATGGGGAGTGCAGAACAAGGCATCTTGCTGCATTGCCCCCAACTGCCCAGTGCACCTGTTAAACCCGGCTTTGGCGCACGGTAAGTCACCCCACCAAAAACTATCCACGCTCGACCCCGTTTAGCTGCTTAGCTTCCTGGCTCAGACACATTGTGGGAGATTTTGACTCATTTAAATACCTTGTCTGATTTGAGCCTCGTGTGATTTACAATCTCCCCAAACACTTACACGCTATGATATGTGACGTTGAAGTAAAACATTTCCACGCACGATCTCTGTCCGATGATTGTTACATTCCAATTGTGGTAGCCCCTTACATGTACACACCTTGGCACGAAGCCTCGCTGGGCCATGCTGGGCTTTGCCACGCTGCGCCATGCCGTGTTACGAGGGCACTTGTTTCTAGCAGGCAGTGCATGCATCATTGAGCCAATGTTTGCCGTGCGCGCATTATGCGTTGAATCGTGCGCGTGGCCATTGGTTAATTCACGATTTTGTTCAGTGCCTCTCCACTCGAGCATCATCGCAGGCCTCCACCTCGTGACATCCTCTCTGAAATATGGCGCCGGACAAATAAATGTGCCGATTATTACAATTATAATAGTCATTAACGTTACAATTTTAGGCGAGAGGAGCGAACAAAACTGCACAAGCGAGATTATATAACGAGAAACGGCACAAACGAGACGGGAGGCACGAGACAAAAGCCTCCTGATTATTTTCATCGAATCGCCACTCTCTAAAGTGTGAAAGTTTCCGAAGTGTCTGGGAAGGTTGAAACATCACATGCCCGAGCACTTTCGTGTGTGACAGAAGCCACTCAAGTGAACCGACAAGAGTAACGAGCACAAAACTAATATGAATTTTAATGGAAAATATTATAAATACAGAAAAGATGGCTCTTGGGCAGGAGTGAGCACTCGGCTTTGGCGGCGTCTGTCTATTCTGGTCGATCAATTTTATTTTCTAATTCAGTGCGACCACACATTTTCATCTGGTGCTCCAGTTCTCTTTCCACCTCCGCGTGCCACGTCAAGCGTAGAATATGTGGCTATATAACGTCACAGTTTTGCGCCCGCTTAAATATCTCCTAACATTTTTTTTTTATTTTGAACAGTAAAACCCGTTCGTGTGCATTTTATCACGTGAAAGTTTGTAGAAAGCTGCTGCCAGAGGTAGGCTTGGTTGTGTTTATGGGACTAAAATGTGTTTTCATATCTTGATAGGACGGCACGCAACTGTGCCTTCAGATCATGGTCACCGTAGCTTGTGGACATAAAGAGATTAACAAGTGAAATATGACTGGCTCAACGTAAATCGGGAAAAGCATCTTCGTAAACCTGTTGAGTGTAATGTGAGCAACTTGACACGCTAAGCCGCGGAATGTGAAATACGCGAATGTTGAAATTGAACTATTGTAATAGAAATGGGAGTTTTACATTTTCATTGAAAATAGGAACAAAAAACGAATAAACGAAGCAGTTACTTGGGTGTCCATGGGGCTCTGGTACATTGCATCTCATGTGACGGTCTGAGAACACTAAGCGGCCTGGTTGCTTGCAGAAGTGGGTTTCCCCGTTCGTTTTTGACCAAATGAGTAACAACCAAATCGCCCGATCTCAGCAGATCTCAGAAGCTACGAAGCTAAGAAACTGGGGTGAGCACTCGGGTGGGTGATCACCGGGGCTTGTCAGGTGTTGTAGGTGTGGGGTTGCAAGGTGGCCAGGTGGCAGTACAGAATGTCACCGCTTCATAGGCGTTGGTTTTCTCTGGGTCCTCTCGTTTCCTCCCATATGCCGAACATTTATAAGCAACGGTATTGACCCCCCTCAATGCAAGACCCTCCTGAACAAAGAGCCTTCAGACTAATTGAGGCGTTCCTGGGTATTTCGATCATTGACTTTCACGCCGTCTTTTACATCCGTATTTAACCATAATTTTTTTTGTATAAAATCGTAATTTTCAGCCTGCCAGAACGGCCACAACCCACCACTTCAGATCAGATTTTTCGGCTCCGTTATATCACGCCGGTCAACCAAGTTGAGCGCAGCCGGTTCAATCAACCCCCATTGATCGACATGGTGTGGAGAGGCCTTCATTCAGCAGTGGGCTGTTTAATGATTGAATCAGTCAGTGCCTGGTGATGTGGTCGTCTGTTCTCAACCTTGCCGATTTGGCTTTGCTGCTGCAGAGCACAGAGAGATGCGTTCGCTCAGTGGCTGTTCACTTCTTCTACTCCACTGCCCACTGGAATACATCACTCTTGTTAGCCTGACTCAGCTCCTCTTCCGTTCCGCTCCCTGCTCAGGACATGCTGTGCCTCTTCACCTACGACTGACGCTTCAAACACTTTCTTCCACTGCAATATAGCTCTCTCCTCGTTGTCACAAACCGTTCCTTTCTATCCTTTCATTCAACTGTCGTTTTCCCATTGTGTCCATCACTTTGGTATATTGTTGTGTGTAAATGTCGCATTTACACACTGTGTGAATTAAAACTGTAAATGGAGCTCGGTATTGGGATGCATTCATCCTCTGTGCGCTTGACATTGGAACAAATATTCACCGATTCACTCCCGTCACGTGTTCTCCAGTGGTCAGTCGCCTCCGTATTCCTCTTCTGTCGCTATCACCGTGGTGACTGTTCCCGTGATCTTCGCTCGTTGATTCATCCACCCACGTTGAGGACTCGGCTCCACCAGACTGACTGCATTCCCTCGTCCATATTGTGTTGAACCACCACACTGCAGGTCAAAACACTTCTTCTGCTTCGTTCCTAGACAAGCTCGACCTTGCAATTCCCTCCTGCCATCACTTTCCAAAAGTTCTCATCACCTTGCCCAATTCGAGAAACGTATTCATCCCTTTATCTCTTACTCCTTCAACAAACGTTGTTTGTTGCTGCAAAGCAACTACAATTTAAAATTCAGGTGGTCAAGCCGGACAACCGCGTCAGGAGTAGCGGACGTATCGCCGTGACGTCTCCTCCGTATTTGTGGATCGAGGTGTTGTACGTTGTGTTCCAGACGACCACGGTCGCACGCTGGACCTTTGCTCAGAAACCGCGATACAAAAAAACTAAAAGCATCGAAACTGTCGTCGTTTTTCAGGTCTACGCCCTGCTCTCGGCCACGGTGGAGGAGATGGCCGGTCTCTTTGAAGAGCTTGATGAGAACACAAACGCCGAACCTCTATCCGCGTGGAAGCCTGCAGCCCAGCAAGCGACGGTGTCGCCACGTCGTTAACGGATCGTCGGCAGGGGGGCAAAGCCAACGGCGTGCGCACCCCGCCCGTGGACCTTCCCGACACGAGCTCTGCCAGGACTCTGCAGGACTCCGCCACACCACAAAGCACGAGAACGGTCATGGGGCAATTCACGACGATTCGCTCGGCACGGTTCTTCGGCTTCTTGCAGTAATGTCATTGTCTGTGGCGGTGTTTCTCAAACTGCAGTCATCAAGAACTCCTACGGTGCACCGTTCTATTACCAATCATTAGGCGAGTGTATTGTTTTTCAGCTTGATTTACATGTGAACAGAAAATATTGGATCGTCAAAAGGAAGGCTGCAGCGCAGGGTAATGGTGGACTTTGAGAAACAAGTGGCCTGTAGGTAGCGGTGTGTTCCTGCTCGAATGAGCAATGGAGTCGCAGTCATCTCCGTCGACAGCCTTGAGCTCGGAGTGGAAGTTCCACATCACGTCGGCAGACAACCTCTGCATTAAACACCGACCGCTGCGGAATTCATTTTAATAGGATGAACAGAGTCAATGCAAGTCTGGGATTCCAGCTGGCGAGCTTCCAATTGTATAAACACAAACACCCACCGAGATGCACGCAGCAACAACCGCTATCTGGGGTTTCATGGTCAAAGTCTTTCATTGGGCAGCGATGCGCGCACACCTGCTGTGGTTACAATCGCACACGCCATGAACTTGGTGGGCAGTTTGATTCCCAGCCACAGATAACATCGGTGGCGGGTGACATCTGAACTTGTCCAAGCACCCCCTTCAATACACATCTTTTCATTTATCCTGGAGAAATCCGATGAGTTATGAAGCTCTTTTCCACAGATGTCCAATGGCGAGTGTGATTGGGTATGGCCAAACAACCCAGATAACCAACACAGCATGGGGAAGCCTTCATCCTGCAGTGGATTGATGAAGGTCTGCAGATGATTTGATATGAAATCACAGGCAGTGGTGGAGCTCACCTGGAATCCCGCACTGTGGAGGAGAGAGATGGTGGATCTCACAAATGTTGTCACTCACTTCCCGCGAGCATGGAGGTGCCAAAACCCTAGCTCGCCATGTGAACGCGGTACAGCAAAAATGTGGACCTCGCCTGTTCTATCTGTGCGGGAGAGTGTTGCCACTTCACTCACAAGCACAGGTGTCTGTGGGTGCTCCGGTTTCCTCGAACATGTAAATGCTCACTAATTGGCCCCTAACATCTTCATATCTTGAGAACCATAGGGCTGGAGGGGGATGAGAATGTGGCACCGGCTCATCGCCAAGTTGCCTTGCCCACGTCTCTGTGGTTTCTCGCGCCTGTCGATTCGTTCTCGCTCTTCCAGAGCGAGCGAATAGGGCGCGGCGCGTTACAAGATAAAATCATCGTTACGGGTTTCCCTCGCTTTGAGGTAGTAGATGCACGAGACAGCTGCCTGCCGAGTAGCAGTGCACACACAGCACGCACAGTGCGCACACAGTACGCACACAGTGCACATACAGTACACACACAATGTTGTCCCACGTCCGACAGCATAGCCGCACGAGTGAATTGAAACCGCATGATATCGCGATTTTTGGAAATAGGTTCGCCGCATACATGCGAAATCGCATGAAACAAGGGAAACCTGTATTTGCATACTGTATACAGTGCATTGCTTTCAAGATGACCTGTGTGGTAGATTGATTTAAAAATTATATCCCAATTTCTGTTTATTGGCAGTAAAGTACAAACTTTTCGATACCGTTTACACTTCCTTTTGCCAGGGACATTCGTGAATGTTCCGTGGAAAATAAGATGGCAACACACTGTTTGCTTGAGAAATGTTAAAATGAGTTTATTCTAATATGTATTCATTTACATGTTCAAATGCAAAGTGTCCAATTGTGTTGGTACATATTACAAATCCTAAGAACCTACCGTTTCCATTGTATGTTCATACTTTTGGTCCACACATTTGCACTCTTTGATTTTACAGGAACGTAACATTGCTACGTGGTAAAAATGCATTTTTATTTTTTCAATCCTCCATTTGTGTATCAAGCATCCACATCTACCACGGTTGGTGCGGATGTGGCTTCGGGTTACTCAACAGCACTTGACAATTTTCTGGCCCAGCCGCATCAATGTAAAATTATAGTTGTTTCTCAATATCAGCATCAGCCATAGGCAGATTTAGATTTTCAATGTCACATGCAATAGTTATTTGTATAACACCGCTTTGGGAAGCAACGCTTTTAGAATTTGTGTTCAGGGGTAACAATGACAATCTCTGTTTTGTTAATTTCATTGCAATTTAAACCCACCCCTCGCCGAATGAAGTGGGATATTCCACAAGGCATATGGATGTTTGGCTTATTGAATAGTGGGGCGCACAGCGGAACATTCCAATTTCTATTCGGGGTATGTGCTGAGCAAATGACCTCAGACCGCACAATCGTGTTTAACGAGTATTTTATTACACTGCCCATGCTAATTGGATTGGTGTTTTAGCAGGTTCAGTCATCATTTGCACAGCCCACATTAACACATTCATTACGACGAATGGGCTGTCACAAGTTACACACACATTTGTTCACCCATGGTGACATTGCGGTGAACCGTGCATCTGATGCCTGAGCAAATGATCAGTCTCTGTGTTAGCAATTAACAAAAAAACTGCCCAGTAGGCATACCTCTCTATCTTTGTAGGGCTGCTTTAATTAGACATGAAAGGCGACTCGTCTTTGCTTCGCATAATTTAATATCAATCGTTTGTGTTGTTAAATGAAGAGCGTGCGCATCAGGTTCACGCTGTGAAAATATCACTTGAGGTTCTCCCACGAAGACACCGTCTGGGTTGACATTGTTGGCTAGGCACTTAAATCCAATGTGAGTAAGAAAAAAAAACCTAGTGTATTCAGGAAGATCCTTCGATTGGAGCCAAAACGTAGGTTCGTCCAATGCCGCCTCAGTAGTCTGCAGTGTATGACCCTGTCGCACGGCCACTGTTTATGAACTGAACATCCTTGCACAAACACCGATGAGCCATTCAACCTGAGAAACCTCCCTTCTTTTCACGGGCGCCGGTTCTCTGCCGGCGCTGGGTTTTTGTCGTCCTTCCCCCCTGCGCCGGTCGCTTGCTTTTCTTGGAGCTCTTGGCTCCTCTTTTCCACTTTTTGCCAGATTTGTTCTTCTTCGGATCGAGCGACGACATCAGCGAGGAGAGCCTGCGCGCAAAGGTGAGAAGATGGTGCCCGTTAAATAGAACTGATGGCGCTTTGCGTCAATCCATGGCGAGACGAAGGCCTCGACACGGCCGCGTCAGTCGTGAGGGCCGTTTCACCGTATAGCGCCACGGCAGAACAAATTGAAGGGAACCAGGTCCGGTTCAGATATCAATAGTCAATAACAACAAACAGCTCAACACCTTCGTTAATTACACTGCCTTATGTGGTAACATATATAACGTTTTTGGAACTGGGCTTCCCTTCATAGCACATGGAGCCATTGATGTTAGCTGTAGCCGGGATTGAATCCGAGAGCCACGGGGGGTTGGCTATACAGCGTGTGCTAACAGCTGTGCCACTGTGTTTCACCCCAGTTCATGTTTGTGCCCACAAATGCAGACATCCACAGGCATAATCAAGGGCACGCATAAAAGACAAAGATCTGGCTTGTAGCCTTCACCAGCCTAGTGCTCTTGGCATGCACTTATTGAAGCCTCAACACAATCGCATACACACGCACAGATATTCAACATGTGGGAGGTGTTTACACAAAGCAATTGAACATTTTATAACCTGAAGTAGAAACTTGCTTGAGACATTAGTTTTTTTAATGTTTGCACTGATTATTTTACATCTCTATTTAAGTTTCACACTTAGGCTTACTCTACAACACACAAGCGGTGTGCTCAAGTGGTAACTAATTGGCACGTTTTGTTTAAGTCACAAACCTTACTAACTGGCTGCATCGATTGATGGCAGGTTTAACCACACATTAATGTGATCTAACCTAAAGAAAAGCTTTATTATTAATTTGACCGTTATACAACATAGGCTAAACAGATTAAAATATATATAAATAGTACATTAACAGGTATTCTTGTTATTGTACGGCCTCCTGTTACTGATCCTTCATCTCAGTCGTGCCATCCCCATCGGAACCATGGTGCAATTTACAAACATTAACGCCGAGCAGAAGGGCAGCTATTTCCATAACCATCTGTGATGGCACAAACAGTAGCAGCTGTGCAATACATTTCCATAAATGCCTCAGAGCAGGATGCGAATATAAACGAGCCAAGAGACCTCTGGGCCTCGTGCACTACCTCTTGGACGTGAGACACTGCTTCTTGTTTGGCAGTGGGATGTCTTTCGGCTCTCCACCTTCTCCCCTCGCCTCGTCCTCTCCCTCTTTCCCTTGCTGCTGCTTGTCGTCGTCGTCGTCGTCATCATCGGCCTTTGCAAACTGACGGTCAGAAAATATCTTTCAGCGTGCTTGAATGCACCAAGCCCTGAAGAGGCTGCTTGACATTTAATACTGAAAAGCAGGAATCTGGTGCAAAGTATCAAACAATCGTTTCCACTGGTTCCCAGACCGCAGATGTACGACTGTTCATACCATAAGGCTTCGGCGCACAAGTGTCTCCTGGGTTGTAAAAAGGCACAGCATGTCTGTCACACTTTAAGATGTAACCATTACGACCACTATGTGTACAATGTGTGATAGTGCCCAAATACACTGGCATAGCCGTGGCCACCACCATGTGTGGCCGGCCTGTTCGTGGTCAAGTTCACTGCGAGTCATAACCTAAACCGTTTGTATGATGCGTGATAGTTGCCAGATACAATGACACAACCATTGTCCCCGCCATGTGTGAGATTACGTTAGGCTAGGAACACACCGAGATGTAACTATTATCATCACTATCACGTGCGTCCTGTGTTAGTGGCCAGGTACATGGATGTAACCGTGCCACGGATGTAACCGTGCCACGGATGTGTGCTAATGTCCAGGCACACTTGCACAATGCAACCGCTGTCAATACCATGTCCGAGATGTTTGTTAGTGGCCAGGTACACTCACGTGTAAATACTGGCAGCATGTGTGAGCCAGGTTAGTCAGCTAGGCACACTCCAAGGTGTAACCATAACCGCTACCGCACGCGTTCCGCCCGTACCGTGTTGGTGCCCAGTTTGAGGCCCTCTGGGTGACACAGGTCCAGGTCGCTGATGGTAGTCACCGTGACCGTGTGGTTGGGGTGGTGGTACTGAACGCTCTCCGTTTTGCTTGTCGTCACCAGGTCCAATTCGTCCAAGTCGTTCACTGATCGCAGGCGCAATGACGTGCATTCGATTAGGATGGCAAGCCGATACGCTACGTTCATTTGATGTCACGTGCCATTTGCGCCGTGCCACATCCTGGTCGTAATATTTGAATTTATTTCAAATGAATGACCAATTATTCAAATGTACCATAGCATATCAATGAATTAACTACAATGTTTGTTAATGTAAAACAATATACATTTTGATAATTGTTTTTTACCCTTTTATCTGGCAACAAAACTGACACCTTTTTTACAAGGAGTCATGTTTGCATAGACCACAATACCTGCAATCATAATGCAAACAAAAAACATAACTCTGATAATGTATGCACTGTCCGAGTTATGTTTTTTGTTTGCATTATGATTGCAGGTATTGTGGTCTATGCAAACATGACTTCTTGTAAAAAAGGTGTCAGTTTTGATGCCAGATAAAAGGGTAAAAAAACAATTATCATATTTTTTCTTCTGGCAAATGAGGTTCCAATGGAATATACATTTTATTGGCAGTTTCTGATCATTTTAAAGAGTACTTTATGTGTGCGATACATCAGATGGTCACGAGGATGCATCCCTCACCTATGCCCTGAGCTTTCCTTCTTTCTCTCATTAGATCCATGAACTGCTGCCTCCTCTGCAATTATCACACCGGGTACACACATCGCCACATTACATCGGGGCCTCCGGGTTTAATTGTAACCTTTGAAACACGACTGATGTAGTGATCGCAGCGTTCGAGACTTTATAGACCAAGTCCGTACACCGTGTCACATGGTTTGGACACAGTGGCACGTGCTGCGGATTTTTGGTACCTCGTCTTTAAGGCGCTTTTGCTCTTCCTTCATCTGCTGTACGAGCTCCTCTTTTGCCTTCCTCTTCCGCTCCACCTTCCGTTTGTGGAATCCTGTTAGATACGTCCTGCCCATAAAGCATCAGTAAAACGTTACGTGCGTTGTTCCCGTAATTTGCTGAATGGTTGACTGAGACCAACTCAGTAGAATGTAAACAGGGCCGTCCATGGGGGGGGGGGGGGGGGGCAGGGCAAATCCAACTGTGGGCCCCCCAACGCCTTCAAACTAAACCGGGAGTATTAGCATCTGATGACGCCGTGATGTCGAAACGCGGGGGCCCCCCCAAAGCGCGGGGTCCGGGGCAGTCGCCTCGATTCGCCGTATCCTAGGGTACGGCTCCTCTCTGTTTGTAAGGTCCACCACACATTTTCTCCAAAGCGGCATGATTTCAACTTCTGTATGATAATGTATTACTTTAGCAACACAACGATGGCTTAAGAGCTTCCCCACGCCGTGAAAGTTGCTGAGTTTGACCACGTTCTCAGATCTCCCTATGAAGAGACTTTGAGTATTCTTTAAAAGCAGATTTAAATTTCACATTAAACATTTCATTTTAATTAATTGTTAGCTATCCAGATCGCAATTTGAATCAATATTTTACCTCGCTTCAAGTGACCGTTGCATACAACAAACTAAATTGCCCAGTTATTTAACCAGTAAAGGCCCAAGCCTTTTCAGGAGGCACGGTGGTTAACACTCGGCAATGATACACCGCGCGCATTTGTACTTTGGTCGTAATGACTTCAATTTGTAATATAAAGCGGTACAGGTAATTGAATAACTTGGGGTTGTTTTATGCAACCAGTAGCCTGCGATGACCTATTGCAGCTCAGGGTTCTGAGTTGACATCCGGTCTGGATGCAAAGAACTAGTGTACCGCAGCGGGAAATGTCCCCCTGGTCATTTCAAGTAGGAATTTAACAGATACATTGTATATTTTTATATTTCAACCCGTTCAACGCCTTTAAATCGGCGTTTATAATCTCGCCCGGGCTCAATCAAGGAGCTGCGGACTTGTAATGTTGGCCGCGCAGGACGACTGTATCGCATTGCCGGGGCAAGTGCGCGCTTACTCATCGCCCACTTACGTTCGCTCTTCATCGTTGAACGTCAGGTACAGCTTCGTCTGCCTATTTCGAGGCGCTTTGCTTTTCGGCTTGCCCATTCTACAGCCCAGCCCACAGCCCAGCCCACAGCCCAGCGCCCAGCCCAGCACACAGCCCAGCGCCCAGCCCAGCACCGTGCAGTCACGCGCAGCCTCGCCGCCCCAGTGAACACCACCACGTGCCACGCACGTGGCCGCGCCGACTTCCGGGTCAAATGTGACCCGAGAACAATAAAATTTAAACAAAATTCTGTTTTTGTTTTTTTTTACAAACGGGGCCCTGGACGCACGCTCTTTTACGCTGCCGCAACCATCGCATACGACTGTGCCGCGCGATTAAATGTAAAACTAAAAGCGAGTTAATGGCTGTATCGTTGTTATTGTTTACGATGTACTTCCGGGGACACTGACCGGTCCAGCAAGCCGAGCCCTGCTGAGTGGAAGCGCGGTTTGCTCCGAGTCCCAACTCCTCTCTCTCCATCTCTCTTCTGTCAACTCTCTCGCTTGTTTTTCTCGTATCATCATCATCGTCATCATCGCTCGTGCGACGTTTAAGTTGCCCATACTCGTGTGTGTGCCCGCGCCATCGTGCGGCCTGTGCTGCGTGTCGGAGTGAGTGCACGTGGACACTCGGGGCCGCCGCGTCTCGATAACTCAAAAACCTCGGCTGGTGCTCTTGTTGTTGTTGTTGTCGCCTCGTGCCGTCTCTGTTCCGTGTTGTGCACCACGCACTCGAGGACACGCTAACGGCACTTGCCGCGAAAGTCGAAGTGCACCTAGCCTGGCACCCGCCACTTAAGTGGCGAACGGCGGTTGTTGCTGTTGAATCCGATCCGGGATTGATGAGAAACTCTCTTCGTCGCTTAGAGCTCCTGTGTTGTAACGTGTTGTGACTTGGTTGGGGTAGTCGCTGTTGATGTTTGTAAGAGTGTGACCCACTTGAGTCGTGATCTTCGTCTTGTCGCTGTATGACCACGGTAGCTTGGGCAGCGAGAATGTCTGTCACTGTCTGTTGAGGGCGACAGACTGGAGATCAGTGTTGGGAGCCAGTCTGTGCATACAGCACCTGGACACATTGTGCACGTACTCGACATTCAGTATACAGCCCCATACACATACACACAGCACCCACACCTACACAGACACACAGACGACAGCATCCCCCACACCGGCTGTTGTGAATATCCCGTAGTAGCCTGGCGTCACATTAATTGCACAGGGGGCATAGACGCCACTACTGTGGGTGGGGTGCGTGTTAGGTGGGTCGGTGGTGCGTGGGGTCGGGGTGTGTGGGTGGTGTGGGTGGTGTGGGTTGTGTGTGGGGTGGGTGGTGTGGGGTGGGTTGTCAGTGTGTGGGGTGGGTGGGTTGTGTGGGGTGGGTGGTGTGGGGTGGGTTGTGTGTGTGGGGTGGGTGGTGTGTGTGTGTGGGGTGGGTGGTGTGGGTGGTGTGGGGTGGGTTGTCAGTGTGTGGGGTGGGTGGGTTGTGTGGGGTGGGTGGTGTGGGGTGGGTTGTGTGTGTGGGGTGGGTGGTGTGTGTGTGTGGGGTGGGTGGTGTGGGTGGTGTGGGGTGGGTTGTCCGTGTGTGGGGTGGGTGGTGTGTGTGGGGTTGTCAGTGGGGGGAGGGGGGTAATTCCTGCAGCCACGACTATGGCCACGGCGGCAGTGGCGGCCGCAGTGGTTTCCCACATCAACCCGCGCCAGGACTTCCCGGCGTGGCTGGCCGCTCACGGCGTGAGCCTCAGCGTGGCCGAGGCCGTGGACCGGGAGCTGGGCATCGGCGACTACGAGGCCTTCCTGGCGTGCGCCGAGCAGCCCCACGTCAGGGCCGAGATGTTCGCCGCCGCCAGGGAGCGGCTGCCCTTCGCCTTCTACGCCGTGCTGCGCCGCCTCACCGAGGCCTCGTCCCCCAAGGGCCACGACGGGGCCGGCGGCGGCCTCCAGGCCGCTGGCAACACGGCGGCGTTCCAGCCGTTCCTGAGCGGCCTCCTGGACGCCATCGTCCTCATGCTCAACAGCCTGAGCCAGGAGCTGCTGCACTCGGCCGAGAGGTTCAGCTGCCTGGAGCCCGCGCTCTACCCCGTGGTGTCGCTGGACGATGGAGTGGCGAGCCACCTCGCCTCGGATGTGGGTGAGTCTGACAAGCCCCCCCCAACCTCTCCCCTGTTCGGTTGCATAAAATATCGTGAGCGATGTTTCCCCCACCCCATCCCCACCATCAGTTTGCAATGTGAATCGCTGTGATCTAAGGGGACGAGATTTAATTTTAGGGGGAGATTATGCAACTTGCCACTGGAAACCGGGACTCTAAGAATGCGTGGGTCAAGAGGTCACGAGAAGGGTTACCACGTTTCCCAAAGGCACAAACCCGGATTTATTTCTCAGCTGAGGTCTGTGACTCCTGTTGCAACATACAGTCATTAAGTTCAACACAGTAACGGTACCAGATCTCAGAACGAATCCAATCCCACCACATGACCGCACACATGCCAGTTCCTGGACTGTTCAGGTCCAACCTGGGCACGTGGCAACTCTCGTCAGGAGTGGTGCCCTCCCCCCTGCCCCGTGACACACAATAATGAGACGGTGGTCGACTGTCATCCTCCTTGGTTGCCTTCAGCCGGTGGTGGAAAAGCCACGTCCCATCATCTGTCATGAACATCATCTTCGTTACCTTTATATGCGGTTTCACACAGTCCAGGACTTGTCCAGAAGTGCGGTGTGACAACAATGTCTGGGTGTGAGAGGAGACCAGTAATCATAGAAGTACATCTTCACGTCAAGAATATACATGAGCCCATACACAACACACATTTTGATAATAGACTTTACTACCCCGTACGGTGTGGGAAGGCCCTCATCCAGCAGTGGATTGACATAGGGCTGTACATGTGCGGGCGCCGTGGTGGTGAGGTGTTAACTACCTCGCTTGGTATGCAGGAGGTTGTCGGTTCGACCCTGACGCCTGTGTATTTGGAGTTTGCATGGTCTCCCCATGGTCGTGTGGATTTCTCTCCGGGTCCTCTAGTTTTTCTCTCTGGCATTGTGATGCCTCCATGGGCGCCACGGTGGCTAGGAGATGTTAACTACCTCGTCTGGTATACAGGAGGTCGTGGGTTCGATCCCAACCCGACGCCTGCTGTTGTATATTTGGAGTTTGTGCGTCTCTCTCCCTGTGGTTGCTTGGATTTTCAATGGGTCTTCTCTGCACATTTAGAAACATGCGTTTCGAGTATTTGGCTGCTATAAATATCCACGTGATAAGCCACTTAATTTGGCTTATCTGGTGTCTTCCGATAAAGAGATATAGCCCAGTGGGCCTTACCTGGTAAAGTACAAATAGTTTATAAAAATAGTTTATATAATCGTCATGAAGTGCAAACTCACCACTGTTGTGAATGTTTTTTCCACGTGCGTGCTCACAGCAGAAGTGGTGGGAGATGTGTCTGGGAGTGAAGTAAATCACCGGTCACCCGACCCGCATTCAGACATTCAGCAAGAGCACAGCCTGCACCATGCGTGGGCAACCAATGGAGACAAAGTTGAGAGGCTCTTTCAGAATAACGTGGAAGGTAATGCAGCTGCACTCCTCATGGATGGATACATAAATACACAACTGCTTGTGTCCGCGTGAAAGTTGTCGTATTTTATTACATCGTAGGATTGTGCGAGATGGCGACGGTTTGGGGAGGCCCTTTATCCAGCAGTGGAGTGACCAAGGGCTCTAGATATATGATTACTATTATTCGTTAATGTACGTGAATTGGTATAACTTATTTTGGGGAATTCCCGACAATCATGCCTTTGTGTCACATTACGTTGTTAGTACTGTGTAGGGCTTTGTTGTATAGCTCTGCGATTTGTGTTCAGGTTTGTACCGTATGTTCAGCATGATGATGTTCGACGTTTCGCTCTATACACTGGGAGTTCCCATCGCAGACAACTACAAAAAGGAATTAATTTAAGAGCGGTGTTTTTAATTCTCCATGTGTGTAACTCACAGCTATTGTGGCCGGCTCTTCTTTCTAGAGAAGGCAGACTTGCCTCAAGTTGGGGATTGCTGGAGCGCCATCGAGGAGTCTCCTTGTGAAGTGGAGGAGACTGATGTGAACGTGACGTGGAGAGAGGTCAAAGCAGAAAGGGATGACGTCAGAGGTATCTCACGTGCCAACGTAACTCGAGAGATGAACCCTACCCTCTCGGCGGTCCACAGGGAAGCTGCTTGGGTTGCCAGTAACTTGCCAGGCGTGGAACAATTGATTAGTCGAAAAAAATCAGTTCTTACGCTCAGAGTGATGCATTGGATCGTGCGTGTAAAAAATGTATTCTTTACATTGCACGTAGATTATTTTTTGATGTTTCTTTTAGGCTAAGAAGCGAATGAAACTGTCGATACGATATAGAATGAGAAACAATACAAATGCAACAGAAAAAAACAAGACTGAGGATGCGATTCTCAAATTGAATTTAGAACCCTGAATCATTATAACTAGCGAGATGGGGAATTATTAACAACATGTTTTTAGATTACTACCAATGTCGTGGATTGTTGGCCAGAAGTGGTAATTTTATTGGGTTTTGAAGGACAATAATAGACTAAATCTATAGTTGAGAAACGTTGCAGATTAATGGACAAACCACTGTGTGTGCAGGCTGTAAGGGCAGTCATCTGAAAGAGAGAGCAAGTGGATGGTGTGTTGTTGACAAAGCCGAATTGTCCAGAGCCGATGAGATCAGCATAAGCCAGATCATTTTACTTGCAAGAGTGGTTGTGAATCAATGCTTTGATTGAGAGTTTTGTCAGCTGTTATATATGGAGAAGCTTGAAAAAGGTAATGGCCTAGATTCATTATCAACACCTCAGTGATGAAGGTTACAGGTGAGATGACAGTGATGGAAGTAGTTTATTCACAGGCTAATGCAAATACACTTGTTCATATTGTAGCTACAGTTTCTTATTTAATCTGTCACTTAAATGCAAAAAAGTATTGAAAAATACATTTGGAATATGTCACGTCATAATATTTTTTATTGAGTCAAATTTCGTGATAAGAATGCAGACAATCATGGTGAGGGCCACATGTTTTGGGTAATTATTCAATTCCAGAGTTGGTCAAATCTGGTAATCCTTTTATTATCTGAAGGTTCCAGGTCTCCCTTGCAAAAGCTATTGGATCTCAACTGGTTCTGAGAAAGGCTACTTACTTGCCTGCTAACATAGCCACATACCTCCTGCACAAGAGCTGATTTCAATGCTCCAGCTCTGTGTTGGGTGTACTTTCGGCCGTGTCCCCTCCTTTGGCTACTAATTTGTTATCAGCTTCGACCATCAACCGTCCTCCCTCCTACCATCTTGTCCTGTCCAAGCTAACTTGACAGTCAATACGATGTTTGTAACTTGCATATATTCTGTAATCCATATGTTCCTCTTGATGTCCCTCAGTATAATTCTGATCATGCACCTCTCCATGCTGCTTTGCGCACCTTTCAACTTATGTTTACATTTCTTCGTGAATGTGCACATTTCTCATGCTTACTATAATTAAACATACACCTCCGATGATGTATCTTCGCTCAGACGGAGAAACAGAGGCGACGGACGAGGAGTGTTTCTCTGTCATCACGAGAACCACCAACCAAAGCGCTCCAACCAAACTCGGCTACAACGGCGAGCTGCACTGCGTCGACCACCCACACAGGGAAGACGCCGCATACTATCCCTACAGGCGCGACACCGCCACGGCTGCCGAGTCGTACGACGGCCAGCAGGTCTGGCAGCAGCACCAGCAGCGACTGCTGGCGCCGCCGCTTGACGGACACCGATGCGATTCCTCCGAGCCAGGCGATGGCATGGATAACGCGGCGCCGTCTGGGGAGCGGCGGCCGGACAACAGCGGCGGCGGCAGCAGCGCCGGGCGCAGGGACAGCCCGCACTCGTCCACCAAGCCTTTCGGCTGCCGCGAGTGCGGCGCTCGCTTCGCCACCAAGTACAACCTGCGGGTGCACGAGAGACGGCACACGGGCGAGCGGCCGTTCGCGTGCGAGGTGTGCGGGCGGCGCTTCTCTCGCTCCTACTGCCTGGGCCGGCACAAGCGCTGCCACGTGCTGCGGCCCCTGGAGCGCGTCGCGGCTACCACCGCCACGCAGCCGCTGCGTTCGCTTCCCTAGCGTTGGGCTGGCGTCGCGGCTAGTTGTGAGCAGCGTGAAGATGGCGGTTCCTGCAGGCCTGAGGGAGGACGTTGATTTGCGTGTGGCCAGAAGCAGCGCCACGGAAAAAAACGAATTATGCACATTATTCAAATGGAACGTCGAGCGGTGTGTTTTATTTATTGTCATAATTCTTGGAGGTGGGTGGAAGTGGCACTAACATTTTGAACATTGTTGAAAAAGATTTCTGTGTTTAAAAAAAAAACCCCAGTCTGTTGTAGTGACAGGTAGGAATGGAATTTCATGCTTGTGCTGTATAAAACTGGGTGATTTTAAAGTGCAAACCATTGTCAGTGTAAATGCTGTTCGTACAGCGAGCGTTTATTTAAACGAGTTTGATTGGCAGTTGGGGTGTGACATGGTCATGATGTGTAGGCGTCATCTGGTAATGTCGCCCACTCAACCTTGTGAGAAAGCACAGCAGCGGAGAGAGGTGGTGGCAGGAGTTTCCTATACCTTGGTGTAAGGAGAGGCAGAGCCACCATTGGGGTGGCCACCAATCAAAAGGAGGAAGGTGGAGCCTGAGAAACAAAGGGGCGGGGACTAGGTGGGGTAGACATTCACAGCTGAATAATAACCATCAGGAGGCAAGAGGCTTTCGGAGGCAAACCTCGGACTCTGGGTTTGTACCAGAAACGTATTGTCAAGCCAATTCGTCAAAACGTTGTAGAGAGCTACAGGAACACATTGCATCTACACAAGATTAGTTTATTTTCTTCAAACAAATTCATATGCATTATGTGACCTCCTTTGCCAGTACCAAAATATGAGAATAGGTTTTCCCCTTTTTTCTGGCCACAAAACAGGTGTTAAGATGTTAAAACACCAAACCGAAACCTTTTACAAGGAATCATGTCTGCATTAGAGTATGTTTTTTGTTTGCATTCTGACCACAAGTATTGTGGTTAATGCAGACATGATTCCTTGTAAAAGGTTTCAGTTTGGTGTTTTAACATCTTAACACCTGTTTTGTTGCCAGAAAAAAGGGGAAAACCTATTCTCAAATTCATATGCAACTTAATACATGTTATAGGTACAAAAGAGAATATTTAAAAATGCTTTGGAAGAATCAAGTACTTTTGGTTTCTGATTGATCATTTAAAAGCGTTCTAGTTGCATTATATAACAGCAGCATTTTGTGTGGTCAGTCGTTTTACGATGACGGTTGCTTTGTGTTGATTATTGCAGGGGTATTGTCACAAACGTAAATATTTCAATACTACACAGGATCATATTTCTCGTATAGTGGCAGTATTCTGTTTCGCAATTTGTTCTAATATTGTGAGTACAGGAAAGGAATGCTATTACTTAAGAAATTGAGTCTGCTTGCTTAGTCTTTTCTGTGTGATGTTAATACACACGATGATGTCAACATTCGTTCATCAGTTCACAGAATTACAATATTTCTTGTTTTGTGCGAACATTAGTGGGGTTTTTTCGCCTAATAACAACGATCTGGAATGTTTGAAATTCATGCAACGGAATATTACAATGAAAAAAAATCACCGTTGAGGAATGGAACACTATACATTCAACCACTATATTTTCAATAATCGGTCACTTTGAGGAATCATTTTAACAAATAAAAGCTGTGCATGCCCGAGTGTTTTGTGCGTGAGTGTTTATCCTCCCCTTCACACCCAAGTGTTTCCACACCTGTGATTCTGAAACGTACCGCGACGTTCCTGGAATATCCTTGGAAGGGCCCATAGAATAGTGCTGGTCTCGTCCCAACATGGGCTTCTCCCATCGCCATCTCCACTCAAAGACTCATTGGTCTGAAAAGCTAGTGAATGGGTTGCTAATATTTTGAGTGGTAAGGGGACTAAGGTCTCTTTACATTTTGATGTACAAGCACGATGTACTTGCCCATGGTGCTTCCGATATGACAACGAATTGACAGACCCAACACCAAAACAAAAAGGTGTACGACAGGGCTGCCCACTTTCACCCAGTCTTTTCAACATCTACTCGGAGCAGATTTTTGATCGAACACTAGCAGATAAAAACATTGGTATTAAAGTCAATGGACAATACATCAACAACATCAGGTATGCCGACGACACTGCACTGCTGGCCGATTCAGAACAAGACCTACAACAAATCTTGGACGAGGTTGCCACAGAGAGTCAAATATGGGGCTTACGAATTAATAAAAAGAAAACAAAGGTTATGAAGGTCAGCCGAACTACAAGCGAAATAACAATCAAGCTGGGCAGCGAAAAATTGGAACAAGTACACCGATTTAAATACCTTGGTGTAATCATTGACGATCAGTTGAACCATGAAGTCGAAATCAAGAGCAGAATTGAACAAGCAAGGCAAGCATTTATTAAATGGAAAACACTCCTTGCAGACCGCAACTTGAGTATATCACTGAAACTGCGCACACTGAAATGCTACATCTGGTCAATTTTGCTGTACGGAGTAGAGACGTGGACACTGACAACAACAGCAACAAAAAGGCTCGAAGCTTTCGAAATGTGGCTGTATCGAAGAATGCTGAAAATCCCATGGACAGCCAAAACCACCAATACACAAGTTGTGCAAGATATGGGCACTGACAGGCAACTGCTGAAGACCATCATTAGCAGGAAGTGTTACTACCTAGGCCACATTGCCCGAAACGACCACAAATACCAGCTATTAAAGCAAATCCTGGAAGGAAAAATCGAAGGGAAAAAACGACCAGGACGGCCAAAAACGACATGGCTCAGTAACATCAAAACATGGCTACAATTAACAACAGCACAAACTCTACACGCCGTGCTAGACCGGGACCAATATCATCGTGAAGTCGCACACGCCGTTAGGCAGCACTCAAGAAGAAGAAGTGCTTCACAACAGCACACCATGAGTTTGTACAAGAATCATTATGGAGCTTTAGCTTTGCGCCGCAAGCCTCTGGCGTGACGAGAGCGAATCCTTAACATCTCCTCCTTGGAACCTTAAGGAGTCCTTGATGTTCTTCCATGGGACTTGGACATTCTTGAGGCATTCTTACTTAGGAATCATGAGGGAGCCTTAGGTTGGTGCTATGAGTTGCTAAGGAAGGCAGTGCATTTCTTTGGGTAATGTGCCTTTTTCACTACAGTCGTACTGGTCAAGGCTCTAGAATGCAGTACTGTGAATGTTGCCATGGGATGTGTGTTCTCGTCACTAGCCTTGCTTGCGTAAGGCTGCCTGATGTGCTACCTGTACCGTGGAACAACCAGAATGTATGTAAAGATGATTTAAGGCTAAACTGTGGCGTGCCATTGCAATATGGGAATTGTGACCAATGGCCAAAACTGCGATCACAAAAGCCGCATTGGCCACAGGGGCACCTGCAGGCGTGTAACATGGCTTTGTAGCGGTGATGTTCAATCAGCACCGTCATTCTTCACTAAAGCTAACAAACAATGACATGAAGCTACGTCTCACAAAGTGGGACCTGAATAAACACAATAAAAATCATAGCAGTCGTTTATAAAGAAGGAATAGCTACACTGAGATTGCATCAATACACGGCGAATCGTGCAAAGAGATAGACTGTCACCAAATGGATTGTAGCAATGATTGTATCAATACATGTCGAGAATATTAATCCTCGGTTCTGCATGGTGAATCACAACATCCAATGGGAATGAACGACAGGAAATGATTGAAGTCCATGACACAAACAAATTCTCCTGATACCAACAGGGTAATTGCCTGAAACGTCGCCGATGTTCTATTGTTTATAATGTTAAGGCAGTGTTATTGAACGGTGTCTGTTTTGTGTTGTCCTTCCCCGCACCTCCGATTAGCACTGTTGGCTACGTACGGTGCGAAAGAAGCTCAACATACAAACGTGTTGAGTTTATTATATTTTTTTTGGTTGGGGTACTTTGTGTTTGTGCGACGTTGCCAACCCAGAAGCAGAAGCAGCAGCAATCGCCAAATAGTTAAACACGAAATAGCAGAGCGTGCAACGTGGAGGAGTAGCTCAAGGTACACAGCCACTGTCGTATGCGACATGTTTACGTGACTTCACCGAAAGAACCAAGAATATGAATCGCTGCAGTCACGAAAGAAGCTTTAAATCAAAATTCATGAATTTAAAGTTTACATTTTTAAAAGCCGCACTTAGTTTGGTCTCCATGGCAACCGGCGTTGCTGTGAGACGCGAGGCCGCGACGAGGCGGGCTCCACTTCATCTTCACGTGGCGCGACATCTTCACGTCTTCACATCTTCACTTCTTCACGTTGCTGACGAATTTAAAACAAAACCTTGTTGATGGTAATACTCGCCACGAGTCTTGCCGTGTTGCAGCTCCGAGCGCGTCGCTTTAAATGAGCGTTAAAGACATTCGCGAGTGTTGTGGTCGTGCTGGTAGCGGCGGCCTTGTCGGCCTAGCGTGAGCCTGCCCGTAACAACAACTACGACGACAACAACAACAACAACAACGTGGTCTGGCAATTAACACGAGCGAATCGAGTTTAATTAGACGGCCACTCGACTCGACACGCTGCTGCCAATTGCGTGGAGAAATACAAATTAAAACGGAACGTTTCAATTTGCTGAACGTTTCAATTTGCGGGTTTCAGAGTTATAAACGGGTTCCACGTAAGTCGCTCGGCAGGTCAGGCGCGGTGAGCTAAAGGAAGAGTAGGCCAAGTACAGGACACTCTATCGGGCTTCTCCAGAGCCGCCTCTGGTGGCGGTCGTGCTGCCGGCAGCGGCGTGAGCGAGGGAGTTGCAGGGGCTGCACCTTCACCTTGTGCCATGCGCCGGCTCGAACCCTCGTCGCTGTTGCCGGCGGTCGCGGCGTTTATATTGAATAGCGAAGCAGCGCGATTGAAGGCGACATTTGTCAGTGCAATGTCCACGTGTTGTTGTTGTTGTTGGTGTGCGTTTACAGGCCACATGGAGGTGAAATGCGGTGGAAGTCCGTGCGCTCCTCGCCCGAGAGCGCGGAGACCCGGGGGGGCACGGCCATCTGGGCAAGCGGCAGCGACGTTGAGCAGGTAACGTGATTCAACTCGATGTGTGTGAAGCTTTCGTGACTGCAATGGTTCATATTCTCTTGGGTTGTTTCGGTACAGTCACGTAGGTGGAAATTAATAAATGAAAAAACAACAACAAGGCGGAAGCTTGTGTTGCCTCCGCAACGTCGTGATTTAACTTAGTTTTTTCATTTATTTATTTTTACCTACGTGACTTTACCGAAAAAAACAAGAGTGTGATTCAACTCACTCACCGCAAGTTGTTATTTAACCTTTTTTGTTTAATGTTACGTGCACCGATTAGACGGAGCGATGGACCTGGGCTCGTGTGCAGGTTGCGTTGTGGAATGAGGCCTTCATCCAGCAGTGGGTTGACCATGGCGATAATGAATGACACGAGTTCACATTGTAGCTCAGGAAAGCCTCGCTGACTATAACGAGTCTTTTACAGGAGGCTTATCTCATGTAGAGTATACTTTTACTTTTTCACGCCACGTCCTGTGCGTTGACGGATTTAATTAAGGTGAATTTGTTGTTAGGCATGCCCTTTTCATAAGCATGCTATGAGCACCCAACATACTGCTTTATGATGATGACAAACCAGGCCTAAAGTGGACGCTGCTTGTTTAAGAATGAATTGCAATCGTGCAAAAAAAACCCAAAGCAACGATCACTTCAAATCAAGTTGTGGCAGAAACTAACAAAAATATCTATCCCTTAGACTCGGCATTTAAATTACACAGATTACTGAATGTTGTCAGCAGAGGGCAGTGCAGCAAATTGTACTATATTATGCGCCTTGCCTTAACCAACCCGCATTGACCAGCGAAATGAATTATGGCCAATTATTTGTGTTTAGCTTGTTGTCCTTTCCCCCGCACCCCCGATAGCACGGCTGGCTACGTACGGTGCGAAAGAAGTCCCACAAATATACATGGCCATATGAATCTCCCTCTGCTCGCACGGTGAGGGAGGCCCTCGCCCAGCAGTGTGGACACAAGTTCTTGCACCACGGACACGACTTGCAGGATTCAGGTGGCTGATGTTGACCAGGTTTGCAAGTGGGCGGTCACGGAGTCGCCCGGATGCCAAGGGCTTGGAGGAGAAAAGGGGCATTGGAGGAGCCACAAGCCGGACGGCGGGTGTCATAGACCCGCATCGTCTGGTGAGGTTGCCGTCTCCTCTTCGATGCACCCGTCTGTTTACCCGCATCTGTATCGTCGACAAGTTGTCCGAAGCAGAAGTGTGTTGCTGACAACGAAGCACTTTGGTTAATCGTAATCACCATGGTCACTAAACTGACGTCATTTGCTTAAAGGTAGTAAGTAGATATCTCAATTCAACTGGTTAATTGACACTGAGGAGGACCAAGTATCACAGTGGTCCGTGCACTGCGCTAAGAACACGGCCGCCTGAGTTCGATTCCCGGACACGGCCAGCATCATTGTCGAATGATATCTAAATCGGTCTAGGGTCTGTCCCCCTTCACCAACCCGCACTGATGGAGTGGAGTACTGTACAACCACCATGACCAACACGGCGAGGGGATGCCTTCCTCCAGCAGTTTATTGACACAGTATTACAGATGTGTGAGTATGGCATTAAAGAGAATTACAGTGATTGACTTATTCCTTTGAGGTGCATTGACAGTGGCATATCACGGCAATATTGTGACATGCAAGAGGCCCATAAGGCTGACACACTGAAGTGATAGTGCTTCGCTCAAATGCCACTCATACCTGCCTATCCACCGTCGCCAGTATAGTTTGAGCCTTGGGCAATTTACAAAGATAAGCACCACCCAGATAGCCCTCTGGGTGGATAGATACAATTCAGAAACATGCCAGATATGGATGCAGTGTTTGGATAGGCAGCTATTGTACACTTTACGCATTCACAGTACAGATACAGTCTTTGTCAGGTACAAGAGGATGAATGAAAAGCTACCAGATTGATAAAACATTTCAAACACATCGTATCCTTCATCAGTTAAGAGACTCCTTTGAATGTGCGTTGAAAAGATTCAGTGAAAAAAAGCACAATAGAAGCATATACTTTTCTGGTACAGTATTCCCAAAGTGATGAACCACGGCATATTTTCGTGTTAATGATTAATGTATTTAAACACATGTTCTTTATGAGGTTCGTGTATCATCCAGAGTATCATCAGCCTACTATGTAGGCTTTGTAATATGGTCTATATGGATTGGCCGCTTATGTACTTGCTTGAAAACAAACTGGTGGTGTAATCTTGATTTGAAGCTTCTGGTGGTGTAATGGTTTTCTCATTTTTAAACATGTTTGGAATAATCGTAGAAGTTTTAACATTGCAGCGTATTGGGCTCTTTCAGTTGTATTGTGTTTGCAATTATTTTGCAGCTCGTCCAAGCTCGCGAGGCCAGCTTCAGTAACATTTACACCCTAGAGCTGCATGCAGAAGGCATCAAGAAAATAGAAAACCTGGAAAAGGTCAGTGTCATCCTTGCATTTACAGAGGGTGCATTGCCTTTTTTAAGTTATAATCTTATACCTTGTCTTGGGTTCTTAAAAACACAACAATCATCATCCTCTAAAACTACAGTAGTGAATTTTTCGGTACTGTGATATAGCTAAAAAATATGTTAATAACAGTGGCAGATAATATGCAATAAGAATAATGAGTTACATGTACACCAAGCTTAATTAGTCATGCATCAATGCATAAATCATATTTTTATGAAGGTTAGAAATGCACTGGCACAGTGCTACAATATTAAAAGTTTTGTGACCTGTTTTATCCTAAGAGAATTATCGCCATAATTCCCCCATTGCTTTCTTTATTTGACCATTTGAACAAAGGTGACTTAATTTTTTTTGTTCCAGTAACACCGTAGTATACACGATGCACAATACTTCACGAAGGAAGGTTACAGTGCAGTACAATTTGAATGTACCCTACACAGCGTTGGTGTACGGTGTTTTTCCTGCCATATTTTGCTGTCTTTTCTTTGATTTTCTATTTGCACTCAGTCACATATTCACTTTAAGATGTTTTTTTGTTCATGTTTTTGTTTTTTGTTTGTTGCGGTTGCACCCGATTCAAGAGCCGAATGGCTCACAGGGCTATACCTAATAAATTAACTTGAATAACATGGAATGTAACTACACTTTAAGATGCTATACATAAACAGTGGGCGTATGTATTGAATGGAAGAGACAGTCATAAGGCAGAAGGGAAAAATGAAGTTATTGAGCCTGGACTTGAACAGGGACCAAAAGCGTGGGTGTCTGCACAGTTTACACGGCTGAGGTCATTGGACCTTTCCTGCAACTACATCAAGTCTATTGAAGGGTTGGAGCACCTGAAAGACCTCCGGGAACTCAAGTTGTATGGAAACAAGATAACCATCATTCAGAACCTCAGCCGGTAAGACGTGTGTGCATATGGTTGGTGGTCCAGTGTAAGACAATGTTCTGTGTATGTGTACAATGTGTACCCTGCTGTAGACATAGAATAACATCATAGTTGTTATCCTCCTGCAATTGAATTGAATACTGACTTCATACCAGTTGTTTTAATTAGTGTATAAGGACAATGTGGGATATAAACAGATGTGTCACCGCAGTTATATTTTTTTACAGTTGTGCACTCTTTGGGAAAGTTCACAATACAATACAATGTGTGTTTATTAAGTGTATAAAGGTGACCACATCTTAGAATACTGTTCAGAAAAATGTATATGCTTTATGAGATTATGGGAAACAGGAGATTAGGAACTGGAGGATGTAACATTGGTGCCTTGGAATGGAATAAACCACGAGGATAGGTAGATGGGAGAAGAGGAAAGCATGAGATTCCTGAAGAGAAAATTGAGTTAAACGTGTAAATGGCCAGATGAGAGAAATCCAGTGTTATAGCAGCGGGTTTTGATAGGTTTGGGTTGCTGGTTTATATCCACAGGATGGTGAGTAGATAAACATATTGGAGAGTTAGACAAGAATAAGTTGATGTGGGATTTTGAGTCAGATGAAAGCAAATCTTTCAGTTGATTTAGATAGGATTGGTAGCTCATGTTGGGATCTGAAGATTGGGGTGACGTGGTATTATTCAGAAGTGTGGGTACAGAGCAGCTGTGACTTAGGGGATAAAGGTTTTTTTTCAGAGGTGAATTTAAATATTTTTTCTGATTTTATGACCCAGAAAATGCTCGGTGAGTCTCAGGAAGGTCCTGCCAAGTTTTCACATAAGGGTTGACAATTGCTGTGTTCCTTGACTAAATAATTTGCGAGTGATTTCTAAAATATGGGCAATTTTGACCATAGTGCCAGCACACAATGGCCTTATTTTCTTTGACTGACATCACAGGATCTGTAATGTTCGCTGTTAAGCAGACGGCACACATTTTATGGTTAAATCACCCACAGTATTAACCACGGTGGCATTCTGGAATCGAACCACAAACCTCTGGAACAGACAGCAAATGTGCTACCAGCAAGCCTTGTCACCACCCCATGATTGCATGCGTGGCCATTTTGTTATTGAGCAGCTTTTGTGAATTTCCATATTTTTTCAGGCTCAATGAACTTCAAATTTTACATCTCCAACACAACCAAATCATCAAAATAGGTAACTGATGACACAAGTATATTGTGTTTCAAATATATTTCTTTTACATCGTTATTAACCACTTTATTTATTCATTCATTTATGTTTCTATACCTAACCCCTACCGTACTTGCAGTCAAAATACTTGAGGACACTGCATATGAGTGTGTGATTTTTTGCATAAAATCTATTTTTGTTTCATCTGCCATGGCATAAAAATACATGCTTTGCTCTGAGATATACATCTTAAGTTATATCTTAGGTTGTATACATTCTACCTTCATTATCTAAGATGACAAGAATATGAGAAAAAAACAAGATAGAGTATAATAACGAGTGTGCGTCATCAGTTATAATCTGTCATTGAAAAGCAGGCGTGGTATTCCATATGTAGTATTGCTGTTCTATCATTGTTTGCCACTCTCACATTTGCGTTGAAGTTCCTTTCACTGACACCATTGTGTTGCGCTACGTGCACGCGTGCATAGGCACTGCTTTGGAAGGCAAGCAGAAGTTAAAGGAGTTGAGGCTGGACAGCAACCGCCTGTCCCGGCTGTCGCCCAAAGAAGTGGCTCAGTTGAGCAGCCTGCAGACACTCGATATCAGCCACAACCAGCTGACTGACGTCACGGTGAGTGGCTGCACGGCAGGGACGCTGCTGCTTTGCTCATACAGATTCCAAGAACACAGGATGAGATGTTACTATCCTTTGTGCAAGCACTTCCAAGAGTTCACGAACAGTGAGCCTGGTGAAATTTGGGGAGCGCATCGTCAGTAGTGTACCTTTGGTTCCTAGGGTGTTTCGGCCTTTCACACTATACACCCTCCCCAAAGGCGGCCAGCGACAGGGTGATCAATCCTACGCTTGCGTCCCATTCCCAATTAGTCATAGGAGTTGCCTTGTTGTTGATAGCCTACATCCCATGGGACTATGCATGGCAGGGGCGTCCTCCTCCCTGAGTCAAGCATTGTTGACCGCATAACGTAGTTAGTCAGTTGGCTGCATGTTGACAGTCATTTGTGAGTTATTTTTGCTTCGTGTAGAATGAGTCCTGTAAGTGCACAACACGTGATTGTGTGCGTGCAGAAGGAGCTCCTTTGATGCTGTTGGTGGATTTTATTGTCCGCGCTTCTCTGCGCATTTTCTTACTCTAAACCATGTGCACAACCTTGGATTACTTCAAGTTACAGGATGAAATTAATAATTTTGGTCATTTGTGGTAAGGTCATATCTGCAGATAAGCACAGATAAGTGGACACTTTTGCATAGATCTGTAAATCGATTCAGGGCACATTTAATGAGAAGAGCAGATAATATGAAGGTGAATGTACATATATATACTTTAGCATGTATAAGTAGGAGTGTGTATTTTTAAAGAGCACATTCTACCAAATCTTAAATTTCTGCATTGGCTGTCTGTCCATTTGAACATTGACTGCCATCTGCAGTCGCTGTCTCCCTTACTTTATGCATTTCTCCGTCACATTTTTTAAATACAACTAAAATAATATTTCTTCTCTGTTGCATGCACCTTATTGACTCTGTAAAAACGTTATTCCAATCTCCCTCTTCTCATTCATAATCCTGTTTTAATTATTTTTTTCATAAACAGATTTAGTGTAAAAGTCCACCTATGTTTTCACACACTCAATCATTTGTCTTTGTTTGCATGTTATAGTTGTGTGCATTATCCGGAAATATATTTTCTACTTTATTTGCTTTGTAAAAACGTCATTGTATTGTATGTGGCCCTTAGGCGGTGTCTGTTCTGCCGAGTCTTGAAGAGCTCCAGGCATGTGGAAATCAGCTGAGTGGCATCCCAGAGCTCAGCTGCTGTGAGCAAGTAAGTGTTGGTCTTCTTCTCTCCTTCAGTCAAAACACATTCCTGCGGAGGGAGCTGGTAGGAACGTTGGGTTGCTCGGTCAATGGCCAGGGTCAACGGCGGCGTGGTGTATTCCGCAAATATGCCCGACTGTGAGGGTGGGCACAAGCCGGCGTGAGTAGGTTAAACTTTGAGTTTTATAAGGGCACCACGAGGTGACCAGCCCCTCCCCACCCAGACCCACCCTCCCTACCCAGCCCCTCCCCACCCTCCCCACCCAGCCCCTCCCCACCCTCCCCACCCAGCCCCTCCCCACCCAGCTCCTCCCCACCCTCCCCACCCAGCCCCTCCCCTCCCCTCCCCACCCAGCCCCTCCCTGCACGACAGACACAATAATCCCCTGTGGGCTGGTGTAACCAGGAGGTTCCTACCAGTATTATTGTATTTGATACCACATTGTTACACCAGGACTAGCTCATGTAGAGATAACATGCTTAACAATGTACAGTCTTTGATTTTAAAAAAATCGATACAAGAAAGTGGTATTCCAAACTAACCTCTACATCATCTCAAGTCTCGTGTAAATCACGTGACTTGCGTGTGGCCACCCCCACTCTGAACCCCTCCCCTCTCTCCACCCCCTGTGAGAACAGATGCTCCGACCTTCAGCGTTGAGGCCCTGATGTCGCCTCTTCCTTCCTATCCTCAGCTTTCCTGACCCGTTGGTCACGTTTTTTCATTCCCTTTCCATCCTTTTCCCCTTATTTCCTATTCTTTCTCATACATTTCCATGCATTATATCCTTAACTCTTCTCCACATGGTGTATCACAGGTAAAAAGTTGTAAGTGGAATATAAAACGGTTTAATAAAGTATTGAATAAAATTAACATGTCTATTGTTAAAGGAACGGCAATTTCTGGGTATATAATACGTATTAGAATGTAGCGAAAAATTGGAACAAGTACACCGATTTAAATACCTTGGTGTAATCATTGACGATCAGTTGAACCATGAAGTCGAAATCAAGAGCAGAATTGAACAAGCAAGGCAAGCATTTATTAAATGGAAAACACTCCTTGCAGACCGCAACTTGAGTACATCACTGAAACTGCGCACACTGAAATGCTACATCTGGTCAATTTTGCTGTACGGAGTAGAGACGTGGACATTGACAACAACAGCAACAAAAAGGCTCGAAGCTTTCGAGATGTGGCTGTATCGAAGGATGCTGAAAATCCCATGGACAGCCAAAACCACCAACACACAAGTTCTGCAAGATATGGGCACTGACAGGCAACTGCTGAAGACCATCATTAGCAGGAAGTGTTACTACCTAGGCCACATTGCCCGAAACGACCACAAATACCAGCTATTAAAGCAAATCCTGGAAGGAAAAATCGAAGGGAAAAAACGACCAGGACGGCCAAAAACGACATGGCTCAGTAACATCAAAACATGGCTACAATTAACAACAGCACAAACTCTACACGCCGTGCTAGACCGGGACCAATATCATCGTGAAGTCGCACACGCCGTTAGGCAGCACTAAAGAAGAAGAAGAATGTAGAGCATCATTAATTTGTCCATTTATATGTCAGGAAGGGCACAGCTGAGAGGCACGGTCCATTGTTGACGGTGTGTGCCCCTTGCTGGCATCGACATGCCACGTGTGACTTGCATTGCAGCTGAAGGTCCTGGACCTCGCCGACAACAGAATAACACAGACTGTTGATCATATCAGCCTTCCCAAGCACCTCAATGTGAGTCTGTTATTCATTGTAATGTACTTACATGGCGGTGCCTTGCTCTCCTGAACAACTTAACCGATTATACGTGTAATCATCAATAACCTGCTGGCTTTATGTGCTAAACCGTTTTATTTACTTGTGTTGCCTGGCCAGGAATAATGCTCTAATATGAAAATACCATTGCGAATCCTATGGCTCGCAACTCTTTATTATTGCTACTTTGTAATTTGATGGACACATCTTGTTTATTTTGTGATAATGTTTTCCATAATATATTATGCTGGACCAAGGCATGTCTTTTCTTTGAGCTTAAGACAGTATATGAATTGACACACTTGTTCTGATCTTATTTTGGTTTACCATAAAAAGTTAACAATTTTTCATCGCTTATCATCATTATCGTGATCTCATTAACCATTTTTATGAAAGTTCTAAGCCTTGTTCCAATGTTGACTATCTCAATTACACAAGTCCACGTAGAAAACATGACCACTATATAATGTATTGTTGTACGAATGCATCAAATACGTTATGTTTGTAACATGATTGTGTTTTTTGTTGATTGGTATCTTGCACAGGCACTGAATCTATCAGGAAATGTTCTAAGTAGCCTTGAATCATTTGGAATCTTAAGGTGAGTGTCATGAGCACCGGTGCTGCATTTGAACGTGTTTGCATACCCAGTTGCCTATTTCTGCAAATATATATAATAATAATCCACTGCACAACAGAAGAGGGCAATAAAAGGTCGACTGGTGAAACAAGAGCTCACTTCCCCGTGACATTGTAGTTCCTGCAGGGTGAAGTTGTCGTGTCAGGAAATGTTGCCGTGACAATTCAGTCATGAGTAGTCGAGCTCTGATGGTTGACACGTCACACGTGCACCCACGACATGTAAAGCGGCACAGCAGTTGTAACCTAATAAAGGGCGATCTGCGGTAGATTTGTAATGGGTGTAATCAAAGCGGTTACCCCCATGCCAGATACAGAAGGTGGCTCGCTCCAATTTAACACCTCACATCAATGCATGCCAGAATAGGTCTTTCCAGAGTACTGTCGTAAAGACAGGTGTCGAATGTAAATGTGAAGCGTGCCAGATGGGATCTCATTTTAGTCATCGACCTGTGATGGTCTTCACTTAGTGCAGACTACACAACAGGGAGTCTCACCGATTTATTTCAGGTGCAGGTTGGGTTAAACCCAAATGGACTCGGGAAGCTTCGGTTTCAGTTAACCATATTTTAAAAACCGGTGTACACCAGTTAATATTTGATTAGCTAAGAAACAGCAAAGCAAAGGTTGCGTGTGCAATGTTTATTGCAAGGCAGACAAGAGATGCAGAGACAGAAATACAAATTGATAGACACATTTATATATTTACACGATGTAATCAAATTTTTTTTTTATTATGGCTGTTCGTACTTGAAACCAAATTATTTTTTATTTTTTGTTCCAGAACAAATTTTATTTGGATTTGCTTTTCAGTTCACGAAAATATTCTATACAAGTACTCATTTGATGTCTGCCGTTCCCCAGCTCCTTGCAGGACCTTGACTTGTCATGCAACAAGATACAGACTCTAAGAGACATTTCTGAGCTGTTCCCTCTTCTGGAGACACTGAACATTGCAAACAATTTGGTCAGCTCTTGGCAAGACCTGGTATGTGCCTTAATGTCACTTGAGCTCATGAACCTGCAGTAATAGTCAGTCTATAAGGTGCTTCTATTTTTGAGCACAAGGTTAATCAAATAAAATGATTGGCTTTGTGTTTCCAATATTGTTTCATGACCATTTGACATCACAAATGTTCAATTGTCACACGAACGATTTGGTGTTGGCACACAGGTGGCTACGATTGCATTTGAACCAAAAAATAATCATAAACTATCACCCAGCCACCCTAAAAATAATTTATTTTTAAATATTCAACGCAAGCTGGTGGTGCTCTCAGTGATATAAAGTGGTTCCAGTAAACATTTCCTTACAATATTTGTTCACCTCCTTTGTATTCTTCAGTGTCAAATATGTAACATAACAACGCACCTTAATTACCCAGGAATTCTCACCGACCCTCAACTTGTTTTTAACTTGGGCCTGCCGTGATGTGATTGGCCAATTCTATTAACAAGTGTTAGTATGTGGAAGGAAACTAGAATACCAGAGAAAGAGCACATAAAAGGTATAATAGTCATAGGTCTGCAGATGGATTCAAGCTAGATAGACTCAATAGTATTCCTCTGTGAACTGAATGCATTACTGTAATGTCAGACTTGTTCCGGTAGTGGTAACATTAACATCACAGGGCTATGAACGCCTAACACTTATTGGGGTGAGCAGAAAACCACGGATTTTTTATGATTAAACTGAACCCTGGTTACAGGGATGCCACACATATATAATGCCTAACATATATTTGTGTTCACCAAAACTGGTCGTGGAAGTGTGTACATCCGAAAATGAAAACGCCGCCATGCTTTCCAGTTCAAAATGTATTCTCTGTTGACACCTCTGAATGAATTCATGACGTCTGCACAGCAGTCATAATTTTTCGGCTCTTCAGAAACTTTTAGGCAACTGCATGAACTTACTGGAGCTGTGTGTGAATGGAAATCCAGCAATCACATCCAACAATGAGCACAGCAGGTACGTTGGACTCATCTCTACAGTGCACAGCATGTGGCCGCATGACATGAAACTTCTCAGTTCCACAAAACTTCTAAAGTCGTCTTGTTGTGACAGGTATCAGCAGGAGCTCACGAAGATCCTCCCACATTTGGAGATACTTGATGGGGTAATATTTAATTACTACATTTTTATACAGGAAAGCTTAACTGGAACATATTACATTGGCATGTTTGGCCAATTTGTTTTAACGAGTATTATGGGATTTCTCCAATGATGAGCGATGATTGATGGAAACGATGATGCTCATGATATAGATGATGGCAGTGACAGCAGTGATGACAAGAGTACTGATTATTACATTCCTAATAATGGTCCTGATGAAACTGTGCTTGCCAGGTATCAGTCACATCAAAGCAAGGATCCACAGCCATAAACATAAGGCCATTGACTGCCAATAGTGGTAAGATTCTTGGTACTAACCTCAATTTTGTCAACATTAAACTAGTTGTATACTTTTATGGTATATTTTTGTATGTAGATATATCAGTTTTTCTTCATGGCACTGGAGTATTTGGCAAATGTCAATACAGAATTGTTCTGCATCTAATTGAGTTTTCATTCCTGCCAGCAATGATTTCTCAGAAACTTGTGGGACAGATGGAGTCTTTGGAAGGGCAGATGGAAGCCACACTCGGGTCTCTCCAGCAGAGGTCTGTAACTCAGTTCCATAAACTGAAATAAAATAAACCGCAGGACATTTTAATATTGTTGCAATTATTTGCACATTGGTTGGAATTTGACAGTTTCCACCACTATATCAGTTGCTTCAATGGCAGACAGACAATAAAAAAGCTAAGCATTTAATAAAACGAATGTTAATAAGTTTAAAAAAATATATGCATTAAATAATTTTTGAAATGTCATTTTATAATTACGAAGATTATGCACGAGTTCGTATTTTGTAAATATATAAATGATGTTTACAAATACATAGTTAATTAAATGATCCAAGACCTATAACGTGACCCACTTCTTTCAACGCAGGTTCAGTGAAGTCAGATGCCTTGTCGTGAACTCATTACCCCAAGTGTCGCCACCCAGACCAACATCAGGTGGGGAACTGTTTGAACACATCGGGTTTTTGCTGTTAATATCCACGAATTTTTTTATATTAACAACACAAGCATGAAGTCCCCTACTCTGGGCATAGGGTTGCCAACTCTTGATGACTGAAGCTATTCTGGGAGATTTTTTTTTACCCCAACCTGGCGTATTGGCATTACGCTGCATAGGAAAAGATAAACGACATCAGATGACACCGTTACGTTTTAAAAATGTATCTTCTGTATGAATTGTGCATTCATTTTATATATTTACATTCTATTAAAATCTCACAGATTGCATGTTGAACTTCCTTTGCATCGTACGTAGCCAACCGTGATAATCGGAGGTGCTTTTTTTAATAGTTGCTTGTTTAAGTTCACGTGAGATCAATGTTAATTCCAGTAAGACTCCTGGCCAATCCAGGGTTGACAACCTTCATCTGGGCACTTCATGGAGTCCACTGAAGAGTAAATTAAGTGCATATTTAAACATGGGCTCTTAAAAATAAGTTTTCTTTAAATTGTAAGTCTTGTTTGATGAATACATTATGCTGCATCTCATTCACACCGGCAGTACCGATTCACATGCCTTTGACCGGAGGCACATGCAGCACTTTAAATGTAGTGAACACTATCAACCTCACACCATTTGCAGTCCACCCTTTACTTTTCTAACATGGAATGCTCTTGCCAATAATTGCTTAAAACCATGAGCATGTAACAAGCCCAACTGCTGACAGGATGCCGGTTGAACCAGTCCAGTTTTTTTTTGCCTAAACAAATGCAACTGAACAATATTAGTAAGGACCGATGGTCTAATACATATACTTTTATTTATATGAGCACTGCTCACATTTGTCCAGGATACACGTTCCAAGTGGAGGAAGGCAGGACATCAGCATGCACGAACCCGGTTCTACACCTAATATGGATAACGTCACATCAGATGTGTTCAACCGTACACTAGCAACACTTGTGTAATTTAGCACGATTTTAAGTCTAAAACGGAGCAATGTGTATATATTGACCTATAGCCAGTGCGCAACCACAGATTGATGAGAGCTTTCAGTGTTTTTTTTTTACGCAGGACCAAGTAACAATAAGGAAATGGAGTCATTCAGGCTTTCCAGCCAGTGCAGCAGGTAAGGACGGTGACATGCAGAGAACAAGTGAGGGACAGCCCCACATTTAGTAGGCAGATGGGGATCAGTATTTTCTGCAGGCCTGATGAACATCCGGATAAATCTCTCAAGCAGTGGGTGCTGCTAGACCATACATAAATAAGCTTTCACATGCCAGGCTTTCATTATTTCAAGAGCCTGCATGAGGTAAAAGGGAATGTTTTATTATGCAAGATTTGAAATGTTTCCAGCCATATATACTTTGCAAAATATTGTGTGTGTGCAGTCGTAAACGCATAGAAGACGCTAGAAAGTTTGCAGCAGATCACGACGGACAAGCTTAACTGCGTTTGACATCTGGATCAAGTTTACATGAAAATCGTTGGTAAGTTTTACAAACCAAGCCAAAACAACCCGTTTTGGTAACAAGTAAACCCGTAAAAACAAAGTGTCAGCTCGATTGGATCACGGGAAGTGGGTTAAAAAAACGAGCGAAAGATTTGCACGGTCCTAAGCAAGCAAGCAAGCACGCAAGCAAGTAAGTGAACTTATATACAGGATTTAAAAATAGCCATTCGATTTATAAACGTGCCATGTTTGTGGGTCTTTCCAGTATGAACCAACATCTTCATTATGCAACAAACTTTCAAGACAGGAGCACAATTAGTTGAAAACTTTATTGAAATACTCAAGTTTCTTGCAAATTCAGTATGGGAATAAACATAAATCGTGCCAAGTTATGCATGACAAATACATCAATGCTGGTCTTTTATAATGATGCAATCACAAGTGTCCGCATATTTAATTTTACCACCCTAACAACAAGTACTAAAGTTTGTCTTGAACATCTGGCTCAAGCCTTGGGACAGGGGTTGCCTATTCCCAAATGCAACAGCCACTGACTGTAAAAAGATACAGATGCAAAAAGACAAATTCGATGCTTCCATGGGAATTCCTCGCATTGTTACATTTAGCCAAAGGTAACAAATGAAAACAATCTCACAAACACCTAATTACACCCCCCCCCCCAAAGAAAACCTTGTCACCACCTTCTGTAAAGTGGGTACTAAAACCTGTACTGATGTCAACATGAATATTCACAAAAGTGACTATTTCCTCCCACCCCTCCCCCCCCGCTCTTTAGAAACCATTATTTTAACGGAATATAAAAAAATTGGTGCCACTGTTTTTCATCAGACACCACTACCGTGTAGGCTGCACCACGCACAAATGCATAGCAGTCAACTTTTTGACAAAAGCACACAGACAATACACTTACCGATAAAAAAGGAAAGGGAGACCACCAAGAAAAATGCTGCCAAGTGAGCAGGTGGAGTTGCCGAATCGTGCAGCGTCACAGACTGCTTTGTGAAACGGTGCTCAAATCTTCACACATCGATAACAAACAACGCCAAAGAGCAGCCCATGATGGAGCAGGTTGCACATCTAGAAATCGTGACAGTGGTATTTTTCCAGGTTGTAGTACTGTGTCACGACCACGCGGTTGGCAAACTTGCGGCCGCTCAGCGCCTGCTGGGCCCTCTGGCAGTCGAGTAGTGACGCAAACTCCACAAAGATCTGTTAAAGTACAGAGAAGGCACAGGGAACGGGCCACATTGGCCACAGGGCATGAAGTTAAATCAAAGCACTATGGATCAGTTGAGTTCACAAATATTTTAATGTAGTTCAGGTCATAGGTCTTAAATCGCTCATTGTCAATACCATAGGTCCCTGGTTCCTTCCAGTCAAGAGTTCATTTCTGCGATTTAAATATTACTCGAGAAAATCTTTGACCGACAAGACCCGCAGATGGATAAATTAAATCTATTATAATGTAGACATTGTTTAATGTGCAGAAAGCGGTGCAGGTGCAGCAGGCCGTCCCTCAGGTGTTAATAAGGCAGCAGCAGCGCGTGCGTGCGCCCTCACCTTGCCGCATCCCGGGATGTCGAGTCCGTTGACGGGTCGCGGGATCTCTACGGAGCGCACGGATCCATACTTTCCGCACTCCTCGCGGATGTCCTCCAAGATGTCCTCGTATTCCTCGTCGTCCACCAACTCCTCAGGGGTCACCATGTTCATGAGGCACAGCACCTCTGTGGGCAAGCCGCTGTGCTGCACCTGACTCGATGCCAGCCCCGGAACTTGCAGCGTCACGGGCGTCTGCACCACCACCGTCTGTTGGTGTGCACGCAAGCACACGCACGCACAGGTGTTGAAGCACATACTAGTGCAAGCAGATGATACTGTTCATTATTGGTAAAGTTCAATTTGTCAGTGGCTGCCCAAATTTAAGTTGACTTAAGACATTTTTTTACTCAAAACTGTAATTATAAAAACTTTACAAAAATTATATTCTTAAAAGTCCATTCAAAACAAAACCACTCATCATTACATTAAAAAAATGTGTACATCAATATGCTTGTGCGTTAACCACGAGTGTTATTATGGCTTTAACATTTAAATTCACCAAATGCAATTAAAGTTTCCAATTATAGACGAAGTTAGGTGACCTCTACATAGACTCCCATTTTTGTTGAAGGCAGTTTTTACAACATATGAGTGGCACTCACTGAAACTGGCTTCCCCAGCCTTACCACTAGCACTTTAAAATGAATGTCGAAAGTTCAACCTCCAAATGGTAAATTTAATGTGGGAATACAAACAAAATATTTTTCATATTGACAAATATATTTATCAAGCACATCACAAGTAATGCAAATTGCATAGATTTTACTATTGTGTGCTTGTGTTTAAAATAATCTCACTAAGTGCATTAGCTGCAAGATTTTTCTTTAAACAATCTAAATTCTCAGATTCAACAAGTAGTGTATGCATGTGCCATACCACGCCGTCTGTGTCAGGTGCTCCAAATACCGGGTTGGCATTCTTGGCCCCCACGCTGGCTCGCTGAACAATCAGCTTCTTGTCACCCAGCTGCATGCCATTCAGTCCTGCAATAGCCTGCACATGGGAGCAGATTGACAGCGTGTGAGGAATAGTCGCAGAGTGGCTGGATGCTCTCTCTTGACTGGTACTGGAACTACAGCTTTATATCATGGGGTTTTAGCTCAATGAGAAAACGCTAACCTCTTCCCACTTAACTTAAAAAAATGTAACCTGCAAACAACGCACACTTTCGTATTCGCACAAAAACCACTAAGGAACCAAACTTTCTAAATTCTAATTCTAAATTATACATGACATAAGGATGCTTTTGGAAGATTTCTCTGCAAGGTTTTCATCCATAGGAAAGGCTATGGCATGAAAAGTGTGAACCCAAAGTATTCCTTTGGGCTTGGACAAAAATGACATTGGGATAAACAAAAGGCGTTTACAATTGTAAATAGAACAATTCAAGTAGGCTACACAGATTAATTGGAATCGGGTGTTTGGCAGAGTATCCTTACAACTTGTAAGGATGCCTTCTAAATAAAACAAACAGTTCAAAAACCTTCTTCTTGTGCCATTTGGGAGGTAATGAACCAATATGTACATGTTCCTCTGGATTACACTTTAAGCAAAGCAACAGGTGTCAAAACATCAAAGCTCAGTTTGTACATTTGGTGTACATTTTGGGGTCAACTTAAGCACAATAATTAACATTTACCCTGCCAGGGTCGAATCTAGTGAGAATCAAGGACAAATCAACGCTTCCTAGGAATATATTACCAGATAAGCAAGGTAAAACTCACCTGGTCGGTGACATTGACGTCTGCGTACTCGCAAAAGGCGTAGCCCTTGGAGAAGCAGGTGGCACTGTCCTTCACCAAGTTGAAGGCCTTCAAAGGCCCGAAGGACGTGAGCAGCTCCTTCACCTGCCAAGTGAGGCACACGTACAGTCAGCAGGGGTTGAAGCGCTGGATACGAGCTCCACAGGAGGCAGATTTTTTCGGCAAAGGGTATCTCAAAAACCAGCAGCATCCATGAAGTTGCCTTAAAATGCAATTAAGTGGGCTTTCATATGCAACATGAACGTGCCGAGAATTTTATCATGCACACCTAGTTGCAGCCAAGCAATTTAACCGGATGGAAGAGACAGCTATAAATATATGCATGGGTAATACAGGAGTGATGCATCTACATTTAAAATTAATGTATAAAACATTTGCATTGGAAATTAAATGCAAGTGTATGAACAAATGAAAATCTATGTACCACACGAATAACTCTCGTTGCAATTGTGGAAATCACAATGCACTTGCTTAAACAAACTCAATGACAGTTTCTAGCGGCACATTTTGGTGGACATGTTTTACCAATATCTTGCAAGGAAAATGTTGTGCTATGCAAATATAAAAGCCCACTTAAGTACTAGATTTTTAAGATTTGTCATGGAAAGCTTTAAAGTTCCAATATATTTAAATATTTTAAAAAAGGGTTGGGACTCGCCAAGAATATAGATGCAGTGCTTTGCTGCACATAAGTTATGCAACATTTTCATTGACACTCAAGTCAAGTCCCAATCCGAGAGGTCACTCACTTAGACGGTTTCAGAAAATAGTGCAGTTTTGAATAAAAAAAAGTCGCGATGTTGGGAAAATGTATATGCATATGCTGTTTGTATGAAAATGTAGCTGTGAAGTATGTACCTTAAGAGTGATGGTTTAACATAATAAACTTTACGCCCCCGTTTCAGTGGATCGCAGTGGTGTCATGTTTTGCTCAGTGTGGATATTTATTCTAATCTACATGACAAGATAAAGTATGCTCAAGTTGAAGTAAATATACTAAGATTCACCCTAACCATATTTAAATGTACTCTCACCAAAATATATTTAATCTATTAAACTGTGCAATGCACACCGGAATAAACACAAGCAACAAAGGCATATTTTAAAATATTTTTGCAGACAGGTATGTACAGCAAAAGCTGTTATCTGGCGCTTTACCAATCGGGAATGTCCTATTAACCGGCATCTGTCATAAATGGCAAAACAAATCTTCCTTCACGGATCAGGAAAAATTCCAACGGCCATCCGGCATCTTGCCATGTACTTATCAAAGATCCGCTGTTTACGGAAACTTCAGGATGCTGGCGAGTAGTGGTGCTAGCGAAAGATGTACATACAGTACTGCAACCTCAATATGATATACAGTAAAACCTTGGATTGCGAGCATAATTCGTTCCGGAAACGTGTTTGTAATCCAAAGCACTCGCATATCAGTTGTGATCACGTGACGCTCGGCAGACAAAGCGTATACACGTACTACTCGTATTGCAAGACCTCGCTCGTTTATCAAATTAATATTTATTTAAAACGTTTGCTCGTCTTGCAAAACACTCGCAGACCAAGTTACTCGTAATCCAAGGTTTTACTGTACTCTAAACGGCCCCAATGCTTCACTACAATCAACTTAGAATGCTACAACTGTCTGGTGAGTACCTCTGTAAAAGAGTATATTTCTAATGTCGTACTTGGAAAACTTGGTGAAAAAATGGTTTAAATAGTTGGACAGTTTTTTAAACCATAAGTATAACTCAGATAACCGGCATATTTGATTAACCGGCACCCTCCATTCCTCATGGATGCCGGATAACAGAGCTTTTGCTGCATCTCCTTTATCAAGAAATGCAATGGTCCCACTGAGGTAGGGAACTAGAGCGCACCCCCCAGTGCTTGCAGGCACCCCAAGAGCAGCTTTTATCTCCATCTCTGGGGCAATGAATGATTAGGCGTGTCACTGGGAGCAGAGATCTCCGCACAAATATGGACACTGGCATAAATGTTCGTTGACAACCATCCATGGTTGTCTGTTTGAGGGTGCAAAAGCATTACGGTGGCAAAGCTATGCGGTGTACTTAGGGCACAGTTGCAGTTTAAATCAACGTTATTACCACAGCCGTTTCTCAGTGGAGTATTCGGCCAATTTAGCATTAGGGTGAATCAAAGCATAGCTTTACAAAAAAAATGCTCAAACAACAAAAAGCTGCCAAAAATCCAACTTCCCCCATAAACAAAACACTATCCTAATTGAATTTGTAAACACTGATCCAGGCCACACCAAGTGAACCCTCCCACAATCCCAAATCCTGACCCCCATGATTGGTTCTATTCCTTTAGGGGGAAGGGGCCAGAGGAACCAGAAGGCGCGGGCAGGTTTTGTTGGTGCCGGTCTACTTGCCTTTGTTAGCAGGCGGGTAGCACTGCCGCAGAGGGTCAAGTGCTACTGAACAAACGGTACTACGCGCCGCGACTTACGCTCTTACAGGCCCCTAGCTGGGGGATGAATTAGGGGAACAAACATAAAACAGCCATCAGTATCACAAACTGGAGGGAACACGTCTGAACACTTTCCTACACCGATTACATCGGCATTGCTTACTGATACGTCTTTCGGATTTACGGAACGTGCATGATGCAATGCGGCTTGAGAGCCCGCTTTTTTTATTAAGAAAATGCTACATTTCAGTGTCAATTGCTATATTTTTTACTCACAGCAGCATACAACATTATAATGCACGTTCCGGACTGGTAAGATCAATTTAATACTTTATGACCTATCTCTACAGAATGCACAGACGATTGATAATTATGTCCATACCTTATGATTTAAAAAGTCGCTAGTTAATGTCAATGGGGAATCTCACCGTTGGCGTACGATGCTCATTCAATGGAATTTCAAACCCTGTAAGCTGTGAAAAAACTGCTGAAAAAGAACACTCAGGCTCCAGTTGCAGAGAAGGCCCTGTATTTGGAGAGCTGCAATTTAAAACTCTTAAATGGCTGTTCAGATCCAAAGAAACCTAAAAACACAGCGATGCCCCGGCTTCTAGCACAGAGCCCTAAAAGCACCTGTAACTCAACAAGGAGGGGTGGGGGGGGGGGGAAATAAAAAATAAAAAAAGTGCGGGGAAAGAAAAGTATTCTTGGCCGCCCCTAAAACTTGACCCTGGATAACAGAACACCACGATCGCGCGAAACTGTACGCCCTTGTGAGACGGGTCCAGGTGCAGCAAGCCCTTACCTTGCTGAAACACACAACAAACTCAGGGAGAAAACACATTACCTGCACGTCCTCCCATGCCCACTGTTGTGTGGTCTTCTTTTATTTAACTACGCGCCCCTCGGAGGCAAGTGGGGGATCGAATGCGTTCATGTGTGCTAACACGTGTGCATACAGCATATTAAAGAGTGCATGCTTCATGGGTGTTTTCAGGCTCAGGTGAAAACTGTTGCAGATAAAGGTGAAAGAAAAAAGTAAACTTTTTGTGGTTCACATTATTCTGTTATTCTAAGATGAATGACAGAAAGAAGCATAAGAGAATAGTAACACATTCCCAAATTCCTTGGGCAAAAGGTATACATATAGATAGTGAATTTTTAAAACTTACCTGATCATCCGTCAGATAGCTGGGCAAACCTCCAATAAACAGCTTGTGCGGCGTGTCTTGCACAACAGTGGACACCACACCTACTGAATAGCATACATTTGCAACAGCAGAACCAAAATGAATAGCCAATCGAAGAAGGTGGAAGACATCATTTGTAACAAGGCATTCAACAGAGGTCAACATTGTTTTACCAGCAAAACCAGTGTAACAGGTGTCATGTGATGCAACTTTACACCTTGTGTGGTGGCTGTGACATTTCAGGAAAACCAGCTCGGGAAGACAAATAATAGGCATGCAACGAGTCAGGATTTGATTTGAGAATATGATTAGTTTGCCTTGTATTTTGGTGTTTTATGTTTAACATGTACTGGCTCGTTCAATTAAACAATTGGTTCATTAGCATTAGGTGTGATAAAATGCATTTATCCATTGACCAATACTGATGCATAATCTTTTATACATCAAAACCAAATGGTTTTTGATAAATTTTTGGTGTCTTCACTTCTGGAGTCACTAGAGGAGCTACTATACACGCAATGTTAAGTATGATCATCTATTGTTGAATCAAATTGTGACTGAATAATAATTGTGTCGAGGGGATAAATTACCCTAAATTAGCATATAATTTGCATACATAATATAGATTAATGTACTGCCAGAATAGATTTTGAAGTTGACATTTTAAGATGTCTAATTAAACATTCCAGAAGATACATTTGGGGAGGCATGAGTGACCGCTGATATAATCTTTGCCCACGTTCGCATATGTCACTCGGTGAAACTTCTGACAAAATTAGTAACTTGTCCCCTCAGAGAGGCAAGTGTGCTGCACAGCCCGTGTGCTGCACGAGCGCGACAAAGACCACCATAGGTTGCGCGTTCTCACTCGACGTACCTGGTACATGCAAAGCGGGAGACTCTGACATGCCAGGCAGGGGCTGGTAGTCGTGTGGGCGGCGCAGCTTGAGTGACTGGCCCTGGAAGATGATTCCGTCGAACGCCAGCGCTTGCGTCGTTTCATCCACTGACCGGAACTACGTAAAAGAAGTGCAAGCAATGAGGCGACAGCAGCTCTTTGCGAGGACCTGCACGGTGGCCCTGAATTGCAAGCATCTGGCCATCTGGATGCGCTAACCACAATCAACATTCTACTCGTACGACTTCACCCTTGCCAGTATGCCACACCAATACGAAAGATGTTTGGCCAGCAACGCTAATCGAAGTGCGGGGGAAGGACAACAAACTAAACACAAAAAGACTAACGTGTAAATTGGGTATTATTGCTGGTAATTGTTTTTTTCTGGATGTTCTGTGTTGACATATCAAGATTGCATTTTTGATAAAAAAAACCTAAGCCTCCAAAATACACGTATAAATATATTGTAATTATATCGATCACATTTTGCTTAAAGGATGTTAAAGCATGTTATAGAATATTTCAGATTAAGGTTTTAAATAACTTCTAAATCCCGTTACGATGCATCCCTTCTGAAGCCTGAACACCAATGGACAAGCAATTAATGTAAGAAAAAAATGAGACGTCGGTACATTAATATTAAGTGCTTTGCCCATTAATAGGATGTGTTATAATGGATGTAATTGTATCAATAGCTCTGTGTCACGTGTATACCTCAAGGAAGGCAAAGTTCTTGTCCAGGTTTATTTGGACAGCAAGAACAGGATTGCCTGGAGCCTGTGCCAGTCCTGCCAACTTCATCTGGTTGTTAAAGAAATCCATCATGGCCTCCTACAAGCAAAACAACAGGAAAGCAATACATTAGATCAATGTTGGATAAAAACGTATTTCTTGAATTGAACCAGCTGAAAAGAACTTGCAGAAAGGAGAACATGGGAGGGATATTCCAAAGTTGAGCAGTTCGAGGAAAGAAGCAGAAAGAGTTTTGACCTGCATTAAGGTGGTTAAACACAGTATGCAATAAACAAGTCATTCTGTGTAGACAAGTGTTCTCATGAAAAGTGGAGGAATCGTGTGCCGTTGCCGGGCTTCAGAGGTGCCCTGCTAACAGCACTTTCCCCAACAGTCTGTTCAGGCTCTTCAGGGGATCTTTGTCTTTGATGGTGTCGTGTGACGACGGAAGCTAGCGAGTGCACAGTGCTGCACCGTGCAGGGCACACGACCGTACCTCTGTGACTCCAAAGGGAATGTTGCCGACGTAGAGACGCCGCGCCTGGCGTGTAAGCTGGCTGCCCACGATGGGTACGGGCATCGCGGCGGGATTCGGCAGGCCAGCCACCGTTGCGGTGGTAGTCGTGGCGATGAGAGCAGTTGCTGGGATCTGGCCAGCAGCTGTGAATAGAGGAGATATATGACATTCAAATATAGCAGTGTCAATTCACTGGCGGTAAACAAAATCTAAATATTCATATTTGACTGCAAATGACATGCTATTAAAGGCATTATTGAAACATTAGATTTTTTTTACAATGTTAATCCCATAACTACAGCAAAAATATGTAATCACTGCATAGTTTAGAGTTAAAGCTTTCGTGCCTGCAGGGATTCATCTTCTTGGTTCTTTCGGTAAAGTCACGTGACTTTACCGAAAGAACCAAGAAGACACTGCATAGTTGATGAAATACTTGAAATGTTAGTCGGGTACATGACCGTAGCGTACAAGTACTATCACTGCACTGATGTTCATGTCAATGATGCAATTTATCTTAACTACAGTCAACAAAATATATCTTTTTACTACAAATGCTTTCAACTTGAGTGACAATCCAGGCCACAAAGCCTGGGTACATATCGAGACGATAACAGCCGTTTGTTTAATGGGATTTGTCACGGCAGGTCAAATATTAAAAAAAATAAAGACATGAAAATGTGTCATTGTGTATGTAGTTGACAGTTTACAGTTATTTGTTACTCATAAAATCACTGAAGACGGCTGACGATAACATTTGTACAATTTTACTTAGTTTAAGTAGAATAATCCAAATGTTTAGGTAAAGTGCTTTGACATTCTAGATTTGCTTTGACATGTTGTGCTAGTAACCTTGCATGGCTTTGTACTGAAGGGGCGTGATGTGTTCGAAGCCAGGGGGTGGCACGTCCCAGTACTTGTACGGCTTCTTCTTGCGTGGCTTGCGAGGGGAGCGGCTAAAATGTGACAAAGCATCAAGTCGGTTAGAAAGAAAGCGCCTTTAAAGACTTGACACAATCTTGCCAGCTGTGCGCAACTGCATAGCAATGGAATTACTTTTTTAACTAGTGGCAATCATAACCCACACTGATGACATATGCAAGCATGAAACTAATCACAGTTTATAGCTTTTATCGTATCCAGATTGTCAGACAATTAACACAATAACCTTTCAACCTCTTAACATGCCTATTCTGCAAAACCGTATTAGGGAAAATTAGACTGAAGATTAAATCATAATCGATTAACCTCCACAACAAGGCTCCCAAAGTGTCAGAGGTGGCAGTTGATACCTGCGTATCTTATCGCCTTTCTCCTTCTTGTCTTCTTTCTTTTCATCCTTCTTGTCTTTGTCACGGGAGGGGCGCTCACGACTCCGGCTCTTCCGATCTTGGTCGCGGTTCCGCTCGCGACTGCGGCTGCGCTTCTTGCGATCACGGCTCCGCGAGCGACTCCGCTTCTTGTGTCGCCGCTCCTTCTCGCGCTCTGTCAGGTGAAGCATGACATGGCAACTCCATCATCATCATCACTACCACCAACAGCAGCAACGATCATTCCCAGTGCAGGATAAATGCTGCCACCACGTCGTCACTAGCTCTCTGTCCTTCAATGGCAGCTTACTCTTCATCATCATCACTACCACCAACAGCAGCAACGATCATTCCCAGTGCAAGATAAATGCTGCCACCACGTCTTCACTATCTCTCTCAGTCCTTCAATGGCAGCTTACTCCTCCTGCACGAGCTCATCTCATCACTGTTTTCTCCGTGGTGATCACCCTCTGGGGCATGTTCACCAGTCTCGACCATTAGATATAATTCCTACAATACTATCAGCAAATGTGAGATGGTTAATACTTTAATTTGATCATGCTCTACATTTCCAATACAATGTTTGCTAAATATCTGCGGACAGTGAACAGCATAGGTGGGAGAGTACGTCCAATATCCCATAAAGCGCTATTTCACGTAATATATCAGCTACACAAGCGGCACTGGAGAAACGTTATGGCAGCTCCTTCGCTACGCTAAACATATGCAAATTGATCCCTGTTATGCATCGGTTTAGTCTCATACAAATTATGAACTTTATGGTTAAATGTTATTCGCGCGCACAGAGAACTCCACGGTACACACACACACTAGGATCACACCAATGAAGAAAACAGCGCAACTTATTGTCAGCAACACGTACGAACTAGATACGTATGCACGATTGGCAACTGGACAAGTTTTGTTTAAAAATAAATGTCCGAATACCGTAAATTATCTGACCCCGTCATAGCAATGTGGAATTTCGAAGGGTTACCAACCAAGCGAAGAGCATCACCGCTTGTGTAAATGGCACATCGCCTTATACTTGTTTTACACGATTTAGCAAGCGGCTTGAAGTTTCGACTGTTAGTTTGTTGTGCCTGTGAAAGTGAATGCGCTTATTGATTAAACGTGGAGGTTGCTGGTTTACGAGCGAGTTTGTGGACACGGCAGTAGTGCCACCACCACCGCCACCACCACCACCCACCACGCTGCCACCACCGCCACCACTCACCACCACCACCACCAACCACCACGCTGCCACCACCACCAACCACCACTCACCACCACCCACCACCCACCACCACTCACCACCACGCCGCCACCACCGCCACCACTCTGCCACCACTCGCCACGGCCCGGCTCCCTCGCCGCCATTTTAACTCCCCGCGCTGTGCGCCGCGGCGCCATTCAGAGCGAGGCGAACCGCGCCAACGCCTCCCCCCGTCCCCCCAAAATGTTTACACGGCGCATCCGAGACACTTCTACTCGCGCATGTCAAGTTGTTTTTAACCGCAATTTGTATTCTTTTACCTCGCCGCGGGAGCGCGAACACGCGGTTTTGCTCTCGGGCGGGCCTAGACTAGGCCACCCCCACCAAACTCAACCGACGGCTCCGTGTCGCCTCAGTCACGGCAGCTCACACGCCACAGCGGCGACAACAACCGCAGCCAAACATAAAGCCAAGTCCATTGCAGCTGAAAAAACTGTTTACACAATTGCACAGTCGTCTTAAATCAAGACGACCGCGTTAGGCCGCGAGGTGAAGCCTGCTCTCGCCTAGCTCCCCTCCCTCGCGGCTGCTTCGTCGTGATTGCGCGGGTTTTGCGACCTCACCTATGCGGGTTTCGCGCATTTGCTTCTCCAACTCGACGAAGTCCGACATGACGGCGATGTAGTTGCTGCTGTTGTTGTTGTTGTTCTTCTTGTTGTTGTTAACGATGATGAGGCGGGAGCAGGACGCAACCTCGCCGCTTTGTGCTGCCAAATCCCCCCACAATGCAGCGCGCCCTGGCGGGGTCACGTGACCGGTGCAGCCCCTCCCACTCCCACACATTCCCCCACTCTCAAACCCTCCCACTCCCTCCCACTCCCACACATACCCCCACTCTCAAACCCTCCCACTCCCTCCCACCCCCCTACTCCCCCGCCCCCCCACCCACAAACCCACCCCCTCCACCCCCCTCCTCCACACCCCCCCCTCCACTCCCCCTTCCACAACCCCCCTCCACACCCCCCTCCACCCCCCTCCACACCCCCCCACACTCTCTCCACCCCCCCACATCCCCCCCCACTCCCCCCACCCCCCCTACTCCCACACCCCCCCCCCACTCCCACACCCCCCACTCCCACTCATACCCCAACTCCCCCCCCACTCCCACACCCCCCCACTCCCACACACCCCCCCTCCACACCCCCCTTCCACAACCCCCCTCCACACCCCCCTCCACCCCCCTCCACACCCCCCCCACACCCACACTCCCTCCACCCCCTCCACATCCCCCCCCCCCACTCCCACACGCCCCCCAATCCCACGCCCCCCCCCTACTCCCCCACCCCCCCATACTCCCCCCTCCACCCCACCCCCTCCACACCCCCCTCCACCCCCCTCCTCCACACCCCCCACACCCCCCTCCACACCCCCCCCACACCCACACTCCCTCCACCCCCCTGCACACCCCCCTCCACACCCCCCTCCACACCCCCCCACACCCACACTCCCTCCACCCCCCTGCACACCCCCCCACACCCCCCTCCACACCCCCCGTCCACACCCCCCCTCCACAACCTTTCCCAGAGATGTCCCCCCTCGTGTATATCGTGGCCTGCTGACGTGAGTACTGCCGTACACCGCAGTTTCCCGTTTTCGCCAGCAGCCAGCGCTATGCCACTACATGTGTATATTCTTTGGGTCTTTCGGTAAAGCCACGTAGATAGATCAAATAATAATAAAAAATAAAAAATATCACTACGTTTCGATCGCAACACAAGCAATCGTCATCAGGTGAGAAATATCGCGGGAGAGCTGCTGAGAACATATGGTGGGAGCGCTGCTAAGGTAAGGAGTTATAAAGGTTCGGGATGGGTGCAAGCCCAAGGGTCAGTGGGAGGGGCTAGAGATGAAATTTGCATGTAAATGTAAGATCGGGTAAATCTTGACAAACGCAGCTGTGGCGGTGGCCATTGTATTGTGAAAGATCAGCATGTCAATGTAAGAGATTAGCATGTCAATGTAAGAGATTTGCATGTCAATGTAAGAGATTTTCATGTTAATGTAAGAGATTTGCTTGTAAATGTCAGCTCGGAGAGAGCTCGGCCAGAGCATTGCCACTTGGAGGTGGAAAAGGATGGCAAGCCGCCATTTACTAACACAGCTAACGCATATATTATCAGAGTTATGCTTTTGTTTGCATTTTGACTGCAGGTATTGTGGTCTATGCAAACATGACTCCTTGTAAAAAAGGTGTCAGTTTTGTTGCCAGATAGAAGGGTAAAAAACCAATTATCACAGCTAACGGTGGTTGTGTTAGTGAATGTAATTCAGCGAGTTCAAAATAACTGCTACCATAGGTAGGTAGGGAGGGGACATCACAGCCAGTTATGACCTAAACTGGTTAATAACGTCCTTCATATGTATGTTGAACTTCTTTCGCACCATACGTAGCCAACCGTGCTAATCATAGGTGCGGGGGAAGGACAACAAACTAAACACAAAATGCATTCTTATAATCCAATGGCTCACTGGTTACTGTTCTGTGTTGTACCTGTATATCATCTGAATCGTTGTCACCCTGTGTGTATCCTTGTGTCCCCGTGATTCTGTTTCCTTGCATCTCCCTGTGTCTCCCTGTGTGTGTCTCCTTGTCTCTTGCCTGTCTCTGCGTTTCTCTGCCTTACCCTGTCTCGGTGGAACTGTATCGGTGTTTCAGTCTCACTCTGTTTCCGTGGTCCTGTTTAATTGTCTCACTCTGTGTCTCTCTGTGTCACTGTGTGTGTGTGTCTCTCTCTCTGTCTCTGTGTCACTGTGTGTGTGTCTCTCTCTGTCTCTGTGTCACTGTGTCTCTCTGTGTCACTGTTTGTGTGTGTGTCTCTCTCAGTCTCTGTGTCACTGTTTGTGCGTCTCTCTCACTGCCTCTGTGTCACTGTGTGTGTGTCTCTCTCTCACCGTCTCTGTGTCAATGTGTGTGTCTCTCTCAGTGTCTCTGTGCCACTGTGTGTGTGTCTCTCTCTCTCGTTGTCTCTGTGTCACTGTTTGTGTGTGTCTCTCTCTGTCAGTGTCTCTGTGCCACTGTGTGTGTGTGTGTCTCTCTCTCTGTCTCTGTGTCTCTGTGTCACTGTTTGTGTGTGTGTCTCTCACTGTCTCTGGGTCTCGGCTTCTGGGCAACAGCCTTAAACAATAAACTCAATGCTGCATCTCTATAAATGTTAATTCCAAAGGCAGCTTGAACTTAGCCAACCCCAAGTGAACAAGGGATGTTGAACAGGAAGCTTCATCATCTTATATATTTATGCTCCCTGAGTAACGACACCATTCAGAGTTCAAGCCACGACAAGCGGCTGAGTCGTCGTGCGCTATCCTTGGTGCTTTGATCGTTCTCAGCACAATGCCAGGTACACGAGTCGTCGTCTAAACACCAACACGTTTCTCTCACAGCAACGGCATTACAACAAAATGTACACTTGTGAACAATTATGTAGCATTGCAAATATTGCCATTTTAGTAAAATGTATTTCGGTAAAGTCAATGGCTATGACGTACTTCACATGCTAATATTTGCATACAATATACTAATTGTCGTTGTATATTATAGTTTAGAGAACAAGTAACTTCTACATTCTACGTGAAAGGATTACTGTAAAGAGCTCCTCCGTGTTGTTATAATTTTTCACAACATTGATGGCGACAGTGAAAACAGAGATCTTTGATTGTAACAGCACATTTTAAATGTGTTGTTCGTTTTAGTACAATACACTTTCCTTCTTGTTTTAATTTACACGTGACGTTATTGCTGTTAAAGATAAAGCTTCAGTTGATGTGACCTTCTTTTGTTCGGGTGACATCAATATCCCATGCGTTTATTCAATACGGAGCAAACCTTTAATTTTATACAATTCAAAGATTATTATTATTGAAATATTAACATTTCGTAAGCGAGCGTTGGTGCATTATCAATTAATGGGGTTTTCTGGTTCACACTCAAATGTGTGTATGATGGAGTTGTCACTGATGGACGCAGTTCAGTGGCGTCTTTTGGTTTATGCATCAGCAGTCTAGGTTCAAATTTACTTTGTGTATATGCGCACAGACTTATCAATTGGTGCCTAGGTTTCTTTAGCTATTCAGTGGGCGTTGGCTGCAAGTTCATTGTTCCGCTTCATATCCGTAGTTTATTGTCAATTCATGCATTTCCTCATCAGATGCTATTTGTCCTCGCCAACTTGCCCCTATCAAGGAGTGAAGGCATTTTATATTTAGACATAGCCTCTACATAACATAGCCCGCCCCCCCAAATATGAAAGGCGCTACATAAGGTGTAATTACAGTACTTAAAGCCTATGAGGAAAATATGGTTAGGGGGCATAGACACATATTTTATTTAAACATTAACAAAAAAACTTGTTTGTATTCATAAATACATATATTGTATAGCATTGTTTTCACTTAACTTACCTTTAATATTTCGATTTAAAGCTTTCGTGATTGCAGGGATTCATCTTCTTGGTTCTTTCGGTAAAGTCACGTAGAAGGTAAATAATAAAATAATAAAAATTAAACATAATAAAACACAATTCTCACGCTGCCAAGCTTGGTGGTGTTCATTCAGACGCTGTCTTTCCGACAGCCCTGTTCTTCACCTGAGGACGGCCGCTTACGTTGTGGCCGAAACGTCGTGAGAATTGTATTTTATCATGTTTTATTTTTATTATTTTCCTTCTACGTGACTTTACCCTTTAATAATGATGAACATGAACATTTCAAAGTGCAAATATCATTTTTTTAAATTTATTTTAAACAGGGACGTAAGTCCAAAGACATGTGAAGGAAAGCACACGCGGTGTAAGCAGTGGGGCTCACAAAGGCCGCGTGAGAGGGGGGCAGTAGCAGCACGTGGGGCTCACGAAGGCCGCGTGAGAGGGGGCAGTAGCAGCACGTGGGGCTCACGAAGGCCGCGTGAGAGGGGGGCAGTAGCAGCACGTGGTGCTGACGAAGGCAGCGTGAGAGGGGGGCAGTAGCAGCACGTGGTGCTCACGAAGGCCGCGTGAGAGGGGGGCAGTAGCAGCACGTGGGGCTCACGAAGGCCGCGTGAGAGGGGGGCAGTAGCAGCACGTGGGGCTCACGAGGGCCGCGTGAGAGAGGGGCAGTAGCAGCACGTGGGGCTCACGAAGGCCGCGTGAGAGGGGGGCAGTAGCAGCACGGGGGGCTCACGAAGGCCGCGTGAGAGGGGGGCAGTAGCAGCACGGGGGGCTCACGAAGGCCGCGTGAGAGGGGGGCAGTAGCAGCACGTGGGGCTCACGAAGGCCGCGTGAGAGGGGGGCAGTAGCAGCACGGGGGGCTCACGAAGGCCGCGTGAGAGGGGGGCAGTAGCAGCACGGGGGGCTCACGAAGGCCGCGTGAGAGGGGGGCAGTAGCAGCACGTGGGGCTCACGAAGGCCGCGTGAGAGGGGGGCAGTAGCAGCACGTGGGGCTCACGAAGGCCGCGTGAGAGGGGGGCAGTAGCAGCACGTGGGACTCACGAAGGCCGCGTGAGAGGGGGGCAGTAGCAGCACGTGGGGCTCACGAAGGCCGCGTGAATGGGGGGCAGTAGCAGCACGTGGGGCTCACGAAGGCCGCGTGAGAGGGGGGCAGTAGCAGCACGTGGGGCTCACGAAGGCCGCGTGAGAGGGGGGCAGTAGCAGCACGTGGGGCAACTTTCGCGTTCTCACGATCGACGCCGCTCCCGAACCTCGCCACTTCTCGCGTGGTAGTAGCGCACACTCCGAATATTTAAAAAACAGCCCTGCGAATATCAAATAGCACCGATAAGCAATACAAAACACACTTTATAAACTCAACGAATATTAAGAGTTTACTCTGTTATTTTTTATTATTCTTTGCATCAGCACATTCTACATATATGAAAGAATTGGCCACAAAAAAGGGAAGTGTATTGCTGCCACTCACAGAAATTGCAAAAGTGGAGAAAAGTATTCTCCCAAACCATGCTTAGCTTCGATGTGTGCATGTCAGCACCAATCTCTTGTAAAGTGACACTTTTTACATCGCGATAATCGATAATCTTAAACTCCATATATGGATATCATTGCATGATAAACGGTTTCCCATTTTGTGCTCGACACATAAACACAGAATTTGGTCAATTTATTTTTTACATATGTAGTATAATAATACAACAGATTGTATATATACTGCATATTTGTAGCATGCAAATGCGACTGCTTCCCCAAAACCCTGGACGTCACAGTATTTTGAAAGAAGCATTTTTGTTACCTTAGAAAATAGGTTTCAAATGGGGAGAGAACATGGGCTAGGACGGTATAAGGCAGAGAGGCAAATGGTAAAAGTGAGAATGAATACACATCAGAGAGAGAGAGACTGTCAGTCATAGGCAGTCGGGAAAACAAGGTCTTGAGATGGTACGTGAAGAAGAAAAGCAAAGTGGCAGTGCCAACAGCCAGTTGGAGGTTAATTCTGGACAATGAGGGCACCACACCGAGAAAGAGCTCCTCCCACCATAAGGAGGTTGACAGGAGAGGGGTGGTTCTATTGCAGTATTGGGTTGCTATCGCAGAGAGTGCGTGTAGGGGTTGTAGACTGAGATAAGAGATGAGTGAGGAGGACATGGGTGAGTCCATCGAGAAACTGAAAGATGATGAATGCTATCCAGAAATTAATTCGGGATCGGATGCGGAGCCCGAGGAGCAAACAGAGCATTGGGGTGACTTGGTGGGGGTTGCCAAATTTGGATAGATGATGTACGATATATAACGATATGTGATGTTACGTTATGTGATGTACGATGCATTGCTATGCGGTGTTCTCCACAGACATGCAGTCTTCACCAAACGACCAACATCAACGCTGCAGCTGCATGGCTACCGTTATGTCCCTGTTATTTGTGATGAACACCATCCTTGCCATTGCCTTGGTGACCAGCAACCTATTCAGTGCGTTGTCCATCATACACGAGGCTGACGTTGTCCATCATACACGGGGCTGACGAAGTGAATCTGACAATTCACTACTCTAAACAGATTTTGACACTCAACATACATGCCTTGAATCATGGGAGGTTTTTTTATTCGTGTAAACCGTTAATTTTAACAGATGGTCAGAACAAACCTAATGTGAACCAGTTATAATTGCCTGATAAATATAAGCAGTAGGAAATTAGAAATTTTGGGTCAGGGATAATTTTGTGCAAACAATGCAATACAGGATAACAATTTCGTTTTCTTTCAGTTGTCCACACAATTCAATCAGTCGCCACCAACTTTCAAGAAGAACAGCTTTTGATCGTGGATCATCAGGATGTTCAAACGGGTAAGTCCACATTTGGACATACGTTTCAATATTCAGACATTACTTTGATACATCAGAGAAATACATTTAGTTTGGAAGACAGTCACCAATAATTGTACAACCAAACCACATCCCAATGAATTTGGTTCTATGCTTAATTTGACTAAATTCCAGGTCTGAGAGTTAAATATGTTGGCTGAACATTACTTCCTATAGCAGGGTGGGTGGGAAAGTGCTGCCCGCCACTGTGAACTAGAGATGATTTGAAGTGATCTCAGAAGCAGTTGCGATATCCGATTCCATTGGCCGTTCCCTCGAGTTGGAGAGTTACACAGCTTTGCGAGAGATCTGAATCGATGTTGAGTCTCATGGCGCGACACGAACAGCAAAATGTAAGATATGATTTAAGGAAAATACAAAGCTCACTGCCATTAAATTGTTAGAAGTTTTGAGCACCAGCTGCAAAGTTGAAGCATGATAATCTTTAGCTTGAAAAGGGAGGGAATAATTACGGAATATAACAATACAAATTATTTGGAGATGAGGATAGGGGCAGAAAAAAATCTTGGGGAACTACCGAGAGGATGCAGAGAAGGATCAGCTATTCAAAGGCAAGACAAAGACTGCCCAAGCAAAGAAGGCATTTGAGGGTGGCCAGGCAGGCCAAGGGAGGCCCAATTATTCTTTAAGTCAATTTATCTGGTTTAAGTTCACAATTTAAATTGTGATGTTGACTTCAGTGCCCGTGTAAGGACATATATTGAGGGTGGCAGGTGGAGGATTAGAGGGTGCCGGCACACAGCTTGAGATTGTCTAGCCGTGGTCTAAGACTATGGGGTGGTATTGTCCTGCAGACTTTATGAATATTGTCTCCAGGTTCTCATGGGTGCCTCAATTAAAAGTTGCCTGGAACCCTTTTCTCATGGAAACCACACTCCGCCACTGTCGGATGAGATGCTTCGTTGTACAAATCACTCCGTTGAAATGTGTTTTATTCCAGTCATAGTGGAGAGCCTTGAGCAGCAGATCAATGCCAAGATGTCTGGCATGAAGGAGCAGGTGGACCAGCTGAAAGACCAAGTGCGCATACTGAATGAAAACAAGGGTAAGAACCTAAATGCTAACATCACCATTCAATATTCGCGTCGATATGATACAGGCTTTAGCTGAGCAATCTCAGACAAGATAAACTAATTAAGCACTTTAATACAAATCAAAAACAGTGTAAAAAACATCCTGTCATGGACATGTAAATAAACCATATATTATAAAAGCCCGGCGCTCAGAAGGCCTGAATCACAAAGTTATAGAATGTGGACCCTCCTCCAGATGTGGGGGTAAGAAGTTGATCCATCAGGGTTCCAAAAATTGACCCCCCTCCCCCCCAAAATAAATTTATCTTGTAGGCATATATACCTACACACAATAGTCAGTAGTATCTACTGACTTTTTCTTCTTGTGTCTCCTGTCCAACCTATAAAGTATTTTCTCAATATTCTGCACAGGCCACCGTTTCTGGTGTTGGCATTGCCAAATCTTGAGGAGTGCATTGTGGTGCTGCTGGGCATCTCAGGAGATGATCCACGTGGTTTTGCTTCTCCTGACAAGCACATTGTTCGGTTGCACAGAAGCCCCATGATTTCATGAGATATGCATCTGCCGAAACTCACTCTCATTCTGTTTAGGCTCTGCCATGTGAGCCATTTGGAATTGGAGCCAGATGCGAGCTCCTCGCTGGGGATGATTCCTTGCCGGCTCCATTCAGCAGTTTTGTCACTCGATTTTTCCCATTATTTTTGCCAGAGGGAAGATCTTGCAGATTTCGTTGATGTGGTCAGTGGGACACTGTAGCACAAGCAGCTGTTTCTCGATGACAGACGACGGTGTGCTGGCTGATGGCCATGTAGCGGATGACGGTCGTCCCACCCTATGACTTACCGGTTAGGGGACGCTTTGCGAGATAGGGGGCGCTTTGCCAAATAGTGCATACAGGCAGGGTGGCTCTCAGGCACCCTGATATGATTCTGCACGTGTCATGTAGGGTGGTGTCGACAGGTTTACTGTGGGGTGAGCGTCCCCAGGTAGAGAATGCATATTCAGCCACAGAGAAACAAAGTGCTAAGACAGTGGTGCGTAGAGTGGATGGATGTGCTCCCCACTTTGAATTTGGCGAGCATTCGCAGAATGTTGTTTCATGTGTTGACCTTGGCTTTGGTATTTAAAGTGTGCTTTTTGTAGCTGAGTATACGATCCAGTGTTACCCCGAGGTACACTGGGTGACTGGTGTTCGAGGCTCTGGTCTCCCTAGTGACATTTAGGTGTAGCTCTGCATCCCAGTTGCTCAGGTGGAAGGCACAAATTTGGGTTGTACTCGGGTTGGGTTTGAGATGATTATTCAAGGAGTATCTTGACAGCACATCCAGAGCCCTCTCCAGGATATTCTCTGTGTTCTTGAAATTCCTCTGCTGTGTGGTGATACAGAGGTCGTCAGCATAAATGAACTACTGAAATTCAGCAGGAAGTGGCTGATGGTTGGTGTAGATCTTTTCTTTTATATATATAAAAGTCAAAAATTGGGGTGGGTTTTGTGGGTTTGTGTGTGGGGTGGTGCGTGGTCGCGCGCTCGTTTCTCCAACGGTGGGGTATACGTAAAAAAAATAGCCAGGTACCACGCCGTAAGCCCCGCGGTCAGCAAGTGCTATTCCTTTTCCACATCCGTCAGCTTTAAATTAGTTTAATTAGCGAGTTTGTGCGATTTTGTGCGCTTTCATTTTATTTATTTATGACGCGTGCACGACCATACCAACTCACGCGCCTTTGGTGGGGGGAACGGCCCATGCCAAGTCGCACGCCTTCGGTGGGAGTGAGGGGGACATTTTCTGTCGCGTAAAAAATTCTATAAAAATACACTAAACGCTGACGTAAACTCTTCACTGTGTGATGTCCCCCCCCCACCCCGATGCGTGCAGTTACTAATTTATACAGTCACTAGATGCTAGCACTATAGGCCGTAGATATAACTGCAGAGTGGCCGAGGAGATCGTGGCTGGGGGGGGGGGGGGGTCAGGGGTAGCAGCCCAGCCTGCCAAGGTGCCACCTCGGCCGGCTGGACAATCTAGGGGAGGCCGGAGGCTCTGCACGAGACTAGACCTCGCCACGCTCTGTCAGGGGAGTACTTTGTGCTATACAGTCGATAAATACTGCTATAGAGTCAGCATGCACTACGGTATGCACTGCTGTAATCATAGCAGGTACCACCACAGTCAGTACGCACTGCTAGTATTGAATAAAAGTGGTGCGAGCACACTGCCTTGTGATAAATCATTCTTTTGAGAATGACATCTACTTTTCTGCCCTTTTAGTTCCACGTCGAAGTGTCTATTGTCTAGGAGGCTACTCGTGGTCTGGCTAAGGTCTAGGTCGCCAGTTATGAGGTAGTTTGTGGATCAAGATGCAGTGTGAACAGTGTTATATGCATACTCTTTGGTTCTTTTAAGATCGAACCACTTCTACGGGGAAGTTTTAAGCTTATCTTTTTCCCTCTCTCTCTGGTTTTTTGTTTTCTCTCTCTGCCTGTGTCCTCTCTTTGGAATTTTCACACTTAAATTCTAACTTAGCAATCTTTGAAATACGTAATCAACCGGGCTATGCGTTAATTGTGTGTTGACCGACTCTCTGTGTTGCATTACATTACATTTCGATATTTTACTAGGTTATTTAATTTTAGTGTGTCTTTCTCCTAATTTTCAAGCTTGCGTACCGTACCACGTCGTTGTCCACTCATTGACATGCTATTTTTTTCTCTGCCCCCTCCCTCTCTCCACCCCCGCCCCCTCTCTATATTTAAGGCCCGGTCACACAGACGACCTCTCTCTTTGTGCCGATACGTGTTCTCTCTCTGTGTATCTTTATGATGTCTGTCTGCTTATATGTCTGTCTATAGTTTTCTGGTTAGATTTTTGTTGCTATTTCTTTTATACCTAATGATGATTGCTTGTGTTGCAATCGAAACGTCGTAGTATGCTATTCTTTAATTTCTTATTTTATCTTTATACGTGACTTTACCGAAAGAACCAAAGAATAATTCCTGCAGTCACGAAAGCTCCAAAATTAAGATTGCTCTACCTGCTGTTCTACCATTCCCCGGTAGTATAACACATTCTCGGAGACGATGGAGCTTAGTTATAGTATTCATATCAATTGTGGCAGAGATAATCCTGCACCGTCGCCTTAAAACACATGCTAAAGAAGGTAGATTTGGGCTAATACGATTGGTTATGAGGACATCCCAAAAGGTGGGTGCTGCGCAAGAGCAGGCCCTGGAACCAGTCTAAGTTCTCAATCTAGCAAGGGTCAACAGGCAGCCAGAGTTTCTTGGATTTTTGATGGTTCGAGAATGTCAGTTAAATATTTAGCTAATTTGGAATAAAAAAACTTTGTGGATGAAAATAGTCCCGTGTAGATCTCAACATAACTCCAGCGAGGTTAGACTAGCTTCAAAATAAGCTCACAGTGATGAGTTATAATACGGGGTCATCTAAGGCACATTTGAGAGCCGAATGATAAAGAGAATGTAGTTTATTGAGGAGAGTGTTTGATCTGCACGCTACATCACAATAGCAAGGCAGATTTTGAGAGGAAATCAGTGCTTATTTATATAGAAAACCAATTTTACATGTATTTATTTATTTAGTAAACACATCGTCATTGTGAGTGGAATGTAACATAAGAGTGTCTCAGGAGGCCAAGGTGTTTTTAGCGGGTTGTCTGTTCGATACATTCACCACTGACAACTGTAATTAAAGTGGCTAGACATGGTCTCATATGGGTTGGACCAGATGACGCCAAAAGGCGCACAACTCAAGGACAATGCACCTTTTGGGTTGTGCGCCTTTTGGCGTCATCTGGTCCAACCCATATGAGACTAGGCTCGAAGGAAAGCTGTCTCGGGTGTGGACCAATCAACTTCAAGGACAGTGCACATTATCAGAGTTATGTTCTTTTGTTTGTATTATGACTGCAGGTATTGCGGTCTATGCAAACATGACTCCTTGCAAAAAGGTGTCAGTTTTTTTGACAGATAGAAGGGTAAAGAATCAATTATCATATTTTTACTGGCAAATGAGGTCCCCATAGTGTAGATGCTTGCCCCGAGCTCTCATACTCTGATGGTGCATTGTCCTTGAGTTGTGCGCCTTTTGGCGTCATCTGGTCCAACCCATATGAGACTAGGCTCGAAGGAAAGCTGTCTCGGGTGTGGACCAATCAACTTCAAGGACAGTGCACATTATCAGAGTTATGTTCTTTTGTTTGTATTATGACTGCAGGTATTGCGGTCTATGCAAACATGACTCCTTGCAAAAAGGTGTCAGTTTTGTTGCCAGATAGAAGGGTAAAGAATCAATTATCATATTTTTACTGGCAAATGAGGTCCCCATAGTGTAGATGCTTGCCCCGAGCTCTCATACTCTGATGGTGCATTGTCCTTGAGTTGTGCGCCTTTTGGCGTCATCTGGTCCAACCCATATGAGACTAGGCTCGAAGGAAAGCTGTCTCGGGTGTGGACCAATCAACTTCAAGGACAGTGCACATTATCAGAGTTATGTTCTTTTGTTTGTATTATGACTGCAGGTATTGCGGTCTATGCAAACATGACTCCTTGCAAAAAGGTGTCAGTTTTGTTGCCAGATAGAAGGGTAAAGAATCAATTATCATATTTTTACTGGCAAATGAGGTCCCCATAGTGTAGATGCTTGCCCCGAGCTCTCATACTCTGATGGTGCATTGTCCTTGAGTTGTGCGCCTTTTGGCGTCATCTGGTCCAACCCATATGAGACTAGGCTCGAAGGAAAGCTGTCTCGGGTGTGGACCAATCAACTTCAAGGACAGTGCACATTATCAGAGTTATGTTCTTTTGTTTGTATTATGACTGCAGGTATTGCGGTCTATGCAAACATGACTCCTTGCAAAAAGGTGTCAGTTTTGTTGCCAGATAGAAGGGTAAAGAATCAATTATCATATTTTTACTGGCAAATGAGGTCCCCATAGTGTAGATGCTTGCCCCGAGCTCTCATACTCTGATGGTGCATTGTCCTTGAGTTGTGCGCCTTTTGGCGTCATCTGGTCCAACCCATATGAGACTAGGCTCGAAGGAAAGCTGTCTCGGGTGTGGACCAATCAACTTCAAGGACAGTGCACATTATCAGAGTTATGTTCTTTTGTTTGTATTATGACTGCAGGTATTGCGGTCTATGCAAACATGACTCCTTGCAAAAAGGTGTCAGTTTTGTTGCCAGATAGAAGGGTAAAGAATCAATTATCTTATCTGTTGATTTCCACAAATATGGTTCGGATTTGACGACTCGCCAGTGTCTTCTTACCTGATGGGGGGGAAATATAAATACAGTAAAGGCTCAGAGTACGCGGGGGTTAGGTGCACCGTGTACGAGTGTATCTCTCCAATGTATGTGTATACTTCTACATACTACAATACACACCTATACGAGTGTCTATATCCAATGTATGAGTGTATATACAATGCACATGTTTAATAAAGTCCAGTACTGTACAGTCAATTATTCTCGAATGATCGATAGCATCCAGGTCAGATAGAACACTCTGGATTTATTTGGACTCGTTTCTTGCACGGGCGATAGTTCCACGACATCAAATCCATCGCTTCCTGCCCTATGTGTGTGGCGAAAGTACGAGTCGCAAATGTAAGTAGGAATCGGGGTCGGTCGCGGGTCCACGTACTCCGAGCCCGCGTAGTCCGAGACCTGACTGTGTATATGCTTCCCCATCTGCTGGAGGCTTTGAACCAGGAGTGGATATTCCACATGTTCATGGTGGTAGCGATGTGAATGCTCAGTCACAGATTAACCTAACTGGATTTCTTCATACACTCTATTTCACAAGCACACACGACTTACTATATTTTTCACGAGATAATTTATTCCACTTAATCTCTGCCACTCATGCCATATGAACAGCCACACAATCTCTCCCCAACCCTAACACAACCATGCTTTTCCTTCGGCAGCGTTTCAAGTGGATGTAGCGTACGTGCTCGTGAAAGAAAAAAAGACCCGTGCGGATGCAAGAAAATATTGCCAAGAGATAAGAGGGGACTTGGCAAACCCAAAGTCCGATTTCCAGAACTATCAATTACACAAACTCATTGAGGCCAAATCGTATATTGGAATTAATGACATAGATACCGAAGATAACTTCGTATATGCAGATGGAACACCACTAGGTCAATTCATGAACTGGGATAAAAATGAACCTAACAATCAGGGGGAGGAAGATTGCGTTGAAATAAAAAGTAATGGAATGTGGAATGATATCACATGTTCGGGGGAGCTTCCATTCTTCTGTGAGATTCCAAAAAATAATTCCAGCACTTAGATTACGATGTATAGTTATTGCTTATCGAATATAAACTTCAGACATTGTATGACCCATATTTGTTTTGGGGTTAGGGCCACGTCGCATTCTTTTTTGCCAAAAATTGTCATTAACCCTCCACAACCTGCCATAATTGTCATGTTTTTAATTGTATTATCGATACGTGCTATTTGTTGATCAAATCCTGCCCAATAGAGCTTATAGCCATTTTACCCAATTTCAAAATTCAGTTTATGACACAAAAAGTTGGTTTCCATCAACACCTGAATCACACCGTTGAGATTTCAGATTTCTCATTTAGAATTATAGTTGTGGTTCGTGGCCTTAAGTTGACGTAACAAAGTCTGCATCTGAGTTTCAAGTCTCACGTGATAGCGTAACATGCACATGTAGATTCGGATTCATTGAAAAAAATTTTACCCGTAAAAACAAAGTTTTTCACTATAAATCCTTTATATGCGTGGCGACTAGAGTCCTCTCGTCCTCTGGCTTGAGATGGCTGCCACCTATGGGTCAGATGATTGCCTGGCAGCATTAAGCAATTGGTAATGAAATATAATTTATTTTTTCCTAAAAAGTGTAACATTTTGGAAAAAAATTTCACGAAAATTAATTGTCACGCACAACAAGTCTGTGTGCAAAATGTCAGCTCGATTGGATCACGGGAAGTGGGTTAAAAAACGACCGAAAGATTTGCACGGTCGTAAGCGCGCAAGCAAACTTAATTTAAAGGATTTAAATAAAAAACGACCGAAAGATTTGCACGGTCGTAAGCGCGCAAGCAAGCGAACTTAATATAAAGGATTTAAAAAATTTAATGCACCGACAAATCCTTAATGAACGGCGCCTCCTCCACCACACGGGCGCATGCAGCCCAAGCACTTTCCTCGGTGAACTGGTCTGGTGGGAGCTCAGCACGGTCGCATTGTGATCATACATTGCTGTCTTTCCGACAGCCCTGTTCTTCACCAGAGGACGGCTGCTTGCATTATGGCCGAAACGTCTAAGAATTGTATTTTATTTTATGTTTTATTATTTATTTATTATTTCCCTTCTACGTGACTTTACCGAAAGAACCAAGAAGATTGCCTTCGTGTTCAAATTATAAACGAGTCTACTTACACAAGTTATCACATCGCACTGGAAACCTGAATCAGACTTTGTTAACTCTGGAACCCGGTGCCATTAATTGTCACTGCACGGCAGTGCAGTACAACCTGTGTAGAACTGTGTGCTTCTTCGATGTTCACGTGTTTGTGCTTCCTGCCTCCACGTGTACTGACGAGCCATGGGTGGAAAAACCCCGATTTTTCCAGCGGCAGGCACCGGGTTTTTTCTTTAATACAATTAAACCCGATTTCGGGGAATTAAAACCTGGTTTAATGAATACGAAGCTCTAATAGGCTTTGGCTGCTTCCTCGTCGGTGCTATCATCGTACTCGGGGCCATCGGGCACGGGGTAGTTGTAGAATGCGGCGGGCAGGTTGGTCTTGATGAACACGAGGAGCTTCTCCTCCACAATCGTGGGCGCCAGTGAGTTCCTGAGCTTGGAATGGATGAAGCCCATCGTTGAGAAGTGCGCTTCTGCAATTAGAACCAATTAAACCGGATTTCTCCCAATCTCAGATGATGGGGTTTAATATAAAAAGACAATTAAACCCGATGGTAAAAACCCGACTGTGCCACCCTTGACCCCAGCACGGGGGGACGTCAGACAACGCCTGCAACCCACGTGGGGGGCACTTGCCAAGTAGTGGATGGACAAACGAGTGTCCATGTACAGCATAGAAATACTGTACAACATTTTTCAGCAATTTTTTACATTTTAAGTTTCACGTCCACAAATATAAAACCATGGGCGATACATTGGCAATCTACTCATCCATTGATTGTATGTATGTTTCTGTTTTGTAATCTCTTGAGTATATTTGTATTACAGCATGTTGTATTCATTTACTTATATTAACCTCCTTTCAGCTATACGAATTAAAGTTGCTTTAAAAACATCACCGAGTCTCATTTGTTACGTGGTCCGTGTCTTTTTGCTCGTTTTCAGCGCCTTCCATCTGTGCACCGTCGAATGGACATGGAGAGATCGCAGCCACAGAGGCATTCCGATAAGTGAAGCCCTCAAGAATGAAATGCGTGACGATGCAGTTTAGTCGACTACACGATACAGATTCAGAATCGGTATTTATCCTGGAGGAAGCCGATGAGCTATGAAGCAATTTTTTCACAGATGTCCACTAGGGGCGGGTTAGCAAGTTACAAGATGAAACAATACACAATGCAAGGCGGTAAAAATCCTTCCCAGAGCTTTTACCACAAGGGCACGACCTATGACGTTAAAGTAAATACTTTTCATGGAGAACTGTTAATAACAGGAGCACACTTCTGTGCATTTGTAAAGAAGCTACAGGGAGACGTCCACTCTTTAAAAAGGTGAAGTGTTTATTTACAGCTAATAGCGTATTTAGAACTCCGCGATCAGTCGGCCACGCCCCTTATTATGTAACCGCTAGGCCACGCCCCTTATTATGTACCCGCTAGGCCACGCCCCTTATATACCCGCCAGGCCACGCCCCTTATGTACCTACCAGGCCACGCCCCTTATTATGTACCAGGCCACGCCCCTTATTATGTACCAGGCCACGCCCCTTATGTACCCGCCAGGCCACGCCCCTTATGTACCCGCCAGGCCACGCCCCTTATTATATACCCGCCAGGCCACGCCCCTTATTATATACCCGCCAGGCCACGCCCCTTATTATGTACCCGCCAGGCCACGCCCCTTATTATGTACCCGCCAGGCCACGCCCCTTATTATGTACCCGCCAGGCCACGCCCCTTATTATGTACCCGCCAGGCCACGCCCCTTATTATGTACCCGCCAGGCCACGCCCCTTATTATGTACCCGCCAGGCCACGCCCCTTATTATGTACCCGCCAGGCCACGCCCCTTATTATATACCCGCTAGGCCACGCCCCTTATTATGTACCCGCCAGGCCACGCCCCTTATTATGTACCCACCAGGCCACGCCCCTTATTATATACCCGCCAGGCCACGCCCCTTATTATGTACCCGCCAGGCCACGCCCCTTATTATGTACCCGCCAGGCCACGCCACTTATGTACCCGCTAGGCCACGCCCCTTATTATGTACCCGCCAGGCCACGCCCTGATCGGACAGTGCCCTCGTCCCCACTTACGGCACGTGTCGTCAATTATCTCAACGTGTTATTTAATTAATTACCTATACAGCGCCTTACGCCCACCTGTTCTTAATCTCAACGTGATCATTAAACACTTTCTCCCAAGTCCCCTGCACGTGTATTGTATAACAATAAATACGCCTGCCATTCCATTTACAACACGGAAACCAACATCTGTACAAGTGTAATGACCGAAATGAAGAGGCGCTCGCCCCAAGCCAACGTGCAGCCAAACTGTAATGCAAAAAGTAGGCCAAGGCCTCCTATTGGCGGAAGGAGGCCTCCACGATGATTGGTCGGGAGGCAGGGCGTGCAGGGATTGGTGGAGAGGTTTAAGCGGGAAACGGAGCGGGGCCCAGAGGCGACGGTTGGGAACCGTTGAAGTATAGGGATTGGCTGCGGGGGGGGGGGGGGAACAGCGAGGGGGGGCTCGAGAAAGGGGGGGGGCTCGAGAAAGGGGGGGGGGGCTCGAGAAAGGGGGGGGGGGGCTCGAGAAAGGGGGGGGGGGGCTCGAGAAAGGGGGGGGGGGGCTCGAGAAAGGGGGGGGGGGGCTCGAGAAAGGGGGGGGGGGCTCGAGAAAGGGGGGGGGGGGCTCGAGAAAGGGGGGGGGGCTCGAGAAAGGGGGGGGGGCTCGAGAAAGGGGGGGGGGCTCGAGAAAGGGGGGGGGCTCGAGAAAGGGGGGGGGCTCGAGAAAGGGGGGGGGCTCGAGAAAGGGGGGGGGGGGCTCGAGAAAGGGGGGGGGGCTCGAGAAAGGGGGGGGGGGCTCGAGAAAGGGGGGGGGCTCGAGAAAGGGGGGGGCTCGAGAAAGGGGGGGGCTCGAGAAAGGGGGGGGCTCGAGAAAGGGGGGGGGGCTCGAGAAAGGGGGGGGCTCGAGAAAGGGGGGGGCTCGAGAAAGGGGGGGGGGCTCGAGAAAGGGGGGGGGGCTCGAGAAAGTGGGGGGCTCGAGAAAGGGGGGGCTCGAGAAAGGGGGGGCTCGAGAAAGGGGGGGTCTCGAGAAAGGGGGGCTCGAGAAAGGGGAGCTCGAGAAAGGGGGGGGGCTCGAGAAAGGTAAAAGGGAGAGCACGAGGAGAGGGGGGGGCGTTCGCGGAAAGTGGCGAGCATCAAGAGCGAAGCCCGGGCATAGTGTTGTGGTTAAATTAAGAGGCTCTGCGTACACAGTCGGTGTCATTTCACAAGGACAAGCCGTTCACCAATATAAAAACACGAATCCCCTTTCTAAACTAAATAGTTTTTCTGAGATTGTGTGACCTTACTTGTATGAATGAACTTCTTTTGCACCGTAAATAGTCAACCGTGCTCATCGCAGGTGCTTGGAGACGGAAAAACGCTCAATGGAGTGAATGGTTGAGTGCGATGGTTCGCTTAAGATACTTATCCATCGATGGACAAACGCTAAATTGTAAAACCATCATCATATTATAGTTGAACTCCAAAATTCCACGCTACTATGGGAGAAGTGTATCACACACGCCCTCTAATTTTATCTCACTGCGATACTCAAATATTTAACATGAAATCAAATCGCATTTTTTTGGAGTGTTTAGCCGCGTGACTCACACAAAAACATTATTAGAGTTGCGAGGCACCTGTCTAACCACTCTACAAAAATTAAATTTGCTAAACCTCATGGATTTTGGGGGTCTCGCCCCACGGAATATTCGTTTCCGCGACCCATGGGGAGCACTTTTTGGATTCGCCAATTGAAGGTCATGGCGGGACCCCCGGGGTCCCATAAGCCCCCGAGATTCTCACATAAACTGCGTTGCGACGTCATTGTCTGTTGAAGGCGAACGACACGGCAATCAATTCCTCTCGACGAGCTCTACACAATGCGCTAATAAACGTTTCAAAGTTTTGTTTCTTCTGCGCATTCGTCCTTGTTGCGCTTAGATGACAACAGAATGATCCGCGCCATGTGGGTCGTGGCGTTTGTGTGCGCGGTGGGACGGAGTCGCCAACAATAAATAGATGAATTACGATTTTTACTTTTGTTTGTTCGGGACCCCGGGGTCCCGCCATAAGGTTCAATTATGAAGGATGTCTTTGGAGTTGTATTGCACTGTTTCTAATGCAAGGAAATGTATATACTTTTGCAATTGGTACTTATAGACTTAATATTGTTTACCAATTTATTTTAGGGATTTGTCTACCTTCCCTCTACCTTGCACTCCGTTTGTTGTATTGTTTGTTGTTGGAGCTTTCTGATCCCCTCCCACTGGACGTCTCTGAAAAAGAGCTTCATAGGTCATCAGATTTCTCCAGAATAAATAAAGATTCTGATTCTGCAAGCACCAAGCCACTTTGTTTCTGTGTAAACATGTATAAGCAGGTTTCCACTTTTGATCCAAAAGCTGGTCCTACTTCTTTCATGACATCAAGAGTTATTTCACCAATCCAAGAACTTTATTTAATGTTTTACAATTAAGATTGCCAGTTTAACTTCCACCTGTCTTGCTGACAATATATAGCAAACGGTGATAAGATGGCTGTAATTCCTCCACATTCAGTAGTATAACCAATAAGTGTTTCCTAAAAACAAGACAACTGAACAATTATAGTACTAAGAAATAATGTAATTAACAGGATGACGACGATATATAACAAATACGATGGCTCAAATGCTCTAAGATTCAGTCATAAAAACCACAGATAATTGCAAAAATAACCCAACAATCTGAACATTATAGTGCAAAGAAATAATATACAAATAGCTGAATGCATTAATACTGCTTTAAAACAAAGATTGTGCACAGACCAATGAGTAAATAAGATAGTATCACCACAAGACAAATATTTCCGCGTTCAGCACTGAGGTTGTGGCGCCACCTCTGACACGCGTTCAAGTAAACAGGAACTGAATCCACACTTCCTGCTGGCAAGGCAACTTGCTTATCCACCGAGATCTATTCAGAAAATAAAACATTGAAGGATATATATTGCTCATTGCTCTTCAAGTAAAACAGATACATTCTTTTGATGTATCTGAAATAAATATAAGTAGATACACGATTAAAATGGGCCTTGTATGTCAGACGGGAAGCCGCTGGCGACGGCGTGGCATGTTTCTCCCGTTACTCCGAGGATCCCTTAGAAACAAACCGCTTCGTTGGGGGAACATTTGGGATTTACATAGAGTTGTAAATCTCCTCTAAGCATGGTGCGTGGTGTTAGCGAGGCAACGTGCACCGACCCACAGGTCTTAAATAAACTGGATGAAGTTAATGTCTTCGTTTCATTGAGCGAATTGTTATAGGCCGTATTCTTATTCATCACATGCTCGTGGCTTAATGCCATGATCCACTCGTGCAATTTTAGGGCAATCGTGTTCCGGCATTAACCATGAGCTATGGCAACTTGGTGGTGTTTGCTTAACAATGACTGGTCTATAGAGTGAGATCATCTGCAGTTCACATGACTCAAGCGGCCCATCATGGCCCATCAGACCAACTCACCACACCATAACTCCACGTCACCACACCACCATCTCCATACCGTCGCACACGTAAAAAAATATTAACAAGCCAAACTATTGCCTCGCATCTAGACTTAAAAGCCACCACATCTTTTTTAAAGAGGGCGAGACATCGACTCGTCACGTGATCTCTGCATCTGATCCGATTGCAACTTGCCATGCCAGTTGCCCACGAGGAGGAGCTGCGATTATATTTGTACAGATTTTTTTGTTTCCATAATTTGTTTTTAAGTCTACCCTGTACACACCAAATATATAGTACAGATATGACATTCAAATTACAATGCTGAACTTGGAATTATTGCGTGAGACGAAAGAAAACTAAACACCGACTTGAAAAAGGTCAAACCGCAATTCACTTGGGGTCACCCCGCAGTAGTAACAGAAAGCCATGGCCGTTAAGACGAGATTTCTATCATAGCAAAAAGGCACTGGAGTGCTTCACACGAGGCAACGGTCGTGCGATCTAGCACAAGGCAGCAATGGTGAGGGGTGATGGCTTCAACGCCTGTGGTGACCTCTTGACCCCATTGTTCTGTAAAAGGTCTGCCCCGCTCACAATGCCACACATGTTGATAACTTCACTCGGAATGGCATTTCATATCCTTGTCTATTCACATATTAGTGCCACAGTCACCTGTAACTTCATTTTGTGTTTCTACTATCAGTCTAAAATGATTTGCCCGAGCCGATTTGCACTAAAGGGAATTTTATATGTAACTTTGATTTAACAGTGAGTCATGTTCGTGCAATATGTTTGATTTCTCATGTGATGGTTGTTTTCGGTTTGGATTTCTTGTTTTGCTTGTCATTTTGGCGACTGTAACACTCTTGCAAATGAGTTCTCATCTGGCTAAACGAAATTAACTTTGACACTTGAAAAGTGCCTAAACAGATGGATGGCCTCCAAATTCCACTTTTTATCATTTGAATACCGGCCAAACAGGTATTAAAACGTCAGGTACCCACAGTACTCCACCACGACGAGTGGTCGACAATATACTGCGGTGTATACTTTTACATTTTGGGTGGACAACGGCAGTACTGGATGAAGAGACTTCACGAGGCATGCCACCTGGTGTAGATATGCCTTGACAAATATCTTCCAGCATTTAGTGATGTACTGCTGACCATGACCATTCCAAAAGGATACAGTGCTTTACGCATTACCTGAGGAAATAAGCGACCACCTTGGCTTGGATTGAAACCCAGTATTCTTTGAGTTGTGGGTCACATCGTTCCAGCCACTGCACCATCTGGTGTAGATCAAGAGTCATATTGAAGAAACCCCAGAGGGTGCAACTAATTCTACACGTACTCTTCTCGAGTCTTCAGTGTAATCACTCATCGCAAAGCTGCTCACCGACGTATCTGTGAAGGTACGATCAATGTTGAGCTTCATAAAATCAATCGCCTCTGTCGACGTTAACTGAACTGCACACCTCTCTTTATGCAGCAACGGAGTGGAAATGGCCGATGATGATGATGATAAAACGCTCATTTTCAAGATCCTTCGAAGTAGATCTCTAGGTCGGCCTTCTCCTCCTTCAAGACTTTCAGCATATCTTTGGTTGTTTTAGTGAAGTTGTTATCATACAGCCTGGAAGAAACAATACAACCACAAAGGTTAAACTTTAAACAGGTGTTGGACAAATCAATGAAGACATTGCCTCTTGACAACACGTGCCAATTCTGTGATTTAAAACTGCTTCTGTGTTTGTATTACAAAAATATATAGTTTTACATATGAATAGACAATAAAACACAATCGTCAAACACCGAAAGCACGCGGATGTTCCTGAATCCAGGTTTACCATCATCGTAAATAGTCTGAAAAACACAACATGAGTATTTAATACCGAGCGTAGATGCGCACACCTGCAATCAAAAGCATATTCGTCAATAACACTGGCCTGAAATGAAACCATAAATAATAGTTTAACAATTTGTGGAAAAAATATATAATAGGCGACGTTGACACCATGTTATCTTCTGGATACGCTTTGTGATTGCGTGGTCTGGGTTGGAGGGTCGCACACACGCCGTCACGCGTGGGAAACGTCCTGCAGACCGCGTCATGGCCTGCGAGGCAGCACACCAACAAGGTTGCTACAGCAACAAGGTTGCTACAGCAACAAGGTTGTTGGCCTGCCCGTGTGGATGTTTAAGCGAATGCATTTCTGTGTGTACGGCTTTCCACTGGGCTCCACAGATTCCTGTCATGCAAAACAAAAGCTTAAAATGGAACGAAACCCAACGCACAACCTTCACCAACACTGACAGAGAAGGGAGAGCTTCTTTTTTTTTTACAAGAAAAATTAATCGGTCAAACATTTAAAGAAAGACGCCCGGGGAATAAAAAACATTTCTTGCAACTCAGAAGAAGTATTCCTGGTTAAAATAACTATTATAATTTTAGGGAATGGTTATCCTTCGCAGCATATATTCGAAAATCTAATTAAACTACAGGGCTGTGCTTTCAATGTAGGGATGCTACCTTCACTCTTCTACGCCACCGCAATTGTAACGACCGAATTCGCATTTCACGTTTCTGTAATGCAGTCTGCTTTTGCCTTGTGAGTGCCATATGAATGCCACGCACCAGATCTCCTTCATTCCTCTGTTGAGCCGAAGACCTTCGACGATATATCTTCCTCCCTCGTCGCACATATGATTGTCTCTCAACCTACAACATAAGAAACATTTTCTTATACACCGAGGAAGAAAAATCGTACGTACGTACGTATTCTATAACACTTTCCATTATACTTTTGTCCTCAGAAATATTTAATTAGTCGTAATATATGTATGTTGAAATTCTTTTGCTCACCGTATGTGGCCAACCGTGTTAATCGGAGGTGCGGGGGAAGGACAACAAACGATGCTATGATGTAAACGCGTGATGTTGCGAGTCGACGTCACACGTAATGGCATCACGAGGAAGCGAGGTGCGTGCACGTGGAGTGTGATGTCATTGCCTTGACCTGAAGAAGCTTATCAACTTGGCACTGGCTTTTAGTGCCAACTCTTGGGCAACCCTTTTATTAATTGGGCAACTTATCTGTAAGGACATGTCTAAAATGGTAATACCGCTTTATAATTTTATACGCGTAAATACTAACCTCAAGTTGGTTAAAGTTGTGTTGACCTTCAGCATCTCTCCGATGTAGCGCGCTCCCTCCGCACCGATTTTGTTGCAGGCGAACCTACGGCGTCAAAGGGTTGGGGGGGGGGGGTCAGGCAATCCGATGCGACGCATTTCGCCCGAAAGAAACGATTCCTAATTATGTGACTAAACCGTCCATGATGAGACAACACACAACCTGGGAGCGAGCGTCCCGGGAATGGTCTCGTGGCCAGTGAACTGAACAGGCACCGCTGTGATCCTGGGTTTGAATTTGGGTTTCAGACACCTGCGATTAAACTGGGTGGTCAAGTGTGGTTAGTTAATGGTCTCAACCAGGTCAAAATTAACTCCTCAACAAAATCACCACGTATAATTTCTCTTGCGGTTGTGAATAAATAAAAATATAGCGTGGTTGAAGTGTCACGTGACGAGCTGTAGGAAAGAGTATAAGTGCTGCCTCCTACTGCGTGCCACTGGAAGTGATCTCCGAGGTAGCTCTGCAACGTCTCGGAACGGGGAAGGGTTAAAGAGGAAGATCCGGGGGAAAAGCTAGCACAGGTGGCAACGCGAGTACTTCAAGGTGGCAAACCCTCACCTGAGGTCATCCAAGCTCGTGTTCACCATCAGGGCCTCTGCCACATGTCTGGCTCCCTCGGCACCGACATTGTTGTGAGTAATGCTGCAAGCGAATGTGCAGCGAAACATATTTTCAGACGACGTATTCATACGTACGACACACAAGTACACACGCACACTAATGTGAACCTATGAACAGCGGCAGAAAGCTTTTAAGGCGGAAATGTTAAATGTAACCAAAGCATAACGTTTGTTAAAATAATTGAACAACCCGACGTAAAATAAAAGGAATCTGACAGACTTTGTTTGTATGGGTTACTAATTTGTAACATGCTTATACTGCCAGTTTCCCGACAGGTTCTACTGTAATAATAACGGTGTGTTTTGGGGCGATTCAGTACTTACTAGAGAGCCTTTATCCGACAATCCTCGCTGCGCAGGGCTTCAGCAATCACCTCTGCTCCCTTCTCCCCCAGTTTGTTGTTGCTGAAGCTGTCACAGGATACAAGAATAATTTTTTTTTTAATAGTGCGCCCTTCAAACCACAGTGTCTCAGTGCTTAACCACGTGATAAATAATTAATAAACACTGAAAATTTTTCTTCCAAAAGTATTTTATTGAACAAACGATGGAGGTACACACAGATGGCATTGTATGGGAATTGACAATAGCATAGGCAAAACGCGGAGTACAATGATTATTACCAACGTGTTATATTTCGAACCTGCCTATGCCATGTGCTTCAATAAACTCTACATCCCTGGTGTCTACTTCCTTAACTTGGATAACCCTCGATAAAATTGTATTTAAAAAAAGGGTTAAAATAACTTAAAAGGAACGTGGAGAAAAAGATTAACAGCAGCGGAAAGAGGAGAAAGGGAGAGGGAGCTTGGAGGGAGGTAGAGAGACAAGGAAGCGGGGGTATAGCAGCCAAATACTCTAAACGCACGTTGTTTCTAAGTGTGGGAAAAATCCACGTGACCACGGGGAGAAATATACAGCAGGTGTCAGGGTCGGAATCGAACCCACGACCTCCTGTATACCAGGCGAGGTAGTTAATATTTCGCCACCGTGGTGCCCTTATGACAAGGGGCAAGTAGATTCCAGAGAAAAGGCAGGGAAGTTGGAGACATTTGGGGTGGGGGGGGGTAGGGAGTAGTAAGTTTCTGGGGGTCAGGAGTGCAGATCGCTCCGTGCCACGACCTTCAACCCCCAGTAAAAAGAGAGTATGACGAGATATTAATTGTGGGAGGGCGTCAATCCGAAATATACCAAGAGGGAGTGCCACATCGAGGTGGTAAAATGGGAATCGGAGTGCCCACCCAAAAGGATTTCAGATTGAATTTCGATTTGGAGAGTAGGGATATGTAAAAAGACCAGATATTTTGAGAGGTGGAAGAGAGGGAGAGATGAGGGAGGATAGAGATAGGGGGGGACAAAGCTGCAGAGGATTTTTGAGCCCGAGGTCATGGGAAATGTGGCAACGGATGAGGGAGCCAGCGAAAGGGGGAAAAAAAAACGGGTGAAGGGTGGTGTTCACGCGATCGGGTGGGAATGCGGGGCAGCACCATTTTGAGCCATCCGGAGTTTGTAAAGGTGGACATCAGGGAGGGCGTAGAGGAGGGAGTCACGGTGGCCAAGTCAAGAAGCGATAAGGGCACGGACACGCAGCTCAGCAGCACGAGCCACAAAGTACACAATGTGACTTTATCTTCTTGGTTCTTTCGGTAAAGTCACGTAGAATGGAAATAATAAAATAATGAAACATAATAAAATAATTCTCCGATGTTTCGGCCACAACGCAACCAGCCATCCTCAGGTGGAGAGCAGGTCTGTGAGCAGGTCGACAGATCTGCTCTCCACCTGAGGACGGCTGCTTGCGTTGTGGCCGAAACGTCGTGAGAATTATTTTATTATGTTTTATTTTTTGTTATTTCCATTCTACGTGACTTTACCGAAAGAACCAAGATGATGAATCCCTGCAGTCACGAAAGCTTTAAATCGAAATGTGACTTTACTTGCATACGTAGAGCCCTTTTACCGACCTACTGCTGGACGAGGGAAACTCCATGGTGTGCGAGTCGCGAGGATTATTTGACCGTGCTGTACCAAAGTTGACACTTGAAACAACCATGCCAATTTATCACCGCTTCAGCACACTCTGTGTGTTGGAGATCAATCGCCAACAATTAACAATTCGGTACAAATTTGAAGTAATAACTCGCGCTACACGTGCACTCGTACCACATCTTGGAGTAGAGCGGAAGGATGGGGAGGAGGCGTCGGAGGCCTTCGTGGTTCAGGTCGCAACCCTCGAGCCAGAGTGGCAGTTCTTGCCGGGAGGACGTCGTCAGCTCCAGCTGCAGCAGAAAGGCTAGTGCCGTGTAGTCACACGGGCGCAACGTTTCGACCTTCCCCCTTCCGTGCAGCAGCAACTTCACCTACAGCGCGCAAAGCCACGGGAACATTCACAAACGCATTCCACCGCCGGCGGTGGAGTGGTGGCGCAGCGGTTTGCGTCCTGCGATTGGTAACAAGAATGCATAGTCTGCGGCACGATAGTTGTCGCCATGTTCGATTCTCTACATATGCATACCTGTCAACGCATACGGTTTACCCGTATTCTTGTACAGGGAAATTGAGTTCAGGTCCATACGGCGTACAGCCGTTTCAATATGGGCAATTTTGTTTTGTTCTATTTGTTTGTGTTTCTTCCTTGTGATGGGACTTTGTAGGATGACCGCTGAGAGTTATAGGGGCACGGGGTGACCAATAAGGTCTGAATTGGTCTGTAATAATGTAGGCACTGATAAGGGGTTGGCAGGTATGCATGTGAGAAAACACTTTTTTAAGATGCGGCAGAAAAAACATGATGAAAGTATCACTGCAAAGTGCCTCTGCAGCATATTTTCTGTATCAATATGCTGGTTTCGACCTTCTGGGTTCAGAGAGCCGCTTGCTTAAACAAATATTTTCTTGCATCATAAAACGCAATTTCTTGCTCAAGCCACTGCTGGCAGAAGGAAATACACGGCAGGAATCACCACAGCATGCCGAATAAAACAGAGGGAGCGCTGGAAAGCTCCTGACAAAAGGTATTGGGCCTACTCTTCCACGCCTGAACAGATATCTTGGAAAATGCTTTATAACATCGTTCTGCAAAGCGAACAGGGCAAATAACCAAACTACCTATAACAATTATCACGTGCAGTCGTGAAGTTTTTGCGCCTATGTCTGGGCCGCGTTAAATGCTCACCGGCTCCACAATGCTGGTGATGCGCAGTTCCTGCAGGCAGTACAGGACGTTGATCGACTGCTCCGGCGGGAGCTCGCCGTGGGTCACCATCACTTCCAGTTTGGCCGCCACAGCAGCTGCATCGGGGCTGCTCCGCTCGCCCAACAGGCCCGGCAGCAGCTGCTGCGTTCGCTCCGACAGGAGTCCCGCTGCGAAGCGGCAGAACATGTCGAGGCGGCCTTTGCCCGAGCGTTCTTGCGACGCCCTGACGGCGCACAAGAACTGCCTCCGGAGGTGCCTCTGCCGGTTGAAGAGCCTGCTGACCCACGCCCTGCCCCGAGCTGCCATCCTAGCCGCCGGGCCGTACTCCGCGCCGAAATATAGCCGGCAGGACGGGAGTACCGCGACGACGAAGTAGAGCGCGGCCAAATACTCCTGCAGCGTGAGGTGAGTGAAGTGGAACACCTGCCTGCACGACATGTTCTCCTGCTTCAGGAATTCACGCAGGAACATGCTGGGGACGTTGGACAGCACCACGCCGTTGGCTCGCAGGAACTCGTCGGTAAACTCGTAGCTTTGAGAGAGCATGCCAAGAAAGCTGACCTTCCCCAAATTGAGAATCCACTCACGGTACTTCGTCAGGTCCCTGCACAGGACGCGAACGCTCCGTGTGTCCTCTGTGCCGTGATAGGAGATGATGAGTTTTAGGAAGGTGGAATATATTTCGGTCATGGTCTGCGGGCCATTGCTTGGATCGCTTTGTCCCTGTGGCAGCATATCCTTCAAAGAGTGAGTGACTATCCAGCAAAATGCTGGAATGTGACACATCAATAAAAGGGGTTTATTCATGTTGATATATCGTTGGACATTCTTAGCTTTTTCCTCTTCTCCGCAGTGTTTTAAAAAGTACTCTTTCCTCTGCTCGTTTGAAAACCCCAAAATTTCAACAAAAAGCTGCACCTTGTCTTCAGGTATTGTCCCACAAGCAGCTGGCCTGGAGGTCACCATAACCGTCGCATTTTCGAGCAGGCTTCCCCGAAGGATATTCACGAGCATGTGGGGCAGACTCTGGGGGCGACGCACATCGGTGCATATCGGAGTCGTCTCAAAATTCAGGTCGAGCTTGCTTTCGTCCAGACCATCGAAGATGACGAGCAGACCTTCCTGCTCGTCCTTAAGCATCTTCTCCAACTCATCCTTCAGGTGGCTGTAGTGTTTGACGACCAGGTCGTGCAAGCTCATCTCTCGTTCCAGCTCCTCCTGATTCAGCAGCTTGAAGGTGAAATGCAAGATGGTGTGAAACTGCAGGAAGGCCACCTCGTCTGCCCAGTCGCATATGATCTTCTGGAGAAACGTGGACTTCCCCACCCCGGCGATGCCCAGCACGAGCACAAGCCGGGGCGCCTGACCCGCCACGTCCAGGAATATCCGCTCGTTCTCCAGCACGCGCGTGAAGGAACCGTCCTCGTTGGAGAGCGACTGGTACCTCTCGATGTTGTCCAGCACCTCGTTGCTGGGCCTGTCCGTCACTTTTCTGCTGGCGACGATGGTCGTCGGCACGTAATGAGAGCAGACCATCTTGCCGCTTTGCCCGGACACCCCGTATTCATGCACAACCTTGTGCCTTTTCTTCAGGCACTCCCGATGCCTCTGCCGTTGGGGGCTCCGCGCGGTCTGCGAAGCGTACTCCTGACCGTCCATGACTCGGAGGAATATTTCGCAGCTCTCCTCGCCCCTGCCACGTAGCCTCGCCAGGAGCTCTCGCGCCTTGTCGTCGGGAACCCTCCCGGCGCGCACGCGGTGGACGTCATCCTCCACGAGCGCTCCCCTCGCCAGCAGGACATCGAGGACAGGCTCGACGCACGTCCTCAGGGCCTCCACGAAGCCAGGAAGATTCTCCCGCAACCGGTTGACATTTGCCATTTACTGGGGTTTTCACGCGCTGAAGCTGCTCCAGATGCAGTTCTGTAACAGAAATAAAAAAACGAACAGGTTAAATACAAGATCATGGGTCACCTCAGACGCATTATAAAAGGTATAGGGGTAACAAGGTAAAGGTGCAGCCCTGAAATGTTTTGCTCTTGCCACGACTGGAAGAGGGGTCAGCACTAGAGAGAGCTCTGGAGAACCCCTCTATTTTTTGGCCTACTCTTTCACACTATTCTATAGACAGTAATAATCCCTCGCCAAACACGGACTTGCCAACCACGGCATTCATGTACACACGCTTTATTAGTTGTATACCAATTTTACCAAAGGCGGCCGAGACATTTTGAGTGTCCACGGCTAAGCACGGGTCCCCAAAAAAGCATTCGCAACGTTTTCGGGGCCGCGCGGTTCTCGTCCGCGCCACCGTGACGCTACGCAGCTTGTGAGCTGTCCGTCTGTCTTGTTGACCGTGTCGCACCGCAATCACGCAGCGACGTGTACCGGGACTTACACACAAGACAAAATAATGCAGCATCCATCCAGCCTAACTTTTTTTTAATGAACCGAAACAGCACCACCGATCCAGCCAACATCACCACTGTGCCTGCTTCCTCACCTGCCCACTCACATGTCATTAATGGCCCGGAGGAAGAGGGTGGGGCTGAGCCATTCCTCCCCACGCCCCACCCCCCCATTGTCTCATTGTCATCATCATAATCATGGACTTCTGCCCTCAATATAAAAATGTAAAGTTCACTTAATGTTTATGTTTGATTATGTTATTGTATAATGTACTGTATTTGATTAGTGTTTAGTTAAGAAATAGGCAACTTACTTAATCCACGATGAGTCTGACCGCGGCCGGAGTTCCCTTGACCCCTTATTGCCCATAGGCCCCCTGTTCTTTGTGGAACAAACCACAAGATTGTCTTGTCCTATTCATTTACCACGTAACAATGTGGCAGACACCCAGAATGTATGCAGACAGTAACAACCGACCAAACCGAGAAGTCCGACTGCATGAGATGGCATAAAAAACACAAAGCACCAGGCAACGTCGCAATGCCTCTTATTGAGGCAGCAGCCCAACTCAACCAACCGGTTCTGATTCTTTATTAATATTATTATTATTCCCCATTCACCGATGGCATCGGTTGTTTTAAGTAGTTTTCATTTATAGATATGTAAGTTACAAAACAGGTACGTGTAAATTTGCTTGATTAAAAAATATAATTTAATAAAACCAAATTGATATTGTACATTATATACTCAACATGCTTGTGTCCGATTAGACACGCAGACATGTGTAGCGGCTCACATAAAGCGGTGTATTTTCCCATTAAATGTCACAATTGCAATTCGGATTAACACAGTATAGTGTAGTAAGTGCAAATGGACCCCAATACTCTGTAGAAGAAAAACGTCGCAACTTGGACTAGCAGGGGAAAGGGAGTCTTATTTATCTTATTTTACACAGCGAAACAGTCATTGGTAGAGGAAACGAGGAAGGCTCGGGGGAAGTTCAAGGCCTTCCTCTTTTTATCGACCTTGAACAGTGGCAGCAATTAAACCAGATGTTGCCTCTCAAGATTATTTTCCAATGATGGCGGGGTGGGAAGTGAATTCCATGCTGGCAGAGGCAATTGTACGTGTGGAGAATTCTAACCGTTTTTTTACTTCCCATAAGCTCTGCCAGGCTTGAAAAGAACTTCCACAAACATCAGAATTCGTGCAGTGGAAAACAAACAAGTCAAGTTCTGCCCATCCACTGAAAATATCGCCTTGAATTCAGATGACATGGCCTTTCTGGTACCTTCCAATATGCTGGATACGGTATTGGACTCCAGCCGCGGGTCAGTGTCACCGTGACCTTACACAACAAATAACCTTTAGTTTCATTATAGTCTTCAAAATGTCATTACGTCCCATTACAGAACAATGAATAACACTGGTCGCGAAAGCCTACGTGGCGTTAAACAGAACAAAAAGGCCTCCGCACAAGTGAACACGTGCAAAACAGCACTTATTTATAGTTGGCTTTAAGATGGGCATAAAACGGGTGCAAGTGGCACAGCGGTACCGGGAGCTCGATTTCCGCAAAGGCTAACACAGCAGTGGCGAGCGGAACTACCGTAGTTGTGGCAGCCCTCCTCCCTTGCCAAACCTGCACTGACCAGCGTGACGCGAGGCTCAACGACCACCAAGGCCGACAGACACGGCGTGGGGAGGAGGCCTCCATTCATCAGTGGATTGACAAAGGGGCTGCACGTTATAATTAAGATGTGAAAGATGATTTTATACGTAGGATTTCATGACTGACATGATTCATAATTAGTTAATTTTGGATTAGATCGTATAAATATAGTTTTTTTTTAACTCTAACTCTCAACCACCCAAGAGCCAATCGTATGAAGTTGTGACATTGGGAAATATGCCAACTGATTCGGGAATGTTGAAAAGCTAACAACATTTGACAACTTTTTAGGACCTCACCTTGTACAAAATGGTAGCGTCCGAATCAATTGGCACATCTGTCCACGTGACAAGGTTATCTGATTGGCTGTCAGGTTGTGTAGCAGGCCTATAGGTAAACAAGTAATTTCTGTTCTATTATTTTACCATGTAAGGCCCACGGAGATAAACAGCTCCTTTTCAGAAGCGACCTGGCTACAAATGACAGCTCAACGAAGTGGCTTATCATGTGGACATTTATAGCAGCAGCCAATACCTTAAACGCACGTTGATTCTAAATGTGGAGGGAAACAGCAGAGAACCTAGAGAAAAAATGCACGCAACCATGGGGAGAACAGGCAGACTTGCAAATATACAGGCATCAGGGTCGGGAACGAACCCACGACCTCCTGGATACCAGGCGAGGTAGTTAACATCTCACCACCGTGGCGCCCTACACGATCTAACCCAAAATAAACTAATTTTTAATAATGTGAAACTTTCTCTGCTACAAATAAAAAGACTGCTTTCACTAAAAAGGTAGAACTAAGTGAAAACGTTGAAAACCCTTTCCCGTAACATGAGCAAATGCCGGATATTGTGGTGAGGTTTATGATTTAAACGTGCATTTCCCGATATGGCACACGCTTTTGTGCAACAATTTAAAAATACATTGGCTGGCAGAGAAAAAGCCCAATGAGATTGGGAAATGCGTGTACTTTACAGCAAAGTCATACTGCAGCAAACGGAACTATATCCCTGCAGTCACGAAAGCTTTAAATCAAAATATAATGTAAGAGTTGAGATTTTGCATTCCGCAATGTTGTGCCGCTTTTCACTTTATTTCGTCACTGAAGACAAGTTCAACAGTAATTTAGTTACTGTAATTAGAGCCCCAGTTAAGAGCCCCAGCAATATTACATTTAGCTTGAAGTGTCAATAACAAATGGTACTGCACTGAGCGTAAGGAAGTGATTACCGCGACTGCAATAGAAGCATTTTCATACACATAAGAACCTGATTTTTGTATATTAATTGATGGTGAGGTTTCATTCTGGACACGTATTTGTAGCAGTATAGAACCATTTCATGCTACGGTGCGTTCCGTAATGATGTTAAATTCTGTTTTAATTTGTTGCACGAGAAATTGTGGTTATTATCTACCTTAGACGTTGCCACGTACAGCGCGCGTAAATAATGTGTTGTCCTTTCCAGGCATATCCCTGCACCAGAGATTTAGTTTTGGCTAACAATGTGTTGTTAATATTTAATTATATGCGAAGGATACAGTACTTAGAACAAATGCTCGAGTAAAACACTGCCAAAGAGGAACAGAGACTTTAGCACAACAAGAAAGCAACGTAATCAAGACCACTCAATCACAAATACCAAATTGAATGTGTTACAGGGCAGCCTTTTACTGGTTAGCGGTTGCACAATCCAGCCTTGTTTATATTATACAGAGTTCAGTGGGACAAAAAAAAGGTCCGTTCCACCAGAAGGTGAACCTTAAAGAAACGACAGCTACCTTTTGCGTTTAAAGACGTGTACCGTAATCGTCTGTGTTTGAAAAGAGCCCAATGAAACTCAAGTGTGTAAAATGCACTTCCTCTTATCACGTTGGAGCGACGTTTCCTCCAGGTGGCTGGCTGGGTTGTCAACGTCCTTTCAATCAGCAGCAGCTATGAACTAGCTGCCTACTCATTGTCCATACGCCCACACTAAATGACACATGCAAGAAAAACACATTGCACTGTACTGGCATTTAAATGTTACTAATGTACACACTGATGTGACCCGTCCATCATCATCACAATGGCGATGATGTAAACTTACATTCATTGCCACTCCACGTGTCTCACCATTTCACACAATACTGTACAATAACATACCACTTTGTGTGCATTCACGTGATCACAACATATGGACGAACACATTGGCAAATGGTATTTATTACTGGGGCAGTCTTTACAATAGAGTACTGCACTTATTCTTGGTTCTTTCGGTAAGAGTACTGCACTGCATTCAATCGCATCTTGAGAACAGGGTCATTAAAATTTCAGCAGAGTATCAATGAACGCATCACCCTAATAATATGAAGATAATTTAATGGACTGAACTCACATGACAATCAGCTGGATCACTCACCATTAAATGGTAAAACAAATCAACACCGCTGACCTATTTCAAATACAGGTAAAACCTCTACATGATGCATAATAAATACAAGATATACCGGGCTGTAATTATAATACCGTGGAAGAGTAGGCCAATTAGAGGGGTTCTCTAAGATTTGAAGTTTTCGTGACTGCAAGGATCCATACACTTTGGTTTTTTGGGTAAAGTCACGTAGGTGAGAAATATTAAATAAAATAAATTTAATCACGACGTTTAGGAAGCAACACAAGCAACCGTCATCAGGTGTTGACTGCTCCAGCAAAATTACTGAGGCATATGAAGAGGGTTATTCAGAGACAACGTGTTTATATAGGGTGTTAGGGGGGGGGGGAGTCAAGGGGTGGGGGGGGGCATGTGGCAGACAGTGTGCACGGTCGGGCACGGGATTAGCACGAGTTAAGCCGATCGATAACCATCTAGATAACCATCTGTATTCTTTTGTGATGTCAGGTCGAGGGGAGTTTGTGCACGGGTGCAGTATCTGCGCGACGAGTGATGGTGGTGTATCAGGCTGGGAGTAAAACACTGGAAGACATGGATATGGCTGTACAATTATAAGGCAGCTAAAGTTTGACTTGGTTGATGACATCTTTCCAATGATTGCTTAATTTACAAACCATCCTCTCGGTTGAAGTTGTGTCTATGTTTGTATATCTGGATGGCTTCATGGACAAATCTTTACCGAAAAAACCAAAGAGTATGGGTTCTCTAAGAGCCATCTCTCCCTCTCCTGTGGAGGTCCCACTGGCAGCGATGTCGAGAGCAAGCACCATCAGAGCCACAGCTGTACCTTGACTCATGGATTGAATTTCAGTATTACACAGAAACATGATTTTCTAAATGTCCCACAAAGGTTGGTCTGCCGACAGTGAAACAGTAGAATGATCCACACCCAAACGCCACCCCGAGGGGCTTCTGAATGCCCAAACCTGTATTCGTACAACTATTTGCGACAAACATGTTATCATCTCACCAGCCACGAGCTCTCCACTACTGGATCGCTGCAAGGAGAGACTGAAAACAACACGTTGCAGTAGTATTGCTCTTGTGCGTGTCACTGTACTGTATTGCTAGAACATTACAGGACTGCACCTCTAAGAGGACAAGGCTTTAATAGACCACGTGTCCCTGGTATTCCCCTTACGTGTGTGTGCGCACTGGGTGTGCCTCGCGTCTGTGGGGAGTGCAGAGACGAGGCTGCCAGGGGCTCCGTGCGGCTCCCTCTCGTGGCATCGCCACGGACTCAGCGGTTTAATAATCAAGATAATTATATTTAATTATTAAATTTAAAAAGTCACAGTATTTTTTAAATATTCTTGGTTCTTTCGGTAAAGTCACGTAGATAGAAAATAAAATTAAAAATAAATTAAAATAAAAGCAAAAAGCCCACGACGTTTCGATTGCAACACAAGCGGTCTTCATCATGCGGAGAGAAAGTATTTATATTTTAATTTTCTATCTCTGAGACTTTACCGAAATAACCAAGAAGATGAATTCCTGCGGTCACGAAAGTTTTCAGTACTTGTACTGTACGGTGCTTTACTTACAAGCGCTTGCATTGAACCGCTGAGGCTACTCGATATTCCTTCTGTGGGCTACAAGCTCAAATCCCCGTCGGGGTTCGACTCGGCCCATCATCTTCTCCGTGGTCGATACAATCGGTATCAATTTGGCCCATGATGGCCACTCAGCTGAATGAAACGCAGCACGTTTTAACGACCATTAGATTATCATATTGTCCGGATTATAAGACGCAAACAAAACTCTTGCTTGAAAATACGAGGGGGTGTTGCGTTTTACAATCCGGAGTTTACGGCACTTGTATTCGTCTAAGCGACGAGCACTCGTACAGATACATCATTATTGTTAGACGTATCCCTAATAAAGCACAATGACGATCGCTTTAACTGGTAACAAATTATGTTGGCAGTGGTGCACCAGGCACAATTGACAACGAGACAACTCAACACAGCCAACAGCAACAGCGGATTCAAAATGAAAACAAGGAGACGTTTCGGGCAAGGGGCCTTCTCTGCACGGCGCAAGAAGGCCACTGCGCGAAACGTGCTGCGAAGGGTCATTGCCCGAAACGTCGACTTCAACTGCCCACTTACAAATGCAACGTAGCGGTCTGGGTGGTGTAATCAGCGCTCACCAGCTCGGCGTTGTCGGTGATGCCGGTAGCTCCACTCACGCTACATCCTTCAGCGCGTTGTGCGTGACCCCCCATCATTCACTCGCTTCTCTTCCTGGGCCGTGGTCCAACATGAACACACGACGACGCAGCGACATCTTTCTTCACAGCCACAGTAGGCAAATACACCCGGGCGGGCTGGCGCTGTGAGTGCAAGCGGAACACGTGGGCGGGCACACTCGCTCTCTCTCTCGCTCTCTCGAGATGTCCACAATTCCCTTTGTTTGCTTTCACAACACCCACACTCGCCGCCTCTTACGCCGCCAGTAAAGTTTTCGTTAATTGGCTAAATCCAACAGCCACCCCTCCCCAACAATGCGGAGGAGGAGGAGGGCGTGAACGTCTGAGACTTGGCCAGAGGCACGCGAGCCGGTGGTGATGGGTGGTGGGTGACTCAGTGGGCTGCCCGAGTGGCGTGGCCGGCTGATGCCACGTGCCCTGGCAGGGCGGGATTCACTTGGGGGCTTCTCTTGGCCCGGGGAAAGTCCCGCGGTGGCCTTTAGTGCGGCTCCCGTCAAGACACAATAGTGAAACACCCCCCATCATCATCACCATCACCACCATCATCATCACCATCATCGTCGTCATCACTACCACCATCATCACCATCGTCATCATCACTACCACCATCATCACCATCGTCGTTATGGTGCTGCTGTCAAAGCCCACGATGGTTTCAAATGGCGTGTCGGTCATCACACTGACGATATCTTAGGGCCGTCCATAAATAACGTCACGCGATTTTGGACGAGTTTTTACTCCCCCCCCCCCCCTCAAATATGACGTCACAAAGCTCTGTCCCCCTTCCCCCCCAAAAATATGACATGCTTCAAATCGCTTTAAACTATTGTCATTGTAGTGCGTATTTAATGTGGCGCTGCAATCTGATGTTGTAGGAAAAAAACATTTACTAAAAAGTCTATTTAATTAAGGACGGCCCCTTATCGGCTCAAGTGCCCCCCTTCTGAGCACACTCGAGTTGCTCGTGCGCTTTGCAGAGACCTAGAAACCCCCGTGGCGGATCGAGGTCGCTCCTCTCCCACGAGCCCCCTGACAATGTTTTAACTCTGGAATGGGCTCAATGTCTTCGATAGCATGAATCCTCCACACACAGAGCATGGACATTCCTCACGCTTTTCTGGCTGAGTTAGTTGTATGATGAAATACAGTACGATCAATATTTATATATATATTGTTATACGTTGGCCAAACTGTACCAACTCTGTCAACATTGCTGGGGTTGTGGACTCCCAGACGGCGAATTGCGTAAGAGATGGAGAAACGTGTATCATGTTATTTGCATTCTTCACGACACTCATTATTCTGTGTCACGAACAATACGGCCTTGCGTCCAACTTGGCGGTTCTTCCCTGTGGCATCTGGCAGACCGCCAGCATCGATTCAAGCAGGTCTGGCTCTGCTGGTGAGACACTGGGGATTGAAACTGGTCCAGAGTTTGCTCGACATACACTCACAGAAAGGCCATCTATCGGATGGGTTGTGTCATACTTTAGTTGTTTTTTTTTGTGCGGAAGAACAGATACATGGAGATGTGGCACGATACATGCTTACCTGGTTTATGTTATTTTATCCACAATGGGGCCGATTATTTTTTGTCATTTTACATTTTGGATTATTTTCATTTTTTTTGGCCAAGGTCTCTTTTCAACAATATACTTTTAATTCAATGAGCTCTCCACTGATTACACTATGCAACACAATTTTTGTTCCTGGGTATTAAGTGTTATTTTTTAATTTCTTATGCCTAAAAAGTATAGAAAATTGATATTATTCCCCACAAACTTTGCTTTTGTGACCAGGCCAACCGTGCTAATCGGTGGTGCGGGGAAGCACAGCAACCAGAAGCCAACGCAGCACGGCGCGCCTCTCACTTCGCATCAATTCGAGTTGATCTCATTTGACCCCGGCCGGAAATTCAGATTCCAGGATGCCTCATTCGTGAGGGCGACCAGGACGATCGCCATCACGTCAGGCCGTGACTCTCTCCTGCCACGTGACCCTCTCCCCTGCCACGAGTCTGACCCTCACGCCAGGCTGTGAGTCTCACCCCTGCGACGAGTCTGACCCTCTCCCCTGCCACGAGTCTGACCCTCACGCCAGGCTGTGAGTCTCACCCCTGCCACGAGTCTGACCCTCTCTACCACCACGAGTCTGACCCTCACGCCAGGCTGTGACTTTCCCCTGCCACGTGACCCTCTCCCCTGCCACGAGTCTGACCCTCACGCCAGGCTGTGAGTCTCACCCCTGCGACGAGTCTGACCCTCTCCCCTGCCCCGAGTCTGACCCTCACGCCAGGCTGTGACTCTCACCCCCCATACATCAAGCACAGCAGCAGCATCTGAGGTGCAAAGTGACGATTGCCCTCCACGTGCTTCACAGCCACGAACGCAGACCCCCGTTGTGTGCCACGTGCCGCCTGCTGGGTGAGAGGGGCGCGTGGAGGAGAGCGCGGAGGGATGTTCTTGCTGCGGCTCACGTCGCCGTGAGCTGTGTATCTCTCTGCATGCCCTGCCGTGTCTGTGTACCGGCGTGTGCATCGTTTGTCCTGTCTCACACATCGGGATATCTACAAACACAGCCAATGGATGCCAGGTACACACGGGACGTTGGGTCAACGTTGGCAGTGCTGTATAATTCGCATCAAAGCTGCGAGTTCAAGTCGCTGTACCGCACCGCAGGCGATTTCATGAACACGACTTGCCGCTGTGCAGACAGACGCAGAGCAGTGGGCTCTGTTGTTTATCACCGCCTGCTGCTGCTGCTCATGGTGCTGCCCATGCTGCTGCTGCTGCTGCCCATGCTGCTGCTGCTGCTGCCCATGCTGCTGCTGCTGCCCATGCTGCTGCTGCTGCTGCTGCCCATGCTGCTGCTGCTGCCCATGCTGCTGCTGCTGCTGCCCATGCTGCTGCTGCTGCTGCCCATGCTGCTGCTGCTGCCCATGCTGCTGCCCATGCTGCTGCTGCTGCCCATGCTGCTGCTGCTGCCCATGCTGCTGCTGCTGCCCATGCTGCTGCTGCTGCTGCCCATGCTGCTGCTGCTGCCCATGCTGCTGCTGCTGCTGCCCATGCTGCTGCTGCTGCTGCCCATGCTGCTGCTGCTGCTGCCCATGCTGCTGCTGCTGCTCATGCTGCTCATGGTGCTGATGCTGCTGCTGCCCATGCTGCTGCTGCTCATGGTGCTGATGCTCATGATTGCTGATACTGCTGCTACTGCTGGCGATGATTGGCATGAGCCATCCCGCGTGACGCGCTCGCGACGCCGCCCCACGTGGTTCTATGCGGAATTTCCTGATGCCGCGGTCGGCAGAGTGAGGGGAGAGGAGGCATCGTCACCAGTCCCTGTTAGTCGTGGGGGGGGGGGGGGGGGGGCATCATCAGCTGATCGCCCCGTGTAAAGCTCGTGCAGTGGAAGGCTCATCAGCTGATGAGCTCGCATCGTGGGGGGACGGCGGGGGGGTCATCAGCTGATGAGCTCGCATCGTGGGGGGATGGGGGGGTCATCAGCTGATGAGCTCGCATCGTAGGGGGATAGAGGGGGGGGGTCATCAGCTGATGAGCTCGCATCGTAGGGGGATAGAGGGGGGGTCATCAGCTGTTGAGCTCGCATCGTGGGGGGATGGGGGGGTCATCAGCTGATGAGCTCGCATCGTAGGGGGATAGAGGGGGGGGTCATCAGCTGTTGAGCTCGCATCGTGGGGGGATGGGGGGGGGCTCATCAGCTCATCCAGTTCGGGGCTCATCAGCTGATCAGCTCGCACTGTAGAGGGGGGGACTCATCAGCTGATCGGCGTTTGAAGTTGGAGTGGTGGGGCACAGCAGCTGATTGGCCAGTGCTTGGTGTGGGGGTCGGGACAGATCAGCTGATTGGCACGTGCTGGGGGTGGGGGGGACAAACAGCTGCTCGGTGCGTGCCGGGGAGACAGGAAGCGAACCAGCGAGGGAGCAGAGGGCTCTCTGCGTGTGTGTCTGTGTGTGTGTGTCGTCTGCGTGTTGACAACTCAGGGCCATGAAGGACGTGAAGAAGACGGCGGGAACCATCTCCTGCGTGGCACTCGTGTTGCTGATGTGCTGTGCTCAGGGAACAGATGCAGGTGAGAGCGAGAGCGAGCGAGACAGACGACGTTTGCGACGCGGTACACTCTGGTGTGAGGCTCGAGACGAGGTTGATGTGATGACTCGCGTGTGATGTGGTGTGAGAGACGCCGTGTGGTGGTCTGCTTAGGCGCGCGTCTTGGTGCCAATTCTCACGCCGCGTGGATTGTGAAGCAAGTGGCTGTGTAACAAGGCCGTGTTGCAACATCAGCAACTCTCCGTGCCACCGTCTTCTCTTCCGGGTTATAAGACGCTCCGGAAAATAAGACTGATCCCAAACTTGAGCCCCATGGGGTCAAATACCTGATCCTAGTCGCACACGTGCGCGCAGCTACCGGATTATAAGACGGACCCTACCCCCAAACAACTTTGCTTTGAAATACAGGGGCTGGAGTGGGGAGAATACGGTAACACGGACAGCTGTGGTTGGCCTCTGTTGCCACTCATTGGTCGGCATTTCTAACTTAAGAGAGAATCCGTGGTGGAGTAATTCGACCATACTTCACCTCTCTGGTCAGTGCGGGTTGGTGAGGGCTGGGTACACAGACGTAGCATCATAGAGTTACGGTTACACGCGAATGGGGTGTTTTGCACTGCCCTCCAACTGCCAGCCACGTGTAATAATTACAATGATGTGTTTTTGATAGAATGGCCCTCCTATACACCGCGCGTGTATCAAGGCACTTGGCGTCACATCTCATCAATACATTTGAAAGTGCACCCCTGGTGGCAGCTACCCCTGTGCGGCACAACGTGACTGGCAGTAAGGGGGGGTATAAGCAGCGAAGTCGGTTGAGATGAATGTTGCTAAAGCAGTGGTCCACTAATGCACTCGTGTGCTGCTGCTGCTGCCCCTACGCCACTCCGGGTCACGTGCTCCGCAGACACGTTGGGATTTCAGATATTCGGCACTTTCAACTTTTAGACTTTTCCATTCATGCCTCTTATACTAACACGAGCTAAAATACAGGCGATCGACTCCGAATGCATGGAACTGTATTTGTGTAACTTGTTATTATAAGCTAGCTTAATCTAGGATGACATTTCGTATTGTACATTAGACGGCCATCTGTAAATGCACACGTGGATGGAAGGCTACTCACACCTTGACCGTCACGGGGGGTTGTTTGACCGCTCCTTGGCTCTTGAAACACGGCGGACGGGATGAGAGACTGGAATCGCTTCAGACATCACTCGCCACCGATGTTGGCCGTGGCCAGGAATAGAACACAGGCTGTTATATTCATAGCGTAGTGCCACGCAGACCACTCTGCCAATGCTGCCCTCCCCCCAGCAATACAGTATGGTCCAGATTGTCTCATTTTGACCAGGTGAAGCTGTGGTGAAAAATAAGAATCGGGTTTACTCCTTCTGGCAATACAACCAAAAGTGCGTGTGGTTAATGTAGACTTTATTCCTTGCGAAAGGGATCTATTTGGTGTTTGAACATCTTGACGCCTGTTTCATTGGCAGAAAGGGTAAAACCTATTCTTATTTTTAATACTTTGATACTGGTAAAAAGGTCCCATGATAAAGCGGTGGTGTTTGGCCCAGTTAGACCTGCATTGTAAAGTTACCAGTGGTGTTGGCCCAGTTAGACCTGCATTGTAAAGTTACCAGTGGTGTTGGCCCAGTTAGACCTGCATTGTAAAGTTACCAGTAATGTTTTGCCCAGTTAGACCTGCATTGTAAAGTTACCAGTAATGTTTTGCCCAGTTAGACCTGCATTGTAAAGTTACCAGTAATGTTTTGCCCAGTTAGACCTGCGTTGTGAAGTTACCGTCAACTGTATTTCGTACCAAAAATGCAGAAGTGATCTCGCGTGATATTTTCACTTTTCATTCGCGAAATGTGCACTGTTCATGACCTCATTCTCGTGGTCACAAGACGGCCCACGGCTTGTTTTCCCACACCTCCGATTGGCTACGTACGATGCAATAGAAGTTCAACATACACACGTGCATGTGTTTATGCACCACTGCACTTGACAGAAAATGGAGCTGGCACACATTTCTGAGTAATCCAGGAGGCTGCGTCCTCGAGCCCTGCTCATCGCATCTATACTCATCGGGGTGTTTACTCTGCCAATTTAATGATGGTGACAGGCGCAGACAGAGTACTTTGCCAGGCTAAAATGGTCCTCTGGCAACACAGGATTCCCATCCCATGTGTTAAGGAGGCAAAGGCGGCCATGCACTGAACAACATCCTATTTACATACAATCGCGTGCCAAACCCGTGACAACAGTCAGTAGCACCTTCCCTAGCAGTTCAGTTGAATTGGACATATGCGTACTCGCTCTGTGCGTCCATGTGACTTATTAAGATTACGGGGAGTGGAAGTGTAGTGTAGTGGTTAGCGCACCACCCTACAAACCCCGCGACCCACGCTGGAATCCTGCTCATGACCATTATAAGTGATGAATATTTTAACCGTTACCGTGGCCTCCCCTGGGTTGACTCGGTATCAAGTGAGTACTCGCGGTGCAATGTGTAAACATCGCCACTCGGTGGGCAGAGGCGGTCGGGTCGTGGAGTTGGCCACCCCACCGCCACGCGCGCCGTGCCGACCTTCGTCGGCGCTACTCGCCAACTGCACTTGCTCTCAACAGTCTGTTGAAAGGATATACACGGGGGACCTTTGCCTTCGTGACTTCAGATTACACGACGGTCACGCTGTACGTGAGCGGCAACCCGCGCCATCCGGACGTGGCGCTGGGCAAACTGGACCCGGTGGGAGGAGCGGCGTACGGGACGCTCAACGACTCGCTCCTCTCCACGGGCTGGGCCGCGCTCGAGGTGCGCTCGGGCTACGGTGGCGGCCGCGGCGCCATCGGGGACTCCGACGTCGCCTTCCTGGCCGGATACGTGGAAGGATACCTGACGGCACGGTGCGCGCACGCACATAGACAAAGAGCCCCCGTGTAGCCTTGGCAGGCTGTTGGGGCAAGTGCTGTTAACGAGTAGCGCCTGTGAAGGCCGGCACGGCACACGAGGGGGGGGGGGAGGTGGCCAGCACTACGCCCGGCCGTCTTTGTCTCTCCAGTGACGATGTTTACACACCCACATAATATAGGTGTTTTGGGTTAGGTTGCGTAAATATAATAATGTGTCGTTAAACCCGCCACCACCCGACACAGCCGACTTGTAAGGGTTGTCATGTTAACAGAACGTGCCAATTCGTCACTAGAACAGCACACCGGTGTGTTAGAGAGCCAAGCCACAACCTGCACGCCTGTGAAGTGAAGGAAAGAGTGAAATGCAATCCGAAAATACAACGCTCCAAGTGAAGGTCAAACTTGGTTCTGTGATTTATTTTCCAGTTGTACCGCATGCTTTGTTCGGCACGATATCCAACTTTTCGTTTGCGTGCACTGGAAGCTGCTTTACAACTTAAAAATTCTGGAATTTTCAGAACTAGGTTCCTGAATAAACTCCCAGCATGTGAAGTGAAATGTAGGACATCGTGCGTAACAACCCAAAAACACATTGGAGAGCCATGCAGCACAACTGCAAAAACCTTCGCAGTGGTGGTAAAGATCCCGATTTTGTTATTGGAAGATGCGAATGAAGTTGGCACTGCCACCATCAATCGCAATTGGTGGTTGGTGCCCATGGGATGGGGTATTGAGCACGATGCGTCATCACACGCACCAAGACTGAACATGGGCACATTTGCTTGAATTAAATAACCCCACTGCTTGCCATGAACGAGGAGTCTTCTGCAGTAAATTATAAATGTGCTGCGTGCTTTTTGTTGTTGTTTTTCTCCAAACAGACACATCAACAACCACTTCAAAAACCTGTACCCCACATTCATTAAGGACAATAAGACCCATGCCATCCTGGAAGATTTCCTCCGGTACGTGTCGCCGATTATGCCACATGAAAGAATGAACATCAAGACGTAAAAACGTGTTTACATGCCACGAGTTCACGTCCCACGAGTTCAAATCCCAGTCAGGGTTTCACTCGGCCCATCAACTATCCAGGGTTACTAAAGTTGATAACTGCGTCGTGGGAAGTAAACAGCAATGGTTATTGTCTTACGGATATACCGACCCTTGCCACAGGAAAGTGTGGTGAACATTGAATGATTGATATGCAGGTGTTTGAGGCATCCGATGTGAGTGTTGGATAAGAGAGGCCTATTGATGTATATCTTGTTTTAAAGTGACTTCAAATTGGGCTCATTTCAGCCGTTCATTCCCTGGTATAATCTGATGCTCTGCCGGGCTATGAATTTCCATCAGGATGTTTCTGAACCTCATGACCTAACAATCATAACACATCATCGTGATATAAGGATAACACCATCGCGTTGCAATTTCTTACCCAGGCCTCCATCTCTTCTGCTTCCTCGTTGAATGGAAACATGTCATGATAACGATAATAAAAATGCTAATTTAATACATTCGTTTGTATTTGCGCCATTCTTATTGCACAAAGCCATCACGAAACGTTCTCTTTAAACACTGTTCCAGAGCCTCGTATTGACGCGTCGTGGGTCGGAAGAGCATCTCGCTCTTAAGCGAGCAGTGCACAGCTTAATTGAGCCTCCCAACACACGAGGTCTTTAATCAATAGCTAAATGAGGCACACACATGATGGCTTAAATTAAGTACAGGTCCAAAGGCTGTGTGGCTCGAATCCAATGCTTATGTCACAGAGCTGATTTGGCGCCACTTTGTTCCTGGGCTCAAACGCCTGGGGCAGACGAGCAAAAAATGAACGCAGGTTTCTTGGTCCGGAGCAACATTTGTGTGCTGCCATTTGTAAACGAGCGAACATTTCAGCCGGTGGCCTTGGTTTTCCACTGCCAGCTGTTGACTACAGCTCTATAACTCTGAAGAATGTCCACTGTGATTGGTCGGCCTTGACCCATTTGTCTCCATAATGATCATCGACTTCGACGTTAGGGGGGATTGCAGTTACACGCGTGAATGTGCGAACCGGAGGAACGTTGCTCGCTCCGTAGTTGAGTCTTTTTCAAGGATGTGTTTAAGTTTATATTGTTTGTTACACGGGTGATCCCGTGTTTGTCTCTATTGGGTTAGACGGAAGGAAAGGCTCACGATCATTCACCACACAAAGAAATATTTCTGATTTGCGCACGTACAGGGAGGCTCAAAAGTTAGGACGCATCAGGTTGCGCCATTTATTTTAACGCTGGCATTACAATTTATTTCAATGTTTATTTGTTCAGTTAATATTTTATCTATGACTATCGTTAATATCTATTTTTATCCCTCCTTTTCAGATGACGCTTAAAAATGAAAAGAGAATTTACTAAAGTAAATGTACCTCCGGGTTTCGGTTTGCGCTCCGCTCTGCCAGGAAGCAGGACTCGTGGGCGCGTGTTCAGTCGCGGGAGAACCACGACGACCCTTTCTGGAGGAATGTGGACTACGTGCTGTCGCAGCTCGACGGGATGATCGCGGGAGCCACGCGCAGGAACGCCGAGCACGGCATCAAGGTGTGGCCCCGCAGAGCGAAGTCGAAGGCCGGTGGCGGCAGCGACGAAACCTCGGCCCGAGAAGCTGCCGTTCTCGTTCAAGAGCAGGGCCCATCCGGTGCTGTGGCCGTGGGGCCAGAGAGAGAGATGCGAGCCACAAGCTGCGCCGCTTGGCTCACGGTGGCTAGGAGATGTTAACTACCTCGCCTGGTATTCAGGAGGTCGTGGCTTTGATCCCAACCCTGACACCTGCTGTATATTTGGAGTTTGCATGTTCTCTCTATCCCCGTGGTCATGTAGATTTTTCTCCGCGTCCTCCGATTTTTCTCTCCACATTTAGAAACATTCATTTAGAGTATTTGGCTGCGATAAATTTCCACACGATAAGCCCCTTTTGTCGAGCTCTCAATTGTGACCAGGTCGCTTCTGTACATTAATGGCGGGGGTGAGGGGGGAGCATGGTAACATTTAAAGGGTGGAGCACTTAGGAAAGAATAACTTGGACGAAGCGTGTTGGTGAACTTATCAACCTGTCATAGCCCCGGACGTTATACGAGTATTGAATGACTAGCTTGTTTGCCCGTCCTAGGACGGAAGCTGCATTTCACTGTAGCGCTGTGTATAACTGACCTTCCATTTGTTCAAATTCACTGCTCTGATACTTTATTCTCTTCTGTCTTCGGTCGCTGGGGTTGAAATAAATAGGAATTCGATACAATATCTGGAAAAGCATAAATTAGACTTACCTTTTGTGTCAAGTGCTGAAGAAATAAATAAAGACGCCAAATCCACTTTGTTGCTGCGTAGAATTATTTATTAGATTCGCTTTCAATAAAGAAGCGTCAAACTTAAAGCGAATTTGCGAAGAAAAAATGTCTTTCCGCTCGACCTGTCCGAGTGTAAAAAATCCAGCCGCTCATGCACATTAATAACGGGGGGGAGGGGGGGTGCGGCACGTGGAGTGATGTCACGTGCGTTACACACAAACGGACGTTCTTGGCTCATTAAAGTCGTATTGAATGATTGTTTGTCGTCGCCCTCCCCACGCAGACAGGACCTCTCCTTCCCCGCGCTGTATCTCAACGCCGTCGGCGACGTCATCGACCTCGTCAACGCGCTGGTGCCGTCGCGGCGGCCCCCGTGGCTGTCCCTGAGCAAAGCCGAGGCCAAGAGGCTGGTGCAGAAGAGCGGCCACTGCTCCGCTCTCATCAAGGTGTTACACGAACAAAACAAAATTGCTTCCGCGCGGACGAATAGGTCACGGTCGTGAGCGACGCAAGACCCAGCTACGCGTAAACTATTTCATCTATTGTTTACTTAGTTTACCGGGTAAGACCCACTGAGCTATATAGGTATTTTTCAGAAGCGACCTGGCCACAAATGATGGCTAAAGGAAGTGGCTTATCATCACGTGGACATTTCCAGCAGCCAAATGCTCTAAATGCGTGATGTTGATTCTAAATGTGGAGGGAAAAACTGGAGGACCTGGAGAATAATCTACACGACCACAGGGAGAACGTGCAAACTCCAAATATACAACAGGCGTCGGGGTCGGGATCGAACCCACGACCTCCTGCATATCGGCGAGGTAGTTGACATCTCCTAGTCACCGTGACCCCTCGAGTCACCGTGATCACAGTGCGATGCATTAACCACTGGGCCCCACCGCCTCACCTGAGTCCAGTGGCAATTGTTGATGCCAATACTAAATCATTGGGAGTTTAGGAGACTTGTGTGCTTTTAAATATCCTCTCATGATGCTTACTGCCAATATATTCCGATTTACATTTTATATTTACATCTACAATTAAAATATTAACTCTCACCGTTGATTGCAGTCCCAATAATCAATAATTTAGTTGCTATTATAGATTCCTAATTTAAATGAATATTTACTGGCTGTTTTAAAGTTGTACTGTAACATCGATTCTTCTACATCGGATAATAATAGACACTGTTAAAATGCGCTCATTACCAAACACGCACAATTTAGTAAACATTTTGAAAGTTGAGCTAATCTTGTTTCCTCCATAGATTTTACCTCCTGAGATGTGTGCATGCCAAATATTGGCAGATAAATATTGAATGTAATCTTCATTACGCTTGCTCATAAGATCACAAAAACCTGTATAAACGTCTGCCGATGTTGATTTTAACTTGCCCAACGTACCATCAATAAACAGGAGTGCTCCACACAAATTTATGACAGGTTTTGGCAACAAGATGATACGCCAATTAGCTCATCGCCATGCTAAAAGCAAGAGTAGAACACAGCAAAATACTGCTCGGAAGCTGATCGTTCAGCCCTTGATTTACAAACTACATTTTCTGTTTTATGTTTTAATTATGTTTAATCGTCATCATGATCTTGGTCATGAAACGTGCTCCATCCACTGCTGTAAAATTGACGAGAGCAAGTGATGATTAATGTTTTAGATGGATGGGGAATGGGTGGTATTCATGGAATTGAGATTATGAAGAGGAAGCGGGGATGGTAGTGGCTAGAAGGGAGAGATTGAGGGGTCATGGGATGAGCGAGGTGAAACAGAAGCTGCCATTGCGTTATCAACTGATCTATCAGCCACCATCTCTTCTCACTGTGCCTTACCGAAACCTGCTTGCTGTCCTGAGTTAACATGAAGTCTCTGATCGGCTTCGTTTCATCGTGGCCCAGGCGCTCCCCTTTACATTCCAGCGTCATTCTGAGCTTCCATATCTTCACGCTACTTTGCACACTTAAAAAAAAAATCCCATTTTGTCAGCGTTCATGTTTCTGGTCCCCAGTCCCGTAATGTCGTTGTAGCAGGCCTTTGGAATACGTCATTGCTGGCAATATGTATTGTATCTATGCCCTATTGTCTTCGATATTTTATAAGTATTGTGCATTCATATACATTTTATTCCATGTAAAGTTTGATGATTTGCCTTTATCTGATGTGAAGTGCACTTTTTATGAATGAAGATCCAATGATTGATCTGTCTTGATTTAAAGCTTTCGTGACTGCAGGGATTCATCTTCTTGGTTCTTTCGGTAAAGTCACGTAGAAGGGAAGTAATAAAATAATAAAAATAAAACATAATAAAATTATTCTCACGACGTTTCGGCCACAACGCAAGCAGCCGTCCTCAGGTGAAAACCAGGTCCGTCGAGGCGACAGAGTCTGAGGCGACAGAGTCTGACTCTGTCGCCTCGACGGACCTGGTTTTCACCTGAGGACGGCTACTTGCGTTGTGGCCGAAACGTCGTGAGAATAATTTTATTATGTTTTATTTTTATTATTTTATTACTTCCCTTCTACGTGACTTTACCGAAAGAACCAAGAAGATTGATCTGTCGTAAAGAAAATTGATCGTCAAATTTGTATTTTTTTTATATATCTTTTATCTTTAGATTCTGCCTGGATATGAGAACATATTCATGTCCCACTCGAGCTGGTTCACCTACGCAGCCACCATGAGGATCTTCAAGCACTGGGACTTCAACTTTCTGGACGCCTCCACGGCGAGCCGGCAGATGTCCTTCAGCAGCTACCCAGGTCGGTGTCGCACGCCGCAGCCATCCGCCATCCCTTACCCACGGCCCCACTCGGACGATCGACGGTGCGGAATGGAGGAGCGTTTGGCTGCGTCGGTTCGGCTCGCCAGCCCGGTTTGGTCGTCGCTCCGTGCGTCAGCGGGGAGCGTAAACGACGCCGACGACGCCGACGACGATCCCGTCTCTCCCTGGCAGGCAGTCTGAGCCCACGTTTCGGTTGCGTGAGTAGGAAGGGGACCAACGCTTGGCTTCTCGTGGTGTTGCCGCGTGGCTCTTGCCGACGTGTTGCCGGGTCGCGTTGTTCGGGACAGCGATGTCCGCCGTTTCGCTGCACGTGTTGGGGGAGCTTCTTTAGGCTCCCAGTATGTGGAGCGAAACGTCTGACATTGTGCCAAAACGTCGCGCATCATCGTGCACGGTACGGACCGAAAACGTGTCCGAGAGAAAGAAATAAATGTTCGGCTTGCTGGGAACATCCGGCTGCCACATCATGTTGAGCATACTCTCTTGTTTTCGTAAACCTCCCCCCCCCCCACTTGTCTTGTTTGACCGCAGGCTTCCTGGAGTCTCTGGACGACTACTACCTGCTGAGCAGCGGGCTCGTGCTGCTGCAGACCACAAACAACGTGTTCAACGCGTCCCTGTATGCGGCCATCACTCCTCTGTCGCTGCTGGCGTGGCAGCGTGTGCGCGTCGCCAACATGATGGCTCGCGGTGGCCGGCAGTGGGGCGAGGTCTTCTCAAGACACAATTCAGGTGAATGGGGCGCGTCGGAGGGGAGGTCGCACCGCCGGCGAGGAGGCGGAGTGGTGAAATCGGCATGTGGGCAAGATGCTCGGTGGATTTGGTGAACTTAACACGGTATTAGGGTTTTAGATTTTTTTGGGGGTTTTTGGCCATGTGATGATGATGAATTGTTTAGGTTGTTTAGTTAACTGTAATAGTTGGGAAAAATAATGAAATTGAGAGCCTTGTTGATATCTCACAGGAACCTACAACAACCAGTACATGGTGCTGGACCTGAAGAAGATTGAGCTGAAGAAGAACATCGCGGACGAAGCCCTCTTCGTGGTGGAGCAGATTCCCACACTCGTGGTGTCGGAGGACCAGACGGACATCTTGCGCAAAGGTGAGCCGCCGAATCCGTGCGACGTTTTGGCTGCTCCGCAGTGGACGGGCCCCCACGTGTCACGAGGGTTCGGGGGGCGGGAGGGGGCACGAGTGCTCTCGCCTATGACATCAGTCGCCCGCGGGCAGCATCTGTTTGCGCGACACCCTGCTGATGAGACCGAGAAAGTTTGAAACCGGAGAAAGTTGATGTCATTCTCACTGAAGTGCAATGAGGGTGAAGGAGTCTCGAGGCACTCTGGAGGCGAACAAGGCCTCGTCGTGTCAGCGAAGTGCCACGCTTGTTCCACTGGTGACTGTAACTCGTGGCTGGGAGTACGGCGGATCAGATGTGAACATTGCAGGTCATAGAGGCTCACCTCGTGGCTGGCGATGTGCATGGCGATTTGCTGGAACCTGAGATGTGCGCTCCACCAACCCCCCCTGTAGGTTGGCTTAGCCTAGAATGATGACCTGCTGTGGCACCAGATGTGGTGGCAGCACCACCACCCTCCTTCCTGCAGCTTTCCCAACCATAAAGAGACGCTCACTGTAACGCGCACACACAAGCACGTATACGCACACATGCACGTATACGCACACAAGCACGTATACGCACACATGCACGCTCGTACCGGGAAACACAAAATACAAAGATCCCCCAGTATAGCTTTAACATACGGTGGGGCAGATGCTGTTGGCGAGCGCCGATGAAGGCCGGCACGGTCTTCATTGGTGGTGGGTGGCCAGCACCACGCCTGACTGCCTTTGTCTCCCTCGTGGCAATGTTCACACACCACACCAGGTACTCATTTGAGACTGAGTCGATCTAGGGGAGGCCCACGACCAGTTTACATATTACATATATTTGTCAGTGGTGTAGTGGTTGGCGCAGTGCGCCAACCACTACACTACCGCTCCCCAAACGCCAACCACTACACTACCGCTCCCCAAATGCGCACATACACACGCGCACATACACACACACACGCACATACACAAATACACACACACACGTGCATGTGTGCAGTCAGCAGAGCCATCGCTGTCACCTCTTCCGCTTGACGCACAGCGAGGATTTTGGTGGCGAGCGTCATGCACGGCTGCCCCTTTGTCCATGGGACAGTGGAGTCGTAGCCATGTCCGCAGTGATTCGCTCACAGGATCACTGCACAATGCGCTGCACCTAACCCGCGCCTCTGCCCGCCAGGATACTGGCCGTCCTACAACGTGCCGTTCTACGAGTCCGTGTACAACCTGAGCGGCTACCCCGAGTTCGTGGCCACGCACGGCAGCGACTTCTCATACGAGCTCGCCCCTCGGGCCAAGATCTTCCGCCGCGACCACGGCTCGGTGGTGGACTTGGCCTCCATGAAGGGCATCATGAGGTCCAACAGTGAGTACCCCCAGCGCCCCCCCCCCCCCCCCGGCGACGGAGCCCTCGACGACACCCGGCGGTCGTTGGTGCCGCCTGTGGAACCCGACGCGGCGCTCGCAACTGAGAAGACTTTAGGGACCGGTGGCGCTGTGATTGAAAGAACAGATTGATTTCAGATTGCCCCCTTCACTCACACTGCCGTATTATAACAGCGGGTTGTACGATACGCTGGCAGCATTTGCAAAGTGCCACATTGTACAATGTGTTCTACAACTGTTGTATAAGTCACAGTGTTCTGTTTGCAGTTTCTCTCCTTAAGATGCATCATTGCCGAAAACACAAGCCTCCTCTATCATTTCCTGTCAAAGGCATTGTTCATAAAAGTTGTGGTGCGATCGTGTAGATGTAGTTTGAATGCATTCCAACTGGAACATATAAAAGATTATTCAAATGAAAGATCGTTTTTTTTCTTAAAAGTCGATGTTATAGATCCTGTGATGATATTTATAAGCCTGTGTTCTTTTGCTCTGGTGGTGTGCCCAACATTTATAAAATTTGGAATTCAGAATTTGAGAATATATCCTTGAGATATAGAGCCGTGCTTAGAGCAGTTTGCTTGGAATGGACCTAGGATTATCAGTCTGGGTACATGCCGTCCTAAGGAGAATACGTTTCCCGTCATCGGAGACACTTTATGGAAGTACGTATGAATAAAACATAGAAGCGTAAACCTCAAACAATAACATTTACATGAACGCCTTTTGACGCATCAAAATGTGACACTTCTGCGGGGTTAATGAGGCACTCATTGGTATTAATTGTTAATGAAGAGGTTTGAACAGAACATGCCAAGTTGTTTACTTGAATGCCTTTGAACTATAAATAATTAGCCGCGTCTTACTGAATTAACACTATTGGCCGAATGGAAATAAGTAGGTGGTTAAGTGCCCACTCTAGCATGGTGTGGCACTCATTTCTCGCTTGCAGCTCTGAGCCATTGGCAGAAACGCCACACTCCTCTGGCAGGGACATATTTATTCATAGATAAGCACTAGTTACTCATGAACAAAAACGAATTTAAAAAATCCTGGTATTTGGAACCTTATAATTACGCGCCACACGCTCTGACCACTGCTACGTGGCTTGAAATACTTTGAATATTCGAGAATTTCTGGTGCTCGAATGCAATTGTCTCGGAGCAGCTGTCAATGTGATATAAAAACACAGCGATGTACCAACAACAATGCTGCTGCCTCCCATGGCCACTCACTCCCTTTTCTCCGCGTGCAGATTACAAGTACGACCCTTATTCTGAAGGCGACCCTTGCGATTGCATCTGCTGTCGTGGTGACCTCAACCCAACAAAGCCGGCTCCCGATGGCTGCTACGATACCAAGGTACGGAGAAGAATGGCCCACGTCCCTCACCACATGCAGCCGTGCATTTAAAGCCCTCTCGTGTCACTGTCACGTGTGGCTTGTTGGGAGCTGCACTCTATTAACTATGAACAATTTTTATTTTACCAGGTAAGGCCCACTCCATAGCCCTTTTTCAGAAGCGACCTGGCCACCAATGATTGCTCAACGAAGTGGCTTTTCACACTCCAAATATACAGCAGGCGTCAGGTCCGTATCGGACCCACGACATTCTGCATGCCAGAGGGCTAACGCATCGGAGAGAAAGAGACGGAGCTTGACGGACCATGCCTGGCCAAGGGCTGCGGTACGCAGGATGGTGGTTGCGACACAGCGCAGTCCGTGTGTGCTGGGGGTTCGTGTAGAGGAGGAGTTGTTTAGCGGAGTCGTTGTGACAGACTGTGCTGGTGAAAGGCGCCACACGGGGAAAACGTCACACAACAAGAGACTTGGAAAATCCGTTTCGGTCGCAGGCATCTGGAAACTGTGTTTTACGTTTTTGGTTCCATACTTAAATGCGTCGGCGTATCTCGGTTAATTATGGAACGGTTGTGAATGGCAATGTTGTATGTTGCTCTCCACCGAGCCTCAGGATTTAATGCGGGCACTTTGAGAGCTTGCGCTCGATCCCGGGACGGTGAACCATATCGGTAACCGAGGGCAGCATGCAGATTTACCCTGGTGACACCGCGTCCGTGTGTGTGTGCGCGCGGGGTGCCCCAGGTCACGGATTACTTCAACGCGCGGAACTTCACGTCGTTCGTGGTGAACGGCCCCACGGTGCAGCCCGACACGCCGCCCTTCAGCTGGAGCAAGTTTAACGGCACGTCCCACGTGGGGCTGCCGCCGATGTACGACTTCCCCTTCGTCACCGTGTGGCCCGCCACCTTCGCTGCCACAGCGGGGCTGCCATGAGCTGGGGGCCTCGCCCAACGCCGCGACGCGACCCCCTTGACTGCCGCTTCCCTGGGGGAGGCCTCTCCCCAGCAGCGAGGCCGCTACCTCTCTCGCCCTGCGCGTCCGCCTAATGCAGGGGTCGGCTACCTGCTGCTCAGGAGCCGCACGGGGCTCTTTAAGGGCTGCTTTGTGACGTTAATCGCATTGCGTTGCGGCTCTAGAAATATTGAGGTTGTTTTGACCAAATTATTTTGGTTGCCGACCCCTGGCCTAACGTGATGCTTCTTCGATTTGCCCCGATATCTTCGCTGCTTAACCCGGCCACGCGGCGCTGTTCGCAGAGGCCTACACTCACAGTCACAATAATCTGTTTTCAAATCCTTTTTCGGGTCATTTACAGCTCATCATCCCACCAGGGCCAATGAAATAAACACCATTTTGTGGGAAGTCAACAAGATGTGTTTTTCTAGAGACTGGCTCTTCGCCATGGGAATGTTGAATTGTCACCGCTAGCTCAAGGCTGCCAATGCTCATTTATGCAAGGAGAGACTTTGACCTTTTGACTCGTCTCCACTACAGCTGCCCCTTTGTGCGTGTGCTCTTCCCTGAGTGCTGCTGCTGCCATTACTCGTACGGTCCATCAGTTGCCTCCCCTGCAAAAATCACCAGCTCCAAAGTGTGAATTTTTATTTTCTCCTGTGCATGGTTCGTAGTCTTTGCAGACTTTTCACTTCTCAGTGATCGCATCTTTCTAACCACTTTCATAGCTGGCAGCCTGCCCTAGTAGGAGAATCCTGTGAAGGCAAGGGGAAGGGGTCTGTCGCTTTTGAAGACAGAATTTTAAATACAAAGAGTGCCAAATGTCACTCGTAAAAATATCAGCCAAAAGGGCTGGCAAGTCCATGATTTAATATTAGGTAGATTTTTGTCTCTTCGATGCGTTTTTCTTATTTGTTTACTTTTTATTTTACATTTTCTAAAGGGAACTGTGTTCCTGCATATTCGCTGTCGCTCATAATACGATGCAATGTGCTCAGACCTGCGCTGTATGCCAATGTATTTTTACCAAAAAAATACAGATTTTTTTCCAACGCAAAACATTTGGCAGTTTAACTCCGTCTCAAGGTCGCCAGGCTTGTGACTGAGATGCCCCATGGCTGGCTGTTGTTGCCCAAAATGCAGGCACCCTGCCAGAATTTACACAAACCGGTTCACCCTTTGTGAGGAACAAAGTTGCCTACACATATCATGGCAGACATTGCAGAACTAATAATGTAATCGATAGATATAGTAACAGGAAGGAGGCTGACTGCAGCAGTTCAACTCCGAATAAATATCAAAAGCCCATCTCAGCATTGTATTTTTTTTTGCTCACTGGAGCACTTACTTCCAATCGGAGGATGGTCTTTCTGATGCATGGTGGGAAAACCTATTGCACTACAATGATTTTTTTTAAATTCTGCTTTCACGATAATGCAGCACAAAATAATAATTATTGTAATAAAACACCGAACGTAACATTCGTTTGCTTCCCGATGTTGTGTTTATGGTGATCGAGAGGACGACGTAGTCCCCTCCTGCCATCTGAGCCAGGTGTGCTGGTGGTGCACGCCTGCGATGCAGCGCTGCGTGGGCGAGGGCTGGTGGATCGTGCGAATGTTGTGAACCTCCCGTTCCGTGGACATCAAGGTGCCATTCCCTGAGGATTCAATCGTGGATTTTCTCTGGGTACTCAAGATTCCCTGTGAGCACAAAGTCAACCGCTGATTAACGGAATTGGCCAATCATCCCAACGCAGGATGCTCCTGAATAATATTGCAAGTCTCACTGAGGCTTTCTTGAGCTTAATAATTATTATAAGCACATGGCGAAATCACTTAGAATATGCCCACTAGTGTTACATCTCGGAAGCCAGGCAGGGTTCGCCCCCGCACAGTGGTTGATTGGGTGATCACTGGGCATGCCAGGTAGGCGCCAGGTAGGTGCCAGGTAGGCGCCAGGTAGGCGCCAGGTAGCTTGCTGGGCTGTGCCGTGTGGAGCTCATCGGAGGGCAATGCAGCGCACCGTTGTGCACGACACTTTTGTGCGCCCACGTCCCTGCTCCCGCACCTTTAACTTTGTTGTTTGTTGTTTAGACCAGGAGATCGATACTCGATTTTCGGGCGCCGCGTTGACGGCATTCCTCGTGACTTCTCGCCTAACGGAGCGCGCCGCTCAAAGGCCGCTGCCATCTTTCCACTCGTGTTCGCGCACCGACGAGAGTGTGATGGCCGTGGCCAAACAGCCCCCGACAACCCTCGCGGCGTGGAGAGGAGGGCCCCTTGTGCAGCGGCTGGTTGACTTCGGGGCTGTACATTTACGTTATAATAACAAGGGGCATTATTTATGTTTATTACCAATCATGTCCGTGGGGGCAATGCCTGGCCCTTGACGGGTGTGCGTGACGTGGAGCGGAGCGGCAGTGAAGGGGGGGGGGGCCGCGGTGGCGGCTCGCGCATCGTCGTGGAGATGCAGCGGCCCCTCGGGCCCCGTAGCTCTGTCACGCAACAAAGACAAAGATCCCCCGTGTAGCCTTAGACTGTTGGGGCAAGTGCTGTGAGCTAGTAGCACCTATGAAGGTTGGAACAGCACACGAGGGGTGGGTGGCCAGTACCACGCCCGGCCGCCTTTGTCTCCCTAATGGCGATGTTTACACACCGCACCAGGTACTCATTTGATGCTGAGTCGACCTAGGGGAGGCCCAGGACCGGTTCAGATAATCGTCACCGATGTTGGCCGTTAGCGGGAATTGAACTCGGGTCGCCGGGTTCATAGCGTAGTGCTAACCACTACACCACCGCTCCCCACGTTCACACACACACGCACGAGTGCGCGCGTGTGTGTGTGTGTGACGCCAAACCCTGACCTTTCCGTAGGACCTCCGGCTCGGTGAGTTTCATTGCGGGCGGCACAGCGCCCCAAGGAGTGAGACCTGTCTCTGAGAAGAGCGACGGTGAAGGGGTGTGTGTGGGGACGCCGGGTCGCTCTGGGAAACGACGCGGCCACGTTATTCTGTTATTTCGGGAACGGGGACAGCTACGGGGCTTTATTTACCGGTTTGAGCGATTTGAACACGTCTGCCGGGCAGGAGAAAAACGCGACGTGTGTTTACGGGTATTATTATTATTTTACCAGGTAAGGCCCACTGAGCTATGCAGCGAAGTGACATGGCCACGAATGATAGCTCAACGAAGTGGCTTATCACGTGGAAATATATAGCAGCCAAATACTCAACGCGTGTTTCTAAATGTGGAGGGAAAACCGGAGGACCCGGATAAAAATCCACGTGGCCACGGGGAGAAAATGCAAACTCTAAATATACAGCAGGTGTCAGGGTCTGGATCGAGCCCACGACCTCCTGCATTCCAGGCGAGGGAGATAACGTCTCGCCACCACAACGTCTTTCACTTCCGCTTTCAGCTCAGTTTTAATAAGCAAAGTGTACGGACGATAACAACTGGGAGTGGATGTTGAACCGATACTATCACAAGACTTAAAGGAACTGGTCAAACATCCCATAGGTAAAAAAACGAGGTTTTCAACGCACACACGTTCATTTACAAAATTAATTGTGACCGCAGAATTCATCACTTTTGATGTTGATTTGAAGCTTCCTTGACTGCAGGAATCCATACTCTTGGTTCTTTCGGTAAAGTCACGTAGGTAGAAATACAATCAAATAAATCACGACGTTTTGAACGCAACACAAGCGCTCGTCTTCAGGTGAAAACCGCGACAGCTGCGATGTCTGCTGCCCGCAGCACGATGTCTGTTGTGAGCAGCACGATGTCTGCTGTGAGCAGCCCGATGTCTGCTGCTCGCAGCACCATGTCTGCTGCTCGCAGCACGATGTCTGCTGCTCGCAGCACCATGTCTGCTGCTCGCAGCACGATGTCTGCTGCTCGCAGCACCATGTCTGCTGTGAGCAGCACGATGTCTGCTGCTCGCAGCACGATGTCTACTGCCTTGTGGACATCGTGCTGCGAGCAGCAGACGTATCAGCTGTTGCGGTTTTCACCTGAAGACGGGCGCTTGTGTTGCGTTCGAAAGCAACAGTGGTTGTTTACGACCAACAATGTGCCCTCCAGAACCAGGAGTAATGTGCCTCCGTGAATTGAAAGTTCATCTCGTGTCATCTTTGTGTTTTCACCGGGTCCCTCCGCGTGAAAGGACCACCACCACGGCAGAGCGGACGCAGTTTTCCCCGCGCTGCAGATTGCCCCACTGAACACAAGAGGGAGAGCACGATTTAATATTGAGAGGCTGATGATACGTGTGTTGACGAAGAGACACGTTTCTTATGGATTTTAGCCATGAACGTTGCCACATCATCAATTAGGTTTTTGTATTATGATATATGCACACTGATGGGAATTGCCTCGCCGCCAATGCTATTCTTACAGGATATGCACACCACTCACATTGGCGAGCTCCTCTGGCAATCGCTGGCAGCTACGTGTTTTTGTGGGCTGTGTTGAAGCGTGGAGCAGCGTAACATTCGCAGCTACGCGCAGGCAGCTATAATGTTTGTCTCGTAATTATGCAAATTCCCAGCAAATGCAAAGACAACCGACTCAACAGAACGCTGCCTTTCCAGACGTGTTATTGGAAGTAAAATTATGGACACTGCAGTTACATAAACCGGGAAAAAAACTGGCTGGAATATGAAACGTTAAGTTATGCATGTGGAACATAAGGGGTTAGGAATATTTGTATGCAGCTGTGTCCAAGCGTGCTCATTCGTGGACAATGTTTGAAAGTCTTCATTAGGTCTCGGGCTTAATAAAACAGAGTGATACATAGACTCGAATTGGCGACCTTGGCTCCGTTGTTTGTGGATAATAATCCACAGCGCGTGCAGCTGTGCCACACTGTGCTAAGGTAAAGATGCAGCCCTGCAATGTCTTAGGTATGGGACTGCTGGCCGGAGGGCCTCCACTCGAGTGAACGTACGTATGTTGAACTTCTTTCGCACCGCGCGTCGCCAACCGTTGTGTGATACCTTTGCATGTCTTGCTGGGTACAATTATTAATAAAACACATTTTTACAGTCCTCCCATCAATCCGCTGCTAGATGAAGGCCTCCCCACGCCGTGCCGATGGGGAATGCTTGACTATACTTCACCGTGCTGGTCAGTGCGAATTAGTAGATTGCCCAGGACTCGTAAAGATATAATTTGCCATTGATGATATCCACGGCTGGTAATCAAACTCAGGTTGCCAGGTTCATTCGCACAATGTGCAAACAATTTTCCCCGCTACTTTATCACAATAATGTACACCACAGTGATATTCCCTGCTTAATCGGTGTAACCTGACTAAACACACACATTGCCATCACAGCTCTCTAGAATGTGTTGGGGTGAGTGCTGTTCGTGAGCAACTATTAAGGCTGTCACAGCGAATGACAAAAGTCGCATGGATCAGCACTATGCGCGGCTCAGTTCTGATATTGACGCACCGCACATGATAATCGTGGGTTTCCTCCGAGTTATCTGGATAGAGAACGGGCACAACTGGTATTGGTCAAAGCATCCCAAATACTGAAAAAATTAACCCGTAAAAACAAAGTTTTTCACTATAAATCCTTTATATGCGTGGCGGCTAGAGTCCTCTCGTCCTCTGGCTTGAGATGGCTGCCACCTATGGGTCAGATGATTGCCTGCCACCATTAAGCAATTGGTAATACAATATAATTTATTTTTTCCTAAAAAGTGTAAAATTTTGGAAAAAAATTTTCACGAAAATAAATTGTTACGCACAATGAGTCTGTGTGCAAAATGTCAGCTCGATTGGATCACGGGAAGTGGGTTAAAAAACGACCGAAAGATTTGCACGGTCGTAAGCGCGCAAGCAAGTGAACTTAATATAAAGGATTTAAAAATGTAGCTGCAAATGACTCCACTGGGAGTGCGCACAGCGGCATTGCCCCCTCCTGCGATCATTTGTCAGGGGCATTAAAAAAATATCTTGAGACTTGGCGAGGCTTTTCATGGGTACATAGGACATCGTTATTATTATGTTGAACTTCTTTTGCACCGTACGTAGGCAACCGTGATAATTGGAGGTGCTAATTTTTTGACCAGTTGGAAACTCGATTGAGATACCGAGAAGAATTGAGAATTTTTGTAGAGCAAGGATGCAAGATACCAAAATTGACTCGAACAAAACAAGAAGCCACACAAAATAAGAATGTAAAACAATGCAATTAGCAAATGTACGATGTGTGTTGCAATTTACACGTTCACTTTCCTTTCAGTACCCTGCATAGAACATGTGAACTTCAGCGCGGATCTCAAGGGAGCATTGCATGGCGCTCACCTACCTCAGTTTGCGGTGCTGAGCCAGTAATAACCGATCACAATAAAAACAGCTCGTATCAAGCGAAGCAATAAGAAAGTGTACAAAACCAAGGAAAAGGCAACTCTCTGCCGTTAAAAATCAATATTCCCTCCATCAAAATAATGTATTCTCATTCCTATTCCAGAAAAGTTCCGCGTTTGTCAACAGGACGTCATGAAACGGCGGCCTTGCCTTGCGAGTCTCCTCTCCGTGTGTTTGGTAGATTGGCGGTTTGTTAAGGAGCATTGCGAATCTTCACAGCTCACGCAACTGAGCAGCAGTTACTGCCACGTTTGGCCTCAACGTGATCACCGATTCCTGATTTGATCTACTGATTAACATAGCCTTGCCACCTCTGATTTACAACGCTCAGTTGAATGAGTGGGGGGGGGCAGGATGGGTGACAACTAGATCAACAGCTTTTATGGTGCTTGTTTAAAAAATGCAGTTTTTAAATGTAACGGGTACGGACTTTTCACCTGGCCCATGGAAAGTAAGCTAGGAGGAAATTTAATAGAGCAATTCACCACCAGGATCTGGTGTATCGATCCATCATTAAAAGCCTGTGGGCGGGTATGATGGGCGGTGGGCCAAAAGCCATATATTGATAGTATTTTTTTATGCCTTTGGGGCAAGATCATCTCCTATTATGGGTGTCTTGACAGCCAGAGAGAGCCAGATTGCACTGAACTATGGGAAATTAAAGGTCTCAGACCCCAATAGTCAGAATGAGAGTTCTAGCAGATGCTATCAAATTTATTCCTAACCAAGAAAAATACTGAAATTGACGGTTAAAACAAGAGAACGTTCGCACATCACATCAGAGGAATTCCTAATGAAGCAATTACTGCAATCTTTCACGGTTAAAAGAACAGACAATACCTACCCCATGCTATAGAATGGTTCCTAACCAAGTAAAACTGTACTAATATTTTCACAAATAAAACAAAATAAGTCTAGCATATAACATCCGAGTGACTGTTAACTGAGCAAAACTGCAATATTTCACAATTAAACCACACACGGAGTTCAATGCACAATGCCTGCCAAGGCTGCGTACTTTGTGCACTGCTGAATAAAAGTTGGCCCCAAAATGCCCTTAATGCGTCATGCGATGTGTGAGAAAGTCCATCATACTACTGAGTCTACAAGTCATCACGACACCTTTATAGGGAACAGTGGCACAGTTGTTTGCCAATAGCCTGGTGACCGAGGCTTTTGTTCCCAGCGATGGATAAAATAAGTCGCAAGTGGTATCTGAACCGATCCTGGCACCTTAATTTAACAACCTAGACCAGGGGTCGGCAACCAAAATAACAAGAAGAGCCATTTCTTTCCAATTCGGTACAAAATTCAGTATTTCAAGAGCCGCAATGCATCTGAGTACATACTGTACATACGTACATATCGTCAAGAAGCAGCCCGTAAAGAGCCGCATGCGGCTCCGGAGCCGTAGGTTGCCGACCCCTGACCTAGACCATCCAGCATGGTGAAGTATGTTTAAAAAGAAACCTATATGACCTGCATAGTATATGGGGGGCCGTTATCTCGTCGTGGATTTATAATGGGCAATAAATTATTTATTTTCATTACTATTCCAGTCCATTTCTAGGCATTAAATGTCTTCGGATATATATTCTTCTATACGCTAAGTCTGCGCAAGAAAATAAACTGCTGTAATATTAATGTCTCTCGATTGATTTTTTCCGTGTAATTTAGGAATCCGCACAGCTGCGTTGAGGTTAAGCCGCTGACGGTGTGGAATTAGGAGCTACTAATTAAACTCCCGCGCTCGTGTGAGTCAGCGCGCAGTGTAAGTTTGATAATTATGGGACTTGGTGTCTGGGCGAAACGAGGTCTTCTCGGGATAGAGGACCCAACGTTGAGCTCCACGCCCAATTACCCGCCTAAGCACCTTGCGCGAGCATCAATTAAGGCAGAGCGGCAGTTGGCTGTCCGTTATTTAAGAATCTGTGAGTGGCATTCAGGGAAATGATTCACAGTCGATGGCGGGTCTTCTGATATGTAAATCCTGCGCCTCTCAGGGACAACTGCGTAGGCGTTCGTGGTTGCGCTGTGCAGTTTTCTGCGATGCGTTTTCGGGTTGTACTACGCTTTGTTCGGCACAGTGGCCGACGATTCACTCAACCGTACTGGGGTGCCACGGTGGCTAGGAGATGTTAACTACCTCGCCTGGTATGTAGGAGGTTGTGGGTTCGATTTTGCGTGTCTCTCTCCCCGTGGTCGCGTGGATTTTTCTCCAGGTCCTCATGGTTTTCCCCTCCACATTTATAAACGTGCGTTTAGAGTATTTGGCTGCTATAAATTTCCACATGATAAGCCACTTCGTTGAGCTATTATTTGTGGCCAGATCGCTTCTAAAAAAAGCTTTATAGCTTAGTGGGCCTTACCTGGTAAAATAAAAAAAAGTTTTTTTTATCGTTTTTGTTGTATAGTTTATAGTTTGCTGGACGGGAGAACAGCTTGGTGTGCCGCACATTTCAATGCACTCCCAGTGAGTGGAGTGAAACGTCGAAAACCGTGCCGAGCAACACGCAGAGAGTTGCACAGTGCAAGCAAAGGACACCCACGCAGAGAGAGAGAGAGTGAGAGTGAATCTGTGTGTTGTCGCAATGACTCGTGTCGGTGGCCAGTGTCACCAAGGTGCGGCTCCTGTTTAGAAATGGATGATAAGAACAATGGTTACGACAATAATTATATGGTTATGTCATTTAACTAAAGTACGGCAGTGTGTGCTAGTGTCATGATCCACGTCCCAAATGATATATGTATGAGAAATTTTTGTTAACAAAAAAAATAATGGTCCTTCCTAAAGGAGTTCATCATCAGAGCTCGCTCGCAAAATAGATTATACTGAATTTCAATTGGCTCTAACCTAGTTTCATTAGAATAAATTCAACTGTTATAACCCGAAAAGTTAAAAAGACGTATTACTTATGAAGCCGGGTATCTAACGTAATTAATTATATTTTCTTTAAAACAAGAGAATGGGAAATGAAGCGGCACAGAAAATGGAAAATATTTCAATTAAAAAAATACATGATAGATTGAAATGCGCGAAATTTAAGTAATGCGCTGGCAGTGCTGTACAACATACAGATTGAACAAAATAAAATCACACACCTATAGCCATCATCGTTGCTCTTGCCAGATAACATCACTTGAAACAGCGGCTCACTTGATCGTTTTTCGGCTCCGCGTGCTCTGCGTATGTCGTGTTGACCTTTTATTTTCTTTCAAAGTCTCCAACTGAAATTCGTGCACAATTACAGAATCGTCGGACTGCGCTGGATGTCGTTTAAACAGAAGCCCCAATAGAATTCAGCTGTCAAGAAACTCCTGGGCTGCGCTAGGCTTGGCTGGGTGAAGGGAAGTTGTGTGGGTACATTGCGAGATTTCTGTATATAAATAAGCCCTTAAAAAACAACACTGTTTTATTTAAGAATGCTGCGAGTCTTTCCAAACTTTTGTTCTTTTGTTGACCAGAACAGTGGATTTAATTAGCTCATTTTGCTCCCGTTCCTTTATCTACATTTACAGATGTACGACCGCGGGTGACGACTCTGGTTCTAATTTTAGTCGTGCTTTCGAAGATTTAGAACGCTTACTTTCGGCACAAATATCTGCCAGGTCGACGCTTATGCGTCGACAAGAATCTCAACACCAAAACGTTTAACGAAATGTTGTTCACCCCCTTACAATGACGGGCTGGGCTCAAGGTTGGTCGAGAGGCTCCCCCTCTCCGCTGCAGCAGGGCCCTCTCGAGCGTCATGAAACAAAAACAAGACGACTGGATTCTGGCCGAGACATCCTCGCATTGCGGTTTCTGCAAAACGCGCGCCGTTTCCGGCGCATTGAGAGGCGCGTGGTCCCCCGATCCCGTCTTGCACGGGGCCATCGCCACACTCGAGACGATCGTGGCGCAGTAGCGCGGCCGCAGAGGAGGCAACAGAAGGCGCGATGGGCAACTTGAATGATGGCAGTGTCACTGTCAATATCGTGGTGGTGGTGGTGGTAGTCACCCACCTCCTCATGTGCCATTCCGGCCTTCATGCATGCTCGCCAGCAGCACTTGCCCGGACAGTCTGTTAAAGGCTATACGGGGGATCTTTGTCTTTGTAGTAGTCGTCGTAGTAGTGGGCTGCTTCAGAAAAAAAATATTTTCAACACGTGGTTTGTGTTCTAGTTCGGCATTTAGCAAGTCGTGGGCTCTGGCACGGCTCATCGTGGGCATTGCCACAACATGGCGGTGGAACAACACAGCTCTCTGGCATCGTGCGCTGCAAGTGCTGACAGCAGATTTAGCAAGAGGATGTAGCCCCGTGCACTGTGGGGGGGGGGGGGGGTGACACGTGCCCCCCAAATGATCCGATCGAAATCCCTACTTTGGATCGGATCATTGGGGTTTATTAGTAATAAATCGGCATTTTGCGACCCCCACTGCCACTGTGTAGCATATTATTACGTGCCAGAGACTCTATGAGATGGTAGGACAATAGTCTGAGTCCATAATTGGCAATAAGTAACGGCAAAGTGGTTCTAAGTGACTCACAGAATTGTGCGAAGTTGCGTATACAGCACACGACTTCAGCGAGCGCGATGCCGATCACACAACGCGGTTCGAATTCGACCCTCGATCGATGGCTGCGCCATCGCCGCACACGCGTCGAATAAAAAGCAAGGGACGAGTCCTTACTCACTAACAACTCTTTACTTACTAACAACTCCTTACTTACTAACAACTCCTTACTCACTAGCAACTCCTTACTAACAACTCCTTACTTACTAACAACTCCTTACTTACTAACAACTCCTTACTTACTAACAACTCCTTACTTACTAACAACTCCTTACTTACTAACAACTCCTCTATCATTTTTCATTGCTGGAGGGGTTGCCCCCCCCCTACCTGAAAATCCTGGCTTCGCCATTGGCCCAGTGGGTGGTGCAAAGGGGGGTGAAAGTGGATGATTCTTATTGGGAAAGCAGGGGGTGTACATATTCTTATTCTTCCCCACGGCTGCTGCTCTAGATGCAGAGCAACGACTACAACGTCACATTCAGGTGGCCAAGGCAGACAGCAGCGTCGGGGGCAGTCGTGGAGTGTGTCGCTGTCCTTCCTATTTGTGGATCGGACATTGGCTTGGTATACGGTGCACGGTCTGTTCTGGATGACCACAGTCGCACACGACTACTGGAGAGTTTTTAATTTTGCCGCATCTACTGCTGCCACGGTTTGTGCAGTGGATGCGGTTTAGGGTGGACCACGAGCTTCGGGCTGTAAGTGATCGGGATTGATGGACATGTCGGGGTCGTGAGTCAGGGGAATAACAACGGTTAAGTCTGTGTCGTCCTGGTGTTTTTGTAAAGCGGAGGTCCCGTGATGAATGTCTCGCCACGCGAATTATCATTGCCATCCGATGTCCCTGTGCGGCCTCGGCAATGATATCCTTTTATTCGATGCGGCTCATTCCACGGTATTTATTCATTGCGTGACTAATCTGGGTTCGGGTGAGTGTTCGGGTTCACGTGAAGGTAAAGGTTAGGGCCGGGGTTACGTCCGTCAAGTGACAACGGGATCGAGTGATGTAACGAATGAATATGACAAATCCAGTTCAAGAAAATGAGCTGTGACCGGCGGTGAGATGCGAGTCCAGATTTCGGAGACAATGCTATTGCCGATGTCCGTTTAAAAATAAAAAAAATATTATATGTATTATTCACATGACTGTCTGATTAATAATGTTATGACATTGTGTATGTGTGTATTTGTACGCACTGTATGTGTGCATATGTGTGCGAGAACCTGGTGCGGTGTGTATAAAACACCAGCAGCGATGGAGACAAAGGCGGCCGGGCGTGGCGCTGGCCACCCACCCCCTCGTGCGCCGTTCCGGCCATAATTGGTGCTCGCTAACAGCACTTGCCCCTACAGTCTGTGTGGGTTATACGGGGGATCGTTGTCTGTGTGCATGGGTTTGAGCTCGTGCGTATGCATGCGCGCGTGTGTAGGGGTGTGTGCGTGTGCGCAATAAGGAAAACGTGCAACAGCTCACAGTGTCTCGCCAATGGCACTCATCTCTTGCCGCCTGCTACGGGGGTGGGTGAGGGTGGCACTGCCCGAATAAGTCGCCCGGTTGTTGGAAACGAGGCAAGCGGTGGCTCCAATTTGTGCTGGCGCGCTGCTCTGGCTCCGAGTTCAACCTTGGCAGCCCAGCCACACTGCGGGCCGTCATCACCACTGCACCATTCGTGACACGTGCCTTTCACGCGACAGGGCACAGTCCCTGTGACTGCATGCTCGTTTAGCCAGATGCAGGATTCATGGGTCTGCACATTCGTTCATCCATTCCTAATAATCACCCGAAGTCGTCGGTCGGCCTCAACCAAGTCTCATGGCTTCGACTTGTGGCTCATCAATGTGTAAATGTATCGCAGCTAAAGACTCTAGACGCGTGTTTCTAAATGTGGAGGGGAAAAAAACCCAGAGGACCCGGAGACCAATCCACGCGACCACGGGGAGAGACACGCAAACTCCACATACACAGCAGCAGGCGTCAGGGTTGGGATCGAACCCACGACCTCCTGTAGACCAGGCGAGGGAGTGAACATCGTCGAGGGATGAAGTTACACGGCCCCGTCCATGAAAGCAACAACGGGCTCGCCGCTTAATCTCTTGAATCAATTCTCTGCAGGACGCTGACCTTTTGAACCTTCTCACCTATCCTAAAATTGAGAGTGAATTGGTGTGTGCCAAAGTGTGTGCCAAAGTGTGTGTTGTGTGTGTGTTGTGTGTGTGTGTTGTGTGTGTGTTGTGTGTGTGTGTTTGTGTGTGTTGTGTGTGTGTGGTGTGTGTGGTGTGTGTTGTGTGTGTGTGTGTTGTGTGTGTTGTGTGTGTGTTGTGTGTGTGTGTGTTGTGTGTGTGTGTTGTGTGTGTGTTGTGTGTGTTGTGTGTGTGTGGTGTGTGTGTTGTGTGTGTTGTGTGTGTGTGTGTGTTGTGTGTGTGTTGTGTGTGTGTTGTGTGTGTGTTGTGTGTGTGTGTTGTGCAGGTGGGGAGCGGTATTGTCGTGGCTAGTGCTCTGCACTGCGAGCTGGCGACCAGAGCTCGATTCTCGCTCACAGGCTGTTGTCTGAACCGATCCTGGGCCGCCCGGCGGTTGACTCAGCCGTAAATGAGTACCTGGTGTGCTGTGTCAACATCAGCACTGGGGATACAAAGGCACCGCCATGGGGGTTGTCATCGGTGGGCGTCAGCGTGCCGCAACAGGAAGAGTCTCGAATCATTGTGCAGAGACGACTGATCGATATGAATGGTCACGAAATGTCGCTGTTTAATGATTTCTGCTGCTGCCCTCGAAGCTGATTTGCGACATTTGATTCAACTACGCGTGAGGCGACACTCACGGCGGTGACGTGTGCAGTTCGTTATTTTACTATTTGAAGCTCGCCACGAATCTGCCAAAGTCTACAATCGGCAATGTTGTTTTTCTTTCACGCAGCCGTTCCGCAACATTTGTAGAAATGTCACCCGCTTGTGGATACGTCAACACGCTCGCTCCCCTTTGTATTGAGAGAAACAGCTGGGCGGTGTTTTGTCAGGGGGCGAACGTCAATTGTTTCATCTTCGCGTTGTCGCTCACAAAACGTCGCTGTGAAGCGCCACTGACGAAACTGACGAACACGCAACGAACATCGGAGCGCGCGAGATGGTGGTGGATCGGGGGAGGCCTCCATCCAGCAGTGGATCGACCATGGCTACCGCCGATTGTACATGACGAGGCCTCTTCATTTCAACTGAACACTTTTGTCTCATTCATTCAGTTGGCACGCGTTTCAAAAATAGAAAGTTGCAAATTAAACGTTCCAGTTTTTGTGGAGCATTACGACTGTTACATTTAGAGTGTGTGCAAAACTATTCTCCTTGTAGACACTTATAAATACAGAACATGTTGAGTCCATCGGCCTATTGGCTTTCCAGAGCAACATCATCTAGCAGCGTGTTGGTCTGAACAAACGCAGAATGGAGTTACATTTGTAATCTCTTGGGAAAAACATGCATGCATGCTCCGATAATAGATATGCATCGTCTTTGGTGTTTGAACATTTTAACACCTTTTTTTATTGCCAGAAAAGGGTTCAAGTTTGATTCAAATTTGTCATGTTTTTGATACTGGCTAATAACATGTCTTATCGATACAAAGTAACCTCCACCGGATGGCTCGGATGAGACTTTAGCGCGTCGTTGTTGCTTGTTAAGCGAAAATTCGTGAAACGATCTTCGTGTCCCCATTGACTGCCCCCATGTTAAAAGCTGAGTTGCGTTTCAGCCCCAAAATGTTCCACTCTTGAACATTTTTGTAAACGTGAGAAATACAAATTATACATAAAAAAATAAAGTGATAAAACATCAAATGCAACACTTACCACACATGCAGCACCCGAGTGCTTGCTGGTGCCAATTCTCTGCGTCTCCAATTAATTAGCCCAATCACCCGCCCCTTTCCTCCCACCTGCCCCTCCCCCCCACCCGCCCCTCCCCCCCCACCCGCCCCTGCCCCCAGAAGTGTGGGGATTGTGGGGGGGGGGGGGGGGTTAAACGACCCGGCTTCACACCGTCATCCTCAACATCTCCGTCACCAGCATGCCCATGGCCACCACAGCGCGGCCCTGCGAGTCACTCACGGCCACGTGGCCTCGCGACCCACGGCGGTGCCGTCGGATGTGCAAGACGCCCGTCTGCGTGGTGCCCTCGGGAAGATTTTGTGTGTGTGTAAAAGATATAAACAAATAAATAAATAAAGGTATTGGGGGGGGGGGGGGGAGAACACAAAAAAGCGATGGGCAAATATGCACATTAGCATCATGCGACGGTGGCAACAAGCCCGCAGGGATCCCTGGGACATCTGGAAATAGAGAAATAGGAATGGTAGAGCGTGGCACGGTGCCTTTATCACAGTCTCATTATCATAAACATTAATAAACGGCCACGCTCTGTGGCATTATCCAACCCCGTAGCCACATTAATCATGTGCCTTGCATTCTGTTCACCTGCTTCTGGACATGAGTGGCAGACAATTTTCTTCACTTCTCGCTGCCAACGCGGTGGCCCAAGCTCCGTGTTGCACCCTCGAAAGATGATGAATCGTTACTGCAACGCACGGCCCGTTGGGGCTGGACTTGGGTGGGCGGTTACCCGACCTCGTGAAGATTCTCCGAACCGTTTGATGTCACCACCAAAAGCGCGTGGGGCGGTGTGCGCGCTTAATACCTTGCCATCGCTTTGGCAGCTACAGAGGGAGGGATTAACCGCGACCTCGGAGGTAAGCAAGGTCAATCCCTCAGCTGCCCCAAATTCTCTGACGAATGTCACAGGACGTGCACTTGCATTGCCGTGGCAGCAGTTAGCTCTTCGTGCTTGATGTAATGAATCAAAGTTGCTTAAAAATAGAGAGAGAGCGAATATTTGAAGCACGTGACCGAACACGTGCACGAGCGCGTGCACTGGCCGTGCGGGTTATTTTGTTTGCACTCCTCTAAACGGGGCCTTGGAAACGGTTCCGTTTTTAGTAATCACCAATTCCTGTGTCGCGGTGGTTATGGGAACGTGTCACGAGGTCACGCGAGCAGCAGGGCTGGCGAGAGGCGAGCCTTGCTACCCGCTGGGTGTAATCGGCCCCGCGACAGATAAATAAATAAATAACGGCATAAACACCGGGACACAATTTCACTCCGGCAAAAGGGCATTTTCGGAGTGATTTTAATGACGTTCGGTTTCATTTTGAAGTTAATATTTGGCCACGTTTTTTTTAGCTGAATTTCTGATGCGGTGCAGCAACGGCTTTTGTTTGGTCATCCAACAAAGAGGAGCACCGAATAGCGTGGCGCTTTCAAATGCGTTTCTGCGGCCATCTGGAACGCTCTTCCTTCCGATATTAGGAAGCCACTGGAGCTCTGCACTTGTTAATCATCTCGATTGAAAACTGCTCTTTGCGTTTAGTTTGTTGTCCTTTCCCCGCACCTCCCATTAAAGTGACTTCTTGCTCAAATAATGAATCAATGAGGTGGTTGGCGGCTTGTCTCTCATTTTCGAGTTCTGAGCCAGTGGTGGAGAGTCGTCCACATTTCCACCACTGTGGACTTCCCGCACAAAAGTGGCGCTCAAAGAGGTCAACCCATTTGAGATGTCCTTCTTCTCTGTCCCTCTCCTTCTGACCTGGCTACCCTGGACTAAACTTTTGGAGACGAAGATTGCCCAACGGTGAACACATCTCCACTCACGCCGACGCAAGAAAGCACCGCGTTGAGATGGCCAACAGGCGCACGATGTCCCGGGCTGCCTGGCTCAGCCAGCAGCTGTGCACAACGCATCGCATCTTCGTGTCTTAGATGTATAATAGCACAATAATATCAATTACAGAAGAGGGCAATAATGAATTTAGACATTTTCTCCAAGGGGGGCGTCAACGTCTCCCGTGCACAGAGTTTTTGAACCCCTAGCGCTCGGCTTAAAAAAAAAACTAACAACGGAAAGAGAATGGGAGGGGAAAAATAAAGTAGTGCAATTTTTGTTTGGCAAATCAATAGTCATGCAGCAAGAACACAGTGGGGGGAACACGCAGAATGTGCTTGGGCAAATTCAAGAGCAATTTACGCCCCGCTCGTCCATTTATAGACGACTCCTGCACATTGTGCGAGTGCTACTTTCACCCCGAGAATCATGTCCGAGAATCCATCCCTCGACAGGACGCTGCTCAGAGGCCCAGACGGTAGATTTACGTGATCTGAGCAGCAGCAGCAGTAGCAGGGGAAATACTGCCTGGCCCAGACCCACTGATGTACCCGTCTGGGTTTGAATGTAAGAGCTTTATATATGCTTAAATAAATAAGTAAATAGATATGCAGATAAGACGTGTGCGGGGAAAGTAAAGGACTCGTGTCATGGGGGAAGCCGATAATGTAGTGCATACATAAATTAGATCTATTTTTTTAATGAAGAGATTATTGGTTTTGTAGCGGAAAAGGAATATATATTTCTGGGAATATAATAAGGGCACGATTACAAGTGAAGTATGGGAATTGACGGCAGGAACTTCTTGACGGGAACACACTTTTATTAAATCTTTACGTATCAAAATACAACGTGTAGTCTCCTTTCTTCCGACTTCACACTCCACTACTCTCGTGTAAACTCTAGGCCTCTGGCTACACACGATACCCTTCACTCGTGTAGACCCTACGCCTCTGGCTACACAATACACTCGACTCGTGTAGACCCTATGTCCCTGGCTACACAATACACTCGACTCGTGTAGACCCTATGTCCCTGGCTACACAATACACTCGACTCGTGTAGACCCTATGTCCCTGGCTACACAATACACTGCATTCGGCTCGTGTAGACCTTACGCCTATGGCTACACACACTACACTCGCCTCTGGGTTACACAGAGTCCCGGTCCCGTTAGGACAGCGGGACTAGGTACCGCAGGGCCCTAGGTCTTCATCCCCGTCTTCATTCTTCGCTGGTTACACACTGCCCTCACGCCTGTGTGCATCCCCTTTTATAGCCCCTGCTCACGAGAGGCGGAGCTGATGCGTACTTCAACGTGAGCATCGCTCCTTAATGAACCAATCACGACGCACTCTCTCTACGATCCGTTTTCCCCAGCGCGTGTTAACACTCCTCCACCAATCACACCGCGCTGCCACCCGATCACTCCCTCTCAGCACGTCACCCGTCCACAGCCAATCAGTACCCCGTAACCCACGACCCCGCGCTGACCCCTGATCCTCCACCGTCAGCGCACGTCACCACCTACACAGCCAATCATTACGCGCTGGCATACGATCTCTAATCCCAGCGCGTATCACCTCTACATCACCCCCTCCCACATAGCTTGCAGCCGGCCTGGCTGTTAACCAACAACACAACCTAACGTCAATGCAGTAACAAAGAAACTCCACCTCTCAGTGTGCCCCGTAACGCAACAACAACAACACAACACAACACAACACTTAAATATGAAGCAATATACAGCCCGACGAACAACACAATAAAAGCGAACACCGGAAAACGAACACAATAAAAGCGAACACCGGAAAACGAACGCGCCAAGTGTCTCTGTGACTAAACGCAGTGCCGAGGCGCTCCGGCTGCCTCGACTCCTCACGTGGCAGGTCACACAAAGTAGCGCGACCTAGCGCGAGTCCGTCTGGCCGGTCCGTCGTATGGGACGGGACGTTGGCGACCGTCCGGTGGCTCCGGCTGCTCAAGATCCGGCCGCCGGTGGTCGGCAGCTGTCAGTTCCGAGACACCTGGGAGCGGATCAGGCGGAGACATGTGAGGAGCAGGCAAAGACAATTCCCCCTCAGGGTCGCTGGTCACGTCACATGCTCGGCCCTCATGACACAAGGGGAGGCCATACGGAGGCGAGAACGGTTTCAGTCGGGAGGGGTGGACGTACCAACGGCGTTTTCCCCATTTTATCTGAACGCACTGGGGGCGTGCAACCCGCACGACCTCCACGGGTCCCCGCCATGGCTTCAACAATTTAGGCGACGTAGCCAAAGGTGCCTGCGGGCAATGCAGCCAGGCCCTGTCACCTGGTTCCCAATTGTGCACGGACACCTTCCGTGCCCGCAACCGCTCGTTTGCAATTTGGCGAGCCCGTGAATTAAGCCGTGCGGCCTCCCTTGCCTCTGTCAGCTTATGAATATTAAATTTAATATGCTCTGCCAATTTCGAATTTGCTCGTGGTGCGGACAGACCCAGCTGCGTTTCCATGGGCGGGTCGGCTTCCCGACCGTACATCAGATAAAACGGGGAAAATCCCGTAGCTGCATGGGGGGCCATTCTATACGCGGCGAGGACCCCAGGGACCTGCAGGTCCCAATCAACATGCGCCTCACACACCTGCTGGCACAACATAGAAGTCAATGTCCTGTTAAGCCTCTCCACCATCCCGTCCGTCTGCGGGTGGTACGGGGAGGTACGCACCTTCTTGGTACCCAACAGGTCGCACACCTCTTGCAGTAATTTACTCGAAAAATTCTTCCCTTGGTCAGTCAGCAAGCGTTCGGGAGCCCCCTTGTCCAGGACATAGCCCTGGACAAAGGCGTCCGTCACAGCCGCCGCCGACTGGTTGGCGAGTGGCCACGCCATAGGCCACCGGGTAAAATATTCGACCCCCACCAACAGGTACTTATTACCCCTAGGCGTGACCGGAAAAGGCCCCAGAATGTCGAGTGCAACGAGCTCGTTAGTGCGCGAGACCTGGATGGATTGCAGCGGTGGATTAGCTGGCACAGGCGGTGGTTTCCGTCTGGCGCACTCAACACAACCCTTCAGAATGTTCACCACGTCACCCCCCATTCCCGGCCAATAATAGTCACGCTGAAGCAGGGCAAGCGTTTTGTTAACTCCCAAATGCAAGAGGCGTTCGTGTGCGGCCAAGACAACCTTCCCCCTCACAGCAGCAGGCACCACAATCGCATGCCGCCGGGACAAACTGTCCCATCTCATCAATAGGCCTTGCTTAAGCTCGTAGGAGCCAGTTCGGTCGTGGTTACCTTCGGAACCCCCCGTCTTGCGGCGCAATGCCAGCAGGGAGCTGTCCGCCATTTGGAGACGGCCCCACTCAATCAATGACATTGAGAGCAGCGAGTCCTGACCCCCACGGGTAGCGGGACCATCCCCAATTGGTGTGCTCGCGGCCGCAACCAACGCCTCCCTACCTTCCGTAACCGGCGGTTTACAGCGCGCCGATCCCGATAAGCACGTACATTTGTGACAAGGCAACAACCGCGACAGGGCATCGGCATTTGTGTGTCGCAAGCCTTTACGGTACGTAGTCGTGAACTGATAGTCCTGGAGGACTTCCAACCACCGCGACAATTGGCCCGAGGGCTGGGCGACCCGCAATGAATACTGGAGCGCCGCGTGGTCCGTCCGGACCGTGAAATGACGACCATAGAGATATGGCCTGAATTGTTGTACAAAAAAAACAATGGCAAGCAGTTCGCGACGGGTGACGCAGTAGCGCTGCTCTGCCGGCGACAACACCCTGCTACCATAGGCGACCACTCGTTCGACCCCTCCAACGACTTGGGACAGCACTCCCCCAATGCCCGTGTTGCTAGCGTCCGTGTCTAGCAAGAAGGGACTCGCGAAGTCCGGATAGCGCAAGGGTGGGGCCCTAACCAAGGCGTCCCGGAGGGAGCAGAATGCAGCCTCCTCCTCCGGTCCCCATCGGAACTTCACTCCTTTCGCCGTTAGAGCGTGCAAGGGTTTTGCAATGGTGGCAAAGTGCTCAACGAATCGGCGATAATACGAAGCAAAACCGATGAAACTGCGTACGTCTGACACTGACGTGGGCGTTGGCCACGAACTGACACAGTCCGTCTTCGCAGGATCGGTAGAAATCCCCGAAGAGTCGACAATGTGACCCAAGTACCTCACGGATTTACGAAAAAGGTGGCATTTGGCCGGTTTAAACTTTAATTTAGCCGATCGCATTCGCAAGAACACCCCCCTCAATCGCTGGAGGTGTTCTTCAAACGTTTTACCGAAAACAATGACATCGTCAAGGTAAATGAGGCACGTATCCCACTGCAAGCCCGACAAAACCAATTCCATAAGACGCTGAAACGTCGCCGGAGAGGAGTGAAGTCCCATGGGTAACCGGTTAAACTGAAACAGGCCCCCTGGAGTCCGAAATGCGGTCTTAGGCTTAGACTCTTCGTCGAGTGGCAACTGCCAGAATCCGGATAATAAATCAAGAGTCGAAAAGTATCGCGCACCAGACAATGCGTCGAGAGACTCGTCCATCCTGGGGAGCGGATACGCGTCGGCCACAGAGATCTTATTCAGGCGGCGGAAATCGACGCAAAATCGCAGGGACCCGTCCTGCTTTTTAACGAGCACAATAGGCGCTCCCCAAGGACTGGAGGAAGGCGAAATAATGTCGGCTTCTAGCATATCGTTAACTGCCGACTGAACATGTTCCTTCTCAGCAGGACTCAGTCGGAAGGGATTTTGCCTGACCGGTGCCGCATCGCCCGTTTCAATGTGGTGGCGTAGCAGGTCCGTGCACCCAATGTCATACTTATGTTTACTGAAGACATCCAAAAATTCAATGAGCAACCCGCGCAGCGCACCCAACTGTACCGCTGATAAATCGTCAGAGTCCGCGCACAGCGAATCAACCCAATCGAGGTCCTCCTTCAATGTAACGTTTTTCGTGGGACTCGGATCCGCCTGCGCAACCAGCCTCTCCTCCGCAGGGACCCGCGCCGCGTGAGCTAGCACGGTGCCCTGCTGAATGACGGCCGGCCGCGCCCCAGCGTTTAAAACCATCACAAACGGATCCCTGTCAGCCCCCACCAAAGTGTGAGCCACCGACAAATCGAGACCTCCAACAGCCCTATTAGAAGGACCCAAAAGCATGCCCTGTTCCGAGGCCTCCTTCACCCATGGCTTCCGCAACCGGAGGGGAATTAACATTTGTGAACCCGGGGGCACGTGCACGGTCTGTGTCGCTAACGCCTGTATGGTAGCGCACGCCGTCCGAATTTCATTAGGGCTCGTCAAAAATGAAATACGGCGACCCGATGGTAGTTCAATGCAACGCTGATCAATGAGAATTTTGATGGGCATTTTTGCCAAAAAATCAGTGCCCAATAGACAAGGGACCGCCAGGGAGGACGAAACAAAAACGGGTCCCGACAATTTGATATCACCAATGCAAATGGATGCCCTAATCTGACCGATAATGCCCAACGATCCCCCGTTAGCGGCGTAAAATGGCACATCCACCGGAAGAAGCGGACGACATTGTACAGGGAGAATATTATAAATGAGATCCGATATAATAGTCGCCGATGCCCCCGTGTCCACTAACACCCTGACCTCGACCCCATCAATAGATCCGGTAACTACGGATGAACCCGCTGAGGCAGCCACTATTCTGTGCCCCAACTCCGACCATTTAATGTCTCCCCGGTCCCGGCCGAATCGCCCTCTCTGAACCGAATCCCCGAACTCTACTCGGCTCTCCCCCACCGCAACGCGACGACCCATATGTGCCGAGTATGCGGGCCGAGCATGTGAGGTGCCGCGACTTGCCGGGGTTTGCAGGGACGACTTGGGGCCTTGGTCGTCGTCCAGCCGAGGTCCCATGGTGCGCTGACGTGGGGCGCGGCAACCGGAGGCCACGTGGCCCCGGAGGCCGCAGTTATAGCAGGTGATGACAGTCGTCGGAGATCTCGGTTGCTCCAGCTTGCGGGCCGCTCGCAGAGGCGAACGACCCCCCGATCTCCAGTCCCCCGGTCGTCCCGCGATGAACGCCTCCTCTCGTGGGCTGATGACTTGGGGCACGGTGACAACTGGGCCCGGAGTTGAGGCCACGGCAGCGTTGCAGACGACTCCCTGTTTACGTTGAAGGACCTCGTGCGCTTGTATGCTTGTGGCGACCCGTAAGGATGAAATATCGGTCTCATCGGCCGTGTTGATGGGGACCCCCAGGTCCTGCGCCAACTTGAGCAGCTGCTCCAAAACCATGGCATCTTGGCCCTCCTCGTCCATACGAGGGAACGCGGCGTCGGCGAGAGCAAGCAACGCCGTGCGGTAGGCGAGTACGGTCTCCGTGTCCGCCTTCCGTCTTGCATAAAAATGATGGCGGCACGCGGAGGGAGGACCATAGACCTTGGCCATGAGAGCCAGCGCATCTTTGAGCGTGGAGCGGTCCGACCTGCGTGCGGACGTGAAGGCCGCGAGCGCGTTGTCATCCAGCATGGCAGGCAGTGCCCGCAGTGCCGTAGCGTCGGACCAGGCGGACATCTCCTGATGCGCCAAAAATCTGCGCTGAAATTGGCTCCAATCCCCGCCTTCCGCCTTGAAGGCTGACAACGTGGGAAGGCGCTGCTGAAAAATGAAGTCGTCCTCCTCCTCGTGCTTCCTCTCTGCCGCCCCGCCGGTGTGTAAGATGGCGGCCCCATCGGCGGGTGTATGATGGCGGTCCGCCGCGCGCGTTGGTGACGTCAGCGGGCGCATGGAGAACCGCTGCCACGTGGTGATGGCCGTTCCCGCCAAAAGTCGGTGCAGATGAAATGGCGGCCATCGCCAAATCGTTTTGGCGGGAATCTGCAGGGTGACCCTGCAGAACGTCGGCCGCCGTTCCCGCTCCTCCCGACGAGCTGATCTCCGCCAAGATGGACGCGGCGGCGAGCAGCAGCTCCGCCAGACGGGAGTGCACTTCGCGAAGCACGGCGTCAGTCCCCCGTGGCTCATCCGGCGCCGTCGGCGGATCCTGCCCCGTGGGCAACTCCTCTTCCTCACCCCCCGATGCCAGTTGACCCGCGTCGTCGAGGTTGTCCCCGTGGTCAATCCCGTGGGTCCGACGGTTCCTCCTTGTATCCATGCTTGGAAGACCGTTTCACTTCTGACGCCAGTTGAAGTATGGGAATTGACGGCAGGAACTTCTTGACGGGAACACACTTTTATTAAATCTTTACGTATCAAAATACAACGTGTAGTCTCCTTTCTTCCGACTTCACACTCCACTACTCTCGTGTAAACTCTAGGCCTCTGGCTACACACGATACCCCTCACTCGTGTAGACCCTACGCCTCTGGCTACACAATACACTCGACTCGTGTAGACCCTATGTCCCTGGCTACACAATACACTCGACTCGTGTAGACCCTATGTCCCTGGCTACACAATACACTCGACTCGTGTAGACCCTATGTCCCTGGCTACACAATACACTGCATTCGGCTCGTGTAGACCTTACGCCTATGGCTACACACACTACACTCGCCTCTGGGTTACACAGAGTCCCGGTCCCGTTAGGACAGCGGGACTAGGTACCGCAGGGCCCTAGGTCTTCATCCCCGTCTTCATTCTTCGCTGGTTACACACTGCCCTCACGCCTGTGTGCATCCCCTTTTATAGCCCCTGCTCACGAGAGGCGGAGCTGATGCGTACTTCAACGTGAGCATCGCTCCTTAATGAACCAATCACGACGCACTCTCTCTACGATCCGTTTTCCCCAGCGCGTGTTAACACTCCTCCACCAATCACACCGCGCTGCCACCCGATCACTCCCTCTCAGCACGTCACCCGTCCACAGCCAATCAGTACCCCGTAACCCACGACCCCGCGCTGACCCCTGATCCTCCACCGTCAGCGCACGTCACCACCTACACAGCCAATCATTACGCGCTGGCATACGATCTCTAATCCCAGCGCGTATCACCTCTACACAAGTATCCACAAAAGCCTCAAGGAGTATCACAACTCGTTCTAAAAGCAGGGTACTGCTTTTGGAATCTTTAACCAACGTCTTATGAAGAGCGTTTTTCGTGCGGAAACAAAATCGGAGAACCGTGCCAGGAGAAATCCATTGGAGGAGACAACCAAAAAGACGGGCTCACGTGTCCGCGTGCGGTGGTGTGCACGACCGTCTCCTGGCCACGTGATTTGGGTATCGAACTCAGGTGGCACGCCTCAGCACGGCGTTGCGAACCACCCCATCGCTGCTCCACTTCCACAAGCCACACGACGACTACGTGGGAACACTCAGTACATCTGCATGCACATGTAGCATCCCTTGGGCAATCCACTGCTGGATGAGTGCCCCTCCCCATGCAACGTGTACCGTGCGGGTTGCTTTGGCTGTGTTTCGATCACGTTGAGTCAGTGCGGGTCGGCGAAGGCAGGAGGCATAGACCCTGGGAGCGTAGGAGTACAGTACAACGATGGATTTTGCTGCAATGCATTCTGATGCCAATCGCGTAGCGCTTCGACAGCATATAACACCTGATACACATGGCAGTCGCCCATCCGCATGCTATGCAGGCTCAACCCTGCTTTGGTTTCCACGACGTGGCGACATCAGACACGTTCTGGGTGCTTTGGTCGTAGGCTGACGGCAATTATTCATTAATAATAATAATACTTTAAAATCATTAAGCGCCCTTAAACAATCGTTCTCAGGGTGCTAATTGTGTCGATGGCATTGAGGATGACTTCTTTTTCTGAACGGCGTGAGGCCTGTTTCCCTCGTCACATGCTCAGCTTGCTCCGGCTCAAGCGAGCCGGCTCAGAGCCACGGACCCAGCCACGAGCCTCTTCACGAGGTCGGGTGACCGCCCACCCAAGTCCAGCCCCAACGAGCCGTGCACAACGACGCCGGGCGGCCCCACGCCTTGCAGCAACGATTCATCATCCTTCGAGTGAGCAGCACGGAGCTTGGGCCACGGCGTCGGCAGCGGGAAGTGAAGACAATTGTCTGCCACTCATGTCCAGAAGAAGGTGAGCCGCTCACTCGCGCACCTTCGACTAAGCAACTGGGCGGCTCAGGCCTGAGCTGAGCCGTGTTAGAGACCAACGCCTAAGGCAGAGAGAGAGAGAGAGCAGTGACGAGGAATGAGGCTCTGAGAGTGACTGGATCTCGACTGGGGCTAAGACAACGGCATCGGTGAGAGCGGGGCTCTCTGGCTTGGGGCCACGTGCCGACTCCTCGCCACTTCGTCGCATCTCACTGCCCTCCCATCTCGCTGCCCTCCCATCTCGCTGCCCTCCCATCTCGCTGACCTCCCATCTCGCTGCCCTCCCATTTCGCTGCCCTCTCATCTCGCTGCCCTCCCATCTCGCTGCCCTCCCATTTCGCTGCCCTTCCCATCTCGCTGCCCCCGCATCTCGCTGCCCTCCCATCTCGCTGCCCTCCCATCTCGCTGCCCCCGCATCACGCTGCCCTCCCATCTCGCTGCCCTCGCATCTCACTGCCCTCCCATCTCACTGCCCTCGCATCTCGCTGCCCTCCCATCTCGCTGCCCTCGCATCTCACTGCCCTCCCATCTCGCTGCCCTCCCATCTCGCTGCCCTCCCATTTCGCTGCCCTCTCATCTCGCTGCCCTCCCATCTCGCTGCCCTCCCATTTCGCTGCCCTCCCATCTCGCTGCCCTCCCATCTCGCTGCCCTCCCATTTCGCTGCCCTTCCCATCTCGCTGCCCTCCCATCTCACTGCCCTCCCATCTCGCTGCCCTCCCATCTCGCTGCCCTCCCATCTCGCTGCCCTCGCATCTCACTGCCCTCCCATTTCGCTGCCCTCCCATTTCGCTGCCCTTCCCATCTCGCTGCCCCCGCATCTCACTGCCCTCCCATCTCGCTGCCCTCCCATCTCGCTGCCCTCCCATCTCGCTGCCCTCCCATCTCGCTGCCCTCGCATCTCACTGCCCTCCCATCTCGCTGCCCTCCCATCTCGCTGCCCTCCCATTTCGCTGCCCTCTCATCTCGCTGCCCTCCCATCTCGCTGCCCTCCCATTTCGCTGCCCTTCCCATCTCGCTGCCCCCGCATCTCGCTGCCCTCCCATCTCGCTGCCCTCCCATCTCGCTGCCCCCGCATCACGCTGCCCTCCCATCTCGCTGCCCTCGCATCTCACTGCCCTCCCATCTCACTGCCCTCGCATCTCGCTGCCCTCCCATCTCGCTGCCCTCGCATCTCACTGCCCTCCCATCTCGCTGCCCTCCCATCTCGCTGCCCTCCCATTTCGCTGCCCTCTCATCTCGCTGCCCTCCCATCTCGCTGCCCTCCCATTTCGCTGCCCTCCCATCTCGCTGCCCTCCCATCTCGCTGCCCTCCCATTTCGCTGCCCTTCCCATCTCGCTGCCCTCCCATCTCGCTGCCCTCCCATTTCGCTGCCCTTCCCATCTCGCTGCCCTCCCATCTCACTGCCCTCCCATCTCGCTGCCCTCCCATTTCGCTGCCCTTCCCATCTCGCTGCCCCCGCATCTCGCTGCCCTCCCATCTCGCTGCCCTCCCATCTCGCTGCCCCCGCATCTCACTGCCCTCCCATCTCGCTGCCCTCCCATTTCGCTGCCCTCCCATCTCGCTGCCCCCGCATCACGCTGCCCTCCCATCTGGCTGTGCTCATTGGCTGCGCAAATTCCCGAGGTCCGGCAGCGTGGCACCTTGGCCAGCGCTCTTCTCCAGCGGCCGTAGAGTCGTGAGTTCAACTGGCCTGGAGCCGCACATGTTGTCTTTTGAGGGGGCCTTCTTAGGTTGACCCTCTGAACCTCAAGCATTGCAACTGAATAACGAAACTCATGGGACTCGGACCACGATCAGCAATGGGGTTTTTTCGTTTCTTTATAAAAACTGGCCTCTGCCACCATCATTAGCCAGATCCACTGCTGGATGAAGGTCTCCCCACGACATCATCTTCACTCGCCGTAGATCTGCAGTGGGCGTCCTCTCAGCAGAGCTCCCTCCTCTGGCCGCCACTTTGTGATCCGTCTCCATCACGAGCCGTCTTCTCTCCTGTGATTGACAGTCAGCGTGGCGTCTCCAGTTCACGTTTATTCTCCCACCCACGTGTTGTTCTTCTTGCTGAGTCCGTGCATGCACAATTTTCAGCTTCTGCTTCATTTTCTTTGCCAATGTCCACAGTCTCATCAATATGTAACCGCAATACCTACACACTGATTAAAAACCCGTTGCTCAAGGCGCAATGGGCATGTTGCTCACTTCAAGATGAGAGATATCACATTTCCAGTGCTGGCCAAGGGTCAGGGTGAGGCATCGGCCCTTGCTTATTTGAACAGCGAGACAATTTGACTGCTGACCTGCCGGTGGGAGCGAGGCGATTGCGTGTGGCCCCCGCTGCAGCCACACCGCTCCCCGCCGGAGCGACGCTCTGCCAATTTGCAGCAACGGCGGCCCCAGGGAACTTCCCTCTCGCTGCGATTCGGACGCAGAGAATCAAAGATGCACGTGGGGCTCGGTGGTGGCGATTACCTGTTGGGGGAGGCAGACATTATGTGTGAGCTCCACATGTAGTTAGGAGAGAAGAGAGAGAGAGATTACGGACAAGATGGAAGATGAGATCTCATAGAGGAGCATGAATCGTCGTCACGCTCACTCCGGTCGTCATCCCCGCAGCAGCAGCAGCGCCAGCAGCAGCAGCGGCAGCAGCAGCGGCAGCATCAGCAGCATCAGCAGCGGCAGCATCAGCGGCAGCAGCGGCAGCGGCAGCAGCGGCAGCAGCAGCAGCTTCTGGCTGCTGGGCCATCGAACAAAGGCGGTGGTCACCGCGTCGCGCGGCGCTTTCAGATGCGTTTCAGCGGCCGTCTGGAACGCTCTTCTCTTCCGATGTTAGGAAGCCACTGGAGCTAAGCCACTTGTAAATAATATAATCTAGAATGAAAATGTATTTCTTTCTAACCGCTTTATGTGTTTAATTTGTTGTCCTTCCCCCACACCTTTGACGAGCACAGTCGGCTATGTATGGCGCGAAAGAAGTTCAATTTAAACACATGCAAGGTAGATTAATTGGCGTTTTATGTTAATTTGCGTGTTATGTTTAACAGGATTTGAATTTAAGCAGCTATTCCATGCAACCGTCTTTTTTTCATCACTACATCGTGTTTACGTTGAGCGTATGTGTGTACGTTGTGTGTATGTGTGTACCTTGTGTGTACGTTGTGTGTACGTTGTGTTTATGTGTGCACGTTGAGTGTACGATGTGTGCATGTATGTGCCCCCACTCCATTGTGGTAAAGTATAGTCAAACAACCCTTATGGGTAAGCCTCATCCAGCAGTGGATCGGCAAGAGGCCTGGACATTCGTTTATTGGCCAGTGAATGCTCAAACGCAGTGTATTTGAGGCTAGCCGGGCTTGGGATGTTTGACGATCTCATTAATGAGCATTTAGCACGTGGGAGGGAAGCAAAGCAATCGGAGCAAACTCACCTACAGGTCAGCAAGCGACTGTCTACCACCACCTCTCACAGTCCACCTCATAGCCCCCCACCCGCCAGGTGAGAGGGTCTGCACCTCGGATTTGCACCCGCACCACCCATGATCACGGTTGGCTACATACGGTCATCTCTGCACGATCCATCAACCCCACCACCACCCCCCCCCCCCCCTAAGTGCTGGATCACAACGGCACGCAGCGACTCCGCGGTGGCTGTATTCACCAAGTGTCACGTGGCAGACAGGGAGGGCAGCACAGGAGCAGAGGCGAAGGGAGGTGACAGACACGAAATAATGGCGTGGATTTCAGCGATTGCAGCTGCATGAGAAGCGTTACATCCAGTGGTGGATTGAGAATGTCTGGCGAGGATGAAAATGAGCATCTGTTTGGCCAATTCACTGGAGTGAATCTCTAATAATTATTTCACAAATAACAAACAAATAAAACAACTGCACCATTTAGTACGTGCCATGAAGAAGGGCCATTTCTCGAAACACAGAATATGCTAAATATCCCCTTCAAGGTCACAGTGTTATTGACGAACGTGTCGAGGTTATGTTTTAATTGCACGCACCTCCAATTAGCACGGACAGAAGTTCAACGTACATACAATTTCACAATTTGTATACATTTATATACATAACAAAAAATTATACAAACCATTCGCTTATGACACGAGGTGCATAGCCCTGTTAAGGCCTTTAAGACGCAATCAGATGTTAAACGTGCGAGAGGAAATTTCGTAGCCTTAATTTAAACCAACATTGCAGAATTACTCCTCACAAAAACACCGACGTATTACTAAACAGGCTGGCGCATGCCGCAGTGGCGGGGCCATTTGGTGGTTTTCAATTTCAGTGCGGGCACATTCTTTTAAATGAAGAAGCAAATAAACGTGACCAAAAAATGCAATCGTGCGAGAAACTTATCAGCTTCTCTTCGCTTCCGTTTTTATTTTGTGAGCGTAAAACTAAACGAAACTATTAAACTATTCTCATTTTAACGGTCAGAGCCAGAAGATTTAGGCACTTCGGACAGGTTTGCCCGGGGCGGACGCATCGACGGATCGCGTCAGAGCCCGACACGCGAAACCGTCGACAGCCCACCGCGGGGACTGCTATGCTCCAAGGGGCATGCACGTGATGATGATGATGAGGAGGAGGAAAGGCCCTGACTGAGCTACACAGCTCTGTTTCAGAAGCGACCTGGCCACAGATGATAGCTCAACGAAGTGGCTCATCGTCGTGTGGACATTTATCGCAGCCAAATACTCTAAACGCGTGTTTCTGTGTGTCGAGGGAAAAAAACAGAGGACTCGGAGACAAATCCAAGCGACCACAAGGAGAACATGCAAACTCCAAATATGCAGGTGTCAAGGTCGGGAAGGAACTCCATGACCTCCTGTATACCAGGCGAGGTAGTTACCATCTTGCCACCGTGTAACAGTGCCGGAGAACTTGCTGTGGTTGTCTCTGGAGTGTGCCGAATGTAGATACGAACGTGAATAATTCATGAAGGATCGTGAATCTTCTCAGAAACAGGAGAAAAAAACATCATCGTTGGGGCTTAAAGAGGGTTACCAATCCTCCAGAGCAGTCCGCACAAAGTCCATTTGGATTCGTAGTCTAGAAACATCCGAAAAGGTGTCTTGGGCCATTTATTTTTAATCGCCTTTATTATCTATTTATTGTAACTGCACACTTCGGTAAACACAATTAAATATTGACAATTGGTAAAAGGTTGCCGTGTTTTTGTTTCATGCGCTATACTCGCCAGATTTCATTCTATTTCCATTTTATTTATGGGTTCTCCCCCCCACCTCCCAATTCATATTTGCGTCATTCCATCAGCACTTTACACACAAACCTCTTTCAATTTCCAGCCGATGAAATTGTACCCAAAAAATAAGTTTGTGCGATAAGCGCAATCGCACAATCTGGCCGTGATTTTTTTGAGAGATTTATGTAGAGGCATGGCTCCGCTCCGCTGTGACAGTGTCTGAATGTCATCCCCCACCTCGTATAATTCCTCCGTAACAGCTCCGTCGTATCTAAAATGAATCTCCCGTTTCATAACCTTCAAACCGTATGTCCCTACAATTATTTTCATTCTCCTCTGCGTGGGCTGTAATTGAACAGTTTTTGGACATTTCGTGCAAAACATCTGCAAATTGGCACCGACACAATCATTTACTTCTGAGGTTAGAGGTCAAAGCGTATCATGTCAGGACTGTATGCTGCCCACTGTCGCAAAAAAAAAACAAAAAAAACGAAAGCGATGCTGGGAGCCAGGTTTAATTTCTGACCCTACGCTTGCACAACGGAAAAATATCAATGAGTGTAAGAAGGTGCAGCCCTGCAATTGCTCGCTCGCGCCATTGCTGGCAGAAGGGCCTCCAAGAGCGGTAGCGTTCTTTACTTTCCGAGGGGGGCCACTTCCGCCGACAAGACATCAGCAGCTTGGGGGCCGCCACACCATTTGAAACTATTGCGGTTTGACAGCAGCACGATGACGACAATGATGATGTTTTCACTTTTGTGTCTTGTCGGGAGCTGCACGTCAGGGGCCGCACTAAAGGCCACGTGGGGCCGCCAGTGTAGAGGGCCTTTCGGCCTTCTCCACTATGGCCCAACATCCACACTTTAGCACACCATGCGTGAGCTGCCGTTGGACCAACTTCGTTGTACCCATTTAAACTGCTGGGTGTACAGAGAGGAGGATGGGGAGAGGGAGGGGTAGATTGAATAAACTTCCCTCATTGTATCAACCGCTGCACCTCGAGATTGACCTGGCGACCTCCGAATTGAGGTCCAATGCACCAATCGTAAGACGGCGGTGGCAGCTGCATCCCCAATGGGTTAAACATTAAAAACGAAATTGAAGGAAAGGTTCAAAAGAAAGGCTGAGTCAACCTCGAGTCCCAGGCCAGATGCAGAGGGATAACGAAATAAATAAAGATGAGAAGTAAACAAATCACAACGAGGAGTTGAACCCGTTTTTGTCGCGGGGGATCACGACGCGTTGTGTTAACCAGTGCACATCCGTCCCCATTCCCTTGCACACACAAACAAAGATAGAGATCCCACGTACAGCCTTAACAGACTGTAGGGGCAAGTGCTGTTAGCGAGGACCTATGAAGGCCGTCACGGCACGCGAGGGGGTGGGTGGCCAACACCACGCCCGGCCGCCTTTGTCTCCCCAGTGGCGAGGTTTACACATCGCACCAGGTACTCATTTGAGGCTGAGTCGACCTGGTGTTGGCCGTGAGCGGGAATCGAACCAGGGCCGCCAGGTTCGTAGCGCGGCGTAGCGCTAACCGCTACACTACCGCACACAAACACGCACCTACACAGGCGGGCATAAATATAAATATTTGTTGCAGATGTCCGTGGCCATGGCAAGGCTACAATGCATTGTCAGTCACTCTGCGAAGTAAAATATGCTCGCATGCGGTTTTAAAAGGTTAAGGAGATACAGGCAGCCCAACCCCTGCCACCTTCCACGCCTCCTCACCGCGGCTCGCTGCCCTATTTTGCATTCCGTGCACCGTCAATCTCCACGTCGGCTGCTGCAGCCGCGGCGCTCGCGGACACGCAGAGGGCTCCGATAGTTGACGGTCGCTCGCGCTCGCCCAACGTTTATAACGAAGCGTGAAAAAAGACCCCGCAAACAACGCGGCCGCGCTTCCCGTCGCTGACGACGACTTCTGCTTTCGTCGTTAAAGTTTCACGAGCGGCATGTTTCGTTGAGCACCACGGCGCGAACGAGAGCCCCGGCCTCGGAATCGCTCACGTGATCCTCGCCACCGTCCAAAAGCCACCGAGCCAGAACGTGAAGCGCTCCGGCGTCTTTGATCCGCAGCCGCATTTGTGTCCGGCAAAGAGGAGCGAAGGCGAGAATCTGACAAGATGTACGGTGGCCCATTATGCCGATGCTCCTCACTAATACGTGGAGGGAGGGAGGGGAATGCAATAAAGAAAAATACCAAAGTGTATCAAATTTCAAATGCTAGGCGCTGCCAATTTCATTTTAACCCTTGAAGTCTGATAGCTATTTCCAAAAAGGGGGTTTATCAGTTGTATCATGATCAGTTTTTGGAACAAGGGCATATTGAGACAAGGGTATTCATGGCTTTTCGTATCAGCGTTTTTAAGGAAGAGAAAATCACTGGGAATATCTGGCAGGTTGTCTCAATAGTAACATTCTCCTCCAAATTGGAACATTTCGTGAGCCAATTTCTCAGCACCTGCGCTGATTTGCTCATGCCTTGGCTGGCTGTACAGGTACCGGGTTCCAACAGCATGGCTATTACATTTTTAGGAAGGATTAGAGCAACAGCCCACGTATTGAGAAAATTGGCACACAAAATAGCCACAACGGCCCAACTGGTAGACCATTATCTGCCGTGATGACCGAAAGCTGGCCAATCAGGTTCCCTTAAACGAGAAAAAATTGAATTCCCGCGGCATCGTCTTCACTCTTCATTGCGTAGCAGCGTAGGGGGGGGGGGGGTCCGACACGCGGGGAAATACACACGCCGTTCAAGTTTCCGACGCCTGTGCGGATACGTACGTACGTACGTTGAACTTCCTTTACACCGTACGTAGCCAACCGTGCTAATCGGAGGTGCAGGGGGAAGGGCAACAAGCTAACACAAAAAGCAGTCCGAAAGAAAACAGTTTTCATTCTCGATTTAGTTGAACTCGCACAAAAAAAGAACATCTTCTGGCACACCGAGATGCTTGCAGGCCAGTTGCCAAGTCAACTCGTGCCCACGGGGACAGCCGCCAATGGGGGTGCCCTTTCATATGCGATGAAATGGACGAATTATTAAGTCTGGGCGATCCGCTCAAACCGTATGCGTCTGTCCGGCAACTTCGATCCACCGAACCCGTTCACCCTGAGTGTACGTGGGGCGATGGGTGATGACGGAGCATTGCCTGTGGAGTGCCTCGTCGCCCCACACCGTTAGGAACGCTCTGTCAGTCGAGGTTTTTTTGGGCTCGTCTGAACACGCGTTTATTTTCTCTTGCGTGTCCGTCTGTGTCGGGTTGTTTGCCTCTTAGTTTTAATGTTGTGAGGCTTTGTGTGAATGGCGCGATATAAAATGGAGTTTTACTTACATCGCCCTGAGATGCCCCCGCATATAGGACGCATGCTGTATCCACAAACACGTCAGTGTTAACCCTTTCCTGTTCCGACACGTCTGCAAGTTGCAGGGTGGGTGGCCCATTCACCACGGAATCTTGGAACGTGCAAGCGGTTAGCGTCCATTTGATTAAGATAGGCGTAGCGCCGCAATTTTAAAGACATTGTACTCACCGCAGAGAACTGTAGCGACACGACCGCACTCTTCGATAGCTGGCACCAAACTGTGCCGCACGCCCTCCCGCATGGCCTTGTGGGAGCCTCGGTAACTTCTGACCTTAAGACGTCGCTTTTCTTCTGGTTCCTTTCCAATGACGTACACGTCACAAATGACGTACACGTACGTACACGTACGTCATCGTAGCCGAGCGGGAACGGCAATGGGTTAATAATATCAGACGGCGCTATTTCTGGGCGTGAGGTTCCTCCAGCTTGGTGCTTCAGTCGCTTCTTCTTGTTGTTGTTGCGGAGGGGAGCGCCGATTCAAAGGTAACCGCAAGGAGAAGAGCGGCGGCATTCCACGGCATCGGCGTGTGCGGGCCAACATCCAGTAAGCGTCATAATTTACAACAAAATGCTATATATATACACACACACATTTGTTTAGCACCTTGTCGATCCACTTCCTGTATGAGCTTTACCGGTGACTGGGCAGTTTGACCACAGCTCACTGTGAGTCATCAAGCCGCCCACTGCTGGATGACGATCTCCCCGCGCCGTCACCATCCCTCGCCATAAATCCGCCCCGCTGCTGCACGTCAGTCAATCCCATAGCCCCCTCTCTGCGGAAGTCGTCCTCCTGGACACCTGTGCTACCCACAGACACTCATTAAAATAGAGCGAATCAAAATGAGCAGACTCTTTGCCAATAATCAGGATGCCTCTCTGGTGACCTTCCTCACCTGTGCACAGTGTTTGTGCCGTGAGCGGGGATTAAGTAATTGTATTCAATGCCGTGCCGCGCAACGTTTCAAGAGTGGTCAGGACGGCGGTGGCTGTGGCATGCGCTGACAAATTGTTTGAGTATTTTTTTTTTATTCCACGTGGCAAGAAAACCCCAATGCCCAGAGGGAGCCCAGGCGAGTGAGAGATTTGGTCTCGTCGGCGCTCGACCCCGAGATTTCATTTCCTCGTTCCCCTCGCAGCCTCTTTGCCCGTGGACTCTCTCACAGCGTCGCCCCCTTTTCCTCTCCCTTGTCTCTCCATTTGTGTTCCTCCCCCCATTTTGTTTGCACATCATCTTGAGTCACTTCTGCTATTATCATTATTAAAATTCCATTCGTATTTTCCTTTTGGATCGTCAACACACGTCACTGCTCAATCCCTGCTTGAGCTACAAACCGTGGGCCCCATGTCGCCACATATTAAGGCAGCACGTTGATGCCACAATTGGACTTTGAATAATTATAAACAATTGCACATTAAGCAATGAATTAGGGTGGAGCATACACACACATGGCAGGTGTTGAAATTAGGACTACATACATACAGTATGTATGTTGAACCTTTTTCGCACCGTACCTAGCCAACCGTGCTGTGGGGGAAGGACAACAAACTAAACTAAACAAGAAATGAGTTTTCAATTTAGATGATTTAAAAGTGCATAGCTTCAGCGGCTTCCTAATATGGAAACGGAGAGCGTTCCAGACGGCCGCAGAAGCGCATCTGAAAGCGCGCAATGCAGTGACCACCGCCTTTGTTTGATGGATAGCCAAAAGCTGCTGCGAGGATGACCGGAGTTTGCATGATGGTTTATACTCCTTGACGAGATGAGCAAGGCATCAATGTTTCATAGAACGTATCCTTCTCCTTCCCAAAACGACATTCTCCATCAAACGTACCACGGTACCCATTTAGTGAAAATGTTCTTCAAAATAGCTACCACGGAGACCTTCAAGAAAACCCTTGTTATCTTGAGTCCCCTCGGGAGGGAGCCATAAGTCACGTTCAGGCCAACGGCTCAAGAACCATGAAGTCGGTGTTCGTCCGGCAATGCGTGCGTTGCAGGTGCGGGACTGTGATTGTTTAATTATCGCGGGTGACCTTGCTTCCCTGCACGGGAAGCAGAAACAATCCACTCTTTGGCACATCAATTATAAAATGTACTCTCATCTGTTTCAGGGCCGCGACATTTAACAGCACGGTAGAAAAATCGCTTCAGAGAGATAATAAAATATAAATTCAAGACAGTGGTTTACTCAGTGCCTATTCAAACATCTGGCCATTAAGCTCACAACGCCAGGCTGAAACTAATTAATTACAGTGCAGAATTACCATTTTTCTGGTCATCCTTCGGGTTTTTTTTTATTGTTGTCATTGGTGACCCACAAACCTGGGGTGCCACAAAACCTGTTCCTCGTAAGAAGATGTATTTATCTCGAGATTGTCACCCGAGGGATTTGAAGCCAGGCTATCTCATCTCAGTGGCACTGGCTCAGTGCTCTAAGCCAGGAATCAAATGCCACCCACCACTCCCTCCTCCCACTCCAGGACACGGAGCCAGCCAGCCACCGTCTCAAAAATACGTTTCAAAAGCAGCCGGTGGATGAGCCCTGACGTGTGTGCGAATCCGCGGAAACTGCTCGGGGTGGGATGGGCCCTCCCGGGTGGGTCCTCCCACTTCGTGCCGATCCAAATCAACAGCGGAGACGTCGAGTCGTCCCGTCTCACGCGGCTGGATCGGGGGATTGGCGGCACGCGCGGCCACGGCGTGCGCCAACATTCAGGGAGTTGCAGCTCGAGTCGAACTGAGACGTCAAGTCAGATCGTCTCCGTAATCGTACCGGCAACGGGGCAGCATGCACCTTCATTATTCATTCCTCCTCCTCCTGGCTCTGTCCTCATCCATGTGGAGGGGTCTCTGCATTCCTGGTGCTCGTTCTCAACCCATTCCTGCACGGGGCCATCAATATCCGCATCCACTGCACAGTTCTTCGAACACTCGCAAGCACCTCTTTCTAGGCCTGCCTCGTCATCTCCGCCCTGATTCTTCCAGGTTCATCGCCTCTCTCCCTCCGATTAGCACGGTTGGCTACGTACGGTGCGAACGATGTTCAGTGTACATAACACAGAACGCCGTCTGAGCTGAGTCCCTTTAAACTTCACTGACATTGGTACCACTCTTGCCTCTTCCTCGTCGCTTCCTTTCTGTGAAGAAGCTTGCAGCAGCAGCAGAGGTGAATTGTTCTGATTAGCGAACAAGCGGCATTCTGCCATCGATCTGGTGGGCTGCTTCTCTTGCCCCCCACTGCCTCCAGTGCATTGTCCCGCACATCGCACACCGCGCTGCAAAGCGCCCTCGCTCGCTGAGCTCGGCAGAAGTTGGGCCAGGCGAGTACTGGGCGGCACAGTGGTTATGAGATGTTAACTACCTCGCCTGGTATACAGGAGGCCGTGGGTTCGATCCCGACCCTGACGCCTGCTGTATCTTTGGAGTCTGCGTGTCTCTCTCTCCCTGTGGTCTCGTGGATTTTTCTCCGGGTCCTCCGGGTTTTCCCTCCACATTTAGAATCAACATCGCCACGCGTTTAGAGTATTTGGCTGCGTTTCATTTCCACGTGATGAGCCACTTCCTCGAGATATCATTTGTGGCTTGGTCGCTTCTGAAAAAGAGCTATATAGCTCAGTGGGCCTTATCTGGCGAGATAAAATTCGTTTATTTTCAGTTTAGTTCCAGAGTAGAGCTTATGCGATTCCCATCGCCTCAAGTGAAGCAACCTGCGGGTTGCCGCAGGCAGTTCCCCACCCGGCGCTTCGTGTTGCCAATCCTCGCCGCTCTCATTCACCATCGCGGCCTGAGCCCAGCAGTAGCAGTGCCCACGGGTCTGCTGCCGCGTCGTCCCGGTTGTAATCCAGCGACTTGGACGCAAGAGTTGGTGGATTGTGCAAATTGTCGAAACTCAAAAACCTGCGCGGCTGCGAAGTGGCCAGGGGATGGCAGGAGAGCAAAGTGGGTTGGTAACGACCCATCTCTGAGGATCTTTGCATGTTATCCCCTCATATGTTATCCCCTCAGATGTTATCCCCTCATAGGCATGGATTTTTTCCAGGCACTCTGATTTTCTCTGACGTGTAAAACTCATCCAAACATTTTAATTTTATTTTAACCAGTTGAGGGCCAATGAGCTACATTGCTCCCTTTCAGAAGCAACCTGCCCACAAATTATCACTTAAAGAGAAGTGGCTTATCACGTGAAAATGTAAAGCAGCCAAACCTTCCGATATTAGGAAGTCACTGGAGCTATGCACTTTTAAATACGGATTGAAAACTCATTTCTTTAGAACTGCTTGTTGTTGTGTTTAGTTTATCGTCCTTTCCCCGCACCTCCAATAAGCACGGTTGGCTATGTACAGTGTGAAAGAAGTTCACACACATGCATACAAATACGCTAAATGCATGCTGATTCTAAATGTGGAGGGAAAACCGGAGGACCTGGAGAAAGATCCACACGACCACGGGGAGAGAGACACGCAGACTACAAATATACAGCAGGTGTCAGGGTCGGAATCAAACCCACGACCTCCTGTATACCAGGTGAGGTAGTTAACATCTCGCCGCCGTGGCTAAAATCATGATGCAGAACCCGTGCTGAAATTTTATTTTGGTTCAGGGAGGCTATGAAACATAATTTAATTCTACATTTCTTTTTCTTTTCACAAACATCTTAACCTCCTTCTCCCTTCTTTGTCCACACATCAACTTGTATGGACACACGACGGTCGATTTGTAGGCCACGTGTTTTTGGGTCAAATGTGGGCACTCCCACCTCTTCCAAAACGTCCGGCCAGCATGGAAGAGTAGACCAAATACTACTGAGAAGGGCTCTGACTAGCGGAGGCCCTTCCGCCTGTGGTGGCATAAGCTAGCAATTGCAGGCCTGCCCCTCTACCTTGTCTTTGAGCAGGCATCGTTAATGAAGACGATGGGGTTATTTTTTCTTTCTCTTCGGACTGCGTTTATTTAAGCGGCCTGTCCATCCCTGCGACAGCTCCTTCGTTAAGCACAGACAAATTGACTGCAGCTATCAATGCGCCGTGAACTATCCTCGCTTTCTTTTCTTCCTCCAGATGCTGAGCCATCGCTGTTTGCATGGACAGCGATAATGTTGTGGGAATCTACTGCTCTGCATCAATCTTGGTTCTCCAAGGTCTCCCGACAAGGCGTGCATTTCCAATTTGCCTCGAGGCGCTGCACAGATCTTGTACCCGCTAACTTCACTCAGTCACTGCCCTCGCCACCCACGCGAGGTTCTGCCTCGCCAGACGAGTTACCTCCCCTCGCCGTATACCGGGCCTAGCCATCGCTCCGCACGTTCCTCTGTTGCCAATGCACTTACAGCCATGGCCAGGTTAACACAGGGGCCAGCTCAGGGGTCAGCGACCTCCGGCTACGGAGCCGCATGCGGCTCTTTGAGGACCGCTCCGTGACCGTTATTTATTCAGGACCACCCTTGTTGTATTGACGTTGCATTGCGGCCCTTGAAGTATTGAGTTTCTTACCGAATTTTGAAAAAATAATAGAAATACGTCTCTTCTTGTTTATTTTGGTTCCTGACCCCTGGGCGAGGTTAAGGGCTGCGACCTGGGACCTTAAACATTGAGGGGCCCCTCAAAAATGAGACCCAGCTTCACAATTATCTCTGCGGCAATTGCCGTAGGTCATTTGTTTGTAAAGCCACCGCATCAGTAAGACTGCCGTGCAAGCTACAGGTTGACATTAAATTTTGTTCGTTTTGGCTTCACGTTTCGCATCCCCTTAAAAAAACGAGAATTGAAAGAAGAGAACGTGGCTGGACAAGGGTTGTTGACATGAACAGGAACAAAACAAACGTGCTCGCCCTCGCTGGGATGTGTGTGCCGCTTGGAGAGCCGCTTGCCCAGACGGACAGTGGCGCGGCCTCCACCTCGGGCCGAAGGGCGGAGGTCACGTGGCTGCGTGATCTGCCGGAGGGGAGGCAGCGGTGGCATCGCCGGCTTCCTCCATGGTGACATTCGCGCTCTCAGAATGTCCAAAAGTAAATGACAAAGTGGAGTGTTTGGCATCAGGCAATGAGCGGTGGTGAAATAGCAAAGGGAAGGAACTGAATTCACAAAGAGGGAGTCTCCCAAACGTTATTTGGCCTGGTCTCCCACGACACCAGCTGCTCTCGATTCCGTCCGCTTTGAGACGACATCCAATGGTCGTAATCGCACCCACAAGCGTTGCATATTGTTCCGTGACCATTGCCCTCACGGCAGTTACTCGCTCGCCCCGGGAAACTATTCGCAACGACCGGCCGCCGTGCGCCGATGCCATGCTCTGTTTTGCAATTTGTTTAATTTATTTCTCGGCATATTCCCTCGCGAGAGGCAACTCTTAAAAAAGAAAACGAACGCTGGATTAAAATTGGTTGCGGGAATTAACAGCTGGGCAGCATGCGAATAAACAAAACATAATTGCACTTGAGAAGGCGCTGGTATAATTAGTTAGCGGGCACTCGACATGCCAATGCACCACACGATGCTGGCTCACCTTCCAACATTTCTCATTACATTTGTTACAAGGCTGCATTATAACTCTACGATGCCGGAAAATGCCCAATATTTCTACTCAGGATCTCATAGTAATGAGCCCTGCTCGTATATACACATATTTACAAGATCCCAGTATAGTAATAATAATAGTAATAATAATAATGATGATGAAGATGGTTGCCTCTAATTATACAGGGTTTGAGTAATCTTCTTACAGGAGGGCTCTGAAAGTGGATGTTTAGTCAATGCCATGAATGAGTGTTTGGCATATGCCAGGAGCTCTCAAGCTTGTTTGGCCGTCGACCACTCGGCCGATGTCAACGTCACCGCGGGCCACCCGGCCTCCCACGCCTGGTGACAAAACACATTCAACTTTCCCTCCCTAAACACCACGGATATTACACGAGTCATATTACCGGAACATTAAAAAAAATGTATGCAGCTCTAAGGTTTTTATTTTTTAGCGGGGTGGGGGGGGGGGGGTGGGGGGCATTTATATCTTAGGGTTAGTGTGGTTTAATCAAGGTAGTTTACAAAAATTATGTTAAAATAAAATATCAATAAAATATGAGTTAATATCAGAAACAAAAGATATAATAAAGATTACCATTATTGTCGTGGGCCCACTCTGAGCACCGCTTGCCTATGGGGACCGCAAGAGCCACTCGAAGCTCCACTCAGAAAATCTCACGCAATCTTCTGCTGCTACTGATACATCTCCTGGCCACCTCGCAAGCCCAACGCCTACAACACCCCGACTTTCCCAGGCAAACTCACATCCAAGTCCCGACCGTGCTCTGGTCTGCTTATCTTCTGATATCTGGCAATGTCGGCTGCATTCAGAGTGATATGGTTTCAGGCTCTGAGTGTAACAGTAATTAGACAAATTGTTTTTACAGAACAATTTCGTTTGCTCTTGGCGCTCTTCATGCAGAGGAACCCACAGTGTTCTGACATAACAAAAAGCCTCTTGCCAATGAATCCAAGCTCAAAAGTAATATAACTAAAACCAGACGTGTGGTTTGCCTCTGTTGTTCATGCTGGTCACTGCAGGTTGATGAACACACGGGGAGGGGAGTCCAGGATCAGGTGAGATATCTCCAGGCACTCATTTAGCTATGGGTGGGAATCAAACTCAGGTGGCTGGATCCATACAACGAGAGTGCAATCAGCTGTATTAGCATCAACATGTGCATTTATGAAAGTGTTAAATTCCCACTGAGGTATTTATTATTTTTTCTCTCCAATATAATGCCTCGCTCTGTTAACCATGACAACCGCGAGAGTATTTTGTTATTTATTAAAAAAATATATCTTTGCGGAAGAAAACTTTGATATCTCGCACAGCGCACGAATAGCTCGAATACAGAGCGGTATTATCCCATTGTATTGTGCAAAGTTAGTACCACCGCAGGCAATATGCTGGCTCGAAAAAAATTGGCCCTGACACGGACAGCAAGCAATAGCTTTCTCTTACACAGAATGCCATCGAGATTTTTCATGTCGGCAGGTAAGCGGCTGGGACCTTAAGGTTAACATCTCCTCCGGGGCCAAAAGATTTATTGATGATGCGCCAACAAGGCATTATGGAAACTTGAACTGGCGGACCGCTGGTGGCTCAACACTGAGTGCATTATCATCAGGGTGTCTCATTCCAGGAGTTCGCAATGTAGTAGATTCGGTATTCGTATCATTCTGAGAATGCACGGCTATCACGAAGGTGCGTTGGTCCTGGTGGGTTTACTCGGCCAGCAGGGGGCGATGACGCTTTTGGTTTTACCCTATTCAAGTAATTTGCAGGTAATTTTCCAAATTTGACATGTCTGGACCATGACGCTGGCACATGCGTCCTACTCTTCTTTTTAGAAAAACTTTCACACGATTTTTGACATCTGCTGTAAAGCAGAGGGTGCATATTCTCTTGGTTAATACACCGCGGTATTAAAACACCATGGTATTAAAACACCGCGGTATTAAAACAACGCGGTATTAAAACACCACGGAATTAACTCACCGCGGTATTAACCAGGGCGTCCATCGCGCTCGGGCGTCAGAACCTCTGCATCAAGTGGCAATGGCGCACAGATTGCCGCTATAAGCACCCTCGCAACAGCAGCAGTCCACCACACGGAGCCAGTTAGTTTTATTGTTTAAAAGCAATTTGACTTACGGGCATAATTTTAATTGATCTAATGGGCACTGTAGGAGCGTTTTGCGAGGAGACGGCGGTGTGTACTGTACACTCAAACAAATGAATTGTTATCGTCAAATAATGTTCATAACGTGAGGTTTTTTCGTTTCTTCTGCCCGTCTGCTTTTTTCCCACAAAGGCGACGACTCTGACTGACGGAGCCACTCGGTGCCTCCAATAAAAATAGAACCGGGGCTCAAGGAGGAGCACCGGGGGCTTAATGGCCCTCCCGCATTTCTGTGGGCACAATCGCGCAAGGTCTCGTTGGTTTATGGCACGACAATTGATCCCTGAACCGGTGCCGTGGCGACGCACTTCTCGACCACTGCAGGCAGAAGGTCTGCTCACTGGGGTAGAAGGTCATTGGGGGTAGAAGGTCACTGCAGGCAGAAGGTCTGCTCACTGGGGTAGAAGGTCTGCTCACTGGGGGTAGAAGGTCATTGGGGGTAGAAGGTCACTGCAGGCAGAAGGTCTGCTCACTGGGGTAGAAGGTCATTGGGGGTAGAAGGTCACTGCAGGCAGAAGGTCTGCTCACTGGGGTAGAAGGTCTGCTCACTGGGGGTAGAAGGTCATTGGGGGTAGAAGGTCACTGCAGACAGAAGGTCTGCTCACTGGGGTAGAAGGTCATTGGGGGTAGAAGGTCACTGCAGGCAGAAGGTCTGCTCACTGGGGTAGAAGGTCTGCTCACTGGGGTAGAAGGTCATTGGGGGTAGAAGGTCACTGCAGGCAGAAGGTCTGCTCACTGGGGTAGAAGGTCTGCTCACTGGGGTAGAAGGGCATTGGGGGTAGAAGGTCACTGCAGGCAGAAGGTCTGCTCACTGGGGTAGAAGGTCTGCTCACTGGGGTAGAAGGTCATTGGGGGTAGAAGGTCACTGCAGGCAGAAGGTCTGCTCACTGGGGTAGAAGGTCTGCTCACTGGGAAAGAAGGTCATTGGGGGTAGAAGGTCACTGCAGGCAGAAGGTCTGCTCACTGGGGTAGAAGGTCTGCTCACTGGGGTAGAAGGTCATTGGGGGTAGAAGGTCACTGCAGGCAGAAGGTCTGCTCACTGGGGTAGAAGGTCTGCTCACTGGGGTAGAAGGTCATTGGGGGTAGAAGGTCACTGCAGGCAGAAGGTCTGCTCACTGGGGTAGAAGGTCTGCTCACTGGGGTAGAAGGTCATTGGGGGTAGAAGGTCACTGCAGGCAGAAGGTCTGCTCACTGGGGTAGAAGGTCTGCTCACTGGGGTTAGAAGGTCATTGGGGGTAGAAGGTCACTGCAGGCAGAAGGTCTCTCACTGGGGTAGAAGGTCTGCTCACTGGGGGTAGAAGGTCACTGGGGTAGAAGGTCACTGGGGGTAGAGGGTCTCCTCACTGGAGTAGAAGGTCACTGGGGTAGAAGGTTACTGGGGGTAGAATGTCACTGGGGGTTGAGGGTCTCCTCACTGGAGTAGAAGGTCACTGGGGTAGAAGGTTACTGGGGGTAGAAGGTCACTGGGGGTAGAGGGTCTCCTCACTGGAGTAGAAGGTCACTGGGGTAGAAGGTCACTGGGGTAGAAGGTTACTGGGGGTAGAAGGTTACTGGGGGTAGAAGGTCACTGGGGTAGAAGGTCTGCTCACTGGGGTAGAGCGCTGACGCATTGAGGTCGTGGCAGCCTCAACAATGGCAAGGCCATCAGAATCAGACGCCAGAATCAAACCTCGTCTGTTTGCGTCCATCAATAATTTGCCGTGACCGTGCATCACCATCATGTTGTGATTACCAAGCGATGACTCTCAGGATAATGGGAAGCCTCGCCTCAAGGCTTAGAATTCTGAAAGAGCCTCCGTTTGGCATTTGAGGAATATTGCCGAATCGAGATCCGTTCTGTCTGATAAAGATGCTGAGATGTTGGTTCGTGCTTTTGTTCTTTCTTGGCTGGATTATTCGGACGATTTGTTCGCTGGCCTTTCCGAATATAAATGATCTGGCCTCCAAACGGTTAACAAAATAAAACCGCGTCCAGAGTGCCGACTCGCGCATGCCTTTCACAGCGCTGCCTTCACACTGAATTCACGGCACCTCTCCCCAACGAAACCTTCAAGAGGCCTATCTATCCTTCACTCTGCCGGGGTTAGCCCTCGCGTGCACTACGTTATGAAATTGTCTTGCAAAGTGACATTCGAAGTGATGTGTTTTATTTCTCAGACTTTACCCAAACAATGTGTGAAAACAAAGTACGATGGTGTTTGCTGTTGCGGTTGTTGAAGCATTGTTTTTTGTGACTGCGCAGAGAATGCCAAGCTCATGATAACCGAGAAGTCGGTGTATTCATGAGCGGCTGCTAAGATTTGAATGCAGGATCCCAGCGGTGTCAGCTCGGCACTCTGTCCTGGGCTGTGCGCAGCGGCGGATCGCGCGGGGTGCAACATTTTGTCGCCAAGTTTAAGAATCACAATGGACACATGCTCGTTTTTATTCTTAGACAACGTTCATCTAAGCATGATGACAAGAACATTGTGTCTAACATGTTTTTCCTTTTTATTATTCAGGCAATCCTTGCAGAACTGACAAACATTTTTTTTAGGAGGGACCCTGCTCGAGATATTTGGCCAATTGTTCAATCAGACAACAACAACAACAAAGATCCCCCGTATAGCATTAACAGACTGTTGGGGCAAGTGCTGCAAGCGAGTAGCACATATGAAGGTGCTCGCTCAATCAGAACAAACCACGACCATCCACCCTGGCTTCGTCATTGCCACTGCCGTGCAGCAATGGCAGCGGTAACGATGAGGTTTAGGGGGTTGTTTGATTTTGTACTTTGCACACAACTCCCAACGCAGCTAATTACCTCCTCTTCCCCTTTAATGCACATTGTATTCGTGTGAGGCAAAACTACAGTGGTCAGAGAAAGTCCCCCAACCCTCCCTACTTTCTATACTGCCGCCAATTGCCATCTCGCAAGATGATTATACAATCGGCGTCCTGTGTTAAACCACCGTGACCTTGTCAAGCACCAGATCAACAATTCATAACCGTCCTCGGTGTCTTCAAGATTCTCTGTGGACCCACACTCCTCCTGCTCTGCTGCCCACCACAAACTCCCCGCTCCATCTACCAAGCTTTCTTGTCGAAGGCCCCCAGTCAACTTTCGCCCAGACGGAGGTTGCTCCTTCTCCTTTGCTGTCCCCATTGTCTGGAACTCCCTTCCCCCAGGGATCCGTGCTGTGGAATCCCTGATTCTGTTGAAGTTCAGGCTCAAGGCCTTAATCCTTCCTCCGCCTATTACTCGTTTGCTCTTCGTATAAAATAAATACAGGGACTCCTCTACTTACGAACGAGTTGGGTTCCAGAGGTCTGTTCGTAAGTCGGTTCGTAAGTCCAACTTTACTCCTGTCGATTCCAAACACGTTGTACGGCATGCACACTAAACACGGGGAATGGCTTTAAAAGTTGTATAATCTCCTGTAGATGTGGATACCACTGGTTATTGATGTGCTGCTGATCTAGATGCCACCACCGCCATCTATTGCGCGGCGGTTGAACTTACGACTTTCGGTCCAAACAGACAACTGGACATATGGACAGATTTGTTTGTATCTCTGAAAGTACGTAAGTCGAATGTTCGTAAGTAGAGGAGTCCCTGTATACAGTAGCTCCTGTCTCAGTGCAGCATTTTGGCATGCGGTCACTATTAGATGCTACATAAAAACAAATCGTGTCGCAAAAAATCACTTTTTGTCCGACACAAAGCTGAGGTAAATGGATCACGACAGCCAACGCCAATGACGTCACTACACCTTGGCATCTCTTCCTTCCTGTTGCTCGATCACCGCAGCTGTTGCACAGTCAATACCTGACCTCCAAGGTCTGCTCTAACACAAACACACACAACGTAACTATATATAACTTTTTTGATTTGCAGAGGTTAAAAATCAAATCTGTGCAGGTCCTCAGGGCACACCATGTTAAGGAACTGCAGCCTCCCCGCTGGGATTGGAAGCTTGTTTAGCTTCTGTTAATGTCGAAAACAATCCCGTCATTAAAGAGTTGGCCTGCAAGATGATTTTCGACCGAGCGCTGTCAAGATGGAAACATGAAAACCTATTACGGCGCGCTGTGAAAGTCCAGGTTCAAATTATAGACGCGTGCAGTGTGCAATGACAGTTCAGTCTACTTGGGCCTTTGATTATTATATACCACACAACCAACATACACAAAACACACATTCAATGATGAACACACACTCAATCTACACACACACACATCCATTCCGCGCTTTCAGATGCGCTTCTGCGGCCGTCTGGAACGCTCTTCCTTCCGATGTTAAGAAGTCACTGGATCTATGCACTTTAACATCTCGATTGAAAATTATTTCTTGAGAACTGATTTCTGTGTTTAGTTGGTTTTCCTTCCTCCGAACCTCTGATTAGCACGGTTGACTACGTACGGTGCGAAAGAAGTCTAACATACATACATACAATACACACACAGTTTACACATATGCACAGGCTTAAAGTATGCTCATACACTCACTTAACATACTGTACAAAGATCCATGTACAGCCTTAAACAGACTGTTGGGGCAAGTGAGTGCCTATGATGGCTGGGATGGCACACACAGGGGCACGGTGTGGCCAGCTTAATGGATGGCAATCTTTGTCTCCCCATACTGAACCAGAGTGGTGAAGTATGGTCAAACAAACCCGCATGACTGCAACAGCACGGTGACGAGGCCTTCATCCAGCAGCGGATTGACAAAGGGCCGCAAAACCATGATTTTCATTTATTTTCTGAGACCGAGACAATTATGACAGCACATCAAAGACGGCGTGCGTGCGTGTGTGTTGAACTTCTTTCGCACCGTACGTAGCCAGCCGTGCTAATCGGAGGTGCGACCAGTGAGCAATGCGAGCTAGCAACCCGCGACGACTGCCACTGTGCATCACTCGCGTTGCGACAGGGGCATTGCGACACTCACGTGGGCGCGGAGCCATGTCTTGTTACAACATGACCAGCTGCGATGTATTCCGACCCATTGACCAGCACAGGGACGAGAGGCTTGATGATGCCACTCCAATGGGTTCATCCTTAGCCTGGTTTGCCCTACAGTAACCTACATCAATTGCCCACAGTTTTTCACCACAATGCCGTGAGACCTGCAAATGTCTTGCTACTTACGGACAAGGCGAATTTAAGCTGCGTTTCGCTAAAGCCATTATTTTTTCTCGCTCATGGTCAGTGGTTCATAAATCGTTTTCATGTAGCTTTGGATAATAACAGGATTTAAGGAACACGAGCCAACACGATTGCGTGCCTTGGCCTCGTGACTGAGTACTCATTGCATTCGTGGGTAACAGGCACGACGCTTTATTTCAACTTGAGTCGATTGGCAGGTTGAGTGTGGAGGGGTAAAGCGTGTGTACTCCCATCTCTTGCGAAGATGTCGGTGGAAATAGCAGGGAGAGACTTACAAAAAAAAGACTTCAGAAACAAAAATACACGTGCATACAATTTGCATGCACAGGAACGTGGTGATTACTGCATACAATCTCAACACAATGACTTCACGACACAACGACAACACAAACCGCTTGTAACAAGCGCCAGCTGTGGGCACGACAACTCGGTGTCCCACGTGGCGCTATTGACCGCGACGCACCAGTTGCTCATTTCAGAGCGAGCTGACCTCAGGGAGGTCCCACACCTGGCACATTCAGCATCGATTTGGATGACCACCGAATGAACCCACCCTGTAGGGACTGCAGCACAGTGCAATGAACAAATGAATATACATCAGACCACGACCTTGCCCGCATACAAAGACAAAGCACCTCCCGTACAGCCTTAGACTGTTTGGGCAAAGTGCGGTTTGTGAGCAGCTATTAAGGATGGTACGGCAATTGAAGGGTGCTGTGGTCAGCACCACGCCCGGCTGCCATTGTTTTGCCAGTACTGATGGGGTTGGGGAACAGTTGGGGCATCATTCGCCACCGACTTCCACCGAGGCCGGCAATTGAACCTCGCGGCAGTGTGAGACAAGGATATGGTGAGAAGAAAGTTCAACTTACATGCATACTCATGGCAGAATTATTAGGGTCGGTTTTGGCCATCACCTCCTACATGGAAAACGTGTATAACAACCCAAGGCCTTGACCGAATTCCCTCCAAAAGGGGCTCACAAACGCAGACAGACAGACAGACACATAGACAGACACACAGACAGACAGACAGATACACAGACAGCCACACACACAGACAGACACACAAACAGCCACACAGACAGACACACAAACAGCCACACAGACAGACACACAGACAGCCACAGTCACCGTCCAGATGGAGCCCAGGCACATGCTTTGTCTTTTTGGCCACAATGTCGATGCCTCATTAACCATTGAGGTGCACATTCACAAGATCTTTAAGGATTACTCCCCCCTCCCCCCCATCTTAGAAATATAGCCATGCTGCGCCTCATACTTCCACCGTCGGACACTTAGAAGCTGAATTTTGACTTAAAACTTCCGTGACTGCAGGAATTCATATTCTTTGGTTCTTTCGGTAAAGTCACAAAGATAGGAAAAAGAATAATAATAAATAAAAACAATAATGTAGACTGTAGCCTGCCCTTCCCACCCAGCCCCTCTCCACCCTCCCCTCTCCACCCAGCCCCACCCCTCCCATTTTTGGATGCACGACGGACGGACGGACACAATAATCCCCTGTGGGCTGGTGGAACCAGGTGGTTCCTACCAGTAAAAGCGGTGAATAATTGCAGGACTGCTCATGGTGGTCCTGTGGCTGCTTGTCAGCTTCTCACATTAGTACGATTGGCATCGTATGGTGCGAAAGAAGTTCAACACGCATACTATCACGTGAACAGAATAAGAAAGGTCTTCGTTCTGACTCAGGTTTCAGCCCGGCGGGATATAGCGTTGAGTAGGCACAGACAACGGAGCCACGATCACTATCCACACGTGTGAATATTTCCTCTTTTACTTTCAACTATAATTAGTGGCGACGTTTTAATTGCTTGCAGGGGCATACTGAATTATGTATGTGAACGTTATTCATATGATTTACGAATCCGTTTAGATTCTCCATTTGTCAATATCTGCTCATCCGTGGATAGTCTGTAAGTATCTTCCGTGTCTTATTACCGTTCTCCATTAAGCAGCAGGGCCTCAATTTACTAAGCGCAGTAATGCCCCGAATTACTATTGCAAGCGAATGTTCCGATTTGCTGGGTGGGTGGCTAATTTGACCATGGCATTGGCAGTCAATGGCCGATTTATAAGAGGAGCACCGAGGGACCTTTTAATGTTCTTAAGTGGACACAACAACCACATTCACGACTCGGCCTTGGGCTGGCAATCCCGGCTGCCGTGTGACACCGCGCGTGGTCCCCAAGTGAATCACTGACGGACATTACTCCAGAGACAGGTCACAAGTTCTGGTCTCAGAGTCAAATCGGTCTATCATCCCCCCCAGAGTTAATGTGTGCGGGTGTTGTGGAAGTCACCAACGGTCATCTTAAGCAGAGACTGGGCCCCACCATGGGAATGTGGAATTTCCATCACGGAGTCAGGGCTGCCAATGGGTATGGGTACCACACATCACTGAACAGAACAGGGAGGCAAAGATGACATGACTTGCAAAATTGTAATTTTAACCGACTCTCATCTGGTTAAATAAAGCGTGGGAAGCAATGTAATCAATCAGTGGAAAGATACATTTGTTTGAGGGAATTGTTTTTTTAACTCGCCGGTGAGTTGAAACGATATTTGGCGCGTTAAAACGTGTGATCACGACAATTTAATTGGTTTGGCTGTGTTTGGTGGTGGAAGGTTTCACGTCAAAAAGCGCATCTCGATCGAGACTTGGCCTAGCCCCAAACATCAATTATGCATACAAAATCCTCACTGTGGCAACGTGTGTGTTAAGTTAGCTTTTAACCGAATTTAAATCACGGGTTAGAGAAATATTAGCAAAAACGTGCCCATATCCACATGAACAACAATGGGGCCCAATCGCCAAACTAATGTGTCCAGACCCGTGTTGTCAAAGATGTGAATGGGGCGCCTTGTCCGAGCTACTCGTGGCCTTGTCGCTGTGCCCCCCCCCCTCCCTCCGCTGAATATCTCGAGCAATTCAACGAATTCTCGTAGTTTAGCGTCGTGATTCAATTCAAGGATGAACAAGAACATACATTTTGGATAATTATTGTACGGCGCTTTTCGCGGGTGATGCGGGCCAGCAACAATGTGCACGGATTTAAAAAGCATCAATCTTAGCGACGAGATTCAAGGTACGCACGGTGCGCTGAAGACTCCAACGTTCGTTGATTGATGAATCGACGCAGCAGTGTTACACCTCCAGAGCCGAGCTGCTTGCTAAGTAACCTCAGCAGCGCGATTCCTGCAACGGGAAACGACGCCGTGGTTTGTGAATCTGTTTGACATTTGACTCTGGGGGTCACGCACTTCCAACGCAAGTGGAATTGGGGGTGCACCTGTGACCAAAACAAGACAAAGATCTCCCGTATAGCCTTAACAGGCTGTTAAGTCTATACGGGAGATCTTGAGCACTGATGAAAGATGGCACGGCACACGAGGGGGGGGGGGGGCATCACCACGCTCGGCCGCCTTTGTCTCCCCGTGGCGATGTTTACACACCGCACCAGGTACTCATTTGAGGCTGAGTCGACCTAGGGGATGCCTAAGACCAGTTCAGATAATCCTCACTGGTATTGGCCGTGAGCAGAAATCAAACTCGGGTCGTCGGGTTTGTAGCGCAGCGTGCTAACCGCTACATTACAGCACACACACACACAATGTTTCTCTCACACACACACAATGATTCTCTCTCGCACAAACACACAATGTTTCTCTCACACACACACAATGTTTATTTCACACACACACACAATGATTCACACACACACTGATTCACACACACACACACAATGATTGACACACACACACACAATGAATCACACACACACACACAACACACACAATCTATGGACGCAGCGTGCAAAATCGATCACGCGCTTCGTTGTCCGCACACATTGCATCATGCTCACACAATATGTGCAGCACGCACACAGCAAGCATCTCACACGCGATGTAGGCAATACACATAATATAGGAACACACTTTGTCAAGTCGCGCACACGCAACGAATACAGCACACGTATGCCAAACACAGCACACGCGCTATGTAGTACACACGACGTAAGGAACACACATCCACAATGCAGGCATCTTGTACGGTTGTGTATTATAAAGCGGACGATACTTTCATGATTTCGGAAGGTGTATAACCTCTTTTACTATATCAAGAGATGATTGTTATAAGATTGCTTAAAGCCATTATTGCCACTGTTTACAAACACTTTCATTTAAAGAGCCAATATGAAATCCCAACCAGCAACAGATGAAAGCAATCGAACCGAAATAAAATAGATGTGATGCTCGTGTTTGCTTATTTTTGGTGTAATCTTTTCACTTTTTTAAACGTATGCATTATTAACAGTGGGGTCTGGCACAACCGATTTGATGTAAACGACCAATATACAGCATGCGCCCTGTATCTGAATTATTAAAATCTGATTTCCGAAAGCGTAACCCACACTCCCCCGACTGATTTGATGTTGGGCCGCAGTTCATATGATGAGAAAATGAAATTATGCATTGCTTGTGAAACTGGAGTGTAATAGTCATTATCATTTTGACTGCGTGGATATTCTGTAGTTCTGGCGACATATTGCGGTATTGTAATTGCTCTTTTGATGAAACATTCTGACATTCGTTTTGATGTTCTTATTAATAAACAAAACATTTTAACGTAGACATATGGATTAGAAACATGGCCATTAACAAGTACATTTTTTTTACAAAAACGGAAAGTGTGCAAAGAAGCATGCAGAGTTGCACGCTTGGATTCACATTGACAGAGAGGAGGAGGAGACACACGGATTGGAGGACATTCGCAGGTGAAAGACAAAACTTTGAGTGCTCGCTGAGCTGCATCGGCTTCCGGTTGCCGAACGAATCCATTACGAGGTCGCACTCGCTACACACAAAGCGCTCGCCACAAATGAACCACGAGACCTCACTCGTCTCGTCAAGGAGCGACTCCGGTCATCCTCACAGCGGCAGCGGTAGCGGCAGCAACGGCAGCGGCGGCTTTTGGCTGCTGCCCATTGAACAAAGATGGCGGTCGCCGCAGCGCGGCGCTTTCAGATGCGCTTCTGCGGCCGTCTGGAACGCTCTTCGTTCCGATATTCGGAAGCCACTGGAGCTGTGCGCTTTTAAATCTAAATTGAAAACTAATTTCTTTAGAACTGCTTTTTGTGTTTAGTTTGTTGTCTTTCCCCCGCGCCTCCGGTTTAGTGCGGTTGGCTACGTACGGTACGAAAGAAGTTCAACATACACGCATAGATTTGTTGGCTTGAGCAGGACACACTGCTAAAGGGATAATGGCCAATGATTAAAAATAATGACAGTGGCAGACGAGGTGATGGACGCGTCCGAGCACACATCCACCAAGGAGATGGAGCGAAGAATTCAGCTCGCGTGTTGACGGTAGCTGGATGACAATGCGGAATCGTGAGAGATGACATGTGACGAGGCCTTTATTAAGCAGTGTATTGACCATGGCTGCTGACGGTGATAGTAATGGTAATAAACAGGGGCATTTTGCACGTGTAGTGCTGGCGGGGAAGGGGATCTGCGGCTTACAGCAGCCCTGACGTCAGCAGGCCACGTGACACACCAGAGGGGATATCTGGGGGAAAGGTTACAGAAGGGGCACGAGGGGGAAGCCGCTGGTAGGTTCTAGAGAGGGGCTGTGGCCGGAGAGGAGCGAGGCCACGCCCCTGGGAGCATAAAAGGAGGCTCCGGGCGAGAGCTCAGGGCTGTCGTTTGGGGTGGGATCGCCGTCATGCTGTTGAAGATCGTCGCCATCGTCGCTGTCGTCTTCACTCGACATTGCGCTGCTAGACGGTAGTTGGCTGTCTCGGTTCAGCGCCGTCGGTGTTAGACGGCTCGCGTTGTGTAGAGGCGAGCGACGCACGTAGAGTTGTGTGTAGGCGAGCGACAGAAGCCTGGGTACTAGCATAGGGTGGGTGTTGTGCAAAGGGTGCTCGGTTAATAAAAGAACTGCCTCCAAGTCTTAGCGTCTCCGAGTCAGTCACTACACATGTACAACTGCACGTGAACTTTACCAGCTTTTTAAAAAATCGACATTAGTGTCAACAGTCTCCAAAAACAGAACTTTGAAAGAGATGTGTATGCATGTGTACATGATCCCACATCTGGATTCTAGCACCCTTCAAAACCTTTAAATATTATTTAGTAGAAGGCTAAGAAATACATTTTTGCCTCAAATTAGGGGATTATCGAGCCATATAAAAAAGTGATGGCTTTAGCATATGACGTAACATTGAAAATATCACGTAACATTTGGATTTGTGCACCCAAATTTACACAGATGTAAGTTCTGCAGACTTAGGTTTAAAATGAAAACTATGAAAACATAAATACATATATGCCCTGGGAGATGTTTATAGATATGAGCACAGGCTCAACTATAATATCAGCAACTTTAATCTTTTTTACGCTTTGACAAAAAAATGTAAATTTTACTTCAGTCCCTCACACCCGCAAAATATATGAGATGGCTTTTATTGTTCGAAGCCTTTTAAAATATTAAAATGCAGAAAATTATTGCGAAAGAAAATTAAAATGTATTGCTGGGACTCGTTAACGTAATCTTGGAACAAGCTTCTTCCACATCACATTAGTATTAATTTAGTCCTGTTTTTAACTTCGTATTATAAAAGTCTCCAGCTGTCGAGTAAGAGTGTAATAAGAAATAAATGGCGTCAGCAGTAGAAATTCTATTCAAAAGGATTCAATTTATTAAAGAAAAAACCCAGGATAAATGCTTGGGCTCAGTAATTAAATACACACGCCGAAGAATGATAATGCATCCCCACTGCGTGACAGAAACCTCCACCGCATCAATCTTATGCAGCCCACTGGTGCCTTTGCCACACTGCTAAACAAAAACAAAGATACCCCATACAACCCACACAGCCTGCTGGGGCAAGTAATGTTGATGAGCACCAATTAAAGACGGCACGGCCACGAGGGGATGGCATGGCCAAGAATGTGCCCGCCTCCTTTCGTCTCTTCAGTGCTCACGTCTTGATGTTAACACGCGTACCAGGTACACATTTAAGGCCGAGTCGACCTAGAGGAGGTCCAGAACGAGTTCAGATAATCACCAGCGATGTTCGCCGTAGCCGTGAATCGAGCTGGGGGTCGCCAGCTCCGTAGAGCGTCAGGCCAGCCACGGCGCCATCACGCACACACACAGACACTTGGCGTCTTCAATTACGTGGATTAAAATGAGCACGCAGCGAAAGCGCTGCCACGCAGCGATATTAACAGCGTACGCAACAGCACGGCGAGAGCCATTCCTTTTCCACAAGCCAAACGTGTCCTCTTTTCTAAGGGATGGAAAAATCAATAAGGCAATTATGGAATATTGAAACAATCACAGCCGTGCCATCTCATTCCTCCGGCCTTCGCCTGACAGTTTCTTCTTCTGCGGCAGCTCGGCTGACGACTCCCTAATGACACGAAACTTCATAACGCGGGCGGTGGGGGGAAGGGGGGGGCGCTTTGCCGCTCGGCTGCTCAAATCCGACGGCGGATTGCATTTGGGGAATTCTCCCCAGGGCCGCGCGTCACGCGAGAGGATATCGACGGGGAAATATCTTCCCCGTCGTACGAGGTGATTAGATCTCAACCGGCTCGCCGCGACAGCGCCGCCGGAGAATTGTCCGGCGGGGTTCGGAGAGAATCGCGCCCCGTCACCGCGAACCCGCACAAAGCTGCGTTGCTAAAGTCCATCGCGGCCGGCTTGCGTCGTTGTAAAGCGTGAGCCCTGGCTCAGAATCAGAATATTGATTTATACTGCAGGAGAAATCCGATGAGCTGTGAAGTTTTTTTGTTGTTGCAGATGTCCAGTCGGGGCACCGGGGTCAGAACGTTACAACAACAAACAGGACAACCGCATAGCGGTTAGTCAGTTCAACACGTAGGAGGCTTTCGCGACCAATATCATCCACAATAGAGGTGTTTTTGGGTTAGATCGCGTAAATATGTAAATGTGTCGTTAAAACCTGCCACCACTCGACACGGCCAACCATTCGTCACTCGAACAGCACACCGGGTGCAGCACACCGGGTGCTGTACGAGTGACAGACAGAACTAGACCATTTCTGGATATTCTGCTCGGACGGGGTCGAAACGTGATAATTTTTTTATTTTATTTTTTATTTCCCTTCTACGTGACTTTACCGAAAGAACCAAGAATATAGCACACGTGTTTACCGAAAGAAAACGCACACTGACGCCTATCTGAATGCAGAGTCACACCATCACCCCGCACAGAAATCTGCTCTTATCAAGATGCTCATACATCGAGCTAGGAAAGTGTCAGATAGTGACAGCCTGAGAAGCGAAATTAAACATGTTAAAGAAGCGCTGCAAATGAACGGTTACAATGATGCACAAATCAACAGGGCATTGAATGCCAAAACCAAATCAAATAACACGAGCATTGAAACTGCCCAAGTAATTGAAACGATCAAAATACCGTACATTGCGGGAGTAACTGATAACCTAGCCACAACAAAACATCAGAGATTTGGCACGGTACATAAAATAAAGAAATTAATATCTGGCACAAAAGATGTATTACCGAAGCTATCAACAGAAGGTGCGTACAGGATTAACTGCACGTGTGATAAACGTTATGTTTGGCAAAGAGGACGAATGATCAGCACGAGACTAAAAGAACATCAGATAAATATTAAATTCTCCCAAATGCAACTGTCAGCAGTAGGAGAACACGCGTGCCAATAAGGACACTCAAATTATGTTGATAATGTTGAAGTTCTGTGCCACACGAGCTACTACTAGCCAAGACTAATGAGAGAATTTATCGAAATTGAAAAAAATAGCTACCGCCTTAGTGCTGCGTGGAAGCGAATCATCAAATAATACATTGTTTATATGCATGCCTATAAAGGGCAGCGTACTTCAATAGGGATTACCGTTAGTACGGCTATTTTAATACACACAATAGACAGGAAGGGCAAGATCAAAGGGCTCGCATAATGTACGTTGCCTCAATAACCCCCTCCCCCACATTGCGCAAGAGCGCAGAAGCGTGGTCACCACGTCTACGCCTCTACATAAGGAAGGTGGACTTCTCCACAAATCTGGCTGTCGCCTGATGAAGCTGGTTGTAATTACTGGCGAAACGTCGTACTCAAATTGTAAATGTTGTGGCTTGGCTCTCCAACACACCGGTTAGTGCTGTACTAGTGACGAATTGGCACGTTCTGTTTACGTGACAACCCTTACTAGTTGGCTGTGTCGGGTGGTGGCAGGTTTAACGACACATTTATATATTTACGCGATCTAACCCAAAAAAACCTCTTATTTCAGTCTTTAGCTCGTGGAAAAACTCAACACATTTGTTCATAACACTGCCTTAAACAGGAAAATGTGGATCATTAATGTGTGATGCTTCGCTTAAGGGCCCTTGCTATGAAGACACATTCTTGGCCAACACGTCACCTGCTACTGGATCTGTGTTTCCTCTTCAGGGCAATGTTATTGAGTTGTTGTTGTTAATGCTTGTGTACTACTGCCAACGCAGGCCCACGCATTGTTTTTAATTTTGTCTTGCCTACGTTGATTTTTCAAAGACATAATATATACTTTAAAGTGCTTTCATCTGATATTACTTGTACAAATTGGTTGTTTGACGTACATTTTTTGTCTCTTGCCATTTACCACATTGCAATTTGTTACTGATAATTATCCTTCCTGGTTTGTCGTAAACAAACCCGCACTGACCAGCGTGGTGAAGTATGGCAAACCCCGTCGCCACCTTGACCAGGATGGCGTGGTTGAGACCTTCATCCATTGCTGTTGAGAATTACTGGAATGTATTTATTCACGACATTCATAACAACTATGCTGACAAGACCCCGGCCAAGACGTGTTCTACTTTCGAGTGTTTTGAGTCAAAAGAGAATTGCGAAGTGAAATCGTTTTGGAAAACCGGCATACAAATTGGCGAAAATGCGTGACGAAAGTTGATATTTCTCCACGAACTTTGATTCTCGTGAGCGCTTTTCCAGAAAAACCCCGAGCTGTGCAAAAGCATGTCCGCCCAGCCAAAGCACTTTAATTCCAGGAAAGCAGTGGCCACGTGGTCTCAGGCGTGCAGCACTCAGGCTTCAGCGGTACCCGCAGTGCGTAATGAATAGGCAATGAAAACGGGCAACGACTTTTGTGCGAGAAATAGTGGCTGAGTCACCATTTTGTCCTCAACATTCTAGGGAAATGAACAAACAACTTCCACAACAAGGCCTGGGAGCCTCATCTCACGGCATAGCGAGCATCTCACTTCATTTCACGGCCGGCCACGCGTGTCGCGGCCTAATTAAAGTGGCCGCCAGCGGATGGCACGCAGGGCCACGGGTGCCTCCCTGGCTCGCGTGCAACAAACCAAAAAAATGTGGCGCTTAAATTCAGAAAACGGCGCTGAATAAATAATCAAACAAAAAGCCGACTCAGCTCGAAATCCCCGGCCGCGTTAATTTGATTGCCAAATTGGGCAGCGTCCAACGTGACTGGACGTAGTAGTAGTAATAATAATGACACATTAGCCGTGGCCCTGAATGCATCGTTAATAACACTGGGGATTACAGTACGGTATGTGCAAAAACGTGCGGGGTATTTCCACAGCCAGTGCTTGTCCGCCTCAAAATTTGGCTTTATTTGTTAAAAAAAAAGTTAATGAGTGCATTCATTTTCGTAATAGTGTTTATTTTATGGCATCACTTCAGAAATTTCTATCTCCTATTATATTATCGAACAATTACATCACGTCTGCCATCTCTCTCTGCTCTGACAGAGGGCCTTTGCCCTTACTTAATTATCGTCTATTACATAATAATTCACAGCACATTGTCGATTCATCATTTAGCTTAAGACTCCACACCATGTTGGTCCTGGGAGTAGTTTGACCATACTTCACCGCACCGGTCGGTTGGTGGGAGTATTGGGTCAGATATCGCTGACCGCTGATGTTTGCCATCGCTCAGAATCAAAGCTCTGGTCATCCGGTTCACAGAGCAGCACACGAACCACTGAGCCACTGCTACTACATATGTAGTAGCTACTACATGTGTAGTAGCTACTACATATGTAGTAGCTACTACTACTACTACATATGGTCTAGCTACTGTCGATGTAGTAGCTACGGGCCCCGCACTTTCAAGGGCCCCGCGCTAAATGCTTTCAAGCTATCAATTCCGGTTCAGTGATTCTGCACTTGCTCTATTACTATAGTACTATACCGCCTTCAACTTTTATGAACGACCGGGTGTTTAAAGTTAGCGATTTGTCGTATTATCTGGCCGTATAACAAATGAAAAAATAAAATTACTTTACTAGTTTCAAAGGTATGTGTTTTATTATTTAGGGCCCATTTATAACAACATGTGCTACAGGCCTCACACTAGCTTCATCCGGCTCAGGGCGCGAGTTATTCACGCAGCAGTGGACAGAGGCAAAGGCCTTGGCATTATTAGCGTTTAGTAAATGTTTGGCTTGCTGTTCCAATAATTGACATAAGGCGTTTGGGCATTCAAGGGGACCATGCGTGCGATGGAGTCAGAATACTATTGGCGTCGTTTCAAGCAATGGGCCTTCAGGCACGTGCTATGTGTGAAGGGCCATTGTTAAAAATGTCGCTAGTTGTGTTTTTCTATTAAGCCGTTGTGGTTGAGCAGTGTGATTTTTTACATATACACCAGCACACTTCTACGTAATTCTTTACTATAAATAGTTTAAATGATTATTTATGTAGATGAACGCATTTTCTCGAAATCGCAATCTGCATAATGGATTTTTTTAAATTTTCAGTTACTTTATTGGCTTCCAGTCTTTAAATGCCCAACCGGCTAAGCTGAGCTTTACTCTGTAATTCACAGCAGCCAATTTGAAGGCAATTAGAATTTTAAAAAGTGCTAACACAAAGCGTGCATTTACATCTCACATCGACAAAAAGTCCCCTCCCACTGCCAGTGGGCTAATTGGCAGCAGCAATCAAGGCAACAAAGGGTTGTGAAAAAATAATTAAAGTTGCAGGGTGCAAAAAGCAGCTGCTTTTAAATCAGATGGCTTCAATGTCGAGGCAGCGGTGGTTTCGTCCAGATCCTTCTCTAACTGGTCGCCAGGCGACAGGTCGCCAGGAAGAGACTTTGCCGAGAGGGTACAACCCCCAAGGCTTCCTGCCCACTTGGTGCAAGGGCCTCTCTCTTACCTCCAGCCAAATGTGAATCTCGTAAAATCTGCCAGGTGTGTGTGTATGCATGTATGTGTGTATGTATGCCAACACAATTCACACACGAGCACATGCAACAAGCACGTACGCACGCGTACAAAAAAACGAAAGAGTAGAAACACCGCGGTCGATATTTCAGGAGATGTGAACGCTCACATGATATTCGGACACCCAGTCACAGCTGGGTAATGGAAACAGGCAAGTGAAGAGCCCCAAAAATAAAATGAAACCGCGTACTTTTCTGATGACCTGTCCGCTCAACAATGCAGGGGACAGATTCATGGTGTGTGAGTTAGCGTCGTGTTTTGTTTTTCGAATTGATTCCGAGCGCAAGGATTGGGGAAGCCAATTCTGTAATGCCATCTGCGGAATCACTGCTCCCTGCCACGGCGGACATCGTCGACACATGCATCCAAGACCCCGCACAATGGGATGTTGCCCCTGTGTGCAATCGTTAGCACGCCGATCCAGAGAGGTTCCCCCGTTCGGTCTCCCGGCACAGGCCTCGACAAAAAACGGGGGTAGGTTTCTGCAATCCCCTTCGCCCCTTCACTCGCGAGCACAAAGCGTGGACACCACGGTCACAGTGGACGGGCGCGAGTGGCGTGCTGTGGGGTCAAGGGTGGCTGCTGCTGCTGCCTCTTCCAAGACGCCTGGTCAACGTGGACGAGGGAAACTTCAATGTCGAGGGGCCTTCGAGAGCTGCTACCTCTAGCTGGAGGCCCTGGAGGTGAGCGAGCCGTTACCCTGCGGCACCTCTACCGCGGTCGTTCACTGTCGAGGTGGGGGTGGGTTCAGGCACAACGCTTTCAACCTGGCAACCCAAATTCAATTCGTGTCCACGGCTAATGTCGGTGGCGAGTGATTTGTGTACCGGTCCTGGGCCATCTCCTTTAACCTGCCCGTAGTCACGAGCGTGGTGAAGTATGGCAAAATAAATAACAACCATGTGACCGACTCACGGCTGCGGGGGGGGGGGGGGCATTAGAGCAGTGGATTGCCAGCAGGACTGCTGTGCGATGATTGCTTCCATTGTTATCAACGAACAAGATTTCCCGTGAATGTGTACAGACATGCACAGCCTCTCCCCCCTGTCTCTCTCTCTCTACCCTCACAATCACATGCGCGGGATAAGATGTTAAGCATGACCTTCGATTGTTTGAAAAGCAAGCCCGTGGTGGTTGATTATATATTTATTTAAACAAATCAGGTGAAGGCGCGCAGCCCTGCAACGGCTGTGCTCGCGTCACTGCCGGCGGACAGCGCCTCTGTTGAAGGGAGGCTCTCGCTCGAAAATGCCGGCCTTGAAAAGCACCCCCCCCCACACTTTACCCCACCGATCGATCCAGCAGCAAGGCGATCTGATCAACTCTCCCGTTGTTTCAACCGTGGCGCCAGGTGATCGAACTGTGAGCACTGGGTTACGATTCCTGTGCGGTGCGCTGTACGGTGCGATAGAAGTTCAACATGCGTACTGTACATTCACATTGCGATAGCAGCAGCATCATCATCACGCGACTGTAGATATATTAGCGTCCATGTGAAGGCATCGTTGCTTTTGTGAAATGTTACGACTTTAAGTTTACTGCAAAAAAACCCACCACACAATACCCAGACCCAACCCAACGAATGGAAAGTAAAGGAATGGAGCTGAGTAATGACAGGAGGAGATTACAAATGGCATTGTTTATTTTATTCGTATTTGTTATCACGCGGCATTAAACAACACAACACATGGCATCCATAAGCAATGAGGTTCATCACGGCACAAACACAACAGAGAATGCTTCCAACAAGCAGCCGCGTTGTGTACAAGCCGCGGTGAGATGACCCGCCCCCACGGTGTGTGTACGTCACAATGGATATGCAAATGAAGGATTGGGCACTTTGCTTCGACCATTTGTATTGCCTTTTAAATGCTAAATTACGTACAGATAGGAGTGTATACAACATCAGGAAGATAAACAAATGGACTGATTGCGCCCATTTTACGCCAGCAATCATTTGTATGTTTTTGTACGCACCGTACGTAGCCAACCGTGATCATTTGGAGATTACTACAATCACTTTATTATGCAAGAAAAAAATGTGTGTTTAATATTTAAGTGTTTATTTATTTAGGGCCCCTTTTGTAACATCTGCTCCAGGCCCCGCGCGAGCTTCATCCGGCACTGGTGCCAGTGATGCCGAGAGGCAACAACCCGATTGGGAAATAAATAAATAAATAAAGCTGCGGCTCCTCGCGAGTGCCAACGACGCGCTCGGCTCGCGGGGGGAGCCGACGGAGGGGGCAGGGGTCGGAGTTGAAGGGGGGGGGGGCGGATCGGTCGTCGTGGACCACCACAGGTGGATGGAGCCGAGCGGTCGGTTGTGAGACGTCGCGGAGGAGTGAAGGGGTCGGCGGAGAGTCTCGGCAGGTCCCGGGGAGGGCGGAGAAGGGGATGGAAGCGAGGAGAGGGCGGAGTCGTCCCCCCGGCTGCGACGAGCCGCCGCGGAAGACGTCGTCAAGAGCGAGTTCAAGACTCGGCCGGGACTACTTCACAAATAGATTCTAACGTTGGGATTGGCAGACGTTTTACTCCGAATGTGTTATAAATTGTAGAAATATATAACGAAAAATTTGTTTTTAATAGTTTCGGTTTTGTTATTATAAGAAGAATAAAAACATTTTATTTAACCGATTTTTTTAGATTGAGCGTCATCCCAATGCCTCCCCCACCCCCCGTTTGTACATCTGTGAAAAAGAGCTTTATAGCTCTTCGGATTTCTCCAAGATAAATAAAGATTCTGATTCACAGGCCACATTTGGCGTCCGTCCTGCGACCGGAATTCAACCTCGGACCCTTCCCGTTGCGAACTCTGCCATCTCTCGCACCGGGCTACCCGGCTGCCGAGAAGGGGAATCTCTCTACCCCGTGTGCCGAGTCAGCGATCACGGCCTTCCATTTAGCTCGGCCCATGAAATCACGAACTTTGTATCCAATTGCTCAAATTGTTTATACACTTCTACGACCCATACTTTTCCCCAGTCACAACATATTCTGTCTCTTGTTATCGCATGAAATGTCCAACGTCTCTAACATTCTTATTCTTACCAATGTCCTTGTTGTGCCTGGTATGCCCCGTACATTGATGTTACTCATCTTGTCGAGACGAGCAATATCATTGCTAAATGTCACATGCAGCACCCAGAAGTACAAATCAAACCAGGTTGTTTCTTCCAAGCCAAAGAGTGCGGGAGCCAGATCCTTCTGGGATTCCGATGACCGGCAGTGGCAGGACCGACGTAACGAGCGGAGGCTTCTCGCTGGTGCAGCTGTGCAGAGAAGCAATTCAGTGCCTGATGACTGGCCACCTCCCCGGACGCGGCTCTTGCACCGTTCCAGCTTGAAGGATGAGGGTTCATCACGCCGGCTTGTGACCAAAACATAAGAAGGGGAAGCCTGCTCGCCCCCCCACCCCACCCCAAAAAAGATAAAACGGGATACAAATAACCTGTTACGCGTAAAGATGATAGAATACAACAGGAAAAGTTGAAGGATGAATGGAAGGGATAATAGGTCCAGACCCACAAAATTGAGAGTTTCCCAGCGCAGCAACTGTCAGGGACGCTGAGGGATGGCGTCACGCTCGGGCTGCCAGCCACCTTCGCCAGCGCCCTCGGGTGCTGCCCCGCCCTCCCCACCACCCCCGTCGCTCGCTGCTCATCAAATGCCGACGCGTGGTGGGGGCTAGGGGGGGGGGGGCTTTGTCCCCATTATTTTAAGTGCCCAATTCCGACTCTGTCCGCAGGATTGCCCGCAGCGGGAGGTTTGTCCAGAACGGCAGTTCAGAGACGAGAGAGATAAATCCTTGGCACTTTCAGTTTTAATTAATGTGGCATTTCAGGTTCACAGATTTTGGGATTCAATCGCTGTCAGAGTAACCCCCCAACCCACCCACCCACCCCGACTGCAGCGCATCAGACCGCAGAAGATCGTGAACTCCACTGTGACACCGCGCTCGAATGTCTGACGGCAATGGGCCACGTGGAGAAATTAAATAATTCAACCACTACCGCGTCCAGAAACCCCGTCGCCTGAATGCTAATGCCACTGGAGTTATATAATTAGCAACGCGCCCTAACCGTCACTTTGACTATATTTCCCTAGATTACACTCACGACATTAAACTCAAACTGCCTTGGTACTCCAACACATAAATATGTAATTAATGACACTTTACTTTTATACCTCATTGTAGCCGTGCACCCTAACACAGTATAGCTATTCTTTGTTTTTTTCGGTAAAGTCACGTATAAAAATAAAATAATAAATTAAATAATAGCATACGACGTTTCGATTGCAACACAAGCAATCATCATCAGGTATAATGAAATAGCGACATAGAATATAACCAGAAAACTATAGACAGACATATAAGCAGACAGATATCACCAAGATACATAGAGAGAGCAACCCAGGTACAGAGAGAGGTGATCGTCTCTATGGGGTGGCCTTAAATAGACAGAGGGGGGCGGAGGCAGAGAGAGGGAGGGGGTAGGGAAAACATTTACATGTCAATGAATACGAAGGGAGGGGAGTAAGGTAAGCAGGCTTAGAGGGAGACAGAACACACTAAATTAAATAACCTAGCAAAGTATCGAAATGTCGTTTTACATAACATTTCGATACTTTGCTAGGTTATTTAATTTAGTGTGTTCTGTCTCCCTCTAAGCCTGCTTACCTTACTCCCCTCCCTTCGTATTCATTGACATGTAAATGTTTTCCCTACCCCCTCCCTCTCTCTGCCTCCGCCCCCCTCTGTCTATTTAAGGCCACCCCACAGAGACGATCACCTCTCTCTGTACCTGGGTTGCTCTCTCTATGTATCTTGGTGATATCTGTCTGCTTATATGTCTGTCTATAGTTTTCTGGTTATATTCTATGTCGCTATTTCATTATACCTGATGATGATTGCTTGTGTTGCAATCGAAACGTCGTATGCTATTATTTAATTTATTATTTTATTTTTATACGTGACTTTACCGAAAAAACCAAAGAATAATTCCTGCAGTCACGAAAGCTCCAAAATTAAGACAGTATAGCTACTTTACTATACGTCTCCTGATTCCTAAACATTTTAAGACAGTCTACAATTAAGGTGGCAGAGTTGCTTTAAGGTTAGAGTGCTGAGCCGACATCGTTAGAGGATCTTGGCGAGGTTTGAATCTGTGGAGTCACCAGTGATTACAGTGAGTCCTCAAGTGTGGCGAGTTCAAAGTCACTCTGGTCACCAATGTCTGCACGAAACATTCTACTGGAGTTACATTTTGTAAATTAGTTTGGCTGTGTCGGGTGGTGGCGGGTTTAACGACATATTTATATTTACACGATCTAACGCAAAACCCGATATTATGGATAATATTGGTCCCGACAGCCTACGTGTTAAACGCATGTGGCTGAATTGCAACTGTTATGCCACAATATCAAAGGAGAGTGTGTGGCAAAGTCCGACCCCTACCGAGTGAACTCATGAAGGCCACTGGAAGGGCTTTGTTGGTGAGAAGTCCTCTGAAAATCATCGTCTTCTGCAGCCATTCTCTGAGATGTGTGGATCACTGTCCCGGGAGGGTGACAATTCGATTATTTCCGGCACCTCCGATGGGCAAGGCTGGTTACGTACGGTGCAAAATAAGTCAACAAACATACAAACATTAAAGCACATTTACATCATCTGAAATAAAAAAAACTGTGACAATGTAGTTTGTATCATCCTACTATTAAAAATAATCTACGCCTCGAGTTCCCTTGCTGGCTGTTGGCTGGGCGCCTGTCCACCCCAAAGCTAACTCTGTTGTTGCTATTGTTGTTGTCATTGTTATCTGGGTAACTGGCTAAACGGGATTTTTGGGTAACAAATAAACAATGAATTTAACTGAACTGGCAGAAGAAGTGCAGAAGACTTGTAGTAGGTAACGGCAGGAAGAGGTGGGAGGAATGATGCATGAGAGACAGCTGTCTGTTAGTTCTTGTCGGGGAGCAACGGGTACTCTACGAGTTCTTATTGCAATATGAACGCAGTGTTAATAGTGTTTGGGCACAAAACAATCAGAACTTTTCATAAACGCAATGAGAAATAATGCGTGTCATAATGTGCGCGTCATAATGTGTGTGTAATTTCATGTTTCACACATTAGCCGTCACGTCTGCCTAATGGCCTTGTTCTCAGAAGCAGCCTCAGTAAGTTACGAATTTTTTTTCTTGCTGTTGGCTGTCCTACCTGATGACGGAGGCTTGTGTTGCTTCCGAAACGTCGTGATTTAATTTAGTTATTTTCATTTCTATTTTATTTTTATTTGTATTTTAACAAAAAATTATTTTTCACCGACGTGACTTTACCGAAAGAACCAGTCATGAAAACTTCAAATATATAATTAAATTACGAATGCTGGAAATTGCTTGAGTTGGACAAAAAACAATTCGACAACATAGATTTTCACCCACGATATTACCTTCTAACTTCTCATTTAGCTTTTCACGTGGCATAGGCGTTTACCCACAAGAGCTGAGATCAAACGTTTGAGACAGATTATTTAGAAAATCGCGTCGGGAGTCGGATGCGTTACTCTGAGGTGAGAGTGAGATCCTGCGCTTGAATCGGAGCAACTGTCCATGATGAGAACTGGGTTCTCGGGCGGAGTGAGTTCACGCTCTCAGCCTGTTCAACGGGTTTCGTGATTTCCTTCATGAAACCAAATCTTTGTTGCTTCGTTTACAGTCTCCTTGGTATTTGTCTCATTTGACCAGATTTATTTTCTACATGAGCCGAAACGTAACATTGGCATATCGTTTGCATACAATCAGCATAGATCCTCAATAAACAATTATCAGGTGCACAATTTGATGTGTGTACCATGAGCGTGACTATCGGGTTAATCAATTAATTGATGCATTGTTCCCCACCTAGACACCAGCACATAATGGCTTCCTCTTGTGAATGATGAATCACCGTCTTTAAGGTCATCCGCCGTGCAAGGAATGACACGCTTTGGTAATTCCCCATAAAAGCCTCGTGAGTGGCTCTGCTAAATGGAGTATAGGGAACCCGTGACAAGTGTCGTCGTCCTTACCCCGCACATCCGATGAGCACGGTTGGCTACGTACGGTGCGAAAGAAGTTCAACGGGCACACGAACAAGAGGATCTAACCTCCGCTCGCACCCGCGTTTACCCAAACTTTCACCCGACTTGTGAACGGATTTACCACACGGCCCGGCAGTTTAATAACGCGTCTAAACATGTACGGCTTTTAAAGCAATCGCGGGCATGTCCACAAACATGCAGTCGTACAAAAGGCACGTCAATTCCAATATGCCTTGAGAAGTTGTCTCGCCCAATTGCAATTTTTCAATTTTAGATGATTTACCGACCAAAATGAGCCGCTTTGCTTCCCTAACATTTCCAGAGAAAAAAAAAACGAAGTTGACAGACAATGCGAAATGACAGTAATAACGTACAATAAACAATCTCGCGCCCTAATTACTTCATCTGTCGAAATAAATCAAACGTAAGTTATGCACGTATAACCTCAATTTACAACACACACCACACAGATATGCGCATTTTCGTGCGCCAGCAAACATGTTCATTTGCGAATGCCCCGCGGCATGGTTTGCCCACGTACATTCATCGACTAATGTAGAAACGCGAAACAAAAGAAATATATAAAAAGGATTCTTGCTTCCGTCTCCACACGCGCTATTATCATTGAAAGCATCACCATCATTGGTATTCATGGCTAGCCAGACGCCCAGTGGCAACCAATCTCTGCATTATCATGTTGTTAACACTTTACAGCTCCACAAAACCTAAAAAACACTTTCTTGTGTTTGGCTGCTGGAGCCCAGGCAAGGGAAGACAAGGGTCGAGACGCTGCAGTTCCCAAACGCCGGTGGCCTCTGAGGTTGAACTCCTCTAAAACAGAAGCATTCAAGCCGCAGTTGGAGAGTGACCTGGCCCCCTCGATCACGGAAGTCTGTGGATGGCCATTTCCACTTTGTGATTGAAGCCACCTTCTAGATCAGCGGCTCAAGTGCAGTGTAAAGCTTTCATCAGCGTGCACTCTCTTCTCGCAGGCAATTCCCTTTTCTCCATTGGCATGCATTTCTTTTTTTTCTTCCATTCATCGTTCGGTGGTCAAACAAATCGCCACTAATTTCAGAGATTTGGTGGATCGCGCAGATTCATTTCCCCGTGTTACGAAACTCACGGCCAGCAGATGGCAGTACAGCGAGAGTTATTGACGAGCTCTGTATAGATTCATGAATATTCCGAGCGCGTTCGCCACTTTTGGGGCAGACATTTCGTAGTTGGAATCGGGTAGGCCACTCTGGTAAATATCGCGAGTGTAAAAACAATTATATATTTAATAATGATGAGATAGAAACTGCACCGTCTGTGTCACGGTGAACGTAAATGATCCCGTAACGTAATTTGAAGAAAAGCAGGCCAATGCGTGCTGACATCATGGCCCAGACTTGCCACATCTAAGACATGATTAGCAAATTACTTAATTGTTGAAACATATAGCAGCCTACGCCCCCTACTGCCAAGTTAACAAACATAATCAATAATGTGTGCGCATTTTGTCTGGATCGCATGGTACACTGCCAAATGCCAAAAAAATACTTCAGTCATTCATCAGATACCCCAATGCAGAACTCCCCTGAAATAAATCCTTGAGATTCAACGCGGCTCTCCTAGATGAAGGATGAGTGATATTGCACAATCGTGGTGCCAAAGCATTTAGTGCCACTGAAATGTGTCCTGATGGGAGTCCATGATGTCACTGAACCAGGGTCAGCTCTGTTTTGATTGAACTTGGCTGAGCCCAGCTACACATGAAGTATCATGCCTGACATCAACCCAAATAACCTTTATGAAACATTGGTCTGGAAGGCACGGACTAGAACAACATGTGTTTTTTGCACAGAGCTATGTGTATTTTATTTTTGGAAGCAAGATGAGACAGAGTTTACATTTAAATACAGGGGGGTGCAATGAAAATGTAATTTGAAATCCGTTTTGCAATTCTATTTCACACAAGACTGTCCAATTAGTGACTGAGACATGTGCACTGAACAGTTGTATTTCCTTTCCCCCATCACCTGCACAGAGCGACAGGGTTCAGCAATTTGCCAACTCACGTGGCCGCTCATGGCTGATGATACTGCCGCGCTCGCATCACCTGTGGATTAGCAAACAAGGTTGACGGGATCTCTTAATCGCTACATCATGGTCGGCGTGGCTTCCAACAGGTTTCAAGTGCGACTGAAACACTCTCATCTGTAATAATTGACTGCATGCATAGAAGCCAATAATAATAATGATTATGATGAGGATCGTGAAGGACAACCAGGGATTTGCACAGGGCGCGAGAACCAATTTGCTGTACTGCCATTTCCCGACTACTTCACAGGCTAACAGCTTTGTGAGTCTACACATTTACATTTTTCACCACCCTGGGTTGCAAAACACTGGGACGCATCACAGGATGAGGAATTTCTCACGATATGGGGAGATGGGATAACTGCATGTGAACGCAGTGTCTTCAGTGGCGTATTATACTGGTAGGAACCTCCTGGTAACACCAGCCCACAGGGGATTATTTTGTCCGTTCGCCGTCGTGCATCCAAAAATGGGAGGGGTGGGGCTGGGTGGAGAGGGGAGGGTGGGGAGGGGCTGGGTGGGGCGGGTGGGGCTGGGTGGGGGGTGGTTTGGGGTGGGGCTGGGTAGGGAGGGGCTGGTCACCCTGTGGTGCCCTTATCATCATCATCATCATAGCTTGGCTTCGCGAACGAAGATCTAGGAAGGACATCCACGTCTTCTGCAGGCACGCTGGTGGCTGAAGAGGCCTATGCGGGACAGGCAGGTCCTGCCACAACAGCTGCAAGTATAGGTCTCATCTGGGATGGGTGCTGAGGGATCACGGTTCTTCCTCCTTCTCCTTTTGTCCTCCATACGGGCCCTGCGGGTATCTTCGAAGAAGGAGGTGGCCTGGTGGACTGTGTGCCGCCAGGAGTTGCGATCAGCTGCTTGTGTTGCCCACTGACGGTGATCGATGCAGCAAGCAGTGAGGGACTTCTTCAGGGAGTCTTTGTATCGCTTTCGTGGTGCCCCTATGTCGCGATGGCCAGAGGACAGTTCCCCATACAGCACAATCTTAGGCAAGCGGTGGTTCTCCATCCTGGCGATGTGCCCTGCCCAACGAAGCTGTGTCTTGAGGACCATGGCCTCGATGCTGATGACCTTCGCTGACTTGAGGACTTCAGTGTTGGCGACGAAGTCACTCCAGTGAATATTGAAGATTGTGCGGAGGCAGCGCTGATGGAAACGCTCGAGGAGACTCAGGTGACGACGGTACGTGACCCATGACTCAGCGCCATACAGGAGAGTGGTCAGCACAACAGCTTTGTAGACGTTGACCTTTGTGGCTCTTTTAAGGTTTCTGTTGTTCCAGACACGTTTGTATAGTCTGCCAAATGCACTGTTTGCCTTGGCCAGCCTGTTGTCGACTTCGTTGTCGATCTTGGCGTCAGACGAGATGACGCACCCCAAGTAGCTGAACTGGTGGACAGCTTTCAGTTCTGTTTGTTCAATGAAGATGCTTGGTGGATGGTGCTCCTCCTGGGGTGCGGACTGATGAAGAACTTCAGTCTTCCTCAGGCTGACTTCAAGGCCGAAGAATTGAGCTGTTTTCGCGAAACAGGACGTAATTCGCTGCATAGCTGCCTCTGTATGAGCAAGGAGGGCGGCATCGTCAGCAAAAAGCAGCTCCCTGATCAGTTGCTCCATGGTCTTTGTGTGGGCCTGCAAACGCCTCAGGTTGAACACGCTCCCGTCGAGACGAAAACGGATGTATACGCCATCAGAGGGTGGGGAGGGGCTGGGTGGGGCGGGTGGGGCTGGGTGGGGGGTGGTTTGGGGTGGGGCTGGGTAGGGAGGGGCTGGTCACCCTGTGGTGCCCTTATAAAACTCAACGTTTAACCTACTCACGCCGGCTTGTGCCCGCCCTCACAGTCGCCCATATTTGCGGAATACACCACGCCGCCATTGACCCTGGCCATTGACCGAGCAACCCAACGTTCCTACCAGCTCCCTCCGCAGGAATGTGTTTACGCTGGCAACAACCCGGGATATTCCATGTCCCGGGAAGACTTACATACTTCCCAAGACAACTACTTACACAAAGAGGGCAATTTTGGGAAAAATAGGGCCAGGTGGGAACCCTACCATTAACCATCGCCTCCAAAATGCCGCATCACGGCAGGCATGCTGCCACCATGCACTGCATTGTAAATGACCATTTGCACTGTGGCTTGCTACATATTCATCATATTTATTATAAACTAATTATATTGATGCTGCTCTAGTGAGGTTAATAAACACGATTCATTGTAAACCAATTCTAACACTTTCTGTAAATGATGATCAGACAGAGAAGTGCGTCCAGGCTTGTAACAAATGTCCACTCGGAAGCTTCTGTGCGAAAGGCTCATTCGCGCCTTTCGCACAATGTCAGTGCTCCCATAATGCATTGCATGCCAAGTGCCATGACTATACTGCGAATTTATTGCACCAAGTCGTTGAACTGGTGGCCTAAAACAACTGTGTGCGCTATATGCGCAGTGTAGTGATGTCACATGACACGCAGGACATGATGGGAAGACCAATCTTATGGCCATGATCATGCCTTTTGCTGTCTATAATTCATATTTTGTGTGTGTTTGCAAAATATATTGTTAACATTTGATACGAGGTAATCTAAAACCAAACTCACCGAAGCTGCCCGTTCAATGACTTTGAGCATTCCACATTCCTTTCGTCTGCAAATAAACCCCCACTAAGGCGACGGTGCAGCCCTGCAATTGGGGGCTCAACTGGAGGCAGCGATGGAGAGCCGCCTCAAGAAGCGAGTTGGCCAACTCTGGCACCCTGGCCGGACATCTTTGTAGAGGCGGGAAGTGCCGACACGTGATCCACCACAGGCGACTTGCATCGATAGGGTGTTTGTCCAGCTGGGTCGACACAAACGCATTGTAATAAACTTGCCTATTGTTTCAGCTGCCTTGCCAGGGTTATCAGATTGAACTGACAGCCCCTGGATTACACGTCCAGTGTGCTCATACTGTTGCAGTATCCCCAATGCAAGGCTCTCCTGAAAGATCTCTAAAACGCAGAGGCTTTCCCGAGCGAGAAAACACATCGTTAATTTAAAAATATTTTGACAATAAAATGTAATATGCATGGAAACTTTAATCGCTGTTGTTTGGCTGGGTGTCTGGGAGTAACACTTTCTTATTATAGTGATGTTATTTATTTGCTGTATTTTAAAATCCTTCCTTGTTTATGTTTTTCAAATGCAGAACTGTAGATTAGGAAATAGGGCTGCTATTCAATTATACTGGGCATTACTTACTTATTTTTTTTTACATTTTGTACACAGGGAAAGGACCCCAATTAACTGAAAAGACACCTTTCACAGTACACCGTCAAGTTTGGGATACCACTTAATAATAATTATTCACTCAATGCGACCACATGAATGTGACACGAACATGAGATTTAGTTTCAATGCAGCCGTTACCTTTCCTAAATTTAATCTAAAAGCACAACTTATTTGTTTTGTGAATGAATAACAATGCTTTGCCAAGTCAGACGGATTTGCTTGTCAAACACACTTGACGGGTTTTCTATGAGACATTGGGTTAAATTCGCATGCCGACGAATAAAATTTCTTGTTGTTCAATTTTTTTTATGGAAAGGTGCCAAAAAGTCTTCACAAATGATGAACAGTGGAAATTCACCAAGGTGATGTGTCCCCGCCGTCTTGTCAAGTTCTGGATCGGAGGCTTCTCGCGCCTGCGCGCCCTCGTACGCACAGCTGATCCTTTGCGGCCGGTGTCTCCTGGGTGACAATCTTGGGATAGTCAATTGACGTTTTTCCTCTCGCTAATTGCAAACAGCTGCACGAAATCAAAACTGTTTAAAATGTTGACCCACTGCTGTGCCATGCATCCATTCACCAGGGGCGTCAGCGGCAATGGCTACGCGTTTTGGAGGCTTCCTAGGAGATGCATTCAATGTCCACGTAGAATAATTGGGGTCCTTTCCCTTCGTTGTCCTTCCCCGCAACTCCAATGAGCGCGGTTGGCTACGTACGGTGCGAAGGAAGTTCAACATATATACACGAAACCCACAGGTCACTTGAAAATAACGCACGTGCCTCATGCTGCATTTCGATGACCGCTACCCGTGGGAATCTGGCTCTGCGGCCCAGGAGTCGCCTATTTATCGTTCCAGCATCAACGGCGCCAAGCCACGTCCCCATACTCCATGAGCCGTAAGGTTCCTCTGCTAAAGGGAGCTATCGAGAGCCCGACTAGAGGATACATGGCGTACCGTTCCAAGCTCTTGCCAGGCGTCTTGGAATAGATGCGAGTACCCACCCTTTACTCCCCCAGAGTCAATCTATCAATATATCGATTGACTGTGGTGTTCCATACTTATACTGCTGCTATGATGGGTTTCGTTCACACATTTGATTTTGGGTGGACAGAGGCCAGTGGATCTAAGAAACACATCTGTCCATTGCTTTCGTGATGAAATCTGCCTGGAATTTGACTCAAAATTCGAAAGTAAATTTTAATGTTATTATAGGTGCGCGTTCGTCGCTAGCCATAAATGCGATGTGTTTTAAGACTTGTTTTCGAGGGATCCCAATTGCAGATAACTCCAAAGTGGATAACTAAGGGAAGCTGACCCAGAAAATTCAACAGGAGTAATGAGCAGGGAGCCAAACCAAAACCCGGAGTGAATAATCGGCTTTTATATATATGTATGCAAGTTGAACATCTTTCGCACTGAACGTAACCGACCATGCTAATCGGATGAAAGGCGACCCATCAGGCTGTGCCCGATTGAACCTCGGCGGTTGAGCGAGGGAGCGTGGGGACAGCTCACAGCCTGGGGAGCTCCGATGAGAACGGTGAGGGGGCGCTCATGCGGGGTCACGTGGTGTTGGTTAAATGTGCAACTGATGAGGTGGTGGTCAGGCAAAAACCTCCCACTAAAATAAAAAAACCTCTCTGACTGTGTATGTGTTGTATGTATGTAGAACTTCTTTTGCACCGTACATGGACAACCGTGCTAATCGGAGATGCGGTGGATGGACAAAAAACTAAACACAAAAATAAGTTGTAAAGAAATTAAAGTGTTGAGGGGGTAGCAAACCACCCTCTCACCAACGCTCTGAAAACAAATGTTATTGTGACCCCTTGGATTATTAGCGATATTTACAGGCATTGCTGGAATGTTTGTCTTATTGTTGGGGTTTGGGTCGGGTGATTAACGCCCTCAATTCTTAAAACTGCAGTCCACGTACTCACACGCTGAGCAACCAACCACATTTCCCGGACAGTTTCATCCGCACACGAGAGATGGAACGGCACCGGCGACCTCCAGAATGAACGCTCATTGGGGATAACCGTTTCAAAACGGCAGAATCCCCGTCTAAGCCTTGAACCTGAAAGCCAAAGACGTCAGAATCGGAGGGCTGAATTTGTTTTGTGCGAGTTGGCAGCCGCAACCCCAGCCAACTTTTTTTCCATCCATGGTAACCCACTTGTGCTTTCATGTCCATCACTGTGCCACCGAGATGGAAAAAAAACTGTTTAATACGAACATCAACACCAAACAGAAATCTGGAGTCTTTCGTAAAATGATGCATTTGTTCCACAACACGCAATTCAGCTCTTTTGTTACAATCCCATGAAGATGGAAAGAAAAGTTGTTTTAAAGGTCTGAAATGTTGATGCGTTTACAGGAATTGGTCATCAAAGTGATGAACACCGCAGCGCTGGCACATCGCTGGCACATCGCTGGCACATCGCTGGCACATCGCTGGCACATCGCTGGCACATCGCTGGCACATCGCTGGCACATCGCTGGCACATCGCTGGCAATGCCCCAACTTCACACATGTCCACGTCGACTTCCCAGGGGGCTTCCATTCACAGATATTTTAGTGTCATTCACAACTTCTCTGCTGTTGAATAAATGTAACTTACAACGGTATTTGTCACTCACATCTGCAACCTGGGTTTGTGTTGTCACATGAGTAGTTTTATTGTACAGTCTTATGCCAAATTAGCAACTCTGCTAAAAATCAAATAACCTGTACAACTGTTAAATGTGGGTGCTTCATTGGCCAGGGAGCGAAGGCAGAACCACTGGGATATGGGGTTTTAATCGAGGTTACAGCCACTTGTAATTGAACTGGATTCTCACGTGCATTTGATGGTCTAAGCCCAGTCACCAATGACTATGTATTAAAAATTGCAGGTAAAATGTTCAATTTCATTTGGCTGAATAGCTGATCTGTCATGAGAAAACCTATCTCATGGCTGCACACACACACACCCGTACACAAAACACATTAATTTGGTGTTCACTTACTTTGGCTATATTCCAGCATTGAAAGCTTAAACATCGGTTTGACTTTCATGGGAAAAACTCATCGCAGGGTGCATGGAAGAGTTCGACCACGAGTTTGTGAGACATTTTGCATAAAATAACAATTCTACTGTGAGACTTCCAAATGGCTTTTTCGTCTCGTCATATGGCGCTACGATCTTCATATAAATTGGACGGAACAAAAGATCACTTTTTTTCAGTTTCACACGCACAGTTTATGGCAAACTGGCAGCGAGACTCACTCAAATCTTTCACAGGGCATTTAGCGACACTCTCGCAACACGGCAGCCCACAGTACACCCGGACAAAATCGCTATCCTCAGGGGTGTGATGATTCATTCCCCCACCCCCCACTCCCCGAACATGGTTGAGGGTCGCAATTTAATTCAGCAATCGGTTCCTTCATTACGCTACAGTGGTCGGCCTGTCGCCACGAGTGGCTGCGGGAGCCGTGAGCACGCACGGCTTGCAGAGTGCACGGATCATTGAGCAAACATCGGTCGCTACTCACGCGATTCGATTCGTGGCGTGTGAGCCGCAGAATCGCGACTTGGTGCGCTGCAGGGAGCGGAGCCGCGGTGTCCGCGGAGCGCCGTTGTCTGTGTCGAGGATGTTCGTGACAACCTCCACACAACCACCACAACCACCACCACAACCACCACAACCACCACCACAACCACCACAACCACCATACAACCACCACAACCACCACCACAACCACCACAATCACCACAACCACCACAACCACCACCACCACAACCACCACCACAACCACCACACAACCACCACCACAACTATCACACAACCACCACCACCACAACCACCACCACAACCACCACCACCACAACCACCACCACCACAACCACCACCACAACTACCACCACCACAACCACCACACAACCACCACACAACCACCACAACCACCACAACCACCACCACCACAACCACCACAACCACCACATAACCACCACACAATCTCACACAACCACCACAACCACAACCACCACAACCACCACAACCACCACCACCACAACCACCACAACCACCACATAACCACCACACAACCTCACACAACCACCACACAACCACCACAACCACCACAACCACCACCACCACAACCACCACAACCACCACACAACCACCACCACAACAACCACCACAACCACCACAACCACCACACAACCTCACACACAACCACCACACAACCACGGGTCAAGGGTCATGGGTCACGGGAGCACTGCCGTGCACGAGACGCAATCCGATATGATAATTGAGTGGAGGACACTCCGATCGGATCGGTGCGAGGAGGATTCACAAAGGGCGGGACAAGCCGAGAAGGGGGTTGGCAGAAAGGGGGGGGGGGCTGTTAAAGGGAACGGAATTGGAGGGTTCGGGGTTGGTTTTTGATGACGAGTGGAGTGTGGTGTGAGGTTGCCTTGAAAATAAAGATCCTTCTTAGGAAGTCTCCTCTTCGTCTGCAATGTCTGGCAACGCAGCCGCGCTTGTTTTGAACATGCCTGGCTCTGCTGATGAGGTTTGGAAAGCCGAAACTGGTACAACACTTCTCGTGCCAAAATAAATGGCGCTGCATTTGTGACCGTCTGGAACGCTCTTCCTCCTGATGTTCGGAAGCCACCGGCGCTCTGCACTTTTCAATCATCTATGTTGGAAACTAATTTATTTAGATATGCATTTTGTGTTTAGTGTGTCGTCCTTCCCCCGCATCTACAATTATCACGGTTCGTTACGTACGGTGAAAAAGAAGTTCCACATACAGTGCATACACATTGGAGGTCGATCGGACTAAAATGTAATTTTATCATTTTAATTGGAGAGGCAGAGACTTGTCTGTGTAATTATGAATACTGTTAAGGTTGTATTTCACAAGTTGGTTATATATGTTTTAAAATAAAATATTTGTAACGACAAGATATATGAAAAGGGTGCAAATGTGTACAGAATATCCTCATTTGTGTTGAACAGTCTTCAGAGATTAAGGGTACAAACTTCAAACAATAATTGCGCAGAGTATATTTACATCCTCTTATATAAAAGTACCTTTGTATGAATTCAGGCACAAAACAAGTAACGACGCGTTCGTTTCACAGAGTCAATTCTTTGGTGGCAACTCGTTGAACGTTGCGTGTCCACTTTGCCGCGTGCTTCGCCTGCAGGCCACTCGCCCACCACGTCTAAGACGAAGGAGTGAACTTTACACTGTCCCCACACCATATTCACATTGATCCACATTACACAATTGCTGTCGTCACACAGGAGGACATTTTCATAACTTTTGGTAACTGGCTGCTGCTGCTGTTTGCAGCTACATCTCTACCATTTGTTTAACGTGTGTGGAACTCGCTCCAACACGCTGCTGCTCCTGCTGAAGCACTCACAAACGTTCACGTGTGTTCACTCGACAACTGCTTTAAATTGGCTGTTGTGGGGTGGAGGAGCGTGCGTATGACACACACTTTGCAATCTGGCCTATAAATCAAAGACGAATCCTACAAATTGTGTTGTGTTCTCCAGTCGTATTACATCAACAAAAGTTGTTCTTTCTTTGTTTCAGCGGAATCTCTTAAACGTGACTTTATTTTGCTCATATGTATCACTCACTCCCCTTGGCAGGCACCTTTGTCGCATTCTGCAGCAACTTGCTGCAGTTCAGAAGCAGAATCTTGATTTAGACAGCAGCAGGAGGAATCCGATGGGCTATGAAGCTCTTTTTCACAGATGTCCGCTATGGGCACGGGGTCAGTTAATTGCTATTGGCTCTCATCATGACTTTGTTGTCAGTGAATCTGTGATGATTAACCTGCGATGGTTGGAGTATCTTTGAAATCAATACGAGAACGCAGAGTACCTGAGTCCCTGAGGAAACGTGTCATCATTACACATCACTTGCTGTGACCTTTGGATTTGTAACATGGACAGGGACAAAGACACCAGAACAAAAACTGAAAAGTGTGCACAGATGGGCATGGAGAGAGGCGTTTGGGGAACCGCAATGTGCGATAGAAAGAGGGAACCAATGGATCAGAGAGAGAGAGAGAGAAAAAAAAAAACGAGACATCATATTGACTTTTCGATTTAAAGCTTTCGTGACTGCAGGGATTCATCTTCTTGGTTCTTTCGGTACTTCCCTTCTACGTGACTTTACCGAAAGAACCAAGAAGATCATATTGACTGTGAAGAAAAGTAAGTGGACTTTGTAAGGACGCGACGATCGACGGGTTGATAGCCGATGGATGAGACTGGTGATGGAGCAGCAAACCAGGGAGTGATTGCACCCAAGAGGGTGAACACATTGGAGATGGAACGATGAGATTGTCATGCGCAGGAGACATTGATTGTGGCGCAGCGTGGTGATGGCTTTCAGAGGCCTTGCCCCAGCAGTGGAACGAACATGTCTGACGAGGATGATGACGATGTTTAAACGACCTCAATGTTCCTAAATTCGTGAGGCCTTGAGGGTTCGGGATGAGCATGGTGGGTGCCTGAGTTGGGGACGGCATGGCAAGGCAAGATGTTTGAGCCTTGGGCTGCGAGGATAACTGTTGGTGACAGTTAAAACATAGATTGTTGAATCCATCTGTGCAGAGATTTGAGAGTTATCCCCTAGTGTGTATGGGTTTTCTCTGGATACTTAAGTTTCCTATCACAATTGAAACACTCATTAATGTCATGGAATTATTAATTAAATTAAATATCAAATCTTAAACGGCAAACCCGATGATGCTAATTAAACAAAAGCAAATTAAAGATTTAACCCGCATTTAACTTCTTAACAATATTGAGACATATGTATCAAAATAGCTGAATGGCATTTTTAATGAACATAATTTTAATGTATTCATTGCGGATAATGTTTTAATAAAAATAAAATGGATATATTTAATTTACATAATTGCTTTATTTGGTATAAAATAGAATTACTTTTCCATGCGGGTCCTTCAAATTACATCTGCTTTCATGGGCTCGACTATGATGGTCAGAAAAAGAGTCTTTGTCTCTCTAACGTGGAACACACGTAATTTTTTTTATCCTTAAATAATACGAACACAACTGTACCCGACAGTGCATGCATTCATATCTTGAGTTTAATGTCACTTGCATTAAATTGTAAAAAACAACAACCACATTTAAATTTCGATTTAAAGCTTTCGTGACTGCAGGGATTCATCTTCTTGGTTCTTTCGGTAAAGTCACGTAGAAGGGAAGTAATAAAGTAATAAAAATAAAACATAATAAAACAATTCTCACGACGTTTCGGCCACAACGCAAGCAGCCGTCCTCAGGTGAAAACCAGGTCCGTCGAGGCGACAGAGTCTGAATGAAACAGCACACGAGCTTGGAGCATATATATAAGCTGGGCGCATTGACAAAGGAATTTGCATATCAAAAGGAATTTAGCATATTTATGGGAAATGCAGGAATGTGATTAGTACTGCATATGCATGTGCATTATGCAGGATTAACAGCATCAAAGGGAGCTGCAGTTACTGCTGCTGCAGCAGTTGCTGCTGCTGCTGCAGTTTCTGCTGCTGCTGCAGTTGCTGCTGCTGCTGCAGTTGCTGCTGCTGCAATTGCTGCTGCTGCTGCACTTGCTGCTGCTGCTGCAGTTGCTGCCTTATCCATTTTAATATAACACTATGTATTATTCTACCCACCCTAATGTGTATCATACTGCTATATGTTTACTGTACAATTACGACACCATACATTACTCTGCACACTGCACCATGCCAGTGAGTGGAACGCGGTCTGAAAGTCACCGTAAACGTGAACACAATCAGTTAAGATCCGAAATGGTTTATTACGTCCTTCCACTGATTGCTAAGCCAGAATCCATCTTCTCGGTTGAAATTGTCTCTGTGTTTGTATATGTGGATCGCCTCATGAACGAATCTCTCATGATAGCCAGATGGCTTGCAGAGAACCTCTGTCTTGGAGAAGTCAATGTCATGTGAGCCCACTGAATTGTAACAGTGATCTGCCACGGCTGAGGTGTTTGTCCTACCGTGTTTCAGGTCTGCCTTATGTTCACGGATGCGGTCCGAGACATGTCGTTTGGTTTCTCCAATGTAACTGCTACCACAGAGGCAACTTAGTTTGTAGACGCCAGGGTACTGTATGTCTGGAACCACATCTTTTACAGACGGGACCAGATCACGGATTTTATGTACTGTGTTGAATCGGACCTGGATCTTGTGTTTAATCAGGATTTTGGAGATCTTTTTTGTGACCCCAGCAATGTAGGGTAAGGTGATGGTCTTGAAAGGCTCCTCAACAGGATCCTTCTTGATGGTTGGAGTGATGGCTTTGCGGATTGTGTAGTCGGAGTAACCATTAGCCTTAAGAGCTTGGCGTACGTGTTTGAGTTCACTGGAAATGTGTTCATGGTCGGAGATGCATTGGGCTCTATGATATAGAGTCTTGATGAGGGAATTCTTCTGGGATGGATGGTGGTGGGAATCCGGTTTTAGATAAGCATCCGTATGGGTGGCTTTCCTGTAGACAGAGTGGCTCATTGAACCATCAGGTCTCCTTTTGATTAGGACATCCAAAAAGGGTAGCTTGCCATCATTTTCGACAACCACATTATACTCCCTTCGCGTACATTCTATAAACAAAATCCTACCAATGTAGGATTTCTGTCAGATTGTTTTTGTATTTATCTAACAATAACCAAGCCGCCCCTACAACAACAACAACTGCCACCCACCCTCTAGAGCAGCGCTCCACAAACTTTTTGGCACCAGGGACCGGTTTCGTGGAAGACAATTTTTGTTCACGGACCGGGCGGGAGGGGGAGTCATCATCGCGTCTTTCTCCCTTTTCAAAGAATCTCTCCAGCGACGTTTGTTTTTAACTCATTTTGGCTACGAGGGGTCAGCAGCTTGTGGGCTCACCAACACCACGCCCGGCCGCCTTTGTTTTCCCACTGGCGATGTTTACACACCGCACCAGGTGCTAATTTGAGGCGGAGTCGACCTAGGGGAGGCCCAGGACCGGTTCAGATAATCGTCACCGGTGTTGGCCGTGAGCGGGAATCGAACTCGGGTAACCCGGGTTCGTAGCGCTAACCGCTACACCACCGCTCCCCACGCAAAGTAAAACACAAATCAGTTCTCAAGAAGTGAGTTTTAAATCTCGACGTGGAAGGGTGCGGCAAGGCAACTTTGAACGATTTCTCTCCCAAATCCTCTTGGCGATTCGCACAGACGCGCCAGCACGATCGAGGCGCAGGGACCAGGGCAGCGGGGTCCGGGGTGGGCACACGGAGCCAGCAGCATGAGCAGCTGTGCGGGAGGCTACGTGCGTGTGCAGGAGGCGCGCGGTGAGGTCTCGTCGATGGGGTCGCCGGGTCCAAAACGAAATGGGATTTTTTTGCGCGTGTTAGTGCGTGTGTGCATGCGTGTGTGTGTGCGCGCGTGTGTGTGTGTGCGTGTGTGTGTGCGCGTATGTGTGTGCGCGTGTGTGTATGCGCGTGTGTGTGTGCGCGTGTGTAAGCGCGTGTGTGTGCGTGTGCGCGTGTGTGTGTGCTCGTGTGTGTGTGTGCGCGTGTGTGTATGCGTGTGTGTGTGCGTGTGTGGGGAGCGGTGGTGAAGCGGTTAGCGCTACTTTGCGCTACGACCCCGGCGACCCCGGTTCGATTCCCACTCACGGCCAACATCGATGACGATTATCTGAACCGGTCCTGGGCCTCCCCTAGGTCGATTCAGCCTCAAATGAGTACCTGATGCGGTGTGTAAACATCGACACTGGGGAGACAAAGACGGCCGGGCGTGGTGCTGGCCACCCACCCTCTCGTGTGCCGTGCCGGCCTTCATAGGTGCTCGCTAACAGCACTTGCCCCAACAGTCTGTTAAGGCTGTGTGTGCGTGTGTGTGTGTTAAAGGGAGCGCAGAGGGGAACACTGCAGCGGTAACAGCGAGCTGTGGGGACACTTGGTGTCCCGTGTGATAGGCTGTGAACGCGAGCACACTTCACGACTTCACGTTGTTGTGTGTACCTTGAACTTCTTTCGCACCGTACGTAGCCAACCGCGCTAACTTGAGGTGCGGGATTAGAATCGCATCATAACGATTAGAATCGCACTGTGCTGAGCGATCCATATAGTCGTCAGGCTACTCCCGATGGCCATCGTATGGAAACATAAAAATTAGAATTACATTTTATGTTAATAAAAACAATTTTGTTGCTTCAATATCGTATTATTTTACAAAAATAATAATTTAAGCAACACTGGATGTAGAATTACATTTATAAAAAAATCTTTATTATAAGTATTCACATCATCAGGGGGTGCAACGGTGGAGCGCTGGAATCACACTTGAAAGATTGTGAATGCAAACCCCAGTCGGAGGCTCGACTCAGCCCATCATCCCTACAGGGTATACACAATGAGTGCCACTGGGAAGGACTGACCACCACCCCCATGAAATAGATAAATGGCGCTTCCATGAGTAGCTCAAAGCCCCCACGGAAGCGACAAAGCATCCCATGTTCGTTCGGGCAAGGAGACAAATGTACGATCATCATCTTCATATCGACTGCAGATCCCACTGACAACATCACCTCCGGTCTCAAGGTCAGGTCACCGTGACCCGTTCCCACTGAGCGCTGAATCTGTTCTTGACTCTGCGTTTCACCAGTCGTGTCCAGCAGCTATACGGGTCTCTTAAACTCCCCCCCCCCACCAAGCTCCAATTATATCAATAATTATTAATGAATGAGCGTAATAGCTGCAATTCTTGGCCGTAATCTAACACATGTTTCCATTGATGCGTATCACGTCTCTGAGTTATTACAAGCCTTGTGCAATACCCGTGCCCTTGCTCTATGATGTGAATCTTCGGTCTTGAAACATGCTCTCCGTGACCGCTTCATCACAACATGTTTTATTTTACTTCTGCAATATACAAGTGGGGGTTATCTGTAAATGAATATGAATTCAATCAATATATTTTTTTAATCTTGGGTTTACTAATCTCCCGTGTACAGTTCTGCAGAGCCAGTGGTGGAAATTCCACATTTAGATTCCGGGGGTGAGTATATCCACAGGACAACCGCTGATTACTTCCTCAAAAAGTGGTAGCTATTTTATTAACACTGGCGGGATGATGGGCAGTCAACCACCAAAGAGGATTCGATCTCGCAACCTTTTGATTGTGAAGCGGTCACTCCATCGCTGAGTCACATGGGTTCAGCCGTATAACTAATTAAGTTCTTAATTAAAAAACACAAGCTTTAATTGTCCAAGTGAAACCCTCTCAGCGATACCACTTTATATTACTTCATTCAAAAGAATGCACGAGCAGTGAAATGTTAACACTGCCGGATAGACATTGCTCACGAGACGACGTCAATAACGTGTTTTCTCTTGGCAAGCAAATTGACAAAAACATATAACAGTCATATTGTCTTCACAGACCTCATGAAACACTTTCACTAAAAGCTAAAGTCACGATGGTAACGATTGTTATCTAAATTGCCTTGCCAGCTATTAGGAATAAAATTCAATTCCTTGCCCTCCTGGCTCCACCTCCCCGTCATTACTCGAGCCTGATTGACGGGAAGATGTAAATGCTAAATGAATTTAGGAAGATGGTTCGACCTAACTGCTTAATATAAGAGTATGCTTAGCGCAATATCATCACGATGGTGGGAGATAGCGAGAGACACGTGGAGTCAGCAGAGAAACAGACAGGCAGACAAGCAGGCAGACATTCTGAGGGGCAGGTAGCCAGACAGAGAGGAAGGTGGAGAGACAGAGACAGAAACAGAGACAGAGACAGACCACCAGCAGGTAGCTCAACACGCGCACAGCCAGGGAGACACACACACAGACAGCCAGGGAGACACACACACACAGACAGCCAGGGAGACAGGCAGACACACACACAGCCAGCCAGGGAGACGGGTAGACACACACACAGACAAGAATAAATGCAACAAGGCAGACTTAAAGCCAGAAAAATAAACATACATTCTTAAAGATGAACGGATATAATACCAAATAACTGTACACGGAACAGCAAAGACACAATTACACGAAGTCACACTGAGATAATTACACAGACAAGCAAAAGCGTACAGACAGAGAACCAGGCAGAGAAGCACATCCAAGCAGGAATAAGGAAAGCAATCTTTGTTTACGATAACCTTGTGTGTGATAATCGCATAAAACGTGAGTCAATGACTTTCACTTTTGATGGCTCTGAAGAATAACGGGCCGGAGGGGGGGGGGGGCTGCGCTGGAGGGTGGAGGCGGCTGGAGACGGACCCACGAGGTGGGGGGGGGGTCATCAATAGGGGAGTCCACAAGGGCTCGATCCATTGGCCGTACATGAGGTTGGACTGAGAGGCAATCGACCTGCTTAATAATAGCCATATGATGGCCTCCTCTCAGGTCTCAACTTCCATCATCATCAGCCAGGACCTGTCCACTGCCGGGTGAAGGATGCCCCCAAGCCGCTGAGATCTCTCACAGATCCTGCCTCTACTGGACATATGTGAAAGAAGAGCTTCATAGCTCATCGGATTTCTCCAGGATAAATATAGATTCTGATTGCTGATATAAGCACCTCCACCTATGAGCTGCTTTCTGAACTCTACCACCGATGGTGGACGTCCCTCTCAGTGGGCGCGTTCCATCTTTTGGCTGCCACTCCGTGCAAAGTCTTCACCACGGGCCACCCATCCCTTCTCGTGGCGTGTCCTGCCCCAAGCCCGCTTATGTAGCAGTCTTTCACGGTGCCTGTCACCTCTTCGTCTTCTCTTCTTCTTCTTCTTCTTCCGTATGGCTGCTGATGTAGCTGCAAAGCAACGACTACAATCTCACACTCAGGGTTGGTCAAGCCAAACAACAGCGTCAGAAGCAGCAGAGTCCATCGCTGTGATGTCTCCTTCGTATTTGGCGTTTGGGCATTTGCTCGGAATACGTTTCCCGGTCTGTTCTGGATGACCTACAGTCGCACACGACTACTGGAGAGTTTAACATTTTACATTTGTGCGTCATCAGCTATCCGCATCGACTGCCACGGTTTGTGCAGTGGATGCGGTTTTAGGGTGGACCACGAGCTTCGGAAGGTCAAAACCAGGGACCTTCTGCGTTGTTGTTTTTTTACAAGCTGTTTGATTTGTAGATTATTGTGAACTCCATTTAGCAGCCGTTGCCTTGCGTGTGTCCTCTCGCCTGTGCGTGAGTTCTCGCTGCTTGCTCGCGATCCGTGTAATTCTCACAACGTGCCGCTCCCCACGCCTCTTTGTGCAGCGTTCAGCATGTTTGGTGCGCAATGTTCGTATTTTCTCCTATTTATCTTGAGCCCTGCTTTTCATCCTTCTTCATTGATTCCACTATTTCCAGCAGACGCTGCCGCCTAAATCTCCACCGACGGCTGGACGCAGCCCCCTGTTTTCCAACCCGCCCCTCTCGGCCTTCAATTTGCAATAATCTTTCCCACCGACCTTCCTGGCACGGCAACGAATGCAACTTCGTGCGTGCACATGTCTCGACCGAAGGTAGCGCGGAAGCATAGATGCGCAGCTTTCGAGATACGAGATTATTATTCCGTGCCCTTGCAAGGAGCTCACCTCTCATTTTCTTGTCGAAAAAAAAATCTGCTTACTTTGCCAGATGTCAAGGCACTGGCCAAATTAAGTTTCAACCATTTCAGTTGTGTGTGTGTCCCTGGTGTATGCATACAGCATGCAAAATTCATACCTTATCATGCACACAGAAGCAATCATGACTTATTGAGCGACCGATGTAAACTCTAATGATGTTCTAGAAAAGTAGATATGTTCGCACAAATGTCGCCGAGTAACTGAAACGAAAACTCAGAAAACTTTTAAAGACTTAGGATCAGCAAAAAATGCAGCTCTGGGATTGATTGACGTTGCTAATTGGATAGGGTCAGGCTCAGATTCTGAATCGCTTCACATCTTGTGGTGAACACTTACATATACCTGACCCACATGATCACTAAAACAAGTATCACCTCCTATTTATGAGATGCGAAGACGACCAAATCCTGTATTGATTATTAGTACAGAGTATAAAGACAAACCCCCCCCCCACTCCCGTTGCCTTGACAGACTCGTCGGGAAAATTCTCTTTGCGAGTAGCACCAACGATGTTGCCTGTCAGCGAGAATCAAACGCGGGGTACCGGTATTGATGCGCAGCGCACTAACCACGACACTACCGCTCCCCATGCCATCACGTACATACAAAGACGAAGACCACCCGTATAGCCTCAGCAGAATGTTGGGGCAAGTGCTGTTAACGAGCACCGATGAAGTCCGAGATCAGCAAAGTCTCTTAGATTTGTGTGACGTCATTTCAGGACTCTTTCAAGACCAGACAACTCTGGATCGGCCCAGAGTTGTCTGCTGAAATTAATCACTCGCTGATGGATTGCGTAAGATGTGTGCTTATTATTATTATTATGGAGATGGGTATTTGAAGGAGGCATTGTCCACGTGATATGTGCGGCGTACGAGTCGGGAGGAAAGAGGGACTTCGTGCAATCAGGCTGCTCAGGCAAATCATGGTGAAAGTTTAGAGATGGACGACATTTGAAGGGCGCCACGGTGGCTATGAGATGTTAACTTCCTCGCCTGGTATGCAGGAGGTCGTGGGTTCGATCCCGACCCTGACGCCTGCTGCTGCTGCTGTATATTTGCAGTCTGCGTGTCTCTCTCCTCGTGGTCGCGTGGATTTTTCTCCGGCTCCTCCGGCTTTTCCCTCCACATTTAGAATCAACATCACCACGCGTTTAGAGTCTTTGGCTGATATAAATGTCCACACGATCAGCCCACTTCGTTGAGCTATCATTTGTGATTGCCAGGTCGCTTCTGAAAAAAACAGCTATGGAGCGCAGTGGGCCTTAGCTGGTAAAGTAAAGACATAGTTCGGCAACAGTGTTAGAAGCGTTAACCACAATTGCTCCCATGCACCCCGCCCCCCTATCGCTGACACTGCGCCGAGCTAAAGGGGGGTTCCCATCAGGGCTGCAAAGGCCACGCGGCGCGAGAGAACGTCTCCAGTCACCCAGGCACAGAGCAGTGGCCTCCTTCCCGTGACTGGCGTCTACGGCAAATGAAGCGTCGCCCTTCCTCCTGTCCAAGATCACAAACGGCTTCGAGTCGCCGCGCCTCGCGTGCGCATCAATGCGCCGTCCCCGTTCGAGTGGCGATGACGGCGGCACACGACAGCTGCGGCGAGCCACGGCTTCAAGTTGCAGAGCGGGGAAAAAGGTGCTGCGCTGATGTGTAGGGTGCAGTCTGGCGACGTGCAAGTGCTGGCGATGGTTCGAGGAAGAACGCACAGACACGGAAGCGCTTTAGACTGAAAGCCGTAGACAAATGTGCGCCGTCATGCAAAGACAAAGATCCCCCGTAACCCATAAAACATCCCCTCTATCACGGATCCCCCGTATAGTTTAACACGAAGAGTTTAACACGAAGGCTTTCGCGACCAATATCATCCATAACAGAGGTTTTTTGGGGTTAGATCGCGTAGATATATAAATGTGTCGTTAAACCCGCCACCAACTAGTAAGGGTTGTCACGTCAACAGAACGTGGCCAATTCGTCACGAGTACAGCACTAACCGGTGTGTTGGAGAGCCAAGCCAGAAGCGTGGTCACCACATCTACGCCTCTATATCAAGAACGATAGAGTTAGACTTCTCCACAAATCTGGCTGTCGCCTGATGAAGCTAGTTGTAATTACTGGCGAAACGTCGGACTCGGAGTGTAAATATTGCTGGACACTCTCTTCCGTCAGTTTGCCATTTTATGGTACCCCAAAGTGTCCCCGGCTCTCGCACAATGTCCGTGATGCAGTCAATGTCAGTCTGCTGTTGGTCGGCGCTGCGGCAATCGACTCGTCTCTACGAGCTGTACTCACGATGATGCACCACTACGGTGCGTACCGCGAAGCGTTCAGGGTTTCGGCGCAATCGTCCTCGCTGCGTTTCGACATCGCGGAGTGGCACTGATGTCGGATTGATTGGTACCCCAGTCGCGGAGCTAAGAACACCCCTGGAAAATATAGTGTCCCAGAAACAACATATTTAATTGCCTCGGCCATTTTGTATTGTTTGGTACCTCGGGTTACCGCCATGAGGAATCACTTCAATGACGTCGCCTCCGTCGCATTTGACCTGTCGATGTCCTCCTGGCGCCTGCCCTTCTCACCCGGCCGTGCCCCTTGCCGGGCCTGAGACACGTCAATGTCTCGTGACCCTCCCGCCTCTCCAGCCACATCCATGGTGGAGTCATCAGGGGATGGGCCATCTGAGAACGTGCCAGTCATTTGCCTCGAGGGGCGCCACGGTAGCGAGATGTTCACTACCTCGCCTGGTGCACAGGTGGTCGTGAGTTCGATCCCGACCTTGACGCCTGCTGCTGTATATTTGGAGTTTGCGTGCCTCTCTCCCCGTGGTCGCGTGGATTTTTCTACGGATCCTTCGGGGTTTTCCCTACACATTTAGAAACGGTTAGAGTATTTGGCTGCAATACATTTCTACGTGATAAGGCAATTCGTTGAGCTATCATCCTGGGGCCATGTCGCTTCTGACAAAGTGCTGTATAGCTCAGTGCGCCTTAACTGGTAAAATACACATTTTTTTAAAGAGTGCTTCTTCCAAAGACGTCATGTGTCTTGAGTTGATAAACATGTCCGAACGAGGAACCTGCTGTCTGGCGAGATTTCTCTCGTTTCTAGAATTCACTTCCATGTGGTTTGTTTAAAGAGGTCACAGCCCATTGAGCCCAAGACACGTGTTTAAACAGTAGCAATATCAGCACGGCACTGCCTAATGGCATAACACATACTGTGGAAAGCTTAATCGCCCCATCACTACCATTATCATCACCATAGCATATACGTGTGGTCTACTATGTATGTTTTGGTTGGTCGTCATCATTGCATATCCACTGCTGTATGTAGGCCTCGCCTTAAAGTCATCACTCTTACCAAAGTGAGTCGTTGCCATCTCCACTGTTGGATTAACGCCTTCCCATGCCATCTCCATCCGTCATGATCCTGCCATGCCTATCAGGTGCCTTCTTGGCACAGTAAGGGGCGCAGCTGGTGGTGCATCTGCCAGTCATCTCAGTCAGTCAACCCATGGCACCTGCAGGGTCTGTCCCGTGACCTCCTGTCACGGAGCCTTTGACACTTCACGCGGCCTCGGAGTGTACCTAGCCTGGCACAAGCGCCGTGGTGACTCTTTGTTGCATTCTGCGTCTCTCACCCCTGGGGGTGCGAGATGCCCTTTCTGGGGGTGCGAGACACGGTCACGTTGTGTTAGAAGGTAAATAATCTAAACACAAATTAGGTACGGGCACTTAAGGACAGCCACTTTGTTTCATCACAGCTGTCTGTTTATTAACATTAAACATGTGTTTCATCACAACTGTGTGTTTATTAACATTGTACATGTGTTTCATCACAGCTGTGTGTTTATTAACAGTGTACAATTTTTACGATTGAGAACCAAAGGGGTGCAAGGCTGCAGTAAAGGTGAAGAACCACTGATCATCATCATCGTAGTCATCGTAGTCATCTCTTAGAGCAATGTGTTCTATCCCAGCCCGCTCACTTTCCTCGAGTCGTCAAGATGAAGTCGCTCTTTGCAATTCCCAGCACGCATCTCTCCACGCTTATCTGTGCGCACTTTCATGTCTTTGTTCAATTGTCTTTGCCACTGTCCACGTTTCAGATCCATATGTCATAGCAAGTCATGGCCTACTGATGGAACGTTTGTTTCCTTTTGTTAGGGTCCATGTTTCTGATCGTTACGTCATAGCAGGCACTATATTATTAGGCAGCGTTAATGCGGAAAATTTTGCGAGTTTTGCTACCCAATCGTTGTGCATGGCTGCCAACGCACCCCCATTAATACGTTGCATTTATTGGGAGTGAAATTAATGGTGCTTTGCTAATTGGACAACGGACAATGAGAGAGATTTTACACGTGTGTACCCGCACGTATGGCCAGCGGTACACGCCTGTGGTTAAGCGATGCACGCGGTGTGACGGTGGCTGGGGACTGTGCAGGCCACGTGCACGGTCGGTAGCGATGAGGGTCCACCAGCAGGAGAGAGGACAGCGATGAGGTTGGTGAGCCATCTTTGTGTTTAGTTTGTTGTTCTTTCCCACGCACCTCCGATTAGCATGGTTGACTACGTACGGTGCGAAAGAAGTGTAACATACATACAGTATGCATACGAGGAGTTCGCAATTCATGCCAGGTTGTCTGCAGGAGCTCTGGTGACCTATCGGAGCACAACACGGTTGGAACGGGAATTGGCCAAACATCCTGAGCACGATGCTATTTAAAGACGCAGCGTGGCTTTCCTGAATCAGTACAATGCTGTTGTTGTACAGGTAAGGCTGGGTTCACGTGCGCAGAATGGCTGTAACAATTTTGGCTGCAACTGAAGCTTTCCCTCTTTCTCCGCGTTAATGAAATTTACTCGCCCACTGGCTCCCTCCCTCCCTCGCTCGCTCGCTCGCTCGTGCCCCACTCTCGCTTCCCCGCCATGCGAGGCGTCAGGCATTCGCTCGGCTGTGAAAGTGACTGCAGACCGCATGGCCAAATGGCCCGCGGGGCCTCAAAAAAACATGCAAATTCCTCTAAGAATCATTCATGCTCCAGTTAATTTCCATTAAGTATAGGCAAACTGAATTCACGGTACTAGTCGCTTAAACAACCTCCTTATTAAAAGCTGTCTCGTCTGGAGATGGACTACTGCCTCTCCTGTATAAAGTACTGTTGCTATATCTGTTTAAAAGTGCCATTTTCTTGTAATTACCCATCCAGTTTGCAGCCACCATCTCCTTCACCCGTGATTATTTTCACCAGAGAAAGTTTCTCAGACCGTCTCGTGCAACAATACAGCCCTAAATAAATATAAATGTGGAAAAAAGCGAAGCTGTCAACCCTTTTACAATCCGTTTTACTGTCACATGAAAAGCACAGGCATCAAGCTGCGCGCCCTTGGGCCCCTTTTACGATCTGCCTCTGCTGTAAACCGAGCAACGGTTAATGGCCACAACGCCGCTTCCCACCTGAGCCCTCTCGCTCGAGACGAGGCCAGAGGTGGCCAACCTGTAAGAGGCAGAAAGTTCCCACGACTTCTGCGAAGAGGCAAGTGTCCATCTCAGTGCGCACATTGACAGTTTTTGGCACAGCACGGGAGACATGCATTACGACTGTGATGGTGCACTCTACGTTATGCCCCTTCCATAGAGCCGCACGTGGTGGCTTAAAGAGCCGCACGCGGTTCAGGAGACGCCGATTGGCGCCGATGGCACTGAGACCTCCCGGCCTGTCGCCAGAGCCTTCGCACCTCAGTCGGGCTGCCGTTGTCACAGGCCTCTCATAGCGGACTTTTGAAAATCCTCGCACTAGAATCCACTCTCAAACTATCCCTCCTAAAGCGATCCCTGGCTTTTGGGATTTCGGACTTTCTCCCCACGCGCAGTGTTTAGATTTGTCATCATTATGAACCTGCCGCCATGATGAACAACTACGAATGGATTTTTTTTTCAACCACCCCACCTCCTTTGGCACCTCGACATTTAGTGTGTTGCCTCCTTGTTTAAATATTCATCACTGCCACTCCTATCATCATCATCATCATGCATCATCAATCATCGTGAAGCATCACCTATCCGCTGCTGGATGAAATCATGTCCGTTCCAAAGCCACCCATTGTTTGTGCCGTATCGCAGTAATTCAATTTATTTTATTGCAAGCCAGAGCATTGTTCCTACTCTCCTCTGGTCACCCCCGCTTGATGGGTTTTATTTGGTTTTCAGCTGCCAGTCGCAATGCTAGGTTTCATCAGTATTTGTTTCAGGTAAGGCCATGTGGTAGTTGTATGTCAAAATAAGTGGCATTAACCCTCCACCGCCTGACAAGATTGTCACGTTTACACAGATCGTATTCACCCGTGCCGATGCGTCGATCACATTCTGACCGGTAGTGAACCTCGCGATGGCGTAGAAGACTTTTAACGTCCGAATTCAACATCGACGAACAACGATGTCTCGCCCAAACGATGTTCATGAACTTGAACATCTTTGTTGTTGCTCCGTTTGTTCTTGCAAAATGCTGTGTGCCTAGTCGACATGTATATCATCTACTTACGCAATAACGTACTGTTAACCATACTGTTAGGTCCTATTTTGATATATTACCTTCACTATTTATGCTATTGCAGCACATTTCCTCCATTCCGTTACCCAGCACCACAACGAGAACAGATTGTTGCATCTCAAGTGAGCACCACAACTATTCCCTTTTGCAGAGGAAATAGAAATAGCACAAAAATCGTATTCATTATCTTAATAATAATACAACTTAATGATCTTCCAGTCCTTTGTTAACCCACTGCTTGATGAAGGCCTCCCCTCACCGTGCTGGTCATGGAAGTCGTTGGTGAAAGATGTTGGGGAAGGGTCCAGGCTCAGTTTCAATATTGCTCTCACAACTGAATTTGATTACTCACGCAACTGTGAGAGCAATACATTCAGACTAAACTAAACTATTCACTATTTTTATGTTATCAGGTAAGGCCCACTGAGCTATATAGCTTCAATTTTCAGAAGCGACCTGGCCACAAATAATAGCTCAACGAAGTGGCTTATCACGTGGTCGTTGTTGTCGTTGTTGTTGTTGTCGTTGTTGTTGTTGTCGTTGTTGTCGTTGTTGTTGTCGTTGTTGTCGTTGTTGTTGTTGTCATTGTTGTCGTTGTTGTTGTTGTCGTTGTTGTTGTCGTTGTTGTTGTTGTCGTTGTTGTTGTCGTTGTTGTCGTTGTTGTCGTTGTTGTCGTTGTTGTTGTTGTTGCCGCGCTGTCCTCCTCAGCGACGGCAAGTCTGGAGAGCCGCGGTATCTCCTCGTGGACGTGAAAACTACAAAAAAACACGACGATAACCACACAAAGAAACAACAACAACAACAACAACTAATCCAGCAACAGCCTCTGTCAGATTGTGCCTTTGTTGTCACATTGGCTTGGGCCTGACTGCCGTGTTCCACTTAGTGGTTGTACGGCACACCCAGGTATCTTAATGAGGAATGGGAGTGTTCATTTTGAAAGGAAAAAACAATCTACACAATGCCCCAGCAATGCTATTTATGTGCAGAATGTTATCGTGAATCATTGTCCCAGACGTCTAAAGCCTCCGTTGTGCAGACGACTGTCTTGCTCTTTACGCAAACGTCTTGCATTCATTGGCAAGAGAGGAAACCAAACAATGTAAACTCTCACGCAACTTCGACAACTTTGCACAACACTCCACGCCGACGCGTCACACTGCCACAGCCGCGGCGAGTGTGACATGTCGCAGCCGCTGCCCGTGATGGATGGGGGCGCGCCGTGTAGCCAAGCTCGGCGCGACCACGACTACCAATGTACCACTCGGCCACCGAGGGGGGCAGAGGGGGGGGCAGGGGGGGCAGGCGGGGGAGGGGCTCCTCGCGCGCTAACGCCGCCGTGCCCCCCTCCCTCAACAGCGCTCGTGCCGACGTTTCCATGGCCACTTGTGAGTGCGGTCGCCACGAGCATTGTGCAGAACGACTGACACATGTTCGTAGCGCGTCACGGTGACGAATGTCGATCATGATCCTTACGCACGGGCCTCTTTGTCGATCCACTGCTGGATTGCTGCGTCGCTCGCAGGGGTTGTTTGACCACAGGCCGGTTCGGATATCACTCGCCACTGATTGTAGCCAGTGCCTGGGATCCAACTCCGGTTTGTCGGGTTCCAAGTGCAACGCGCAAACCACTGCGCCACCACTCCACCCTCGGCTTCAGTCATATGAAACCATAATTTTCACCCACAATCTACTGCTAGACGAAGGCCTTCCCATACCATGTCGGGCATGAGGTCTGTTTGACTGTAGTCACCACACTGTTCAGTCTGGGTTCAAGGCAGAATTCTCTGTATTTTATGATGAAAATTGCACCCAAACCTTCCCGTTGGTGAAGCGAGGCGGAGTACGAGTCATGTCCACCAAGCACGTCGCCTGCTCAGTCGCTCACCACTCTCCCAATAGTTTATGGGATATGCTAAATTCATCTTGATATGCAAATTATTTTGTCAAGACGCTCTTCGCCCCTCCATCCCAGCATTAAATAGTCGCTCCAAGCCTGGAGCGTGCCATTCAGACTCTGTCTACTTGACAGACCTGTTCTCCACCTGAAGACGGCTGCTTGCGTTGTGGCCGAAACGTCGTGATAATTATTTTATTATGTTTTATTTTTATTATTTTATTACTTCCCTTCTACGTGACTTTACCGAAAGAACCAAGAAGATGAATTTAATGGTAACATTGTATGTTTGGGCAATTGCATCTGCACGTAATGGGTGATGCCTGAACGGCGAGTGGCCCCTCTATCACCCCGCTTGCCCCATCCTGTAACCTCCGTCCCCCATATCGGGAGAGCGTTCCAGACGGCCGCAGAGGAGCATCTGAAAGCGCGCGATGGGGTGACCGTCTTTGTTCAATACAGAGAACGATAACCACATACATCGCGATTTTAAATTATGTCTATTAAGTTTATTATCTACGTCCATCCAGCGAGCACAAGTCACCTTGTGTTCCTTGTTTGGCGGTAGGCGTGGCCAGCAGGTGGAGAGTTGGGGTGACCTTTCCTGACTCCCCCATTGCCATGAAGAGGAGATGGCATCGCCACCTTGATTTTGTTTCACTCCTGCATTAGCGGCCAGCGGCATTGCTGAGAATTGACTGTAATCAAAGAACCCCTCCACTGAGTCTGTACGGATGAAGGTTTAGAGGAATGTGCAGCAATTCTCAATGGTGTGATATCCGAGAAATTCACACCGCAATCGTTCACTGCTGTTATGGAAATTTAGAAAGAGGTATTTGCAGTATCAGTGCATAGTTTTGCCTGGGAGCCTCGCTGTACATCTTATGTTTGGCAAAGTCAGTGAATACACAAGCTGTCTATCCTGCGTAGAAACACACACACACAGACACACACCTCTTCGCAGCTGTATCAAGGAAAGCAGCTCGGCAGGGTAACTGTTCAATCATTGCACGGGCGTGCGGCCACGTGGCGGGTGACCTGGCTCCGGAATCGGCAACTGCGCGCAGCAGTCGCGCGTCTGAGCGGCCCAGGGTGCAAGGCTCCGCCGTGGGCAGGCGGTGGACTGATGAATGCCCCTGGCTCGGGGTTCAGAAGGGTCCCGCGTGTGTGCAAGCGTCCGCGATGCTATCTGCTCGGCCAACCGACGCTTGCAAATACGCCGCGCTTGGTGTAAATCATGGGCGTTTATTATTCACCCCGGAGAGCCCCTTCATCCGCGCCTTCCCAGGAAACATGCCAACATCGGCCCAACGTTGGCCCAACGTTCTGTGTCGACTTGGCTGTGATTTTTTTTCCGGAGGTGAGAAGCTTCGGATGCTTGGCCAATTCCTCGCCGGGTGCTTCTGCATACCTGAAGCCACGCCACGCGACATTGATACCGAGCGTTTGTGCAACATTGACATGATGCATCGAAAACGGTTGAGAGTCCGGAGTTTGCGGTGTCGTTCTCTCACCGGGGTCGCGTGGATTTTCTCTCCAAGTTTTTCCCTCCACATTTAGAATCGACATCACCACGCGTTTCGAGTATTCGGTTGCTGCTGTACATTTCCACGTGATAAGCGACTTCGTTGAGCCTCTGAAAAAGAGCTCTCGCTCAGTGGGCCTTACCTGGCAAAAAATAAAATACAGCAAAATAAAATATTTAATTTGCCAAGAATAGTTGCATTTTATTATTTTCATGACAACTCAGCCTGAGCCACAAAGCGCCGATCGCAGAAGCAGCAGCAGTAGCAGCAGCAGCAGCAGGGCGAGTTGGGCGCTACTGCAGGGCTGCGCGAAAGAGGGAGAATTGGGCTCAGGGGGGCGGGGCACGAGCGAGAGGGCACGGACGTTGTAGTGGGGGGGGGGGGGGGGAGGTAACGAACATACTGGGGGGGGGGGGGGGGGGGGACAGGGGACCGGGTTGGGATTTGCCAATGATGTTAAAAGCCACGGCAGGGAAGTGAACTCTGACCTCTGGGCTCAGAGCACAGCGAGCGACGGGTCAGTGCGCGCCGCTCCATGCGCAGGAGATTCGCGATCGTAGAAATCGATTTCAACGTTAAAGGTAAATGCATCGATTCGCACATGTGAGGAGCCATTGTTGTCTATTCGTACACGCGTGTGAGGCATTTACATGACCCCCGTAGCCGCCAGAGGTTGCTACATTCACCGCAATGTCAATAAATTAATTGGTGACGCAATTTTGAGAGTCCACGTATGGCATACCTTGTCGAGCAGCACTGCATGCATATTCAGACTCGAGTGATTAACTTGCCTGTACACAATAATGAACTAGAAGATCAACACGCATTTGACGCAAAGTGCGTTAATATGGACTTTGCAAAAATCTTCACGTCAGCTCTTTGTCCGATGTTTTAACTTTTATTACCATCTCATTTCCGTGAAGCATTTCTTTAAATCGCCCCGCCACGCGTTACCCACCCGTGAACATATCGGATCGTACGGGCAGAATGGACCGAGCATAATCCCGAAGACAAACGACTCATCTGAATTAGCGCGGAGTGCTGCTGCCGGCGATAAAGTACATTGTGTGTGTAATTTCTCTCCATTTTATAATGTCCTTTCAATTTTTGCGTAATTTTACTTAATCGCTGTGAAATAAAAACATCAACCACGTCATTAATCTGTCCACGGCTTTCATTTCACGCGAGTGATTTCGCCCGCTGCAGAGAGCACACGAGCGAGCGAGCGACTGACGACGTGGCCAGCAGTGGGCCCAGCAGGGCCACCCTCATGGGCCACACGAGCAGAGGCGGCCTGGCGGCCCATCGGCGTCTCGAAGCCGCTGGCTCTCAACACGTTTCCCTGCGGCAGCCCCCCAGTCAAGACCGCTGGTTCCTGTCCCCCCCCCCACACTGCCCAGCTTCCACCCAGCAGGTGACTCAGACCACAATGCACTGGCAGATCACATGTCTCTCGTCAATGCGGTGTGAGTAAGGCAATTGATTGATGTTTTGTATCCGTGTGCCCTGTGTTTGTAAGGCGTTTGCTTCAGGTCGTGTATTTGTGAGTGTTGTGACCGCAACGTGGCTCTGATATCCTCTGCACGCGTACAAACACGTTGCTGCACGGTATCCATGCTGCAGTCTGCTGCCTTAAGCAAAACTCATTGAAGGGAAATTATTGTTTTCGGAGTCTACTCTTTTAAAGTATAAACTGTAAGTAAGATGACGGCAGAAGGGATATGGACAGGAGAGACGAAGCGATATAAGCATAGAGAGTCAGGGACGACCTGGAGACGAAATAGGGTCTTTTGCATTTTATGTGAAATTGCGAGTCCATGCTTATCACGATCTGAGCTGATATTTGACTTGATCCCGATTATCTTCGTGAATTGTAGGACCGCTTGCGCCTATTGGGACCGCTCAGCCTCGTTGCTTGGCTTGCTTCCGCCCAGTGCCGCCACTTCACACAGGCACACCGCGGGAGCACCCTTACAATCAGACCACGAGGGCACTCTGGCCCGAGAGAGTTGGCGCGCGGTGACCCACTCGTTGCAAAAGGTGGCAGAGCGTATTCTGAGCAAGCGTAATTCATCGGCGTTCGAGTGGGAATCGGAATTAATAACTGAAACTAATTCGAATTAAAATCGCCCCGTTTTTTTTTTCAATAACTTTTTTCCATTTTTAAAAGAGTAACTGCGTCTCCTAAAACGTTCGCTACTGGAGTCGTGTGCTGTTATTTATATGCTGGATTCTTTTCTTTTTTTACAATAGTGTCCTGATTATATTTTTTTGAAATTAGATGGAATCCGTCACACGTGACTTAATTTTGATTGAAAAGTATTCACTGCATGCGAAATGCATTAATGCGAGTAGAATAAAGTAGGATACTTTTCTTTTGGAGTGGCAAGATGGAACGATGAAATCATCTCATGTGCAGATGCGATGTAGATTATATCATCATCATCATCACAAGATCATGATGATTATGTCATCATCATCATCATTATCACAAGATCATGATGATTATGTCATCATCGCCAGATCACGAAAGATGGCAGCGGCTTGAGGAGCCCTTCATCCAGTCGTGTATTGAAAATGACTGATACCGGTGATACATATTTATACTTCTCATTAAATCTCCAAGTAACTGGTATTCATATTCATGGAACTTCATTGAAGACAACAATTCCCCGTAATAGACGGCAGGCTTAACCTCCCCCAGTGGCCTCGTGCCACCAATAGGCAATCTCATCACACGCAGGCATGGCATGTTTCACACGCGCAGGTTTTCGTGACCAATGCTATGATTCATAACTAACTTGTTTGTCAGATCACATCAGTGAAATGTCTGTCGTAAACCTTCCTCCCCCCAACATAGCCAGCATCACCAGGCAGCTGCCAGAGATCTAATTTCTGGCAAATCTCGTTAATTGTAACGACCAGCGAAACATCCCTTACAAATTGGGAAACGTTGCAGATTGCTCTCCAACACACCGGTGGTGCTGAAGCTGAACTACATTGGCACGTTTGTTCACATAACAACTTTATGAATTGGCTGCATCGAGTGGTGGAGGGTGTATTGTTAGTCTACAATGTAAGCACCGGCTGTACTTCATACATCTGCCACCCGTCATAGTTTAGTGTATTTATTAAGTTGATGTTGCTCGTACTGCTGTGCTTCCGATTCACATTGCAGCTCGCGACTATACTTTGATTTCGACCGTATTACTTGGATTGACTCTTGGACATTTTACATTGTTGTTTTATGTAAAACATTATTGAGCAGGATTTTGATATCCTAACAAAACGGTAATGGCACGGTATAAAATCAATAAATTAAGCCAAACTCATGGAAGAAGAAAAAGGGCAACTGGTTTAGCAGGGAATGTGACGGAGTGACTGAGTACTAGGGTCGGACATACGACAACAGCCAGTACAATATATAATGACGACAATAATCGAGCAGTCATTTTTTTCAAAATATCGTGATTATATTTGCTCATTTAATTGTGTACATTTAAAAAATATCTTGACAAAGTATTTGAGCAAATTTTGATTTTAAGTAAACAACAAATACCCGCCCCTCGCCCCGTGTCCCCCGGCGATAATGGCCTTATCGTGAAAATGAACATCGCATCGTATAAAATAATATCGCGACAACCACACCGAGTGCGGGCACCTGGCGATGACGTGAGAGTCAGTGGGAGTGGGGCAAGACGCCAGCTGAAGAGTGAATCCCCGGACAGGATTCAACGTTTGAATGCATTCGCGTGTCCTCGGCGCAAGTGGTCTGGAATTGTTCTGCCCGTCCATGAATTAGCACAGCCCTTGACATTGGAACGTGCAGAGTCGCACTTATTGAAGGCAAATGATGAATTCAATGCCAGAGCGTGGGGTCACGGTCCCAGGGCTCAGATCAGGTGACCTCGAATTCAGACGTGAGCTAACAAGGTTTGTAGATGCTGGGAAGTTGCCGGGGATGGCTCCTGCAAAGGACTGCTAAGACTTCGCTTTCCGAGAGCCTGGGGTAACACGAATGGCCAGCGAATCTCACACGACATCAGCACCCCCCCCCCCCCACGTTTTTCATATTTTACATCCTCGCTGAGACACACTGTTCTCAGAAGCAAAGGCAGTAAATCTGGTCGTGCACGCATGATAAATTTTACGGTCAGGAACGTCTGTGGCGGTGTGGTGGTGAAGGGAAGTGATGGCATGATTTTCATTATCGTCGGGTTATATCACTCGCGAATGGCTCCTTTTGGAATCTTTATGTTGTTTGCTCTACAATAAATATAACTGCCTGTGTTCGCACGCGTGCAGCATTTGCATATGCGAAAAACTCAAGAGAGCAAACGCGTACGGCAACCTAGTGGGAAAGTATGCTGGTAGTGTGCCATCTCGATCATGTTTAGCATCCACAGCAACAACATTAGCGCTCTAATTAAAAACAACCCATACAACACATTCTTTTACAGTATATTTGTATAAACAAAGACAAATCCTCATGTTTACATCACAGACTGCGGGGCAAGGGTAGTTATCGAGCACCTATTCCGTTTTTGGCAGAGCACACAAGCAAGGAAGGACCCACAGCAGAGTCGTGCTCGCCGTCTGGCGGGAGCCGATGGTGCTCTCATGGTGTTCTCATGGTGCTCTCATGGTGCTCTCATGGTGCTCTCATGGTGCTCTCATGGTGTTCTCATGGTGCTCTCATGGTGCTCTCATTGTGCTCTCATGGTATTCTCACCATCGGCAGGATCCGCAGTCGAGGCCGAGACCACCGCGTTGATAATGGAGCGCTTTCTTTACCCAGAGAAGAAGCCTCGTTGAGTCTCAAGCCTCTTGTTCAAGAAGGTCCTGCATTGAGACGCGAGGACGATTCCATGGACGAGGCCTTTGGCTTTCGGGAGGCCACCGGAGCATCAGAACAAACCCTGCACGACACCAACACTTGCATCTCGTGGCCACCACCACCACGCAGCCCCACCTCTACCACACCTGGCAAGCCCCGACAGTGATCACCCACCCATCCATCCATCTATTGAGTCCATACAGTCTTTCCCCAAATCGACGACTCTTCCTACACAGCGAGACTCGGTTCATCCCCCTCCGCCCACACACAGGCGGGAGGAGCGCGTGGAGAACCCTGGGCGAATTCACTAGTTCGAAGAAGGAGGCATTCATATGAAGTCACTCTTTGGTTATTTCGGTAAAGTCACATGGAAAAGTAAAGTCTCGTTTCTACGTGACTTTACCGAAAGAACCAAAGAGTAATTCCTGCAGTCACGAAAGCTTCACATCAAGTTGAATATGAAGTGTCACTTCGGCACCGGTGTGACGGACTGCTGCACGTGGCTTCTCTCTGGGATCGTTAGGTGGACGGGCTATGCCCCCCTATCACCAACTTATTTTATTATTATTTTCGTAATTCTTCCTTGGTCATCAGCCACGGTCAACCCTCTGCTGTGTGAAGGCCTCCCCAAGTCGCCTTCGTCTCTCACGATCCTGCAACGCGATAGTCCACCAAGCACCTGACCTGACGTTTAAACACAAAACAAAACATCTTCCTTCTTCAGCAACGTCGCAATACAAACACGTGCGGTTATACTCCAACTGTGCTATCCGAATGAGACGGAGATTTAGATGAGGAACCGACCAGCGTGGTGAAGTATGGTCAAACAAACTCCATGACCCACGTGGCGGAGGCCTTCATCCAGCAGTGAACTGACAAATGCATCCCCGCATTGATGCGCATATCCCATGCTGTGGGTCGAGATGTGAGGATGCTTCGTAAACCGATAAACGGTCTAACCGCACCTCTGTGTCAAAAAACTTTTACTCTGAGGAACGACACTAAATCCAATCAATGCATAAAAGATATTAACCATGGGAAGCACTCAGGCATCCGCGCGCACATAAATTCTAATCCTAATTGTAGAGGGCAGGGCACCCTGCTCCTAAATAACAATAAAATTCTCTCATCCCCGCCAAGGAATCAATGGAGGCATTTGATAACAGAGCAACACCTCCTGGCGAAGTGATAAATGGAGAAGTAGGGGAGAAAAAAATAACAACAAACACGACAAAATAACAACGACGGTCTCCCGTAATCAGCATTTCCATCCCGTGCCAGAAGTAATCTTACACATTCTGATTTTATCGAAAGGGAGAAGTTGTGCACAGAAATGGATTGTAGGTGGCATTAATCTGATCTGCCTCAAGACAAACTTTTACACGCTCGCGAAAAGGTCATTTGAAAGACGAGTTTCTGTCCTTTGAAAAGATTGTGAGCAGTTCATCGGAGGCCTTTTTTTTTCTTCCCGCGCTCGTACATTTTTGCCAACATTTATCCCGAAGTCCATTCATGCTACGGATGTATCAGCCGTAAATTCTGATTAACATGCGGCTGTGCTTTATTGCTGCGCAGAGAATATTGTGTTGTCTGTTGGATTCTGATCTCTACAGCCGCAGCGTTCGCTCCGCTCCCTTCGCCGCTTGCTATTCAGGGCGAGCGGTGCACGGTTAACCCTTGAACAGGGCGCCGCAGTCATCCCAGGCAGCGCGTAAATCGATACAACAATCGGATTGACCTTTAGCGTGCGAGCACTTGGCATGCCTGCTAAATGGACGTGAATGCTTTTAATGAGCGTTCAGGGTTCTTTTTTTTTGTTAAATGACCAAAGTACCAGAGGCACGCTAAGAGATTTAGGACGGCTACCTTCTGATCTCCAATCGAGGCCCCCTGCTACTGTCACACCCTCATCCCGGCTCTCGCGCTCACAACGAATTTAATTCTCCGCAAGCCGTTGACGCAATGCAAAGCAAACGTTGAATGAGAAGCAACGAGCGCTACCAGCGATCACGGTCAATGCGCCGGACCTGCAGTCCAGAGGTTCGTCGGTTCGATTCTATCTCCCGGCGTGGCAGTCGAAACAATGGGGCGGGGGGGGGGGGCAATTTGCTTCAGTTCCTGACAAATGCCTCTGTCCACCGAGTGGAGTGATTCCGTTGACGGCAGGTAGTCGACTGGCAGGACCCGCGCGGTGGGATGAAGTGTGGCTGCACCTCCTCCTCCTCCAGGAAATGGGCCAAGAATGGAACAGCCGTCAAATACCATCTCGAGCAGTGGTGCTTCACCTTGACCGCAGCCTTGCATCTCTTTGGTTCGCAGTCGCTCAGCAATTATAATGTTCATAAATACACAGCCCGTGATGGAACAAAGGAGTTGTACTTACACGTGCCCGTGCTTAAGTTGTGTTTCGATGATTAAGCTTCTAAAACAACGATCTGGCCACGTCTCGCACCCACAGGTGATGCGTGCACCCCAGGTTCAGAGCCACTGACCCAGAGGGACGCTCGGATTCTCGCGAGTGGCGAAGCGCGCTCACAGCTGCATGCGGCGGGAACCAACTCCACGTGGACAGGGAGATTCATTCGTCCCCAGTGCCACCGAGCGAACAGAGAGCGAAGAATGCGACTCACGCGAATACAATTCGAGTGCGGTGCCCTGCCACGCTTACACGTGTTGGCAGTGCTGGGAATGGAATGCCAAGGAAACAAACGGCACGTTTAGTTTCGGGAAGTCATGGGCTTGTAACACGTTCCCCCTCATTAGGTCTTGCTCTGTTAGCACTGCAGCAACTTAAACATCGTATTATTGTACTACCTCAACCGTGTGGGTCATTGAGGCCATGAACGCTTCCTTCACCGGCATCTCCTTGCAGATGTCTCTCCACTTCTGTTCTGTGCGTCGCTGCGTCTCGCAACTGAGATAGCTTCCCGCACGCCTGCTGTTGGATGTTTGATGTCCAGTCAGAAGCCGGTCTTCCTCTTCCCCGAGCACCTTGGAGTGACCCTTTCCCTCATCATCCTTCCGTGTCGGTCACCATTCTTCCTGGTCACGTGTCTTAATATTGTGGCTTCCTGTAAAGGACTCAACAAATGTTTTTAACACTTTTGAGAATTTGCAACATCACCACAATAAATGTGCCACCTTCGGGCTCTGGAGACCACTTGGAGAAGATTCCAGGCACGCGTTGACAACGATGGCGAACAAGTGGAGATTCTTAGATTTTTTGAAGCTATTAACATATTTACATTTGTTATTATGTTACAGTGTCGCATTATCCGTTCTTTTACCATTAAAAACGATAGTCCCATGTAAGTGCTAACATTGTTTTGAAGCGCCCTGTAACTGGCTTGGTAGCCTTGAATCTTTGTCTGTGCTGCCTATTGACCCAATTACTTTCTTATGAACTTGGAAATTACATATCCTTCTGCACAAATTGTATTTAATGAAAGTAAAACCTCACCAGTACAAGCGGACTGAGAAACTAACGAAAAAAACCACGACGGAAATTTCCCTTCCCACTCCACCGAGACAACTCGAGTCGAGGCAATGTGCAACACTCACACGACACGTCCCGCATTGAAACCTCGTGTGGGAAGTTCCACTTCGACACACTTGGGGCATCTGCAGTGGGGATCCTTGGTGGGTTGAGCTGCCTCCTTCCTCCACTGTGCAGCAACAACAACAACCACCACCACCATCGCCGCCGTTCATCACTAAGTGGCGGTGACGTTACCACGGCGCCTGTGCCAGGCTGGGTGCACTTTGAGGCCACGTGAAGTGTCGAAGGCCCGCTGCTGGCAGGATGCCACTGAACAGACCCACGCGTCATGGGTTTGGCCGGCACACTTTGACAGCCATGCACTCTCTTCCCTTTGATTTTGTTTCGTTGTCGTGACACACATCCCTCGCTACGCTCTTCACGGCGTCCTTGATTGTACTCCATCTCGGCCAGGTACTACAGCAGCGGAATGTCTCACACGCCACTCTAACCATTGTGTTACTGCGCGTCGCTGGCCCTGTTTATGTTCGTGTTGGTGAAAGGTTTTTGATGATAAAAACAGTTACAATAAAAATGTCAACCGTGCCGCACTGCGCACCGAGTGCACGGCAATACACGCTCGCTCAGCATCGCTTCTCGTCGGGGTGCTTTGGGTGGGCTTCCTGAGTCCCGGGCTCTCGGTCTACATCATGAAACCCCTGCGAGTCTCAAGCCCCTTGGTCTCAAATAAGTTTATGTTTTTGATGTGTTTAAAGTGCGAACGCATCATTATCGCCTCTCTGTGAAACCCCACAATGCTGCTGGGAGGCATCCACTGCTGCCAAGTTTTAGCTGGTGGATATTGTGTAATATTAAGAAAAAATGGGGCCATAAAAGAAAAGAGCTTTAACCGAGGGGGTTCATCAAAGAGGCCGTCACCACTTTTAAATGGAAAGATCACTCGCGTAATTGTTCGTGCTGCTTCGGTGACATTTCACGGAAAATTCTTCCCCGCGACCCTTCCGTCACAAAGCAGCCCCGTTTGAGCGCTGCACGAATGTCGAATGGGCCCGTATCAGCTGGCCCACTTCAGGTCTGCCGAGGCTGTCAGAAAGTGACAAAACTGAAATAATGGAGTATAAAAATACAGTCCAACCGCATCGCACATTCATTGCATTCCAGTTAAAGCAAAAACACCAATTACACGTGTGCATTGTACTTCAATTAGTTGAGTCTGTGCAAATAACATTAAACTCTTGTTCGTTGTAGCATTATGTATGTATTTGCATAAACTGAATTACATGCATCTAAAATGTCTCATTGTTATTTTTTAAACATGTACTGCAAGCCGGGTTGACATAGTTAAATATATATATATTACTGAGTGGCGATTTTGATTAAATGTATGCACACGCACAATGACACGTGTTCACAGAGTTCCATGATCATTGCTGTATACAATTTAAAGTGGCTTTCAGCACTGAGACCGGAGTAGTGCAACATTAATTAAATAACTATGCCACCTATTTAATTGTCGTGAATATAAAACACACCACATTTGTAATCCTGCAACGAAAAGGCCTTTGCATGCAAAGGCTATAAAGTGAATATGGAGTAAGGACACCGAAGAAGAATGAATGAATTAGACGATGATAATCTAAGAAGGGCCTGTCAAGAAACGAGCATCGCCGTGTGAGATGAGGTGTGAAGTCTCTGCTGTGGCACGTGCTGCCAGCGACCACTCTCTCGCCCCAATGTGATGGCCAATGTTTGCTCTCTTCTTCCTCCCCCACAGCTGACACTTGTAAGGAAGCCTAAAGCACACCTCCGTTAAACTTAAAACATGGAAAATACCGTTTGGACTCAAACAAAGTATACGACCACGTCTCACGATTCTGTACAGAGAAGCAGGGGGAAAGATTTAGCGCATTTTAGAAGGAGAGAAACGCGGCCAGGAAGAGGTGGTTACAGCAAATGTCTTGAGGCTGGTCTTGAACAGACGCATGGAGTCAACGGCACGGATGGCTGGTGGGGGGGGGGGTACAGACTGTCGGGGTAGCAACAGAAGAGCGGCTTCATCGCCTCTGTCGTGAGCAACCGGCACGCGTCGCCGTGACGTCTCAGGCAATGGCATTTCTTTCGGAGCAACGGGGAGGCGCAATCAGAGGATCTCAAGTTCATGCGGCGAACATCTTAAAATATTACCGCACGCTTTTTTTCGAGTCGGCGTACGAACGGTTCAACTAACGCTCCTAAAAGTGTGTTACAGAATATCTGAGAAAAGAAAACTTTTTAATATGCCAAGTATTTCCAATTTCGTAGGCATCACATTAAAAAAACGTCATCTGCTATCACAGCACAAAGACTAATGCTTGAACGTCCATCTCTCTCTCTGCTCTGAAAAAGGGAATTATTCCTCGAATATTAGCCTACTGTCTGATAAAACTACATCAATCATTTACAGACCTTTAGCAATCCACTGCCCGACTGAAGCCCTTTGCATGGTGTAAAGCGTTGGGGGTTTTTTTTTTAAACCACAATTCAACACACTGGTTGGTAAAGAAGAGGGTCGCAGATTTGGTTCCAGGGTTCACTTTCCTATGACGTGAGCTGTGGCGGGGAATCAAACTCAGGTGGCCGTGTTCACAATGAAGGGTGCTAACCACTGTGCCACCGCTCCACCTCAGCCCACTACACAGGGTGTCTTTGTGCCGTAAATTTGCATACAGATTTAGCACAAGCGAAACGTCGTTATCAATTGTTGTGCTTTACTCGCTATCACACGGCTGTGCTCAAGTAATAGCTCATTGCCACGTTTTGTTCACGCGACAAACCTTACTAATTGGCTGTGTCGAGTGGTGGTGGGTTAACGGCACATTGATATCTACACGATCTAACCCAAACACTTGTATTTTGTGTGCACATGACGGTGGCGTCGTTTGTTTCAGCCTGAGCTTGGTCATCAAGCTCATGGCCTACGGAGACCCCATGAATATTTCAGCCCCCAGGATGAGAAAAAAAATCAATGTAACAGTTTCTTGTTTGTAGCCTTGCCATTCCTAAATTATATTACATTGCATTAATGTTGACCATTCAAACTGAAAAGTGAGCAAAATAAGCACAGAGAATTGCGCGCTTGAAGTTACGCGAAGAGGCGGAGAGAGGAGTATTTGGGTTGCGGAATATATGCAGGTGAAAGACAGAGAGTAATTGAATCTCTCAAGAAAAGTGAGTGGACTTGGGATAGACTGAGTGAGGCTTGGGATAGACTGAGTGGACTTGGGGTAGACTGAGTGGACTTGGTCTTGAAGCGTCAAGAACAGTGACCGAGTGGCGGCCAAGGAATGGAATGTGTCCAAGAGTCCATCCACAGAGGAGATGGAGCAATTCAATCAGCAGGTGCTCCGTCGATTCTTACATCACAGTGGCTTGGTGAGGCCTTCACGCAGCAGTGGACAGATCGTGTCTGATGGCGATTATTCGTTATTCCTGTGCCGAAATTCCCGTTTTCCAGTGCGTGAAAACAATCACACACACGGAGCTTTACTCCCGTTTACAACGGCGATCGTAATGAATAGAGTGAAAAAAGCCAAACGATCGACTGATTCAGCATGCCACTATTATAAATTGAATGCATATTTCATTTCACTTGTATTTTCAACAAGCAAGCATGTAGCAACAGCACCAAGACACGAACTATCTGGTACGGACGAGCGGCACGAGAGAGGCGCCTCGTTGTGGTGAGAGGGCGATGACGTGGCCAAGCCGGAGTGCACTCGCCGCTTGCTGCAGAGGGTCATGGTTTGAGTCCAGCAGCCACCCTGGTTAATGATGCGTGTGATGTAACGATAACATTTTTGTGGGCCATCTGCTCCACAGTGGAAGTTCCACTGATATCATGAGCAAGAGTCGGGTTCAAATTGACAAAAGTAAAAAGATCACCTGCAAAATACTCAATTGGGATTGGACACAAAAATCATTGCCCCCCGAATAGCAGCCAAATGCCCTGGGCTACTCACGCAAACGAGACTCTGTCCTGGTCTCTTGAGTTTCTCCCCTGGTTAAACAAAATACACTTGGCACTCGAAACTAAGGGCAGAGAGAGAGAGAGTAGCAGAGGACAGAGAATGAGAAGCGATGAAGTCAGCGAAGCCTGCCAGTGCACAAGGGGCTAAAGGTCAAGCTCGCAACCGGCCAATGAAAGATGAAGTTTAATTACTACCATTGCTTCGACGATTCACCTCTTTCATATGATTGATATATTTGGTTTATTCACATATGTGAATACCGTATCCTGCTAATTTTGCTTCGCCAATAACGACGATTATTGATGATGGTAATGATCGATGACGTTACAAAAAAGTCTGGCATGTTTGGCAGGATTTTTTACATTTTACGTGTCACTGGACCACTGTTGAGAAACAATCCCCAGGATTATCCTGAAACATTGCTGTTTGTTTACGTAACATATTCAAAGGAGTGTATCAGCACGTGCTATTTTATGAGGTGAAGTGGCCACACAGTGGTTAGGGCACTGTGCTATGAACCTGGAGACATAAATTCGATCCATACTCACGGCTAACATCAGTGAAGAGTTCAATCTGACCCCTCTCCCACCCTCTCCACCATCAACAATCAACCTCTGTCCTGTCCAGCGTGGTGAAGCATGGTCAAACAATCCCCATCGACCAGCGTGGTATGGGTATCCCTTCATACTGCCGTGGATTGACAGAGGGCTAAAATAATCTGTTATCATGAAATTACGTCGATGCTATTTTATATGAACAGATGCAAATCGTGCGTTGGCGGAAGTCTGTTTAAGCCTGGTGGATCACTCTATGCATCTTCGCTATCGGTCTTTGAAACACAACACCCTCGTGAACTGGACGGAACCTCCTTCCACATGTGGACCACGGTCGGAGGCCCCCTCCCGTCCCTGTACATTCCCATGGCGTTTCAGTCGGGCTATCAGCACCACGTCAAGACAACTCTGCAGACAGCAGTGCATCATCCTGTGCCATATAATGGCCCTGGAAGATGCTGGAAGATTCTGTCACGCACTTTCTTCTGAAGTCACTTCTTTATCTATCTATACGAGACACACACACACACGCGCACACACACACACATATACACACACACATACACACACACACACATACACAACAACAACAACCGCCATTCGCCACTAAGTGGCGGTGACGTCACCACGATGCTTGTGCCAGGCCAAGTGCACCTTGAGGCCACGTGAAGTGTCGAAAGCCCGCTGGCAGGAGGTCACGGGGCAGACCCAGGTGCCACTGGTCGACTGACCGAGATGACCGAGATGACTGGCTGATGCACCACCTGTGCCCCCTACTGTGCCAACTTGCTGTGCTTTAGCCACCCGGCGCTCCGCTCGTTGTTGTGAGCGTCGCTCCTCCGCCCTCCGTTGTTGTTGGAGGGCGACTGCCTCCAACTGCCCAGTAGCGTCCTTCACGAGCCTCCTCCACTGAGGCCGATCTTGACACCGCTGGTACCAGTCATCGGCAAGTCCACTCAGCTCCACGTCCTCCTGTACCACATCACTCCATCTCTTCTCCAGCCCGTGCCGCGCCCGTCTAGCCCCCTTGATCCGGCCGAACAAAAGCTGTTTAGGCATGCGGTGGCTGGGCATGCGGGCTACATGACCCAGCCAACGCAGCCTTGCCTGCCGGAGGAGCTCACTGATGGGACTTTGCCCAGATCTTTCAAGGATTTGTGAGCTCCTCACACAATCCAGCCTGGTTAAACCCAGGATGGATCGTAGGCAGGCCAGCCTAAATGTTTCCAACCGGCGAAGATGCTCCACCAGGGGGGTCCACGTCTCGCAAGCGTAGAGAAGGGAGGGAATGACCGTGGCCGAGAAGACCTGAAGCTTCGTGCGGAGCGACAGACCAGGTAGCTTCCACACAGCGTTACGCAACCGATGAAAAGATATTGCCGCTCGACTGATTCGGAGTGAGACCTCTGCTGATAGACTGGAGCCGGTCATAAGCACACTGCCCAGGTATGGGAAACTCTCCACTCTCTCCACAACTGCCCCATCACCAATTGGGAGTTGTGGGGGTGGAGTGTCCGATGGTACAAAATACCCAGGCAGGTGCTTGGTTTTGGTGGGGCTGATGGTAAGGCCCCACCTCTTAGTGGCACGCTCCAGTCTCAGCAGCAGCGCCTCCAACTCCTCTTCTGAATGAGCAGCTATTACCAAATCATCGGCATACATAACGTGGTTGACCAATAGGGAGCCATCCCTTGATCGCACCCGGGCGTCGATCAGCCTCCCATTATATCTGTACCAAACGGAAATTCCCCCGGTACAGCTATTGAAGGCTTCACGAACTACGCGGTCAAAATAGATGTTAAATAATGTGGGAGCCAGAGGACATCCCTGTCGCACCCCAAGGTGTACAGGGAAAGGCTCCGACTCCCGGCCACGTAGTTTTACCCGGGCCCGCTCACCATCATGAAGGTCCTTAATGATCGTGAGCAGAGGGTCAGGGACTCCGAAAGCACGAAGAACAACCCAGAGTCCAGTCCTACTGATGGTATCATAGGCCTTGACCAGGTCAATAAAGCAGAGATGTAGGTCTTTTTGGAATTCCCTACACCTCTGCTGTAGCAGACGGACAGAAAATATGGCATCTGTGCAGGACCGCCCTTTCCTGAAACCGCATTGGGGCTCCGCAAGCCCCTCCTCAGCGTGCCTAGCAAGGCGATGTTGAATAATCCTTGCCAGGACCTTACCCGGCACACTGAGGAGTGAGATGCCCCTGTAGTTGTTACAGTCTGTGCGGTCCCCCTTCTTAAAGAGGGGGACCACCAGGGCATCCTTCCAGTCCTGCGGAACCCGTCCAGTGGTCCAGACTGTTGTTATGATGTCATATAGGGCAGTCTGTGCACAAACGCCACCCTCCCTCAGCATTTCGCTTGGGAGATCATCTCTGCCCGGTGCCTTCCCTGGTCTCAGACTCTGGATCGCCCTCAGTACTTCCTCAACAGCTGGAACCTCAGCCAGCCACTCACAGGGGGTGACCTCTTCCAATATTTGAGGCACCGCAGCCTCAGCAGGGTTATCCCCACTTTGTGCCATGATGTTTTCCTGGCTGAGAGAATTTCCCTCCCCCAGGACCTCACAGAAATGCTCAGCAAATCTGCAAACCTGTTCCTGGGGGTCGGAGATTGGATCACCGTTTTTTCCTCTAATGATGGTAATAGGTGTGGCGCTGCAGGTTACTTTTTTGATGGAGTTAAATAGTAATTTGTGATCACGGGCCACTGAGGCAGACTCCATCTCCTCAGCAACCCGCGACCACCACCCATCCTTACAACGCCTTACGGCTCTCCGAACTTCCGAGCGAAGGCTGCGGTAACCCTCCTCATTCTCTGACGTGGGATGCTGTAGGCGATGAGAGTGGGCCTGTCGCTTTTTCTCAATTAACCTGAACACCTCCTCTGTCAGCCAGGGTTTCTGGGGAGGTCTGGACCGCGTACCACGTTTTAAATGCCCTGCTAAGGCTGGCCATCTCACGTCAAAATATAAAATGTTAAGTCTCACAGGAGGAATAATCCAAATTAAGTGAAGACCCAATTTTAATGTAATGGGTTTTGTATCCAGTCATTTGGTGACAAGGTGGAGACCAGAACACTTTCTTCACTTGAAACGCCGGTGTTATATCAGGCGGTTGAAACCCAGATTCCAAACCCAGAAATCTCAGCGTTGTCGGCGGACTGCCTCGGGCCCCTCAGCCAACTCTCATAATGATTTTAATTTTCAACAGAATATTATCAATTAAATAAAACTGCACGACAAAGCTAATAGGCAGGCGAGGAAGCACGTGTAGTCTGTCTCTGTAAGACACGCGGTGGGCATGTGGCAAGGGCAGCCCTTCGTGCAAGCTACTCCATTCTTTTGTCTTTGACCTATTTATGGCCCTGTCGCCATAATCATCATCAATCATGATCAATCATCCGCCACTGCCTATCCACTGCTAGATAACTATGGAGGTTTATCCTTCCCTCGTGGGTCCTTCATTATCTCCACTTACATGTAAATTAACTTTGGCGTTTCTAGAAGAAGAAAAATACCCATTTAAGTCAATAATCTATGGGTGAATTGAGTGAGCTGGAGCTCAGAATTTAATCTCAGCGCTGGGCAAACCCGAGGTTGGTGGATTAATTAAGGACGGGCGAAGCGTGCTTGAGCAATGAGGCCTTTCGTCAATATTCGCCAATCTAACGCTAAGTGCTCACGCGTTAGAACGTGCTAGACGGGTGAACAGGCCGAGGAATTAGACCGAACAGCTTAGCCGTCATTTATTTAATCGTCGCCACACCGATGCCTCAAGGTAAAAACGTGCGAAATAAAAACGACAACTGCCCAGCCCCCTACTCCCCTAAAATACATCGTCAGGGTATTACCATTTGTAATTCACAGTGGAGCTTTAGCGACGTGGCAGGGTGGTGCTGGGTATGCTTTCCAGCAGTGCGCGGGACGAGCGATGGGCTGTGGATTAGCACGCGGCGTGAAAACCTCATCCCCGGGAGGGCTCGGTTTTCTGCCGTGAAGGGTATGATATGGGCATCCACATAAATGTTATTATTGGGCTCACATACAGGGGCGGAGTGGTGGTGCGGTGGTTAGAGCACTGAGTTAGGAAGTCGGCGACCCGAGTTCATTTCCCGGCCACAGCTGATATTGGGAGCAAGTTATATTTGAAGCGGTCCTGAGCAACCCCTTTCACAAATTCATACTGACACAGTGTGGTGAATTATGGTTAATCAACCACCATTACCAATATTGCATGAAGAGGTTTTCACCCAGTAGCGGACTGTCAAATGGCTATAATTTGAAATAGTAAATTGAGCTTACGAGCAATCACAAGAGTATAAAAACCCAAACCCGACTAAACAATCTTAACAACAAAAATAATAACACAAACACAGCCTAATGAAGGAATATAAAGAGGCAAAGATGAAGTTAGAACCCAATTTACGTGAATGGCGCGTTCCGCTGTGTAACTCCGCAATGAAAGTTTGGTTCTGCTCATAATGGCGCGGTTGTTTTAATGCCGCAATTATCGCTGCTATCACCGTCGATGGCAAAGAGCAACGTGGAGTATTCGAGCCAAGATGAATTAGCGTTGTTCTCCTGGGTGGGACACTCCAAGGTCTGGTTACTGGAACAGCATGGCGTGTTCCAATGGGTTGTACAAACTCGAATGTACATTTGAATAAGTGATGATGTGGACTGTGTATGTTTATTTACCGTCTAAAACGCCTCGGTCTCAAGATAGTTCTTGTTACATTTTAGTCTCGCTTAACATGTTTGCCCGGTTCCTTGTGCATTTTGTGGCAGCGCAGTAGATGGGAGTTCAAGGCGAACGCCCATGCAGATGTAATACATCCCGTTCAGACGACGACTTGACTTCAGAGTTGTTATTCGTTTCCCGTTCACAGCCTTCCACCGCATTCATACACTCAGTTCCCTTGCTCCCTCACGCTGCTGGCTGACAGCGTGAGAGAGAGAGACTGCCGCGGCCCGCCACGTGGCTGGAGCGGGACCACGGCACCAGCGTAGCCTTGCCCCTTTGTTCCTCCGCACACTGACCACGTGCTGTCTTTCTATACCCCTTATAATCCCTGGCCCACGTGATACCACGTAGCCAATCCTCAGCCACACCCCTGGAACTTTCTCGAAGATACTGTCCAGCTCCATGGCTACGTCCCTGGCTCGACTCCCCATTGGCTGCGGGCTAAGGCCGGCAGAGCCAATCACTATTGCCCAGGTGTAACCTCACATTACACAGATGAGGAGATAATGTATGTTGCTGATGATGATGATAGTAAGAGTTGAATTTGCCAAAAAGACAGCCACCGATTACTTCCCACCAAGCAGTGCAGAACGACTAACGCAATTCTAAGACTGTCATCAGCTCAGACTTGACACAACTCATATTCCAAACGGGAGTTCGGACACAAAAAACCTCAAAGTTAGGAGGGAACTTATGGGTGGTCGAGACCAATCTCATGTCGATTTTAAGAGTAAAACTAAAATAGTATTATGATTACTTTTTTCAAATTTTCTTGCTGTGGTATTCACACCTGATGACGATTGCTTGTGTTACAATCGAAACGTCGTGATAATTTTATTGTTTTATTTTTATTATTTCTCTTCTACGTGACTTTACCGAAAGAACCAAGAATATGAATCCCTGCAGTCACGAAAGCTTTAAATCTAAAAGTATTAATGTTATTGTAATCATGTTGCATGAGTCATTTCGTGTCGACCATTGCAACATTGTTGTTATTGTTGTTGTGCTTGTTTACACAGGAAAGCCTCACTCATGAGTCTCATGACCAGGGGCGGTTTCTTCATTAGGGCGATTGGGCGACGCACCACCAATGTCATTCAACCACAGAGTCACGCTAGCCGTCACTGCAGCCTCTGGATATAGTCCAATCAGCGTCATGTCACGTTCTGTGGAGTACCGCCTCTTTTTGGGCGATTTCACTCCGGCTGAGAATCGCCCCGAGTGGCCCCATAGACTTACATTCAAAGATGTTTTTTTTCGAACGGTGGGCGCTCCAATGCATTCTCTATGGCTTCCGGGAGGGCTCGCCCTAACGTGCTTACGTCATCATACGTGCTTACGTCATCATACGTAAGCACGTTTCATCCAACAATATAATTTGTGGCCACCTAGTGGAATCTTTAATAAAATAAACTTGAGTGGTTTGTTTTAATAGTGAGTATAGAAACAAACAAGATGTATTGTAAGAGTCACTTTATTTTTCATTAATATTAAAGAAGTGAAGTTGTCTTTACATGCTTAAGCTGTTAATTTATCCATTGCATGGGTGGACCTTATCCTTATCAATCATCCAGACATTTGCCCACCCTTGAGAGATTTTGCAGGAGCCGCCACTGCTCATGACCATTATTCAGGAGGGTCGTGCCAAGTTCTTGCAGTATGGGATCGATTGTTGCTTTATCGATTGTTACTTTATGTAATCCTAATTGAGTAATTTGGGTAAATTTCCAAATTTGATTAAAAACAAATCTAAACTAATCTGTTACCAAGTAAGGCCGACTGAGCTACACAGCTCTGTTTCAGAAGCCACCTGGGCCTCACAAATGAGAGCTCAACGAAGTGGCGTATCACGTGGCAATTTATAGCAGCCAGATACTCCCAACAACATGTTTGATTCTAAATGTGGAGGGGAAATCGGAGGTCCAAAAGAAAAGCCACAGGCAGAGAAACATGCACACTCTAAATATGGAGGCATTAGGGTCGGGATCGAACCCACGGACTCCTGAATACCAGACGAGGTAGTTAACAGCTCCTAGCCACCGTGGTGCCCTGACACAAGCACACGATGCTCTTTCGTTCTAGTCACGTGACTTTACCGAAATAACCAAAGAGCAAGTCCTGCAGTCACGAAAGCTTCAAATCAAGAAAGCACACAATGGTGTAACTCCTCCAAATTACGTCAGGGAATCATTAACATCCACTGTGAAGAGGACGACACGGATGCTTATTCTTATTATATCCGCAGTAATAATCCGGGCGGCTGCTGGATTTGAACAGTGAACCTCTGCAGCAAGAGGCGAACGCACTCCCGCTGGGCCATGTTGCATGGGGTTATCTTACCGGGAGCTGATTGGCTGGTGCAGTGGTCGTGATGATGCAATCCTGAGCAACCAGCAGCCATGCCCTTAAATTTGCAATCTCACCGGGACACGCATATTTGCTTAAATAAAATGTCTCTTATGGAATTTTGGAGTCTACTTCAATCGCATCCTGCTGGATTGAATAAGTTGTATCTGTACTGGGGAGTAGAGGTCGTGCAGTGATGGTGATCACTGGTGATTATTATGATTTGTATCGATGCAATGAGTTATGACCCTGATGAGATATATTTTAAAACTGGCCAGGTGGCTCAGCGGAAGAGTGAGCAGCTCGCAATCCTGGCTGATCAGTGACTCAGTCCGTCAACCGTCTCAGGTCTATAAAACAGTACCAATTTGTGGGGAAGTCAAGAATGGTTGCTCACCCCCGCCATAGGAACGTGGAGTTCACATTACTGACTCAGGGCCGCAAACAGCTGTAGACAGGACATGAGAACCGCCTCAATGCTAATTTGGGCAGGAAATCATTCACTTGAACTTGAATGATTCTATGAATTGTTACAATTTGGGTCACAATTAAATGTTCGAAAGTCTAATTCTTATCATCTCGTTCGTGTCGTTTATCATTTACTCTCTTTTGTTTTTTATAGTTTTTCCTAACCTACTATACTGAACGTAAAACCATCGCATAATTTGCATAAATTACAGATATTGCACTCAATCTCACATGCATATAATTGTATGCAGGGATTGTAAGAATCCATTGTTGCATTGTTGCATGCCTGGTGCTGATGATGATCATGATGGGGATGACGACACAATCTTCTAAATGTGAGCCCTGCAGATCTCGCGAGCCAAGTAAGCTAATGTACTGTCAAGCAATATATTAAAATATAAAATGTTTTAGCAACACAAAAAGTTCATCATCATTATCTCTTTGAAATCGTCTAATTGGTGGGTAATTATGCTCGTAGTGGAGAGATCTGTGTGGGTTGAGATTCACTGCGAGGCGAAATGCCACGCCAGTGCAAACAAAGGCCTTGCACTAACTCCCAGCATGCGCTTGGTTCATGCATGGTAAATCATCCACACACACAAAGGAAACGCATTAATGAGGCCAATTCAGCGTGGGGGGCGGGGGGCAAACAATCTGTTGATGCTCCCATTCCTTACTAAAAGTGGTGCTTTTTAGTATTTTTTGAGGAGCCCTTTTTCGAACGAGGAATTTATCCGAACGTTCCAGCACAGCCGTCTGCTGCTGCTGCTGCCGCCGCCGCCGCCGCTGCTGCTGATGAGCCATGCGACCCCTTTTTAGATCTCACATCAGACCCGTGATTACACACGGGAGGCCATTCATAATTACTGCCCATTCACCTTCCTTTTCTCGTTACCTTCCGTTGTTGCCACTGACCAAAACTTAGAACGGCAAGGCAGAGTTCAGGCAGAGTTCTGTTCGCATGGACGCAACAGCCATGTGTGGAAGGGGCAGAACATGCGCATAGCCACGTGTTGTTTGGCACGATGTCCGACGTTTCGCTGCACGTGCTGGGAGCAGGAACAACATGCGGCACAACCAAAAATCACTTCTAAGAGCAAGGTGTGAGAGATGTCCCGGGCTCCTAGTTTACATGCACAACACAGCTGCATGGCAATTGTTCAATGTGTAAGGCAAGTCGTTGGCAGTTACATACGCAATTTGTTATGCATACACACAAAGGACAACGATCCTTTGTTTAGCCGTCAGGCTGTCTTGGAAAGTGTTGCAGATGAGTTCGCCTGTTTCTGCTTTAGCTGTGTGTGTCTAATGCCCTGTCCAGCTGGCTTGCTCTGTCAGTGCTGATGTGTACACCCTCTGGCTGCCAACGACAATAAAGTTTTAGCCCCTCACCGTTCGTCATGGATTCTGCTTCGTAACAGAAAGTCTACAATCGCCTGATTGTAGACTTTCTGTTACGTGTGTGTGTAGAGACTCGCTGACTTACAGTTGGTGTTTAGGCGAAGTCAATCCTGGCTCGAGCTCTTCTCGGATGGGGGCAGTATAACTTGGGTTGTGCAGTGCCCCCTAACACCGGTTCTGGCCTAAGTTCATCTCGGGCAGGGGTGTGACACTGGGGTCTCGCGCCCTCTCGGGTTGCCACCTGTCCCGTTCGTTCCCCCCCCCCCCCCCCCCCCAGGATCAGAATCAGAATTTGTATTTAAACGGCAGGACGAGGAAACCGATGAGCTATGAAGCTTTAGTTCACAGATGTCCAACAGAACGAAAGGAGTGCCAAAATAAGGAAACGGCAAGCAAGGCAGCAAACTGCACAACATTCCCAGAGCATACCAAGACAACACCACACAGTAATCGCCCCTCAATAAAATGGCACATTAACATTTAACTATGGATAAGAATCAAAGTTACAAATCACATTGGCAAAGGTGACTGTATCCGGCACTAATCTTCTGCTCCAGGATCTGTTTGTTAAGGAATGTCAAGGAATGTTAAGGAATGTTAAGGAATGTTTTTAAGGAGCCAGCTGTCCTGGGATATCACTCCGGGATGTTATCAGCCCCCCCCCCCCCCAGTTTCATAAATAATACACCACTCAACACAATGCAGCTCGTGCCGCGAGATGATTCCTCTTCTCACGACATGTCCCTGTTGCTTTGTACATGAGAGGTGGTGACCCTGCATCCCAGGGACTGCACACAAGAGCTTGGATGCGTGTCGTAAATACGAATCATCATAAACCATCTGTTGCTTCGATGTGTCCGTGCTGATTACGCACGTGGCATGTCCTATGTAGTAGCAATTGAGAGCGAGCGGTCGAGTTTAAACGAGCATCGTGGTTTATGAATTCACTTTTTGTGAGCGTCACACTTTCGTGGCCGCAAATGTAAGGGTCGCTGAAACAATAAATGTATACGACGTGGATTGATTAACGGACGGTTAATTATTTCGTGGGCTATAAACATAAGATATAAAAAATTTGAATGCAGCATTTGATCTTTACAAATAGAAGGCACGAATGTAATTTGTCGGGCCTGTTTCTCAAACCTCTCACAAGAAGGAGCTAGGGAACATGTTTCAGCCTGTGAAGTTTGCACTGAAAAAAATCAACAGAAATCATGCCAACAACAGCGCGAATTGCAAATTGAAAATTACAATAAACTGAGAAAATTCTAAAACGTAAACATGATGCTTCCCTGCTACAATTAATTGCATTGATGAGTAATAATCAAATGCAGCCTACGATGTTTCGTAAGTGATAAACATTTCCACGGTAAGACATTTGAAGAAGGAAGAGCTGATGTGTTTTTTTCTTCGGGCTGCTATTTGCAATGTAGAGACAAAATAAATACTCAAAGAAGGACCCACATGGTTTTAATTCACATTTCAAGACTGACATTGGAGGCGGATAGACAGATACATAAAGGAATCCCATTGCTCCATTCATAACTAGGGCAGCTCTCTTCAATAGAAACGAGCTGTAACTACGGCTCTGTGATGAATGAACATCGCACCTATTGCGTGTTGCACTTCCCATTATGCGCAGCTGCATTGGTGTATGCTCCTTTTAAAAAAAACAATTTACGATTCCATCCGTTCCTCGTTGCTTTCAAAGTTGGCCTTGCCGTGGCGTCGACAAACACGAAATTTATTTATACCGTTCTAACTTGGCAGCACGGTCTACTTGCTTTAATCGTAATGTGTCGCCGTGTCATCCCGTTCAATGCTAACTTGCCAGCAACAGACTGCCCGTAAACAGCGGCGTCACCAGCTGCTGCCACCACCACCACCACCGCAAATCCCATCCAATGAATGTAACACGACAGCGTGCATATCACGGCACATGGTTGTTCACATGCAGGATTTCCAGCTTAGAATGCACATATAATCGGCAACAACAACAACAGCATGATGCACGAAAGGTCAGCTAATTGTGTTTTTTACGATTTGGTCCTGCTGCTTTGATGACGTGCAGCTAAATCTTCTGGTCCAGGAGGTAACAATTGTTTCTAAGTGAAAGGCAGCGATTGCCTCTTCAAGTGTGACAATCTGGAGAGACGGCCTGATTACTGCCATTTATGATTTTTTTGGCTATTAAATGAATCAAAACATCTACGAATAATTCCTCCACGAATCTTCAGTTTCCGTCTCTACAAATATATCGTGGGAAGAATAGGTCATTACGTTGTCAAATCACACCAGCAGCGATGTAAACAGCGCCGCCGCGGGCAATGTACACACTCCGTGGCGTGCACGAGACGAGCCCTGTCCCCGCCGATGACCACACGCTCATCTCACACGCGATACAGGCCGCGGCAACGATCGTTAATGCGCAGCGAAAATAATCGGTGAGCACCACGCTTCCTGCACGGCCAGAGGAGGTGAACCGGTTTTAGTTTCGTTTCGGTCTTGACATTGAAGCGCATGAAGGACTTTGCGCACTCGCAGGTGGAGTCTGGGCTTCTAAGGACACGGCCCCCCCCTGTCCCCGCCTCCACCGACCTTCCACCACCAAGTGCCGAGGCAAAGAAGAAGCCGTCAGTGGCCAATTATTGTATCCGCTCACATTGTGCACGGAATGATCGAGGCCATGACGTCAATGCTACACTTGAGAATTTTGCCAGATGTTAGACGAATCTGTGATCGCGCAAAGGCACCGCTGATTATTGAGGAACGTTTTTTTTAATTCCCATCAGGCAAACGAAATCAGGGCAAAAGTGTATCGCAACTGACATTAAAAGCCAAAGCATGCCTAAATATGCAAATACCATGTAAGCGGAAAAGTATTGTGTGTACAACACACGGGGATACATCAAAACAAGTTCGTAAAATTAGTGTATGTGAGATTAGCAAGAACATAACATTCACAATTCAATGTTGTTGATGAAAATATTAAGTGTCGTCTGAACACCGTCACGTGTGGCTCAGGCCTCGCAACCACCCACCGCTCGGAGCGCGGTTGCTAAATGTGAGCACCGTTGAAATGAAAGAGACGGAGGCAACACTGATTACTAATCATACTGGTAGGAACCTCCTGGTTACACCAGCCCACAGGGGATTATTGTGTCCGTCCGTCCGTCGTGCAGGGAGGGTCTGGGTGGGGAGGGGCTGGGTGGGGACGGGACGGTGGGTAGGGGCTGGGTGGGGAGGGTGGGGCTGGGTTGGGAGGGGAGGGGCTGGGTGGGGAGGGGCTGGTCACCCCGTGGTACCCTTATAAAACTCAACGTTTAAGCTACTCACGCCGGCTTGTGCCCGCCCTCACAGTCGGCCATATTTGACCCTGGCCATTGACCGAGCAACCCAACGTTCCTACCAGCTCCCTCCGCAGGAATGTGTTTATGATTGTTATCATTGTGCTTTGTTTAAACACGAAAGCCTCACTCGCTGAGGGTCCTGCCAAGCCTGCGCATCAGCAGCAGCAGCAGGGGGAGGCAATTCGAGTTCTATAATCCCAAATGAGTCACTTGAACGGAAGTCTTCGTCTTCGTCTTCTTCTCAATGTGGAAACATGTGCACACTGACGCCGGCACGGATCTCCTCCGAATAACTCCGCCAGCCATTCAACCTTCACCATGAAGCTGACGACGCGCGATTATTGGTTAGAAACGCCCCCTGTTAGTTGCACGAATGTCGGACTTCTTCCACACCGCACGTAGCCGACCGTGCTCATCGGAGGTGCAGGGGAGGCACAACAAACTAAACGCAAAAAGCAGTTCTCGAGAAAGAACTTTGTGTCAACCTAGGCAATGAGTTCTCCATCGAGTTGATGGACGGGTTGCGTGCGGTGGAGGGGACCGCCGCTTCCCAGAAGTCTGTGCGGCGTGGACGAGCGCGGCTATTCACCATCCAAGAGGGGCTCTCTCCCCCTCGCATCTGCCGGGAGAGGCGTGAGCAAGCGATCGCAGGGCTGCTGAGACGTGACGTTCAACAGCCACGGTCATGTCTGTGTGTACGTTGAACCTCGTTCGCACCGTACGTAGCCAACCGCGCGAGTCGGAGGTGCGGCATCAATCCGTGTAGCCGCTGAGCTTGGAGCTGCGGACGTTCTGCAACAAACGACAAGCGTTGGGGCACCGCATTGCGACAAGCAACGAATTCATTGGCAAGGCAACTTTCACGATTTGTTTTATTTTAACAGATAAGGCCCATTGAGCTGTATAGCTCTTCTTCAGCAGCGACCGGGCTATCACGAATGAAATCCACGCGACCACGGGGAGAGAGAGAGAGACACGCAGCAAACTCCAAATACACAGCAGGTGTCAGGGTCGGGATGGAGCCCACGACGCCCTGTGCACCAGGCGAGGTAGTGAACATCTCCTACCTCGCCTGGTGCTCGTGGATGGTGGTAGTCGGACGCGTTTGTTCGGCAGCAGATTGGGGTCTCATCGACGGTGCTCGCGCGGAGGCCGGCCATGAAAACCCGAGACGAGACGGTGATTGTGGAAGTCTTTGAGCTGCAACTTGAAAGAAAGTGAACACTCAGCAGACGTTGGGCTCCAAGGACAAGATGATGCACATCGATTTGGCAGATACCACGGTCGTATGTGCGTTCCCTTTGATAAGTTGATCAAGCAAAAGGTTCTGTTCTCATTTAAAAAAAATATCTACACGTAAATAAATGTGACCCTTCAGTTTGCCACCACAGCTGCTATGTTTTCCAATGAGGGGGTGGGTTGGTGGGGTTATTCGGAAGTTTAAATATAAACTGCTTTGTTTGCGAAATCACTTGGCCAGGCTCAGTCCTGATGTGGACAAACACGGAAAGGGTGTGAGATGCAGTTACTGTTTTGTTTAGCACAGAGGCTGCGTGGAAACATATACAACATTTATAATCATTATTAAAAGCAAGTGCGCTCTTGCGTTGGGCAATGCGATTATTCACTGGCGGTCCTAAGTCAATTCCAAACGTGTCGTAATCCTACAGCGAGGAGCTACCATCAGTGGCGAGTTAATTTCTTAAAAACTGCACTGATCCTGGATCAAACTGAGCCTTCATCAACTCGCTCCTACCAGCACGGCAAAGTATCAGAACATGTATTGACGCTGGAGGAATCTGATGAGCTATGAAGCTTTTTGTCACAAATGTCCAACGTATGCTCGAACAACCATCCTATGACAGACTGGGCATGGAGGGTGGGGTTGGGCCTTCATCCAGCAGTGGATTGGCAAAGGGTCGCGCTGGGATTGACCCGCACAATCCCCGTGGCACTGAACGGCGACGGCGACAGAGCGGCCTGCGCTGAGTGCTGGGACTTGACACGAGCACACGGGTGGGGCACGGGAGCGGCGCGCCTTCGTCACGGGGAGGGAATTAAAAAGCAACGACCGATTAGTCACGGAGACGTTGCTGCGTTTCTCGGGCTCACGACGCGGAGGAGAGAGCGACGCGCGATGAACTGGGAGGCGGATGAAAGCCGACGATGGCACGGAGTGCGCCGATACCTGGAGAATGTTTTCGTAGGGATTGGGGAATCCCATTGCACCCGGATGGGTCGCGTTACAGCGTGGTAATTAACTCCGCGAAATGAATGAAGATACAGCGAGTCGGGCCTCGGGATGAATGCGAGTCGAGTAAAGCCACGCACAACTGGCTTCTGCTGGACGAAAGAATATAATAGCGGGAGAAACACGACCGGAAAACACATTACTGTGTATCTGGGGCAATTATTGAAGGCAGGTCGGGATCAAGATCGTGATATACGGTGGCGCACGAGAGCGAGATGGAGTGCTTGTGGAAAACTGAAATTGGTATCGGAAAAAGAAATGTAGCAACGTACATGACGAACACAAGGTTTCCAATCGGGGCAGGTTGTGCGCAATAGGGCGGCATGGTAACAATTGTAAGGATTGTGTTTCACAACAAGAATGGCCTGGGATCGAATCTCCGTGTGTGCGGAGTCTGGGCACCGCCAGCGGACACGATGTTCCGCACGGGTGCCCTCCAGGATTCTCTGGTTTCCTCCCTTAGCCGACGACAATTGTTCTTGTTATAAACATACAATGTGACGGGTATTGGCCAACAACATTTCAATATGAAATGCCTGCAAATGACGCAAGGGAAATAAGGCAGCAACATCGTCCTCTGCTGTGAAAACGTTGAGTCAATTGGCTGCCACATCGCTGACCAAAGATGGTTTGTGCTGACTAAACTAAAACTCAACACATTTTTTAAAAATGTACTAGTTAAGGCCCATTGAGCTATGTAGCTCTTTTTAAGAAGCGCCCTGGACACAAATGATAGCTAGACCAAGTGGCTTATCACGCGGACATTTATCGCAGCCAAATACTCTAAACGCTCGATTCTAAATGTGGAGGGAAAAGCCGGAAGACCCAGAGAAAAATCCACGCGACCACAGGGAGAGAGAGAGACACGCAAACTCCAAATATACAGCAGCAGGCGTCAGGGTCAGGATCGAATCCACGACCTCCTGCAGACCAGGAGAAGTAGTGAACATCTCGCCACCGTAGCGCTCCCATCCTGAGTCTCCGTCCCCCTCCTGTCTCCCCAACTTGAGTCTCTCCACCACGGCTCCCATATGCCGACACAGAAGCGATCGCGAATTAAATTCTGCGGTGCGAACGCCAGGTGACTTGGAAGAGTAGCAGACACCGCTAGGTGGTGAGTGATGACGATGGTGACGACGACGACGACGATGATGTCGATGAAGAGAACAGTCATTCTGAAAAGCACCTGGTGGGAATTCCCGCGTGGTAATAAACGCGTGGGTGCCGATGATTGGTGCAGGGTGATACATGTGGTGCCGGCTGTGAGCGGGCGTCGCGCGTGACGGCTGCGGGTACGCACAAAGTGCTCGCCACAACGTGAACCACAAGAGCTCACCACAACATGAACCACAAGAACTCACCACAACATGGAGCACAAGAGCTCGCCACAACATGAACAACAAGAGCTCGCCACAACATGATCTCGTCAAGGAGCACGATCCATCACGCGAACTCCGCTCAAGCATCGAACAAGGGCGGTCACTGCATCGCGCTTTCAGATGCGCTTCTGCGGCCGTCTGGAACGCTCTTCCAATATTATGAAGCCACTGGAGCGATTTCACTTTGAAATCATCTAGATTAAAAAAAATCATCTCTTTGGAACTGCTGTTTGTGCTTAGTTTATTGTCATTGTGTCAGTGTCACTCAATATAAAAATAAACTCGCTCTCTCATTGTGCAGCACCAACAACAACAACAGCCTCCGACTCGCACCTGCGATTACCACGGTTGACTACGCACGGTGCGAAAGAAGTTCCACACACATCGGTACAGGCGTGTGTATCCCATGGGGCAGGTTGTAGGGGTGGCGCTGCAAGGTGGTAGTGGGGGGGGGCTCTAGTCGCTGGCCCCCTCCCCCGCTCGAGACCAAACTGCTCAGTGCGAGCCCCGGGATTTGCTCGGCACTGACTCACGCGATGAACCCGCTTCTGTATTTGCTGTTAATCAATCGCCGGTAACGAATACACCGCAAGCATCTGGTGACAAAAATACAATCGCGAGACTACAACAAATGTATAATTATAAAGAAAACCCGCACATTTATTTGTGTATAAAAAGGTATATGTGTATATGTGTGTGTGTACTATTTGATCGCTCGCCTGCACACATTAGCATGGCGCTCTGTCAATGTGTCCCGAGTTCCACTGTGAGTTATTATGCACGCGTGCCCCCGCTGCTGCTGCTGCTGCTGCGAGAAGCCCTCTGCCGCATGTTAATTCCCGGCGTGCCGTGGCGGGGATCGTGTTGCCAACACTCCCGGATCGGCCGGGAGTCTCTACCCGAATTGACATCGATCTCCCAGCGACGATTGAAAGCAATCCAAGAAGGTTTAAATCGGATCCGTACGTTAAGAAATGTAATGTAATGATACGAATCTCCGGGAATAGCTTCAGTGGGAGTTGGCAACCTCACGTAGCAGGAGGAGCGGGGAGAGAGGGGTCTGAGCTGGGTGATGCTCGTGCCTCGTGGGGGGCATCTGCTGACCGGCGGTGACGCTCCGCCCCACACGGCAAAGCCACGTGGCACAGCTCAATGCCAAATCTGCGTTCAAACATCGTGACGATATTGCCACAGTTGTGGTTCATGATGATGGCGGTGGTGGCGGTGATGATGATATAAAAATTGTGTCTAATGATGATTAACATTTGCGTTTGATGGTAATTACGCAATTATTTCATATGAAGATAATGATGATTAGCATTTGCGTTTGATGGTAATTACACAATGATTTCATATGAAGATAATGGTAAGATAACAATTGTGTTTAAAGATGATGGTGATGATACAATAGCATTTGATATAGTATTTCCGTTTGAAGATAATTACACAATAATTTCCTATGATGATGACGAAAAAGAAATTAGTGTATTTTGTCTTCATCTACAAACGTGATAGCGACAGCACAATTGGAATAAATTTGCTAAAATAAAAAATAAAGAATCCTTGCGCTCTCTTCTAAGTTGCAAGTAAGTTGCAAAGCGTTTTCCCATTGTAAAAAGTAACACTTGAAACATATTTCCTCCTCCCCGGAGTTATTTTCTCAATTTTTAATTGCCATTCTCTCCACTGAAATTGTTCACGCTTCTGCCCTGTGGCGGAAGGATGATGTGTCCTCGTGTTGTGAAGATTACCCCTCGTGATGAAGAAGTCGACACGCGTGCTGGATGCCCAACAATGTGCCAGCAGGCTCAGTCAATGACAAACATTACCCTGCCAAGTGTAAGTGCCGTATCACTTGCACAGCTTTGCAGGCGACTTCTAAGCCCGTGGCGACTGCCTGCACGCGGACACGAAAGTCTCGGGATTTGTTTGGCACTACGGAAGTCGTCGAAGACAGAAATCATCTCAAGAGTTCAAATCTGATGGCTGCGGCTGGCTTGATGGTAGCTTCTCGAAGCTCCGAGTGATGCGCAGTAATTCACATATAAGGCTCCATGCATGAAGGTGAAATTTTAAGAGAAATGTTTCTTTCCCTTTGTACACTTTATTTGACTTGTGCACAAATTAAGTGTCCGCTTCTATAATGGTAGGGGGACACATATTGCTGAGCTGCTGAAATGTTTGAGCAAGTATACGTTTGGGCCTGTATTATGTTTTGTCTTATTCCCACCTTTACTTTATTTGTTGGAGGTTTAGAAATATCGCAGAAAATGTGGTCCAAAGGGATTTTTTGCAGGACTTATCACCAAAACATTTTCCAGTGGCATTTTCGGTACGCGATTAAGGATGCGTTTTCCCCATACACTATGCATCGCATGACAATCAAAACAATATCTTTAATCCTCAGAGCTGGAAGGTTACCAAATTAAGGGCAATACCACATTGTGTTAAACCACATTGTACACCACTGTTTTTGTGCAGCCATTGGTGATCGTGCTGAGACTACCAACTCGTGACGTTGAGGACCCAACTGCATTATGGGTGGCTGCCTGAGCATAACCAGCCCAACGCTGTGACCTCGGGAGTCACTTAGCCAACTTAGGTAACACATTTTGACGATTACTTTACCTGCGAATGAACGTTTTCCTCCGTACATCCATCCAATCACGCGGTCCGGCACTCGACTCGATCTGCCCAATTCTTATTGTCGTGCGGCTGCCAAATTGGTTTCTCGCCGGCGAGTCAGGGAGAGGCCAGGTGGGACATTCGGGCGAATCGGGCAAGACGCTTTACATTTAAGATTTTTAAAGCTCGGAAAAAGACACTCAGCTCGAGCCCATCACACTCGGCTCCCTTCCAACGTGTCTCCCTACCAACGAGCGCGTGCATTGCACGTGGTACATTCACCCAATACGTGCCCGGCCTGCACGAGAGCGAGACGTAACAAATTGAATTGTTGTGGTGTCACGTGCGTTGCGTGTCTGCTGTAAGGGTGTCTGTGGTGCGCTTTGGACGTGCCGAGGGGAGTTTAATTTTCCGTGACTCACATCAGCGGCGGGTGACATTTGAACTGGTCCATAATTATCAAGGGTTTTTGTTGGGTTAGATCGCATACATTTAAATGTGTTTACTCTCCAACACACAACCGGTGTAACTAATTGGCGCATTCTGTTTACGTGGCAAACCTTACTAATTGTCTGTCAGCTGGTGGTGGTGGGTTAACGACAAATTTATATATATATATAACACCTTTATTGTCATTAATATTTGGTCGCGAGGAGTCGACTGCTACTACTACGACGTGTTAAGCCATTATGAGCACACTCATAGTCAAGGGGCCGCCCATAAATGACGTCACGCGATTTTGGATGATTTTTTACCCCCCCCCCCCTCGTTACACGGCGTCACAAAAAATAAATTATAGCAATCACATATTCATTTCACACAATGAAAAGCCCTGGTAGAATCATTAGAATCAAAATGTTTAATAACAATCATTAAAAAAATGTTCAAAATGTATGTTTCTCCATTCTCCCATGGAGAAGCAAAATGCTTTTTCATGGAATAAATAAAAGGTGACCTTAGTAAATTTAAATAATCAAATAGTTAATAATAAAAATGTATCAACATTAGTGTTGTTATAACAGTTATATTTAATTAATATTTATTTAAAGTTGCGCATTTTGATGTGACGCCACATTTCTCAACCCCCCCCCCTCGTCACACATCGTCACAAATGTCTGACCCCCCCCCCTAGGTGCGTGACGTCATTTATGAACGGCCCCCAATGTGAAAACGAACAAAATATCAGCAGATGCAAATGCTGGCAAGCATGGTGAAAAGCCGGGCGCATGCTTCGCCGTGCACTTTGGAGAAGCCTCGCAAGTTTATGTTGGTGTAGTTATTCTTTTTGTTGACAAAGTGCGCGTTAACAAACGCAAATGCCTTGCACAAGAAACAAGTACTTCAATAGACACTCAGAAATAATAATAATAACCTGAAGCGACAACACGCAAAACATCGCCTCCCGCTGGCTGAGCCCCCGCCAAATTGCCTCCACTTGCTCGCGAGCTCAGCGATGGATTATCGCCGTCGTAAGTCACCGTGGACATCTTTTAAAACAAAGGCAAAATGCAAAAAGGCAATACAAGTTAACAAACAGCGAACCCTGCTGCAGAGCAAACGAGGCACAACAAGCGGCTCGCGGCTTCCTCTGCCTCGGTTAAGTCACGCGACGCCGATGGACTCCACGAAGGCACCGACGAGGGCCTTCACCGACGAGGAGCTTCACAGACGAGGGCCTTCACAGACGAGGCCTTCACAGACGAGGGCCTTCACAGACGAGGGCCTTCACAGACGAGGGCCTTCACAGACGAGGGCCTTCACAGACGAGGAGCTTCACAGACGAGGCCTTCACAGACGAGGCCTTCACAGACGAGGGCCTTCACAGACGAGGCCTTCACAGACGAGGCCTTCACAGACGAAGAGCTTCACAGAGGAGGGCCTTCGCAGACGAGGCCTTCACAGACGAGGCCTTCACAGACGAGGGCCTTCACAGACGAAGAGCTTCACAGACGAGGGCCTTCACAGACGAGGGCCTTCACAGACGAAGAGCTTCACAGACGAGGGCCTTCACAGACGAGGCCTTCACAGACGAAGAGCTTCACAGACGAGGCCTTCACAGACGAGGGCCTTCACAGACGAGGCCTTCCACAGACGAGGGCCTTCACAGACGAAGAGCTTCACAGAGGAGGGCCTTCGCAGACGAGGCCTTCACAGACGAGGCCTTCACAGACGAGGCCTTCACAGACGAGGGCCTTCACAGACGAAGAGCTTCACAGACGAGGGCCTTCACAGACGAGGGCCTTCACAGACGAAGAGCTTCACAGACGAGGGCCTTCACAGACGAGGCCTTCACAGACGAAGAGCTTCACAGACGAGGCCTTCACAGACGAGGGCCTTCACAGACGAGGCCTTCCACAGACGAGGGCCTTCACAGACGAAGAGCTTCACAGAGGAGGGCCTTCACAGACGAGGCCTTCACAGACGAGGCCTTCACAGACGAGGAGTTTCACAGACGAGGCCTTCACAGACGAGGAGTTTCACAGACGAGGCCTTCACAGACGAGGCCTTCACAGACGAGGGCCTTCACAGACGAAGAGCTTCACAGACGAGGGCCTTCACAGACGAGGGCCTTCACAGACGAAGAGCTTCACAGACGAGGGCCTGCAAGTGAATAGAAGGCTACCGCTGTGGCTGTCACTTCGTCACTAAAGGACTAGGAGGAGGGGTGGAGTGCGGGGTGAGCCTCAGAGTCTTGCGCCAAACTCTTGATGCGGCAATGCTCTTGGTGCGACCTTCACGGCGCTCCAGGACACGCGATGCGTTTCCTCTGCCGCGCACGTCTCCTGCAATCCATTACCGTCAGGGCCCCCTTCCTGCCATGCCCCCTCCGCCCATGAGCCCTTCCGCACGTGGCACCATGTAATTGGTTCATACCAATTACTGCCAAAACACTGTCAAAAGTCTCTTAGGCGGTTTGTTAACATATCTACGGTGTATGTGTGCACATTTAGGCATCATAATAATAATATGCATTCAGGCATAATAATTGCAAAAAAGGATCGCTAATTTCGCTGTGCAGAATGGTGACGTGGATTTGCGGTCGTGCGTTCGGCACTTGCTCACGGGGCGCCCCGGTCACACAATACGCGGCGTCTGCTTCACAGTGGGCCTGAAATATCCCGTGATGTCCTTTCGAAGAAGAGTAGGCCATTGTGCTCCTCAGAGATTACTTTTACAAATCACCGACTTGGGAATTGCATCGGCGATTGCCGCCCCCGACTGCGACAACTGAGCAGGATCCTCTTGAGAAAGAGTCACGAGACTCAGTGCGAGGCTCTTCCCGGTGAGGAGGTGGAGTAAAACAAAACACATCGGGCAGGGAGTGCTGCTAGATCTCGATCTAACCCCAAACAAACCCTGTATTATGGATGATATTGGTCTCGAAAGTCTACGTGTCAATTCTAGATTTGAAGCTTTCGTGACTGCAAGGATTCATATTCTTAGGTTTTTTCGGTAAAGTCACGTAGGTAAAAAATTAAAATTAATAAAAGTAAAAATAAAATAAAAAAATCACGACGTTTCGGAGGCAACACAAGCTTCCGTCTTCAGGTGGAACCGTCACAGCACGCTTGCTGTGTCAAGTAAATGAGAGATTCCAAGAGATACTACCCCGTATATATACTGGTTATCTACGTGTCAAACCACCCCACATAATTTCAGAATGTCGCGTCTGGTGGGGTAAAGTGCGGGTATCGCCACCTCTTCCAAGATGCCTGGCCAGCGTGAAATAGTAGAGCAACGCCTCGAGACGCACTTTCTATCGGAGGCCCGTTCCGTCAGCAGCGGCGTTCGTGAGCGAATGCCAGGGATGCACCTTTACATTTTTTTACTGGCACGAACATTTTTAAAACGTAGTTAAAGTATTCGCTTTGAAAGTTATGTTGCAAAAACGTGCAAGGAAAGAAATTGTGTGGCTCTTAAAAAGAGACCTCGTAAACCAACTGGCGGTGTTGCTTTCGCCCTGGAGAAGTGACGAGCCGAGCCGACTTCGACCTAAGATGTTACCTCGCGACCTTCCCACTGCGAGGCGAGTGATCCAACTGGAACGTCACCCAAATAATTTTATTGATCAATTGAATGATTATCCCGTGCATCATTTGCTGCACACAAAACAACCATTTGAATGAATTACAGGTGAAGGTTGAATTCAGTGAGAAACATTTCCCAATTTGCCTCGTGGGGGAAAAAAACAAACTCGAAGTGATTTCCTGGACAAATGAGCATTGAGACTGGTGCTCTTCTCCTGTGTACAGCCCTTGAGGCAGTGGTGGAAATTCCACGTTCTTATGGCAAGGGCTAAATCCACCTCTGCATAGGACACCCACTGTTGACTTCCACACACAGCGGTATTAATTTTATTGATCCGAGTGGGATGACGGTTGAGTCAACCGCCAATCAGGATTTGACCTTGCGACCTTACGATTGTGAGCCGCTCACTCTGCCGATTGCCAACCTGGCCGGCTCATACATGTGCATGAAGCCCGTGTGATATACAGCGACGCGTTTTGTTGATTCACACAAACACACACCCGCCGCGCTGCAGTGGCGATAACCGCCACGTGATTTGTGAGGACTTCGCTGAGGCTCAGCAATGGAAGGCTCAAAACTAAACACCCGATTCCCACTTCCGGATATTTTTCCTCAAAACAAAAAAAAATATCCCTCCTCCAATTTAATGAGGACGGCTCAACTGGAGAAATGTTTTTTTTTATATATCGCGTAAAAAAAAACTGGGAAAAAATGAAACAACTAGCGAAGCAGGGAAATTATCGCGAGCCAAGGGCTATTGGAGAGATACATCTGACGTAGCATTACCCCCAAGGTATTTATATTGCTATGCATTCAGAGAAGCGAAGTTGCAAGAGTTGTGTACACTTTGATCATCACCAGCGCGGTCATCCTTTTCTCTCCGTCTTTCTTATAGTTTTCCCTTCTGGAGAGTGGTCGATCAATTCTAGGAATTAATGCGTTGCCGAGCACAGAGTCAGCAAGCGGCCGTTATGGCGCTCTCATTTACGGGGCCGCACATTTCTCATGGCAATCACGTGCAGCGAACGATCAAGACAACACAAGGACTGCACGGGGTGAAATAAGATTAGTAATAAAAAAATAACTAATCATGTACAACCCTTTATCAATTCGCTGATGAACAAAATTCCTGCCGCCCCATCTGGCCCCACCAACCGCGCCGTGGTGTGTCAGCCGTACGGGGGGTTCGTCCACACGGTACTCCCATGTTGCTCAGTACGGGTTCGTGAAGGGATTAGCCACCTCGCCTGGCATACACACAAGCAGGTCGTGGGTTCGATCCAGACCCTGACGCCTGCTGCAGATTTGAAGTTTGCATGTTCTCCCCGTGATCGCGTGGATTTTTCTCCGGGTCCTCCGGTTTTGACCTCCACATTTAGAACCGTGCGATTAGAGTATGTGGCTGCTATGAATCTCCACGTGATAAGCTGCTTCGTTGGGCTATCATTTGCGATAGTCGCTTCTAAACAAAGAGATGCATGGCAGCTCAGTGGGCTTTGCCTTGTCACGTCATAAAGAGTCCAAAACCGGCTGAGATATCGCTTGCCACTGATGTTAACGTGGTCCGGTATCAAACTCAGGCCACCAGAGTCCCACCGCAGTGTGCTAATCGCTGCAGCATCGCTCCTCCATGTGGAGTGCCAGATCCGTTTATTCCACGCCCGCTATTGTCGATAGAAAGGCAACAACATCGGCGTGATGTGAATGACGCTCATCGGTGGTCAAGGGCATGACGAGGGGTGATGAAATAATGGCACACGCACCTCTTGACGAACCACGACGCCACTGCTCCACCCACAAAACAGCGCTAATTATGAAAAAAAGACTTTTGACATTTACACACGCACACGATGTTTGCACGCAACAGCAGCGTGCCGACTCTGATTGCCTTGTGTTTATCTCTGCCATGTCTGAGCATCAACGCGCACACGTCAATTAAAAGAACACGCCCTGCCGAGAGAGCTTTTAACCACGAATGAAAATCGGAAATAAAGGTCTTCAGTCAACACACGTTTGTACAGTTTGCAGGATGACTGCTTGCGGACACGTCTACTCGCTGTTTGCAGGGTTTGTTTGCCATAATATTGTGAACGAAATAAATTTAAACCCGCAGATGTATCACTCAACTATGAAAGCAATTTGGGTAAAGGTCCAGCGCTGCAATTGCTTTCCCTCTCCACTGCTGGCGGAAGGGCTTCCAGTAGCGGGAGCTCTCGAGAGCAACTCTAAAGCGCCCTTGGCCTACTCTTCCACGCTCGCCAGACATGCTGGAAGAGGTAGGAGTCCCCACACTTTACCCCACCACACACGACCTGCTGATCGACAAACTGGTGCACCCATCTATACGGCTGCGTGGACATTGAAGGAAAGTTTGTCCGTCGCACGGGGTCATTATAAAACACAGTGCCTCGTGTTAAAACTGACCTGGGCAGAACGGACCTAGCGTCCGCTGGGTCGCAACTCCAGTATGGGGACAATTAACGCCACGGCAATATATCACCTGCGAAATTTTTTAAAAGTTTCAAGTTGTCAAGTTCATTGCGTTGAACCAGGCGAGAGCCCAAGTGACCAGGGTAGCAGTGTCATTGGCGAGAGAGGCCCGGGGGGTCGGCGTGACGACAGCAAAACGAAATGCGAATCGGAGCAAAAGAGCAGACAAAAGCCGAAACCGTCTCGCGCGATGAGGAATTGTAAATGTTGCAGGAGATTATTTTTATTATTATTTTCTGCAGCGGCAAACGCCTCGGGCGTATTACCTCGGGATTGACCGCGCCACAAATTACAGAAACGTTCACGTAAAATAAATACACAGAGTGACGAATATGTTAACGAACACACATTTACGTCAAATGCAACTGCAAGTGAGATTATCATACAGAATATATATTGTGACTATGGTACTAATATGTATATGAACAAAAATACATGTCAAACGCAACTGCAAATGAGATTATCGCGAACAAAATCGACAGCTTTGCGTCAAATTGTGATAGAGATTGCAGAGTAACCAAGGCCGTTTTTGAAGCGTTGGAATTCTAGCTATTTGAGACATCCATAGAGAATGAATGAGAAGATCGGTACAATGCAGTGCATCGCTGTAGAATGTCTACAATTTGAGGATTTTGATCCCAACAATACACCTTGGGTAGTCACGAGAGCGAGCTGTGCGTGTGTGCGCGTGCATTGGGGAGGTGAGGTGTTCGGATGAGCAGGGCGCCATGTCAGCCTGCCCAAACGGACTCCAATCAGCCACCACCATAGAGGAGGATGGGCGAGAGAATAATCAGCCGCACAATCAAGCGTGAGCACAGGTCAAGCGCTCATCACATTCAAATGAGGAGGAGGAGGAGGAGGCGTTTACTTTTCGTTTTTACCCAGGGAACTTTGGCATTAGCGATAATTGTAAGGTGGCTTGTGCAAGGGGCGTATTGATGATGAGCTGCATGAGACGACGATGACGTCCTGTGCGCTCTGGCATTTAAAAACAACGGTCCTGTTGCCCTCCGAGAGCGGGCCCTGATGGTCTGTGGAAATAATGCAACGCTGGTAACGCGTCTGTCAACAAGCAAACAAAGCCCCCAGCAACTTTTCAGGTCGACCCCGCCACAACCGCGCTCGTCCGCCACGAACGAATTCCCTGCCACCGTCGTCCGCTCATCAGTGGGCAGCGCTGTTTGTCGCGAGCTGAGTACAAAACAAACAAAAATAACCTCGCGCGGAGCGGCGCCGACGTTCGTGGACTTTGAAACATTTCTCTGCAGCCGCTGTCACAGCCTGGGAGTGATTTAGTTTTTTAGTTTTAAGCGGTACCGAGAATTGATCCTCGTATAAAATGCTGCCGCTTAACATGGAACGTTGACGTGAGCCATCGTCATCGTCGTCGTCGTCGTCGGTGTTATCGTCAGCCGTGATGAATCCACTGCTGGATTAAGGCAGCCACAAGAGATCGCTATGACACTCTTCCATTTTCACTTCAAAATTTGGCCGTAATGTTGTCGTTTTTTCTCTCGTTCCGAATACATATTGTTTAATCTTTCACCAAATCTGACATGATGTGCATCATTGTGGCAAGGGTCGGTCACCTTCAAAAGACGCAACAATATGAAACTCGGCCTCAACGACATCACAATCATTGGAAAACGGTCCCGGGGACAAATCTTCGGGATGTGCTCGATCTCATGCGATCTCGGAAGCTGAGGACAGATGACCCGAGTCAGTGCTTGGATGGGTGCCCACCAGTGTCGTATGCCAGGTGTTGTAGGCATGGACGCTGCAGATGCTCAGAATACATTAAGAAAATAAGTTGACAGCCAGAAGGGCTCCACATTAAAGTGTAATAGGCAGCGTTTGTTTATTACATTGCATCGTTATTTAACCGGTTTCTCGTTTTGTTGCGTTTCGTACACGCAAAAGGTTTATTTTGTCTTCCTGCCGGCTCCGCTCAAGAAGACGTGGGATATGCAGAGGGCCTCCACTGCCACCCCCACCCCCACACACTAAATAAGTGAGCAATTTGATTCAATTTGTGCCAATTTTGCAGTGTGCGGTGGGCTGCAGTAGCATCTCGGCAGACGCCATTCGTCAGCAGAGGCACTAATAAGGCTCTATATGTGTTGGTGGGGGTTTTATATGAGGGTGGCGCTTGCTACCGCTAGAAGAGAGTCAAACAAATATAAAAATCATCGTCGTCAACCCGCAAAAGGTGGTCTGCCCCTTGGCGACTGCCAGGTGGCACTTCACTGTCGCGGTAGAACAGTGCTGTCGTCTCGGCAGGCACCGCCGCATGACATTTGCTGTCTGCTGAATATTTTCACATTTTATGTTTGGCAATTCTGTCTCTTGGGGGCTGGGTGGCGGTGAGCGACGAGCCACCAGGCGAGATGGGTTTGATTCCAGGCCATGGGTAAGTATCTCAGAGCTCCTTCACCCCTTCACGCGCCAACCGGCGTGGTCAGACCAACCCCGCGGCCGACGCAGCAGGAGTGCTTTGATGAACAGGTGAGCGTGATTCATTATGAATGCAGTCAATCTCTTGCGGTATTTAAGCAAAACAAAGCACAAACACGTGACGAAGAGCTCGTCTTGTTTTGGCCCGCGGACTGTCCAGCAGGGCCCCACCACAAATGCACGGAATCCCAAAGCGAGCGATCACGGACGCCACCAGCGCTGCTATTGATTTCGCATTCTGCACACCAAGTGAAGGCACTGTACTTCACGCGCCAATGAAGGCGTTTCCATCCGTCATTCCCAATTCATTTCCTGGCGACAGGAAGCGCTCTGAAATGCCTCGGACAGAACGGACTATTTCCGCGCACGCACGCACAGACTTGTTACTGACACGTCAGAGCCGGCCGCCTCGCGGTCGTGCCGAGGTGACACGGCCACCCTGGCAATGTGGAATTTGCATCACTGGCTGGGGGACTGCCGATGCAGATGAACACTCACCACCGCCCGATGCGAATTTGAGCTGGGAGACGCAGCAGTGCACGTCAATAGGTAAAGATCCAGAGCTCCGAATCTTGCTTGAAGGCACTGCTGGAGGAAGATCCTCCACTAGGCGGAGCTGCAGAGAACCCTTGTACTCTAGGCCGGACGTCTTAGAAGACATCTCAGAAGAGATGGGAGTAGCCACACTTTACAAACGTCAACATAATGACACGCCAACAAAGATTAGAACAAAACCATATTTCGCAGCAAAATAAATACACCCTGTGCGGTGACAAACATAACACTAAAATTAGAGTTTCAAACTTTGCACGAATAAACTGCAGAACTTAATTGTCACCATGGGAACCTCATTTGCCAGTAAAAATATGATAATTGGTTTTTTACCCTTCTATCTGGCAACAAAACTGACACCTTTTTTACAAGGAGTCATGTTTGCATAGACCACAATACCTGCCTTTTGGCGTCATCTGGTCCAACCCATGTGAGACTAGGCTCTAAGGAAAGCTGTCTCGGTGGACCAATCAACTTCAAGGACAGTGCATACATTATCAGAGTTATGTTTTTTGTTTGCATTATGGCTGCAGGTATTGTGGTCTATGCAAACATGACTCCTTGTAAAAAAGGTGTCAGTTTTGTTGCCAGATAGAAGGGTAAAAAAAACAATTAACTTAATTGTCGTTGCACCAATCCAAGTGCTCCACTGAGCCAAACGCTCATGTGTATGAGGACCCGATTTCAATGAGCTGGGAGGTGACCAGCAGAGATCTACACATTTAGTAGATTAATGAACCCATCTGTGCAGACGTTTGAGCGTTGCCCTCCCGTAAGCGTGGAGTTCTCTCTCGGTGCCCAATGTTCCTCTCACACGTCAATGCAGGAGCCTCTCGAATTGGTGACTTGAGATACAGGGAGCCTCTTCTGGATCGATGACATTTGTACTTACAACAGAACACGTTGACACACGTGGGCAGTGGAGCACATCGACAGAGGATGACACGTGGGTCAGCTGATGTTAGAGCCATGAGCTGCCTGCTTAATCCCTGATTGGACCGTGACGTACTCGAGTGGCTTCTGGACATCTGTAAAAAAAGAGCTTTATAGCTCATCGGATTCATCCAGTGTCAATAAATATTCTGATTCCCTTTTGGCATTTTCCGCTCGTTGCAGAGGATCCCACCACGATAAAGATCCCGCGGTGTTATTGATGAACGAGTAGCCGTGCGCACCCGACGTCACGGTCGACATTTGGCAACATTTGAAAAAGTAACCGGCAAAATGACTGAATTTGTAAAACGCGCAGCGACCATCGCCCCGCCGTGCTCGTGAAGCCGCACGTGCTCATACAGTGGCGCAAACACCAGCTGAGCCGTCCATTCCATTGATTCGACTGCGTTCATCGACCAGGAAACTTTGACCCAAATTGCCCTCTTAATGCCGCTACCGCAGCCGTTCGCATTGTCCTGTTTGTGTTTTGATAATTAGACAATTACCGCCAATGGGCCGTGACTCGCGCGCGCGGCAAACATTTGACGGCGGCGTTGTTTGACCAATCAGGGCAGGAGCTGTGCCACCGCTCTCCGGCTCGCCACAATCGTCGAGATTCCGCAGTTAAAATTACGTGGACATATTAAGACAAACAACTCGTTACTTTGTCTTAAAATGTAAGTGTTTGTTTTCCCCCAATGTCTTTTTTTATTTGTTGCATGTCGCCACCATCTTCCAACGGGGCCCTGGCGGCGATCTTGGACGTATTTTCGCGTTTTCTGGGCCACTGAGCATGACGCCCTGACCTCAGGTGAGTGCGGCAATCGATACGAACCAAATATAAACTGTGCATCGTCCACGCGGTTGTCGTCTTACTTAAACCCCCTCCACGTTCATAACCAGAGCAACGATCGGGTTCCACTCGACCGCCCCTTGCTGACGCAGGGGGGGGGGGGGGGGGGTGGCCGGGAGGTGCGCTGGGCGCGTGGATGGAGGGGGGTGCCACCCGGACCTCCGCGCTCATTGCAGATTCGTTCTGTCCCATCGAGTGCCGTTTGCTGGCCGTCGGGGGAAATCTACGTCAGGCCCAAAGGCCCGAAAACGCCAAGCGGCCAGCAAACGGCACTTGGTCAAGTTGTAGTAGATAAAGAGACAATGCGTTACCATACATTAGCGAGGTTTATACGGTCGGGAAAGAAAGTGGAGAAAAAAGTCAGGATGGGAGGGAATTCGCGTGTAACGGCAGTGTGAGCATTCGCCACCTGTCCTGGTTCTCTACCAGGATGGACCTGATGTTGAGGCAGATGGGGAATCCGTGAGTCTTCCCGGGGAGACGAGAGGTCCCAGGTGCTGACAGTTGCCTGACAGCAGAGCACACGGGACACTGCATCTGCGTGCCGTTCTCCCCTCTTCTGGTATTCAGTGAAATTCTCCTTCTGGTATTGAGAGATATTTTCTTTCCATCAATTATAATTTTTTTACCTCAGGAGCTGGCGACCCCAATTTGGGGATCACGTGACGCAGGAGCCCTGTTGCACATCAGACTCCCACCTCCCGCAGAGCGACGGGATGCCTGTAGGAGGAAGTGCAGCAAGTAGGTTGCTCACTTACTCACGGGGTGTTTTAGTGTTGTCCCCCTTATGTGTTAAGTTTAATTCTGGGCACTGTAGCTTCATTCCCTACTCAAGAACACGTATATATATGTTGACTGGCTAAACATGCCAAAGCAGGGTCTACCGGGACATGAATGCTGAGACTCAGATTGAGTTCACTCATTCATTTCTTCAATGAGAATAGTTATTTACTTATTTAACGAGAAAACCCACGTTGAGTTGACTTTTTTTTAAGGAAGGTCCTGTAGTGTTTTTTCCCCCCCAAGATGTTTTCAGTCGACGAATGAGTGAGTATACACTTGGGAGAAAACCTGGAGCACCCGGAGAAAACCCACGCTCGCGAGGAGGCTGCACTCGCACGTGGCGCTTTGTCCATTCGCCGTAGCGCCTCCTCCTGGCGAGGCAGGGGTACTGCACCTCCTCCTCCTCGAAGCCCACGGGGAGAAGGGAGTTCCACACCGACGTCTGTGCGGTGATCCACCAACGCTCGCTGCTGCCTCCACGGTGCTGGGTTCGAGGTCACGTGCATAGCCACGGTTGCCCGGCTATTTATTCAGAACATATTTATATATATAACTAGTATTTTTTTATATAATGAATAAGGCTTTCCTCGGTAATTCAAGACAATCATTCCATTTATTATATAATGTTCCCTGCCATTCTTATTACAGAAAGAGACATTATTAGTTACTACGTTTTAAAAAAATACAATAACTTCCAAATGAATGTAATCGGCCATATATTTTATTATTATTATTCGCCTACATAAAATTGAATGGCCGAGATGACATAAACCACAGCAGCTGCTGTTAATGTCGGTGGTTTATAATCTCGGCCGTAATTTCCACGTTTGTCCCGGCCCGTAAGTCCTTGGTCGTACGTTTATTTTGAAACAAAGCACTCGGATGTCAGCGTTCACGTGAACTCAGCTTCATAGAAATGTACAAATCACGTGTCACAGTCCAGGGGATGCTGGATGCTGCTGCTGCTACTGCTGGTGCCAGAGCAGGGTGACGGTTCGCACAACCAGACAGACTAAAAGTGTCCAACTCCTCTCCCGGGGGAGCTGCAAGGTCATTTCTCACTCTGCTGACTTCTCTGCACGTTCACCGCGTGCACAAAGGCGGGTGGATGGTCGCGGTGCGGACTCGACTCACGGTGCGATCCCCCCCATTGTTTGATTAAAATGCCTTCTCACACCACCACCACCACCGTCCACCCAGCAGCACACGCGGGTGCAGTGCGCCGAGTGAATGGGCCGGCCGCGTGCGCGCTGCGGTGAAGTGTGGGGCCACTCCCGCAGCTTCCATCACGTCTGGCGAGCACAACCAACCTCCTGGAGGGGCTCTGTCTGTAGAGCTCCCTCGAGTGGAGGCCCTCCTGCCGGCAGTGGCGTCAGCAAGCCGTTGCAGAGCTGCGCCTTTAGCGTCTTCCTTTGCCCTGTTACTCTTACGTGGTTGCGAGCAGCAATGCTGTCCAACTACACGTTCGCTTGCTCATTGGCTCTTACAATTCAAATGCCACAGACAGAGATGCGCGATTATAAATCAGCGGATGGCTGCCACGTGGGCCGCTTCTGTTTGGCCGTACCGCTCAATTGATGGACGCGCCAAAAGAGTAAATAGCGACCCAAAGCAAACAGAGAAAAGTGAACGACTTCCATGGCGAGCTGTGGACGTCTGCTCGTCTATGTTACCGCAAAAGTATCCGATGGCAATTCATAATTAATTCCCGATTAACCTCTTAATGGAACGCCGAAGTGAGAGCACGCACATAATGCAATTAGCTGCTAATTAACATTTACAACCGCCAAGCTAATACACTCGCACACACAAAAACTATTAAAATAGGATTGATTAATCAAAAAATGAATGCTAATAAAAGCCGGCTGGATTTTCATCTGTGGCTGATATAAAAAAACCCATCTGGCTGTGATAATACAAAGGGGTTTGTAACGTCCACAGATCTTTGAGGAACATATGAGCAGGATCATATAGGGTGGACACATCCTGTTAATCGTGTGGCGTGGAAAATTGTCAATCCAGGAGAATGACGCTTACATTTGTAGCCGTGTGGTCCGAATAAAATCTGTGCTACGAGCTGGGGGGCAGCATGGCGCTGTGCCACTTCCACCCCACCAAGCACTGCCACTCCTCAAGCCTGCTGATCTCCCACACCGCCACGAGACTGAGCACATTCCAGGCGCTTCCGTCATCGGCCCTGCTGTATATTGTGACCCCTCTCCCCGCCCGCCCGCCCCCCCCTCTCCCCATTGAATCCTCTAAAACGGAGTATTTTAAAAGTAAGGTTTATTGAAAACATAAATGAATAGCGCAAAGGAAGAAAAAAAGTTCGGGGTCAACTCGACATCGGGGCCACCCTGTACAATCGCAGACATTTACAATTTGGCTGCGATGCTTTCCAGGATGGCGACCTCACAAATTCAAGTTTGTCTTCTTTCACGTTTACATGAGTAAATCAACAGACTAGATTAAGTCTTTGTAACACGTAGGCGTTCGCGACGAATATTATCCATAATACAGGTTTTTTGGGGGGTTAGATTCAGCTAAATATAAATATGTCGTTAAACCCTGCCACCATCCTACGCAGCCAATTCGTTGCTAGTACAGCACACCGGTGTGTTGGAGAGCAAATCCAAGACTCAGATTGTAAATGTTGTGGATTTGCTCTCCAACACACCGGTTTAGTGCTGTACAAGTAACGAATTGGCACGTTCTGTTTACGTGACAACCCGTACTAGTTGGCTGTGTCGGGTGGTGGCGGGGTTTAACGACACATATATATGTAGCTGATATAACCCCAAAAAAAATCCCCTGTATTATAGAACAAGTCTAATTTTCAAGGTGTGACCTTCGGCTTTAGTCGGCCAATAGAGGGCAATGATTGCTGCTCCACAATCCCAATTTAGTAATTTTGAAACTCGGCAAATTCGGACCCCTGACGGCCGGGACACAATGCCCTGTTCTTGCGAATGACGTCAGTGGGTGTTTAACGTGTCCACTGTGAAGCAGACGGCGCGCACTATCGAGGTTATTACACTCGCAGTCATAATCACGGTGGCCGCTCGATTCGAAACCGTGAACCTTTGCAACAAGCGGGTTAACGCGCTCTCACAAGGCCACGGCATCGCACCGCAGCGCTTATCCTGCGGGATCAACTCGGGAGCAACGTGCTGGGGGTCACGTTGCGGGTGGATATCTCACAAAGGACCTGCCCTTGACATGGACACAACGTCAATTATGAAAATTAAATACGTCCCTTTTGTTGCTGGTAGGAAAGTTATGGCATTTGACAGTCGGCTTCCATCCGTTCTGAAAGGGAAGGCCTGCCAAAGTGAAATGTCACGTTTGTCTTTCATTCCGAGCGAATAAATTCGTTAAATAAACAGCCACAATGTTTTAACATATTTACAATTGTTATAATGTGAACGTGCTTGATGCCATCGCATTCTGAAAGTAGTGAGATGCTAGTCGGTGTCGCACGTTCACGGCGTCTTGTTTATGTACACAGTACATGGTTCTCATTTGCATTGCCGCTGTTGCTACGGCTCGCCGAACAATGAACATAACAACGAGCGCGCGATCATTGAGATTCCGGGCATCGTTGCCGGCCCTGCCGAACGCCACTTGATCGAAATCCATGCCGTAAAAAATATAAAATGTCGTGCTCACTTGGGGGGGGGGGGGGGGGGGCGGGGGGGCAACACGTACGGCCTTCAATCACGAGACGTCGGACGTTTTTCCAGCTTGTTTTAATTTGTGGTCTGTATTCTTATCACACCGTCGGCTTCGTGAAACGACGTCCCATAAGCCATCACGGGCATGTGATGTGCCAAACCTGCATCGCAACATCGCAAAACATGCGTATGCTTAAAGTCATTGGGTGGTGTCCAGGTACATAAAATGCGGATGAGTGTTCCTGCGCTCAGAGCGCTTGCTTCAACATTGGAAGGCTGACATTTCAAATCCTGGTCGGAGGTTAAGTCGGCCCATCATATCTCTTTGGGGTTGATAAAATAAGCACCATGTTGTGAGAAGCCAATGGTGTTTTTGTTCTTGTTGTTGTCATGACATCTGTAATGATGCAATGTTATGCAGCCAGTAAAGGCTCAGTATTTTCTTTACGTGGTTCTGAACTGGAATTATTTTGGCCATGTCCATGGATGAGTGTGGGAGGGCACACGGGAGTAGAGGCCTCGTAGGGTGGGGGCTGAGCCCCCTGCAGAGGACTCGGTATCTCATCCACATTCTCACAGGCATCAACAAAGTTGTTGATGTTCAGGAATGTCCAACACCAGTGGCAACACCAGTGGCCATAGCTGAAAACATGTTGTGGGTGATACCTAGAGCACGTGTGAAGCCCTCTTGGCTGGCCACTGAGCGGCGTGGTGAACTCCAGCCAGCCAGCAGTGGATTGACTAAGCGCTTTAAAATAATAATAATAAATTTTATATCGCCTAATAAAGATGTATTGGGAGCTAATAGTACGAATGTTTTTAAATACATTGATGCATACGTTTTCTTTATTGGGTGTCTTTGTATAACACTATTCACCAGACGAAACCCCAGCTATCGAATTACACTCATATCACATGCTACATGATAAGTACGAGGCTTATCTCATTACCATAAAATAAGTACAAAATAAGTCAAACATTAGAGGAGGAGGAGGAGGAGGAAAGTGAATCCCTGCTGGCATTGGTGGAACTGGGCTGAGATTGGGATGAACCGATCTTTGACGATGCTTCTTGCGAGAGAGCGAGAGAGGGAATCCCCTTCGAGCACAGTCCGGGGACTCTGGGACGCTCGCGCCGGGCACACGCAGAGTCTCAGTGGCCGTGCTCCTCCCGCAGCTGCCAAGGGGATGACTCGGCTCCTGCGGGCGGTGCCCACCTTACGCGCTCGACACTTTCGGCCATAATCATAACATAAATAATCATCGATGTGCGTTGGACTTCTTTCGCAGCGTACGTAGCCACGCGTGCTGATCCGATGTGCGTGGGGAGGACAACGAACTCAACACGCAGCTGGATGAAGCCTCCCTTATGTGCTGCCCATGGCAGTTGCTTGCCGGTGGTGCCCAGGACCGATTCAGATACAATCATTTGCCACCGGTTCAGATTCTCTGCACCCCTTTTTAGTTCCCTTCCGACTTCTCTTCGCGATCATGGGCCGACCTAATGAGACCTTTCCCACCTCTTTTCCGCAGTCTTGCACCAGCTCCAGCCGGGTCCCAGTGTCAGTCCTCAAGGCCGTGGCCGTGCGTGGGACGTGGGGTGTGGGGTGTGGGACGTGGGGTGTGGGACGTGGGGTGTGGGACGTGGGGTGTGGGACGTGGGGTATGGGGCGTGGGGTGTGGGGCGTGGGGTGTGGCACGTGCGGAGTAGCTCGCAGTGGTCTCACGAGCCCCTCGATTCGGGATCCTCCGTCGCTCGTCTGTCGCCGTGACGAAGAATCCAACGCGGCGAGGAATTCACGAACATCTATATTCAGCAAATGGGGAACTATTAACTTTTATTTTTATTTTATTTTACTAGGCAAGGCGCACTAAGTTCTTGTTCAAATGTGCGTTTGACGGTGCTGCTATTTTGGATTTGGCAGCCAACATCGGTTGAGATTCTCCAATAGAACCCTCCCTTCTAGCCCCGCCCCTCCCCCCCACTGTTCCAGTCCCTGGCTACCACATTTAGATAAGCCCCTCCACCCTCCCCTTAACTTGTATTCAAGATCTTATCTCTTGGATTTCTCCTCACTTGATACAGTTAATCTGGCTGTGACGGTCCCACCTGAAGACGGAGACTTGTGTTGCCTCCGAAACGTCGTGATTGAATTGATTTATTTTCATTTATTATGATTTTATTCTATTATTTTTTACCTACGTGACTTTACCGAAAAAACCTAAGAGTATGAATACTTGCAGTCACGAAAGCTTCAAATCCAGAATTGTGACCACGCATACACAAATGATAGCTCAACGAAGTGGCTTATCACGTGGATATTGATAGCAGACAAATACTCAAAGCGCGTGCTTCTAAATGTGGAGGGAACCCCCGGAGAACCCGGAGAGAAGTCCACACGACTGCGGGGAAACATTCAAACTCCAAGTATCCAGGTATCAGGGTCAGGATCGAACCCACGTCCTTCTGTATACAAGGCGAGATGTTAACACGAGGGGTAAAAGCGCAAATTATGCAACAATTATGTGCGCATAATGCACAGAAGTGTCAGCACTTCAGCATGGTTGGCTACGTACGGTGCGAAAGAAGTGCAACATACACACGGCAACCCACTTGCTTCACTGCCACCCAGTGGCAGCTTGGAGTCTCTTACTGTTCAATTTGTTTTTAATCTCCGAGAGATCCATCGGCCCCAATTCCCAAACGCCACCTCAATGGCGCGTGCCACCGACAGCGGCACGTGGCTCGTCGCGATCTCGAGGGTGCGGCGAGCGACACGTGGCAGAGACTCTGCAGAGAGTCTGCCTCGTGTCAGAGACTCTGCCTCGTGTCTCTGCCTCGTGTCTCTGCCTCGTGTCTCTGCCTCGTGACTCTGCCTCGTGACTCTGCCTCGTGACTCTGCCTCGTGTCTCTGCCTCGTGACTCTGCCTCGTGACTCTGCCTCGTGACTCTGCCTCGTGACTCTGTCTCGTGACTCTGCCTCGTGTCTCTGCCTCGTGTCTCTGCCTCGTGTCTCTGCCTCGTGTCTCTGCCTCGTGACTCTGCCTCGTGTCTCTGCCTCGTGACTCTGCCTCGTGTCTCTGCCTCGTGACTCTGCCTCGTGACTCTGCCTCGTGTCTCTGCCTCGTGACTCTGCCTCGTGTCTCTGCCTCGTGTCTCTGCCTCGCGACTCTGCCTCGCGACTCTGCCTCGCGTCTCTGCCTCGCGACTCTGCCTCGCGACTCTGCCTCGTGTCTCTGCCTCGTGTCTCTGCCTCGCGACTCTGCCTCGCGTCTCTGCCTCGCGACTCTGCCTCGCGTCTCTGCCTCGTGTCTCTGCCTCGTGACTCTGCCTCGTGTCTCTGCCTCGTGTCTCTGCCTCGTGACTCTGCCTCGTGTCTCTGCCTCGTGACTCTGCCTCGTGACTCTGCCTCGTGACTCTGCCTCGTGTCTCTGCCTCGTGTCTCTGCCTCGCGACTCTGCCTCGCGTCTCTGCCTCGCGTCTCTGCCTCGCGACTCTGCCTCGCGACTCTGCCTCGTGTCTCTGCCTCGTGACTCTGCCTCGTGACTCTGCCTCGTGTCTCTGCCTCGTGTCTCTGCCTCGCGACTCTGCCTCGTGTCTCTGCCTCGCGACTCTGCCTCGTGTCTCTGCCTCGTGTCTCTGCCTCGTGACTCTGCCTCGTGTCTCTGCCTCGTGTCTCTGCCTCGTGTCTCTGCCTCGTGACTCTGCCTCGTGTCTCTGCCTCGTGACTCTGCCTCGTGTCTCTGCCTCGTGTCTCTGCGTCGTGTCTCTGCCTCGTGTCTCTGCCTCGTGTCGCGTCTCTCAGCTGCTGCTGCAGGGAGAGGGCCCGCGCGCCGAGCCGCAGCGCCACGCGCCTGCAACGCCAACTCAACTCTCGCCATCCTTTGTGTCGAAGTGGCACTCGTCTATATGCAAATGAGACGAGTCGACGCGTAAGTAAGTCACATCGGTGGGCGCAGGGAACCTGGACTTGACGAGGGCCCACCAGGTGTGGGGCGGAATCGACTCTCGCGTCGACTGCTGCGAGAGCCGACGCCGATGTGCAAGTTGGACACACCCCAGAACAGGGCCCAGCGTCACGGTGCAGGAGGTCATTGCAGACAATGCCGCCCACTTCACGACATCTCGCCATCGCTGCCTTCCTTCTGCCAGATCTCGCAGCTGTGTCGGTGATGGAATCTGGGCGCTATGCCGCTGCTGTCAGCAGCCTTGCTGGAGGGGAAGGCATATTACTAAGATTCATGTGACTAACATTTATGTGAATAACATTTATGTGAATAACATTCATGTGACTAACATTCATATGCCATATGACTAACATTAGTTAGCCCCCACACCTCCGATTAGCACGGTTGGAAACGTACGGTGCGAAAGAAGTTCAACACACAGTCATAGTTGGTGAGTGTTAATGTCTAGCACCGAAAATGACATGGCATCTTATATGCATGGTTCTTTCGGTAAAGTCACGCAGAAGGGAAATAATAAAATAATATAAATATAAAACAATAAAAAAATAATTGTTTATTTTTTTATTATTTTTTTATTTCCCTTCTACGTGACTTTACCGAAAGAACCAAGAATATGAATCCCTGCAGTCACGAAAGCTTTAAATGAAGACATGGCATCTGTTTAAAACAAATTCATAACAAGAGCCACAGCAGTAGACTTTGCCACTTGTACCAATATCTTGGCTCGTATTGGTTTTGTTTAAAGAGCCCCGTGCATGCAGAAGATATGAACAGCGCTCGAAACTATTCAATAGCAAACTGTGAAAAGTGCACACACACACAGCCATAGCAACTCGCTTATTTTTAAATGCAGCATGCTTATTTTGCCCGTAAATATGTTATCGCCTCCTATCATACAGCATGACTTTTAATGCACTCGCACTTGCGATTATTGTGGAGGAGTGGTGCCTTTAGTGGTGTGCTCACTTGGCCATGAACCTCGTCACCTCAATTCGTGTTCTAGCCAGGGCTAACATCGGTACCGATTGCCATCCGAGCCTTAATGGGCACCACTTATGTCACCCCGCACTGACCAGCCTGGTGAAGTATGGTCAAACAACTCCCATGAGCAACACAAGATGGGGGGGGGGGTCTTTACGAATCGGTGGATTGATAAATGGCTCTAAGCTTTGACTTATATGATGACGTTTATTCAGATATTATCACTTTCTCTCACTGTGAATATTACATCACATTAGCTCATCACTTTATCGGCAATTTTGGCACACACCTTTTATATGGCCCTAAAAAAGATGTTCATCACATTCTAACCAATTTAATTTTTTATAATTTTAAGAGCTGTAGTTTATCCAAATTAAGTAAAAACGCTCTTCAATTTAACGGGGTTTTTTCTCGCGTTTGTGCAGACAATTGTTGGCCTGGCTGAGGCCATGAAATCGCAATTACGCCCGAGAAGCAGGTTTCATCACGGGCCTCTCGCCTGGAATCAAAGCCAGGATCTCAAGAGTGCAGGCCCGATGCGCTGGTCCCTGACCTCACTTTGAATTATTGTTCTTATTCTAGTCTTGGTTCTTTCGGTAAAGTCACGTAGATAGAAAACAAAATAAAATAAAAATTGAAAAATAAATTAAAAATAAAAGCAAATAACTCACGACGTTTCGATCGCAACACACGCGGTCTTTTTCGTATTTTCTGTCTACGTGACTTTACCGACAGAACCAAGAATATGAATTCCTGCAGTCACGAAGTTTTAAGTCAAAATATTGTTCTTCTTGTTGTTGTTGTTGCAAACACTACAAATATTGCATGTGAGATAGCAAACACAACCTTGAATGATGACCAACGCGCGCTGTCACACCGGTGCATTCCTCCGACCCGACACTGGCCACAGCTGACGAGTGAATGCACGAAGGCCACGCGCCATTCCGTGAGCCGCTCTCCCACAGCGCCGCCGGCCGTGACACGGGGACGGGTCGCTCCACGTTGCTGACGCTTTACTCGCCATGACGGAATTTCGCCCGATCTTCCGTGTGGCGCCAATTCCGCATAATCGCGATGAAGCGCCCCTTACGTATCTCCCGCCACTACCGCTCGTTCAATCCGTAACGGTGCATGACCCGGAGACTTGGCCAAGATCGCTTTAAAAAAAGTGAAGATTTCCTTACCTCGGTTCATGCTGCCCTAAAAAGAACCCAGTGTGCGTTTTATGTTTATTTAATTTTGTGCCGGTGATTTCCTCCTTCTTCTTCTTCTTTGGAGACGAATGCATGTTGGAGTCTTACATTTCACAGTGAGCAAGTGCGTCACGTCGTGTTAGCAAACATCCACCTGCAAGATGACATCACCGGGTTACTGATGACATCCATCCCTTCAATCATCCGTTACCATGCTTGAGGGTGCTCATTGGATGGCGATACAAGCAGCAGCTTTTTATTATTCTCACAGCTGAGATTTCCTGCACTTAGCAACAAACCATATTTAACATTTTAAACAGAAATGTTCCCGTTCATTCGAGAACAGGTTGCACAGGCAGTGATCCCTTCAAATCTCCCACATACCACTCTGGTACGCGAAAAAAGGTTTGCCGCGTGACATTCAAAACAATATTTGTCAATATCAGAGCTCCAATAACTGCATACTACATTCAGCCACGAACCAAATTTAATATCGTGGACATTTTTTCGCGTAGTTATTGGTGACCAGACTTAAATGATCAACTGGTTGCACATGAGAAGGTGATTTTATACCGGGCAGCTGATACCGGGATTTGACCCCAGAACCTCAGCGGTGGCGGTTCAGTGCCTCTAACTCAGCGTTGTCCTCGCGAGCCAGCAGGCCGCCCCAAGGCGTCAGTGTTTAGAACGCGCCGCGTACGTTCGGCTACGATAAGCACCGCGCGGCACTTTTGAAAATGAGAAAAAAAAATGTTGAATCGTAACAAAAAGTCACGTCACTCGTAGGGACGCTGGTCGAGACGAGCGACGGAGTGGCAGCCGAAGGAGAGGACACGACCACGAGTGCGTCCACTGAGGATCTGGAATGAACAGGTCACACCCAACAGATTCAAAGATCAACCCGTGTGCAGGAGGATTGATTTTTGCACCGTGTGACTTTGTGCGATGGCAAAGCATTTCGGGGAAGCGTTCATCCAGAAGTGGATCGATCGAGGCCGACGATGCACTCAGCGCGAGTCGCCTTGTTCTCAAGGCCATCGTGCTGGACTTGTGATCCACGGCCACGAGGTTCGATGTCTGCAGCTCGGGGCGGTTTGCGGTGCCCGCCGCCAGGACGCTCGCAGCGTCCGTGCCGTGCCACGGGGTTGCCGCTTCGCTGGAGATCTTTTGGACATCTGTGAGACCGAGTGGACATCTATGAGACTGAGGGGACATCTATGAGACTGAGTGGACATCTATGAGACTGAGTAGACATCTATGAGACTGAGTAGACATCTATGAGACTGAGTGGACATCTATGAGACTGAGTGGACATCTATGAGACTGAGTAGACATCTATGAGACTGAGTGGACATCTATGAGACTGAGTGGACATCTATGAGACTGAGTGGACATATATGAGACTGAGTAGACATCTATGAGACTGAGTGGACATCTATGAGACTGAGTGGACATCTATGAGACTGAGTAGACATCTATGAGACTGAGTGGACATCTATGAGACTGAGTGGACATCTATGAGACTGAGTGGACATCTATGAGACTGAGTAGACATCTATGAAACTGAGTAGACATCTATGAGACTGAGTGGACATCTATGAGACTGAGTGGACATCTATGAGACTGAGTGGACATCTATGAGGCCGAGTGAACATCTATGAGGCCGAGTGGACATCTATGAGACTGAGTGGACATCTGTGAGACTGAGTGGACATCTATGAGACTGAGTGGACATCTGTGAGACTGAGTGGACATCTGTGAGACTGAGTGGACATCTATGAGGCCGAGTGGACATCTACGAGACTGAGTGGACATCTATGAGCCTGAGTGGACATCTATGAGACTGAGTGGACATCTATGAGACTGAGTGAACATCTATGAGACTGAGTGGACATCTATGAGACTGAGTGAACATCTTTGAGACTGAGTGAACATCTATGAGACTGAGTGGACATCTATGAGACTGAGTGGACTTCTATGAGACTGAGTGGACATCTACGAGACTGAGTGGACATCTATGAGACTGAGTGGACATCTATGAGACTGAGTAGACATCTATGAGACTGAGTGGACATCTATGAGACTGAGTGGACATCTATGAGTCCGAGTGGACATCTATGAGTCTGAGTGGACATCTGTGAGACTGAGTGGACATCTATGAGACTGAGTGGACATCTATGAGACTGAGTGGACATCTACGAGACTGAGTGGACATCTATGAAAGTGAGTGGACATCTATGAGTCCGAGTGGACATCTGTGAGACTGAGTGGACATCTATGAGTCCGAGTGGACATCTATAAGTCTGAGTGGACATCTGTGAGACTGAGTGGACATCTATGAGACTGAGTGGACATCTGTAAGACTGAGTAGACATCTATGAGACTGAGTGGACATCTATGAGTCCGAGTGGACATCTGTGAGACTGAGTGGACATCTATGAGACTGAGTGGACATCTATGAGACTGAGTGGACATCTGTGAGACTGAGTAGACATCTATGAGACTGAGTGGACATCTATGAGTCCGAGTGGACATCTATGAGTCCGAGTGGACATCTGTGATACTGAGTGGACATCTATGAGTCTGAGTGGACATCTATGAGTCTGAGTGGACATCTGTGAGACTGAGTGGACATCTATGAGACTGAGTGGACATCTACGAGACTGAGTGGACATCTATCAGACCGACATCTGCGGCAAAAGAGCTTCGCGACTCAGCGGACTTTTCCAGTCCAAATAAAGATTCTGACTCTGAGCAGTGACGGCCGTGATGTTACATGGACCTCCCGCGGTTCTTGCCTGACAGTGGCCGTGTAGAAAAGACACAAAACCATCTCCAAGGACTTCTGCTCTGCCCTGGTTGTTGTTGTTGTGTACCGTGACCCATTGTCCTGGTTGTTGTTGTTGTTGTGCATCGTGACCCATTGCGGCCGCGCCACAAACCTTCAACGATTTATCACAGGATCCGGTGTGGAGATTTGATTTGAGAATTGATTCCTTTGTTATAGATCGTCTCGTCTTTGTATCCCCCCCCCCATCTCATTTGCGCCGTGTACAGTCGGTGCGGCCCTGCGATCGCTTGCTCGCATCACTGATGGCAGAAGGCGCCCTTCCTGGAGTGAAATGTTGGCCTACTCTTCCACGCTCGCCAGACGTCTTTGGAAGAGATGTGAGCGTGAGCCACACCTCACCCCACCGCCGATCGACGAACCGGTGAACTCATTTACACTGCGAGGGAGAAAGAGGAGGAGGAGGTCGGGGGGGGGGGGCAGTTGAAGAAACCTTCCATTGCTTCAAGTGCCGCCGCCCCAGCGTCTCACACGTCCCACCTCTGTATCGCAAGTCCAGCGGCCTTACCCATTGCACCGCCGCAGCGTCCCTTTTTTTAAAACATGCATTTCATAAATTGCCAGCACCAATTTGAATCGAGCAATGGATGCCATGCACCGTTCCCAGCAGACGAAGCAGACACGCGGCACCAGCGTTCATGCGCACGGCTTGAAAACGATTCAGAAATAACCTCGGGTCTCTTCCCGCAGTCTCCCCACAGCCCATTCGTGCGGCTGCTGGGATGGGGGTGCAGAGCGAGGCCATTCACAGCAGCGCGTCGCGTCCACAGGCGCCAAAGTACCTCCTAGAACCACGTGGCTGCAGAACTACGACGCTGATGCTCGCTGCGATATTCATCTTTGGGGGACGGGGGCTCGAAACCCGTGGCCACGAAACAGAAAACTCCCTCTCCCGTTAACCCCCCCCCCCCCACTCGCATCCCTGACAATTTCAGATTTCCCCGGCGGGGACGCTGCGAGGGGAATCATCAAACAGACGACAGCCACGCGAGAAGTGCCTCCCCGCGTGGAGCTGTCAGCAGCCCCACGCGCCTGCCGCGCCGCGCCGACGTTCAGCGGACGTCGGCGGCGTCCCCCACCGCTCGGGGCAGCGACTTGCGTGCGCCCAGCAAGTGGAGCGCGAGCGAGTAAAACATCGAGCGTTGCAGTGACAACAATAATAACATTGACATAATAGAACAATGACATAATATAACAATGTTATAATAGAACAATGATTTGTTTGATTCTCACATCGCCCGGGGGCTCCCTTTGCCCAGTGCTAGGTTGCTCAGCGGCAGAGCGAGCGGCTCGCAACCCAAAGATTGCCAGCTCCAATCTCGGTTCGGGGTTGACTCGGCGCCAATCATCCCTCCGGGGTTGATAACATAGGTACCGCTTTGTGGGAGAAGTCAACATTGGTTGGCCTATGGAGATACTTGCCCCTGCCATGCGAATGCGGAGTTTCCGTCATTGGCTGAGAGCTGAAATTTATAGTTGAGCACCACCTCAATGCTCATTTGAGCAATAAATCACTTTGTAGTTATGCAAAAGTTACAGCCCCTTATCGTACATGTTGTACGTAATGGGTTTGCGTGACCCCGTATTAGATAGACGTAAACAAATACGTTAAAAACAGGCGAAATAAACATGATTGATTCCACCCATTGCCTCAAATTGAAAACGCTTAATCTTTGCTCACTCTTTGCCAGCAAGAGTACGTGTGGCTTGGACGGTAAGCAGAACGACCCTGACAATGTCTCCACGCATCACACCGCACGAGGTTTACCTTTCGCTGTGCCTGTGGCTGCAGCTGGCCAGCCAACCCCAGACTCCGGGCTACTCCGGGCCACCCGGAGTCTGAGCCCTGGCCACGAGCTCTTGGAGTTTTCTCCGCACACCGAAATCTGCATTCATTTGTTCCGCTCATGGTTCAAATCACGACCCAGAATCATCGCAAGGCGGGAAGCGGGGGTGTCTTTACAACCTTTATAGTCATCGGTTTATGAAGTCATCGGAAGAACTCCACGTTACAGTCGTCGCCTGAGCAGCCCATATCGCTGCGATTTGTCGATGGCAATCCCTAAATGGCAATTTAGTCCGTTCTCAATTATCATCAATCACTCGCAAAGCGGCTCTCTTCTCATCAGATGTTCTCCCGTGCACCCACCGCCGATGTTGAACAGTCGTGGCCACGCTCATCGTTCCCCTTAACACGAAAACGGTTTACTTTTCACGACGCCAAATCAAACGGAAAGCATCGCACACGCGGGAAAGGTATAACTCATTCATTAATACCGTTTCCATAATGATGCAATTTAGGCCCTTAGTCACTTCGTTAACGCGTGCAAAAGTAGTCAAATTAAGGCTCATGGCACGCTGACCCAAGCATGGGTGTGTGGGCTATGATGGTTTTGTCTTAGTTTGATATCCCGCTGTTTGTGTATTGCCGAAGTTTTACAATTAACTTGTGTTAAAGCAGCTTCCACGGATAGTTCAATAACGCCTCGCCAAGTTTCTTATTTTAGGAGGGAAATGCATTTGGGATGTTTGGCCAATCTCGCCTGTGAACAAAATACAAAAAGTGGCCAGTACGTCTCCATATTACACTGTGTAACAATTTTTGTGTTTTTTTTTTGTTCCTGGGTAGTAAGTGTTATCTCCTATTTGCTTATGCCTCCAAAGTACAGAACATGGCCACAGACATCGCTCACCGCTGATATATTAACACCGCGGCCAGAAATTGAACTCAGGTCGCCGGATTCACAGCAAAGTCCCCCCACCACTTTGTGACGCCGCTCCACAGACGCACGACAAAGAGCCCCCTGACGAGCCGTGACGCCTGTGGGGGGGGGGGGGGGCACGTGCTGTTGGCGAGCACCTACGAAGGCCGGCACGGCACGCGAAGCGGTGTGTGGCCAGTCCCACACGCGGCCGCCTTTGTCTCCCCAATGCTGATGCTCGCTCACCGCACCATATACTCATTTAAGGCGAAATCCACCTATGAAAGACCGAGGACGCGTTTAGATAATCGCCACTGGTGTTGTCCGCGAGCGGGAATCGAACTCGGGATGACCGGTTTCGTAGCGCAGCGCATTAACCGCTACACCACAGATCCCCATTACCGCTCTTTACACGCACGCATGCACACACGCACGCACACACGCACACACACGCACACACACGCAAGCACACACGCACGCACACACGCACGCACACACAACAACAAGAACAACCGCCATTCGCCACTAAGTGGCGGTGACGTCACCACGACGCTTGTGCCAGGCCAAGTGCACCTTGAAGCCACGTGAAGTGTCGAACGCCCGCTGGCAGGAGGTCACGGGGCAAACCCACAGACGCACACACACGCACACGCATACACACGCACGCAAGCACACGCGCACGCACACGCACACACACTGATACCGCTCTATCACGCAGAGTGGGACCTGATTCTGTGTGTGTCAGGTGGAATGCCTTTAGCCAAATTACCATGCGTAACACTGCCAAGCTATGCACGCATAAACACCGGACGTGTGGGTAAACTGATTAAAATCTGGCACGCCCGAGATTTACGCCCATGAAAAATAAAAAGGTTAAAATTTACATTGACTGCACATCACAGGGCGGTGGGTGATGTCGGGCGCAGGAACGCGAACTCCGCGCGCGTGGCCGCGAATCAGAAACGTTCGCGCGCAATTGTTTAACGAAGTACATTGTCATAATCCCTCTTCATGACTCTCAACTGCAATAAGCCCCTGGTACAAATGATTACCGTATTTAGTATGGACTGTGCGTACTCTATACATAATGAGAATGTGGATAACATACGCAGCTGTTATTAACCACGTCTGTTATCTCGCGTCCATGATCGTGGGGGCGGAGTGGTGGTGGTGCTGGTGGTGGTGGTGCTGGTGGTGGTGGTGCTGGTGGTGGTGGAGTGGTGGTGGTGGTGCTGGTGGTGGAGTGGTGGTGCTGGTGGTGGTGCTGGTGGTGGTAGTGGCAGAGTGGTGGTGGTGGTGGTGATGGTGGTGGTGGCGGAGTGGTGCTGGTGGTGCTGGTGGTGGTGGTGGGGGCGGAGTGGTGGCGGAGTGGTGTTGATGGTGCTGGTGGTGCTGGTGGTGGTGGTGGTGCGACCCGGCCCGGTGGTGCAGGGGCAGAGCGAGTTGCTCGCCGCCGGAAGTTCGTGAGTGTCCAAGCCCTGGCTGGGGGTGTCACTCAGCCCTTCATCCCTGCGCAGTCGAAATAAAAAGCAGTGGCCAGCAACAGTGGCTGTCCTATGGATAATGTGGCATTTCAACCACTGACCCGATGCTGTAAGCGGGATATGAACACCGCCTCAATGCTCATTCGAAGAGGACATCGCTTTGGCGGGGTGATGGTTCGTGCATTGCCCCATGAACCCAGCTACCTGAGTTTGATTCCCAGCTCCGGCTCACATCATTGGTGAGAGATCTCACCAGCATGACCAGCACAGCAAGTGGATACCTTCATTCAGCAGTAGATTTGACGAAGGGCTGTACATTACCATTGTTATTACTATTGTTGTTGTATCGCCATGATGGTCGCGACCTTGTTTTATGACCGATTGTAACGTTTATCAGATTTGTAAATCACAATTTAGAGTTCAGAGGTTTGCGCGTGCCGTCTGCTCAACGTTTATTTGGCTTTTCTGATGTCAGTGGCAATAATTCATCAGTGACGCCACCGTCGAATTTGATGGGGTTGGAAATCATTAAGACGCAAGCAGGGTGCGAAGCCCTCTATGTTCACCAGACAACACGGTGTGTTTGCCGTCCATCATTTCGTCACAAATCCGTTTGTCACGTTTCTGTCAAGTCAAAGTGGTTCGCCTTGCTCGATTGAGCAATGGGGCGTCACTCAGCTCTACCAGCGATGCTGAGTCAGTGGTCAAAACATTACACATTCCCAGCGTGGAGGCCGGTCTTTCAACAACAACAACAACAACCACCAGCGGTGACCTCCACAACAAAGCGGTACCTATTTTATACACCGCAGAAGGGACGAGCCGATGCTTTAACTCGCAAACGTGTGAGTCAAATGTTCCGATCACGACAGAACCTGGCAGAATAAATAATAATAAGAAGAACAACAACAATAATAATGATATATTTTAGGAAACACATCTCGAATTAATGTTCAAGATTTTCCAGGGATCGATATTGCATGCCGGGCAAAGGTAGACCGTAAACAAGCGGGGACAATGGCTCTGTGCTTCATGGCATGACATTCTTTGGTGACAGTTAATGCCGTGCGTATTTTACGCGATTGGGGGAGTGGTGGGGGGGAGGTTCCATCGCGATGTCTGCTGTGTTTACGACAACAACACAAAATAAATGCAGCAGCACTTTGGGATGTCGTTTAGGAAAAGAGCAAAGTAAATTATGGCCTCTGGCCAAGTGCTCCATCAGAGAGGGACCCAATTTTGCATACCCGTGTGGCATTAAGCATCACCCGATGGAACGTTTGACGAAAAACCCCTAATCCCTTTAAGCTTTGTCTTTCATTGCATTGACGTGGCGTACACAGAAAAGCTTTTCAGACAATTCCATGAAATTGAATAAAAACTAATTTTTTACGAAAACCTACGAGATTAATTTAGATTTTGCTTTTGGGACAGAATTAAGCGAACAAAGGTCACCGAGTTCAAATCAATGCAAAGAATCACAATCGCCGCCAAGCAAACAAGCGGCGCTGATGGCGAGCAGGCCTCCGTGTTCTGTTGTCGCATTCAGCGTCGGATACAAGCGGTGTGTGGATTAAAGCAACACGTTTCACTCGCACGAATACATTTTTTTATTGCAGCCATAGTTATACAAAATATCTAAATATATACGTTGTGCCCCCTAAAATTATTGTTACAGTGATTGTTATGGGTGGCAATTCCTGGGGCATTTCCAAGTCACCTGAAGGCTTTTTACCCGGCATGTGGGTCCGTGGTAGAGCAAGCGGCTCGCAATCGGAGGGCTGGGTGTTCAAATCGTGCTTGGAGGTTGACTCAGCCCATCAACAGTGTGGGAGTCAATAAAACGAGGACCACTTTTTGGGGAAGTCAACAATGGTTTGCCTATGGATGGTCTCTTCCCTGCCATGGATGGACTTTCCCCTGCCATGAGAACGTCCACCACTGCCTCAGTGCTGACAGCAAGAGAGGATCACCCTCAAAATGCTCCGTTAAGCAGGAACTGAACTTTTAATGTTTTTTCCGTACCCCCAAAATTATAGGTAATGAGTGGCAATTGTTGTGCATTTCCCAGTCACCCGACGGACGGCCTTAGCATTATTTACCCTGCATCTACCTTACCTTTTAGTGTAACGCCGTCAGAGCAATTCAGCCACAATACTGCTGTTATCCTGGGTGCGTGCAACCTGCTATCATCCGTCATTACTCTGCTGGGAAGATAAAGCACTCTCTGCTACTGCATGTCAAGTAGCGATGAAACATGCCGACGGGGAAAATATAAATAAGTTGAGAGAAAAATATTAACAGCAAACATTTTAGGATTGAAGCTTTTGTGACTGCAGGAATTCCTATAATCCTTGGTGCTTTCACCTGAGGACGAGCGCTTGTGTTGCGTTCGAAACGTCGTGATTTATTATAATTTAATTCTATTTCTACATACGTGACTTTACCGAAAGATCCAATGAGTATAGCGAACATTTTGCTGTTGCAAGACGTTCGCTTGTTGCAAAATGTTCGCTTTTTGTTGCAAGGCTCTGCACTCACCTTATGAGTCAATAACTTTAATTGGGAAAAATAAACCACACTAAGAGCAAATGAGTGTGGTTGTCAACATTTATAGCATCTGGGGATGTGTATTCTTTCAGGATTTGTAGCTGTACCTAATCGGGGTTGCGGCGAATCAATCAGCTGGGTGTGCACATCGTTTTCTTGACATGCCAGTGAATGTGTGGCGGCCTCTTGTGGCCAGCAGTGCCCCGCGAACCCATTACGCACCACACACACGAGGAATAAAACAACGACTTTCGTCGCATGAAATGCAAAGCATTTGTCACGAGCGTAAAACATTGATATGAATCCATGATATCTATGAAATTGTTACCCATATACATGCATCACGTGCTTAGGAAGGGTGCAATGACCAGCACGTAGAGAGTGGCCCTCCAATGATAAATGATCAGCGGTCGTCCAATGTCGGCTATGCAAGTCCCTGCCACAGGAACGTGGATCTGGAAATAAGCGCTGCCTAGGCAGTGCTCGTGTGTGGCGACACTGGCAGTCGTGCCGCGGGAGTTGATGCTTCCTCACCTCTGCCGCGGCGGCTATAAATAGGCGTGTGGATGTCTTGCAGCCTCCTCACACGTAACAAACCTTTCGTGCACGCCAGTTTCTTCGCCTGACTTTTTGCGCCGCTAAATAATTCCTCCCGACGCAGCTCCAAGTCATCCTGGAATGATTTTGCCCGGCCCAGGACCTACCGCTGCATAAGTAGTGGCATTCTAGTCACAGGCAGGTGACTTCGTGTTAATCATGAGAATTATAATTACGTTGCATTTCACTGAGTGAACACAGAGCACTAATGCGAGCAGTACGCAAATCATTATTCGTTGTGAACCTGCATTCCTAATTATCTTCGCGTTCCAGTTGTCGCTCTTTGTTCGCTCGACAAATGCCACCTTCATTATGAATGCTCACGAAGTCAGCTTCGTCGTCGTTAATGAGCACGCGGCATGTCCGAAGAGGATTTGCCTCCTCCTTCCGGAATGGAGTGGTGATGACAAGCATCCAATACAAAAAACTAACAACTATTACATCGTGGTGTAATAGGGTACAGCAATACGCTACTATAGATGGCATATTTGACGAATCGCGTTGTTTTGATTTACACGTTACTTTCCTTTTTGTACGTCGCCGATTAAATAGTTTTCCTTTAAGGGCCACAGTCTTGCTGACGAATGTGTTCGGTGTTTGTTGCTGCTTTGAAGTGGTGCTGTGATTGTGTTTGAAGCATGAAGTGTGCACGCTTGTGGTGGTGCAGTCGCAGTTAGCACGCTGCATTGTGAACGTGCCCGGTGGAGATCGACTCCCGGCCACAGCCAACATCGGTGGCAAGTGAGGCCTGCACTGGGGATGTCGTAGTCTCACAACAACTCGACTGGGAGGCCGTCATCCAGCCGTGGGTCGACGAAGGGCTGTACGGCTCTATTACTATCCAACTGTTTAGAACGGAACTTATATAAACAGACAGCATTCATGTCAGGCAGTTACGGAGCAATTCGAGTTTAACATCTTGGTGGTGGGGGGGGGGTTGACTTAGACCATCATCTCTCGGGGATCGATAAAACAAGTACCCTTTTGTGGTGAAGTCAAGATTGGTTGTCTTATGGAGAGACTTGCCCCCGTTATAGAAAGTGGAATGTCCACCACTGACTCAGGGCTGCAAGTGGGAGATGATCACCAATGCCTCACTTTTGGATTCTTGATTCATTTCAAGAGCCACGAGAACAAGACAGAAACAAACGGCGAATATGCTTCAATAACACAAAGTACTGACACTCTATCATGCGCCATTATTCAGTACGGGCTCTATTTCGTTAATTAAAACCAAAAATATTCTCTTAGGTTATACCTAGTTAACCCATAACGTTGGGTGAACGTTGGTTGATGTTGGCCCAACGTTGCTTGATGTTGGCCCAACGTTAGCGCATTCCGTTGGCAGGCACCTAGCTTGGCACAGATCGGCGATGTGCTCTACCGGGTGTTTTATTGCTGCACGTTTTAAAAGTTCCCTCCATTTTATCCTCGAACTCAAACCGAGCCATGCAAGCGGAGGGCGGCGGCGGGGGGGGGCGTTGGGGTCGCCTGAATGTTTCTTCAAACGATGTTTGAATTAATTTAAAGAGGTACCACATATGAACGCGGGAACCAGGGCATCGTAATGAGACAGAATGAGAAGCAAGCGTCAGGCTCCTGCTCCAGGTGAGTGCTGATGACCTTGCGAGGGTGAATACGCTTCAAGGGTTACTTTTTTCCGTCTCTTGACCACTATATAGTTCCCGGCACTTCTTTTTTCTTAATTAAATCTTTCCATGCGTGCAGTTTGAAAGTTGGCCAGAAACGCTGAGTCGTATAGAATTAACTTTGCACGAAATCATTACATCCGAACTGACTGTGCATTGTAATAAAAAAGGTTAAGTTATCTTGCTGAATGATTCGCTTTGTAAGCAACTAACAATGCGAATGTATGGAATGGCTAGTTGCAAACTATATCGTGACCATATCAAACAATGAGAACAAAACTTTGTCAATAGACCATGTCCTCCGCGTTGTTTCCTCACTGCATAGCCGAGGAGTACGTAGCAACCCTCTGACCAGGTGGTTCAGCGGTAGAGCTCGCGGCTTGCGAGAAGCAGGATGTGAGTCCGCATCCTGGTTGGGCATTGAATTAACCGATCATCTCTCCGGAGCTGATAAAGTGAGTACTCTACCAATTTGTAGGGAAGTCAACAATAGTTGTCATATGAATATATCCGCACCCGCCATAGGAATCTAGAATGTCTGATATTGGCATCGGGCAGTAAATGGTAAACAGATAAGCGCCGCCTCAACACACAAATTGTACCTCAATTTCACAGCAGTGGTTTTGGGCAAATCGCCTTCCCTAAACCCCCAGAAATCCGTGGCCTTTTGCTAAGCAGAGCATTGGGCTGCTATAAATTCCCACACGATAAGCCACTTCGTTGAGCTATCATTTGTGATATCCAAGTCCCTTCTGAAAAAGAGCTATATAGCTCAGTGGGCCTTAGCTGGTAAAATAAAAATAAATGTTTAGTTTTAGTTTAGTTTAAGTACCAGGCAACGACATATGGCTGGCTTCCCCATCAGTCTCTCAAATCAATGGAGACGTCTCGGTACAAACCTTCGTCTCTACACTCTCACTGCGCACTACCGCGTCCTCGACACAGTGAGCACGTGCCACCACCATCTCAGGGCTTCATGGCTTGATCATTGTTGCAACGCCATCCTCGCCTCGGCCAAGCAACCTGTATGACCGAATGGCTTCTATGGCTTCACGAACAAAATCTTTGCACTGGCTTCTCATGATCAAATCGTCGATCAAGTGGAAACTCGCTTTCCTGTGGCAACGAGCTCTGTTTCTCAAGACCCCCACCCCCCCCCCCCCCAGAGCTCTCCACCCTTCTCACTCCACTGATCACGGTAAATCGCTGCATCCTACGAAGTACGTCCAATAATTCTCTCGTCGTCACTGGGACCAGGACTGTCTTGGCTGAGCGGCGTTTCTCCGTAGATGTGGCATCCACGCTTCCGTCTCAGCCTTGTGCTACGGCGTGTTAGAAATCTTTGCGTTGATTGATTGCAGCTGCACCAGCAGTCATCTGGAACTTTCTCTCTCTCAACGAACACTCGCTGCATCCAAGCAGCATCCACCTTCAAGCAGCAGCCCAAAGCTCTCACCTGTCCAGTCTCTCACCTGTCCAGTCTCTCACCTGTCCAGGCTCTCACCTGTTCATGTTCCCACCTGTCCTGGCTCTCACCTGTCCAGGTTCCCACCGGTTCAGGCTCTCACCTGTCCAGTCTCTCACCTGTCCAGTCTCTCACCTGTCCAGGCTCTCACCTGTTCATGTTCCCACCTGTCCTGGCTCTCACCTGTCCAGGTTCCCACCTGTTCAGGCTCTCACCTGTCCAGTCTCTCACCTGTCCAGGCTCTCACTTGTCCAGTCTCTCACCTGTCCAGGCTCTCACCTGTTCATGTTCCCACCTGTCCTGGCTCTCACCTGTCCAGGTTCCCACCTGTCCAGGTTCCCACCGGTTCAGGCTCTCACCTGTCCAGTCTCTCACCTGTCCAGTCTCTCACCTGTCCAGGCTCTCACTTGTCCAGTCTCTCACCTGTCCTGGCTCTCACCTGTCCAGGTTCCCACCTGTCCAGGTTCCCACCGGTTCAGGCTCTCACCTGTCCAGTCTCTCACCTGTCCAGTCTCTCACCTGTCCAGGCTCTCACCTGTTCATGTTCCCACCTGTCCAGGCTCTCACTGTCCTGGCTCTCACCTGTCCAGGTTCCCACCTGTTCAGGCTCTCACCTGTCCAGTCTCTCACCTGTCCAGACTCTCATCTGTCCAGGCTCTCACCTGTCCAGGCTCTCCTCACCTGTCCAGGCTCTCACCTGTCCAGGCTCTCACTGTCCAGGCTCTCCTCATCTGTTCATGTTCTCACCTGTCCAGGCTCTCACTGTCCAGGCTTTCACCTGTCCAGGCTCTCACTGTCCAGGCTCTCCTCATCTGTTCATGTTCCCACCTGTCCAGACTCTCATCTGTCCAGGCTCTCACCTGTCCAGGCTCTCCTCACCTGTCCAGGCTCTCACCTGTCCAGGCTCTCACTGTCCAGGCTCTCCTCATCTGTTCATGTTTTCACCTGTCCAGGCTCTCACTGTCCAGGCTCTCCTCATCTGTTCACGTTCTCACCTGTCCAGGCTCTCACTGTCCAGGCTCTCCTCATCTGTTCATGTTCTCACCTGTTCAGGCTCTCACCTGTCCAGGCTCTCCTCACCTGTCCAGGCTCTCACCTGTCCAGGCTCTCACTGTCCAGGCTCTCCTCATCTGTTCATGTTCTCACCTGTTCAGGCTCTCACCTGTCCAGGCTCTCATCTGATCATGTTCTCACCTGCCCAGGCTCTCACCTGTCCAGGCTCTCCTCATCTGTTCATGCTCTCACCTGGTTGAGGCTCTGTTCGAGGGACTTTGAGCTCTGGATCTGCGCCTCAGAGTTCTAGAACGCACGGTGCGTCCGATTCGTGCAATATGCACGCATTATCTCCTTTGTGTGTGTTTTTATAAAATAATAATTACATCACCTTGAAGTCGTGTTACTTTGAGTAAGCATATAGCAATCACAGTGAAAAATAATAGGTAAATCACTAAATTATTAAATGAAATACTGTTGAACAATAATATAATTATAAGAGGAAAACATTGCATTGAACCGCTTATCTCTATTACTGGAGAGTATACAATTATTAGATTTAACTAAAACAGTGCATACAAAATTATTTCCATGCATCGCCAAATAATTATGACCACTATACACAATAAGTCAGTGAAATATTGACTGAGAAAATATAAAGGGTAGAATTTACGTTTCATTTTTTAAAAATGTATTTCTATAAACACACTGCTCAGGATTTAAATATATATTTAGAAAAATATCAACATGAATTAAACATGAGCATTGAAAGGAAAGATGCTTTCTTACAGCGGTCGAAAGGGAAATATTTGAGACTTGAATATTAAAAGTACATAAGGCACAGACTCACTTATCGTCTTCTATATTCATAACAGTAACCCTCACCAAGAATACATTCAATGTTTTTTCATTGTGTATAACTAGCGCATTTATATTCGTAAAGCAAGGTGTTATGAACATTCATCAACCATTACTCAGCGTTGTATTTTGAGGATATCATTTGCAGAATCAAGGGATGGCCACTTTTTCTTCAGAATCAAGAAATCAATGGACACGCAGGTAACTGATAACATTCAAACTGTGAAGAAAAGCAAATGGCCTTGGGCAGGATATGTCATGGCTAGAGGGACGCTGGCCAATGGTCGAGAATAATGATGGAGTGGCAGCCAAGGAATGGGATGCATCCCTGATGAGGCCATCCCTGATGAGGCCATCCCTGATGAGGCCATCCCTGATGAGGCCATCCCTGATGAGGCCATCCGAGCAGCCGGAGCGATGAAATCCGCTCCTGTGCAGGCGCCAGACGGATCATTACTGCGGCGCAGGATCGTGAGAGGTGACAACAACTGGGGGAGACATTCATCCAGCAGCGATCTGAACGCGGCCGAACGACAACGACGACGATCAGAGACGTCGCGACGACGCTGGCGCGGCCTCCACTGTGCCAGCCGAACAATTTGTGCATCGCGAGCAGCTTTCGTCATCGCCGCCACCGCCGCCAGCCTCCTCCCCCCCTCCCCCGCCCCTCGACGTGAGCGTCTTCTCCCTCCCGCGAGCTGTCACGCAGGAACAGGGCGTCTCGTGCGAGCACGTGGACGTGGCGGCGCGCTCTTCGCCACGCGTGCGCCGCAGTGGCCCCCACCCCCCTCTCCTCCCCCAGCCTCGCGCTTGAGACAACAGCACTTTGTATCGATTGGCGAGCGAATTCAAAGTCAGGTGGGAGGGGGGGGGCTCTGTCCTTGCAGACGGGTTGCTACCTGAGCAAGAGTGGGGGGGGGGGGGGGAGTGTGTGTGTGGAGGGGGGGGGGGCAATGGACAGGTGTAAATTGAAAGCGCAAAGGCACGGGGGGCTCAAGCTGGCGGACGCATGCGCTCGCACGCTCCGGTGCGGGCGGAGCGCGTGTCGTCTGTTGCCGAGCAGATTTCAGCAGCGGCAAAAGAGCAGCCCTCGACGGTGAGCCGAGCCGCGCGATGACGGGGAGCGAGATGAAAGCTTTCAAAGTCCGTTAACGCATTCACGGCTACCGCTACAAACTTGTTGAGTTGTCATGCGGTGCGTGGGTAAGCGAGAAATAATGAAACAATAAATGTCCGTCGAACGGAGGAGACGAAAGGTCAACATTTTGGGCAGCGGGCCCATATTGTCTCTATAGTCATCGCGCAGTGAAAACAACATCGCGACGTTTCCTACACGGGGGCTAAGACGCAAATATCAACTGAGAACACTGAACACTCACCGCACGAACGAGAGCTGTGACTCACAGGCGTTCCAATGTGAAATCATCACCATTTTTCCCAAGTGCCCAAACCTTGACCTGCAGTTAACTCGGCCCATCTTTCATCCAGGTCAACAGAAATTCCAGATGAAAATACTCTCCCCTGCCGTGGAAACGTGGAAGTTTTGACTTAGAGCCATCATTTATTATGATCCATGCCCCCCCCCCCCCGCCCCAATGTTATTTTGAGCAGAGCCACTGACATTTTGATTTTATATATGAATTCAAAAATGTATTTCCTGTTCATCAATCTAACCATCCCTCATGCTGAGTTTGTGTGAATGAAGGTTCTGTGGGTTGGATCGCTGTGAACACACAGTTGTTGTCATAATCATCATCATCATCACAATCATCGTTCATACCTCCAGGACTGCGATCATGAGTACCACTCTGTGGGCAATCTAAAATCGTTTTCTAGAGAAACTCATCCTTGCATTAATATTCAGAATTAAAATTGTATTTTTTTTCTATTTTGGATCTTTTGACCAGACTATGTTACTCTGTGCCTTGTTAGCACTTGTTAGTACTTGTTAGTACTTTCTAGCACGTGTTAGTACTCGTACTGCCTTTCCGTTTAACGCTGGAACCGCAAACCCCGACAAATAATCGTTGAATTTTGAGGATGCATCCTACTGGAAGGTCATCACCAGAGGAGTTGGGTGCCGATCCCAGCTCATTTGGGCAGAGATCGACTTACGATTTTCCGTGAGCGTTCAGGCACCACACCGAGTTGAAAACACCTCGGACTCATCAACAGGCTTCGGGCAGTGAGACAAGAAAGCACCGAGTGGCAGTAACTCTCTACTTGCAGCGCTATCAACGAAGACGGTGGGGAGGAATGTTGTCGATCTGTCCTTGCGAACAAATTCTCCAGCTGCTCACAACGCAGTCCATAGTTTAGCAGCAGTAGTTGTTGTTTTTTAAACCGAACAATTGCACCGTCGATGGTTGGGCACGCTGCGCTCGATGGCGACGTTGAGGATGAGCCGCAGCTACGACGCTGGGGCTGCTGCTGCGGCTGCGGCTGCTGCTGCTGATGCTGATGCTGCTCACTCAGCACATTCGGCACGAACCGGACGCTGGCCTCCTGCACGCCCTAACAAGTGTGGGTGGGGGGGAATTAGGCAAACTGCCAGGCATGCGGCTCGGGTTGTTGTGAACTAATAAAATGAACTCGTCATTTTAGCGATGTAGTTATATATATATTTTGGGGTTCATGCACCGAGATATGCATGGGCTGGCAACAGAGGGTGCTCTTCAAATAAGAAGACGAATGTGTACCTTTAAAAATATGTTAAACACTGAAAGCTATTTTAAAGGAGATATTGTTTCGCAAATGAAAAATGTCATGGTGCCAAGCACCATATGACATCGTTCCTTTGATACAAAAGCAGGCAAATAACCAAAGGTCAAGCAAAGGGTCAGGACAGCAGATAGGGCAACAGCTTACAGTGTGGTCGTTCTAGATTTAGACGCTTGGCACAGGCTCAAGTTGCTTCCTAACACACACACACGCACTCGCTCGCACAGTAACACAAACATGATCTGGGTTTTCCCGACCGCCGTCGTCTCCCCGAAGCGATGTTCACGCATCACTCTAGTTACTCATTTGATGCTGAGTCAACCTAGGGGAGGCCCAGGACCGGTTCAAATAATCGCTGCGCTCACCACGACACCGCCGTTCCCTGTGCTTGGCAGGCGCAGGCACAAACGCACGCATGACGGATGCATCACTCTTACAACTTGCCGCAAAACTTTCCGGGCACAAAAGCACATCGAGATCATGCGGACTGCACATTTTACAACGACAGCAACTAAAATCAGCCACATTCGTCCTTCTTCTGCCGAGATGCGGCCGCCCGGTGGCTCATGGGTCAGACAACGCCGAAGCGGCAACATTGCGACCCACGGTCTTCCACGTGGTCGACCGTCCGTGAGTAAGCCAGGTTCCCACGTGGAGCGAGCCCACGGACTTATCAAGGCAGCCAAAGGTCGGACAACAGCTACCCCACTGAGTTCGGCTCCTCAAGCCCACATGCTGAGTCCGGTGAACGCGCTTCGTGTTGCATGATCGTGTGATTAATAACGGGGTCTCATGAAGAAATATTTTTCGAAAGTAGTTCTGTGACATCACCATCCACGGACCCTTTTCTGACACAGGGTCACACAACGTGTTCGCAAAGCTGCCGGTGTCCCGACTGGAAGTGCCCTCGTCTCGTGACAAGGCCACCAACAGCACAGACTGGAATACAACTGCGGAGAAACAAAGAACGCCAATAAAAACGCTACTCTTGTGAAACACAGCGCAGACGTCATGCTCAAGCACAACGAACACATCGGAAGGGCCGTTGTGAAATCTTCTGTTTGGATGGGGTTCTGCCAAATCACCCCTGCTTGCATTTCTTTCTAAGCACCCGTCATTGTGCCCTTTTGCTTAATTTTAGCTCGCAAATTACTTTGTACATCTACCCCCGTGCATTGTGGCCCTCTTTAAACAAAAACAAAACACCACCCTAAAGCTGACAGCCACTTGTACCGGCGCACTGCGAGTGTGTGTTGCGGCTCGGGGTGGGGGATGAAGATGCCGCGGTGAGGTCACAAGGCGCGGCAGCCCGGTCTTGTTTCTGAGCGCCGTTCTTCATTTTTGTTTCCAACTCACCAATGGCTACTAAATGATTACGACTCTATCACACTATCGCCAATCTTCTACAGCGGAGGTGAGGACATTTTATAATGAGGCTATAAAATATCTTTGTGGACCGAAAATAAAAAAAAATCGATCTCGCATCGATTTGTCCTGTCGCCTCTCATTCGTTGCCCTGCGTGCGACAAAACCCCTCAGAGCGTCACGTGACGTTACCCCTCAGAGCGTCACGTGACGTTACCCCTCAGAGTGTCACGTGGCGTTACCCCTCAGAGCGTCACGTGGCGTTACCCCTCAAAGCGTCACGTGACGTTACCCCTCAGAGCGTCACGTGACGTTACCCCTCAGAGCGTCACGTGGCGTTACCCCTCAGAGCGTCACGTGGCGTTACCCCTCAAAGCGTCACGTGGCGTTACCCCTCAGAGCGTCACGTGACGTTACCCCTCAAAGCGTCACGTGGCGTTACCTCTCAGAGCGTCACGTGACGTTACCCCTCAGAGCGTCACGTGACGTTACCCCTCAGAGCGTCAAGTGGCGTTACCCCTCAGAACGTCACGTGACGTTACCCCTCAGAGCGTCACGTGGCGTTACCCCTCAGAGCGTCACGTGGCGTTACCTCTCAGAGCGTCACGTGACGTTACCCCTCAGAGCGTCACGTGGCGTTACCCCTCAGAGCGTCACGTGGCGTTACCTCTCAGAGCGTCACGTGACGTTACCCCTCAGAGCGTCACGTGGCGTTACCCCTCAGAGCGTCACGTGACGTTACCCCTC